>NC_139353.1:135434441-136127441 GCF_055883805.1 Amblyomma maculatum
ACTTCCATCCTTCGCCCTCCTACCCTCCAGCATGGCCCTGTCGACAGGAGGCAGTAATCCCCGATTGCGCATTCTGCAATGGAACTGCAGGGGGTTTCGCCGCAAACGAGACCCCCTGAAGCAACTACTCTCTGCTTCCTCCACACATCCCGATATATTAGCGTTCCAGGATGCTGGAACAAATGTATCACTGCCAGGATACGCTCTGGTACCCTCTGACATCACTCCCAACCCTAGGGTTACCACGTATGTTCAACACTTATTTCCGTACACTTGTCACGAAATACACTCCCCGGTGGCTCACACATATTTAGAATTAATCCCGTCTGCTCAGAAATCCTATCTCCTATTCATCCTTAACTGTTACCTCCTTCCGAGACAGCCGGTCGCCGAATTAATTGCTCTCAATAAAGCTGCATCCACAGTGGAAAAAAAGGACCCTTCATTATTATAGGCGACTTTAACAGTGCACATGTAGACTGGGGCTACATGCGCACCAACAAGAAAGGAGCGGAATTACACAACACCCTTCAGATGCAGGGCCTCTCTATATATAATGATCTCGGCACACCTACAAGAATCGGCAATAGTGTCACCACCGATTCTAGCCCTGACCTTAGATTCGGCCGAAACCTTCCAACACTGGTATGGAGCAACTCGAATGAGACCCTGGGCAGTGACCATTATATAATAACTATAGAGCTTGACTGCCAAAAAGGCTAAAATCTACCGTGTCCGGCAAACTAGCTGGGAAAATCTGCGTAAGCACAGAGAGGCCAGAACATTAAAAACCCCCTTTAACCTCCACACATGGATGACACAGCTCAAGGAGGATGTCCAAGCTTTCACGCAAACTTTAGACACCACCCCCGAGACTCCCATTGCAGATAATAGGTTAATACACCTTTTCGAAGCCCAGAAGAGTATCCTTGCGCGCTGGAAAAAACATAAGCATAATCGAAAGCTTAAACTTAAGCTGGCGCAAATTCAAAAGCAAGTAGAAGAGCACAGCGCCGCCCTCAGTAAACATAACTGGCACCAAATATGCGATAGGTTGCGAGGTAATCTCTCCTCCTCCAGGGCCTGGCATCTTCTTCGACACATGATAGACCCCACACAAACTAAAAAGGAAACTCGGCTTACCCTCAAAAGGCTTATCCATAAACATCGATGTAGTCAGCAATCGCTCTTAGCCCAACTACAATCAACTTATACTACTGTGGGCCAAGCAATATCCGATCCAGACTACATAGGCCCTGATCAACCCTCACTAGATGCCGCCATTATGGAGATCGAGGTTAGATCAGCCCTCCTTAAGCTACGCAACTCAACCCCTGGAGAGGACAAAATCACCAATGTCATGCTAAGAAACCTAGATGACCGTTCTATTTCCCCGCTCACTGAATACTTTAACGAGTGCTGGAAAGCGGGGCAGCTGCCGGATGAATGGAAGCACGGTAAAATAATATTCATTCCTAAACCAAACAAGCCCATAAATGCCCAAAATCTCCGTCCCTTCTACCTGACATCATGTCTGGGGAAACTCTGAGCATGTCATCCTCACCCGTCTTACGCAACACATGGAATCCCATGGACTGTATCCCCATAGCATGCTAGGTTTTCGAGCTCATTTATCGGCGCAGGACGCCCTACTACAGATTTCAAATGCTATCCTCAATGATATGCCACACCACACCAGAGCAATACTGGCAGTAGACCTCACCAAAGCGTTTGATAAGGTCACGCACAGTGCTATCCTGCAAGGCATTCAAGAGCTGCAGCTAGGGCCTAAGGCCTATAACTATATCAGGGCCTTCCTGAACGGACGCACCGCCTCCCTGCATATAGATGATATACAGACCCCCTCTTTCACACTTGGTAACATTGGCACCCCGCAAGGCGCCGTGTTGTCGCCATTCCTTTTTACTATTACCATGATCCCGCTGGCAAAGGCTTTAAGCAGTATCCCACACTTGGGACACACCATTTACGCGGATGATATCACGGTTTGGACCACATGCGGCTCGGATGGAGACATAGAATCTACACTTCAAGAAGCGGCCACCGCTATATCTACCCACACGGAAAAAATTGGCCTTGAGTGCTCCCCGACAAAGTCAGCACTCTTTCTACTCCTGCCGCGGCGTGTTCCTACCGCCCCCATAACAATTTATCTGCACAATACTCCCATACCACAAACCCCCAACCTCCGCATTCTTGGTCTGAAGTTACAGGACACGGGGAAAAACGACCTTACCCTGAAGGCACTAAAACAGTCAACTTACTCCGTCATCCATCTTTTCAGAAGGGTTTCACACTCACGAGCCGGCCTAGATGAAGCTGACAATTTAAAGGTACTACATGCCTTTGTGCTCAGTCGCATTCTTTACACCTCTCCTTACCTGAACCTCTCCTGTGCAGACAAAGATAAAATCAACGCCTTTATCCGCATGGCTACCAAAGCAGCGCTCAACCTACCGAAGACCACTACCACGGACAGGCTCTTAAAACTAGGAATGCACAACAATATACAACTTATAGAGGCACATCGGTACACACAGTACCTTCGGTTGGCTGGCGCGCAAACAGGACGACATATACTGGACACTCTCGGCATTCGCATACCCGCACATGCTGAAGAGTTAAACCTTCTCCCTCAGGCCTTGCATTCCGCGCTTATCCTCAAACCTTTTCCTAAGAACGTCCACCCAGAACACCATCAATCCCGCCGCATCGCGCGAGCCAAAGCTCTCCATAAACACTATGGGACTGCAGAGGATGTCCGCTGGGTGGACGCCACATGTGGTTCAGACAGTTCGGTAGCTGTGGCCTACAATCCAGCAGCCCCCCCCCCCCCCCACTGCACCCTGTGCAGTGGGGGGGGGGGGCTGCTGGATTGTGCACCCCCCCCCCCCCACTGCACAGGGTGTGCTGGAATGTGCACCCTGAATTCTGACAGGCGTATTGAGCTTATATGGGTGCCGGCTCACTCTGGCAATCCCGGAAATGAGGCCGCCGATAACATAGCCCAACGACTTATTGGCCGGGCAAATGGCGACACATGCCGGGATTTATCGAGGGAGCGGGCACATACATACATTTTCTGAGCTCACACAGCAAGCACGCCTTGCCCGTCGACTCTACCCCCCTCCCCACTCCCAGCTGTCTCACTCCCAACAAATCCTCTGGAAGCGTCTTCAAACCCGAACGCTTCTCACCCCTCAACGCCTATCCTACTACCGACCCGTTTCCCCTGAGTGCACTCTCTGCGGAGAGTTGCGGGCAACCTTGGACCACATTCTTTTCGGCTGCCCTGCCAATCCTCCCCCGCAAGGACAGCCCGCCATCGGATCACGGGATGAATGGGAGGCCCTCCTGACGTCGCAGGACCTGGACATACAACTTCGCTGCGTGGACCGGGGTGCCAGTGCCATGGCCCTACGTGACCTGGACACATGCGCGTAATGTGAGGGCCGTGCGGTGGCCCTGGGCCCTTGAAGGGTCCAAAATCACTCGTTTAATAAAGTTTTTTCCTCCTCCTCCTCGTCCGTCATCTATGCATCATGTAAATAAGGCAAGACCAATACTTCGAGTCCTCCAAACACTTTGTCCATTCGGCTTGATAAGCATTGTGGCGCGTTCTTTAAACCAAACCTCAAAACTATAGTGTCTATACTCAAACCTTTAGGACGGAAAGTTACTGATGAAATGAATGCCGCATACCCACTAGACTGCTATGTGAGGGGAACCTACCAGTAACCCCTGGCAAGGTATAGTGTGGAAATAAACTGAGCGCTAACATTGTCGATGCAGTCCTGGTGTTCGAGATCCGACATATTTGATGCTTAGTGATATAATTTAGCTTACGGTAATCGACGCAAGGACGAGGGGCCTTGCCCGGCACGGGCAGAGAAGCAGGCCGAAAGAAAAAACACGCTCATAAAGAAGGTGTCTTGGCGTCATCTCTCAGTCGTGTCTTCGTCCTTTCTCGCAGCGGAAGCATCCGTGCTTTTTATATGCTCGGCATCTGTTACGAAATTGGCGCACATTTTTATTAAGCCGGCGCGGCGCGAGGCCCGCACGGGGTCGCATGGAGAGCTCGAGAAAAACCTCCTTCCCCGCGTGAGGGAGCGCGTAGCTTTGTACGGGTCGACGTCGCCCTCTTTCTCATCACCCGGTGATGACGGTGACTCTTCAGTCTGGAATACGCCAGAAGTCTCCAGAAATTTCTACGGGTCATAGCCAATGACTACGCGCGGCTCGACGGGGGGAAACGGGTGCGCTCTAACCAGCGAAGCCAAGTGTGTGTGCGCGCTAGCCTTATGGCGCCTTAACAGACAGACGCGGCGCGCCCTATTTATTGAGTCCGTGCCGCTTGTGGAGCCAGTCAGTCAGTCAGTCAGTGGTTGCGGCGTGCTCGCAAGTGCTTCGGCTGGACTCCCGGGGATCATCCGCTGCTGGCAAGCCCACGGACCTGCGAGGGAGCGGCGCTCGTCTTGCATGGCGGCCGCATCGTGACTCTCGAGGCGTCGGACTGCAACAGTGCCCGGTGAACAATTTGGTGTTTGTTTATGTGACTCTCTCGTGTTTGGTCTGTGTTGTAAAGCATCTGTGTCATTGAATACCTCTGTAGGTGCATGCTTAGCGTTTGTATTCTGTGAACCTCTCGTCAGTGCATTTCAAGTGTTCTTGTGCATTCTTTTGTGTCGTCTATTGCTGTGCATAAATTGTTTTGTTTGTTACTTCTGACTCCGAACCTTACTCTGGCTTGAACCGGCGACAGCTGGGCACCAAACGGCCACCCCTTCTGTCACTACAAGGTAGTGGAATTCCGGCTGAGCTTACTACGCAAGTCGAGGGCATCTGTTTTGCGACGGGAATAGCTGCCCCCACTCACTCTAAGGGTGTCTGGGAGTGTGTGCACCGTTAAGGCGCACCGTTTATAATACCTCCATAATTATTAATGGGTGACAATTATTCTGGTGTCCGCGACAGGACCTTTGGTGTAATCAAGCTCAGAGGACGGATAACGAGTTGGAAGAGTTTACGAAGAGGATGTAAACAGTGTAGCAGCAGAGCGATAGCGAGAGGTAGTACCGCGCGGAAGCGGTTGTGAAGGTCCAGTGAGCAGTGCTATGTGTTAGCATTAGGCATTTCAGATTTAAGATGAATCTGAAGGAGATTATTGCGTTGGGCCTAGAGAAAGGTCTTAAAGGAGCTGAACTGCGTGAATGGGTGGACCGAAAAGAAATAGATTTTTGAGAAGAGGCAGACAAAGAAAGAGGGAGGCAACGAGCCAAAAGAGAGAAAGAATGGCTCAGGAAACGAGCCGAAAGAGAGAAAAAATGGGTCGGGCAGCAGGCCGAAAAAGGGAGAGAATGGAACAAGCATAGGCGTGAGAAAGAAAGAGAATACTTAAAAGAGAGAAATATCCTTCTGAAGCAGCTGGCTGAAGTTCAGCGGTTGAAAGGCATCACCGAGCCTCTGGAGGTTACCTTTCATTGCATTAGGAGTTACAGCGAAACGAGTGATTCGCTGCCAGCCACAGGTGCTGTAGAAACTAGCTCCAGCAGCCAGAATGAGGTTGTGGAACAGCTTGTTCCTGCAGCAGAAAGTTCAGAAGACTTTACTAGAGTTAAAATATCTCAGGAAAATGAGAATGTGCCCTCCGAGACGACAGGTTGCACAAAAGCTGCAAAGGCAGTTGTCGAGCCAGAAGGCTGATGCATGTACTCTTCACCTCAACAGGAAGGTCAAAATTATAGCTCCACGTCAGATTGCACCATGCCTGAGTGCATGCGTGACCTAGAGGAAGAGCTGTCAAATAACAGCGAGCCCGAAAGCTCAGATAGAGCTGACACTGAAGACAGCATTCTTCCAAGAATTCAAGAGCAGGATTCGAGCGACGGCTCTACTACCAAGGAGTTACTTCGCAATGAGAAAGATGAGAAACCCCCTCCCACCGAGAAAGATGAGGAAGACTTCTGAGTCCGAACCTTACTTTGGCTTGAACCGGTGATAGCTGGGCACCAATCGGCCACCCCTTTCTGTCACTATAAGGAAGTTGAATTCCGGCTAAGCTTGCCACGCAAGTCGAGGGCATCTCCTTTGCGACCGGAACAGCTACGCCCCCCCTGATTCTAAGGGTGTCTGGGAGCGTGAGCACCGTTAAGGTCGCATCGTTAATAATACCTCAATAATTATTAACGGGTGACAGCATCTTCAGATGGAACGAGAGGATTCGTGCTAGAGTAAGCTTTGCTGAATCAGTCACGGCGGCTTGGAGGAACCCCTTGTTAATGAGCGAGGGCAACGCTCTCTCGCTGGGCTTGGCTAGCATCGACTCACACGCACGCACACACATGACTTGTATAGATTCAACACGTCGGAGTATGTCCGCAGGAAGAAGCGTTGGGCGCCCGAACGCACGGCTCTGAAATCGCCGAAATGACCACTGCTTTGACTGATGCTCTTTCTTCCGCTGCATTTTTCTGCGGCCGTGTCGGCTGTCGCGCATGTCGTTGGCGAATCGCAACGCTATCGAATAAGGCAGTCAACACTGTCTCATCCTCACACCTAAGGTAGACATCAGTGATAGTAAATGGAAGCTGATTGATAACAAATGTCTGGAGCAGACATTGTAAGTCAGCCTCCTGCATGCTTTTATGTTTGTTAGCAATGCACCGAATAGGAGCAGTGGTGTGCAAGCTGCAGTGCCCCAATGATGGGCACTCCCTGCATAGGCTGGCCGCTTTCAGTAGTGCAGCTGGACGGATTATCGAAAAAGCCGCGTACACCTCGGTTTTGGAGCAGCTCGGAATTCTGAGGAGACCATGAGATCTATGTCGCATTCCAGCTACGTGGTATTCAGTGATATGCAGCACTTGCTTAGTTATGGATTCAATTTCGTATCGTTGCCTCTGAAACCCACAGGCTGATATCGTCCGCGTATAAGGTATGGGAACAAGACGACATTAAAAAGGAAACGGGAGACTGCTGATACTTGGGACGTGCCAATTCAACCGAGGGTAATGGGGCCTGAAAATAAACAGAAATACTTCAGCTGCTTATATATTCGTAGGTGTCGTGGTCACGTTTAGTAGGAAGATGTTAGCGAAATTATCTGCGTGGGAGACTTTGTCCAAAGCTTTGGTTATGTCAAGCCCAAAAGATTTGGTTATGTCAGGCCCTTGGATATCCTCGTGCCCGCTCTGGTAGAGGGGCACAATAGTTATCCTAGGGCTCGGCATAACCAAAGCCTTTGATGTCTCCTATGCAGCTATTTTCAGTAACCCCTCCCTCACCATTCCGCTGTTTCCCTAGCGCCGTATTCGACAATGCATTCCTTTCATCAGCGTGCAAACCTGATTGGAAACAGCTGCTGTGGCCTCGGAAACTTAAGACCACCTTGATGTCGTAGACATGGTGGAACAGTTGGTACGCTCCTGGTGGCTAAATCGCAACTCGTCACATGGGTGGCAGCGGAGGTGGCGGAAAGAGGCCTCCTTATCTCTGTTTTTTATTTGTATATCTAGGTTAGTGAACTCGTCTTGCGGTTCTCCTCGCTTAACACTGGTGTTAGCTACCGCCCGTGCCCCGTCTCTCATAGCCTGAGTTGCTTTGGGACGTTAAACCCCACAAACCGTGCCCCGTGAACTGTTGATCTCGTGTTGCGTGCCGTGACTCTGTGTCAGTACGTATATTAGTTTTCGTTGTGCAATTCTAAGTGTCACACTCGCCATGGCAACATGCGAAGCCTGCATTGAGCCGCTGTCAGACGACGGGCGCACCCTGAAATGCTGCGAATATGAGAGCTGTTATGATATTGGAAGTTTTTCTGGTTGGTCGGATTCAACGTTCAAAGCAAAAGGTGAAAACGGGCGCAATTCATGAAGGTGCATGGTATGGCGTCCATCAAAGGCCAAATTTATGAAGGTAGTGACAGACCAACCAAGGATAGTGATATTGGAATATGTTTGGTAGACATAACTAAGAGGCTTGATGCTCATGTGGAGCTTCCCGTTCAAGTTGAAGATAAGTCCTCAATTGAGCTGATGACAGCAAAGTGTGATAAAACTCTCAGTAGACAAGTTCAGCAAGGAAAGGACATTGGTAACTTGAGCAAACGTGCGCGTAACCTCGAGGCTGGTTTTACTTAAAATGACATTGAACAGCTGAAATTGGCTCCATGTAGAAGATCATGGTATCCCAGTAACAGAAAGAGAGGACCTGTTGTGTAAACTGAGTCAAGTAGATAGGACTGTTCAACTTCCGAAATTAACAAAGAATGATTTGGGCGCTATTCGCAGACTTCCCTCGAAGCAAAACAAAACCATAAAATTATTATCCGATTTTCCAGCAATAAAATCGCGACTTGGAACTGGAAGATAGAAAATAACTAAAACATAGTACAATGGCAGGAGCGATCACTGATAACATGACTCACCAGAACAGAGACCTGTGGCGTTGCACAAGAAATTGGGCAAACAGCAATGAATATAAGTGTTCACGGAATTTCAAAAGCAAGATTCTTGTCAGGAAACGGGAAGGTCATAGCGCCATTGCAATCCATTAGTTTATTTTTTCCACAATGCTCCCTTCTTTCACTCCTCAAATAGACTTGTCAGATCTTAGTAATGTACTGAATTTATAGGTTAGCGATGCCACAACTGTTTTTTACCTTAGATGTGGAAGAAACAAGTGCGATGAACTAGATTACCTCCTTACTGCAGTGCAAACACGAATTGACGTCATGTTTTCAGAACGTCGGCTTGGTTCGCAACGGAAGAGGATGTGCATATGCTTCAGACATATAAATCGTATTACACGAACCGTGCTGACAAAATGGATGGTGACGGGGCAATATCCGCCTCAAATTCAATTGATTTTGAACTGTTGCTGAATTTTCTTGTATTAGTCCCTTCTATAAAATGCTCGTGATTAGATGTGATACCACAACATGCTGTGCATGCTACCGTCCTCATTCAACCAAGGATCAGTTGTTCTTTTCTTTTTTCAAGTCATTTCTACAATTTGTGGATTCAGTAAAATATCACCTTTTTTACTTATGCTGATTTGAATATAAACATGCTAGTAAAAATTAATGCGAAGCCAGAGGTAAAATCTTTGTTAGGCAGTCATTCCTGTCAAAATACCATACTGTCAGCGAAACGATATACAGCACGATCTGCTACACATTTAGACTTGTTTGTAACAAACTTTGGTTCATATTGTTACGGTGCGCAATATCTAGATGACGACGACGCACTGGTGTGGCGTTGTGAAGAAGACGACGCTCAAGCTAAGCTGGGTTTATGCTGGTGGTGTGAGCTTCTGAGAGTTATCTGGCTTTTACGGCTGTGTAAGTTTCCCTTAACATTTGGTGGAGGATTGCTGGAAGTGCACCCGTTGGAAACCTGGATCTCCGTAGTGGCCGCCAGATTGGTACCATCACTATGCCATCCGACGCGACATCAGCTTCAGCTGCACCACCGGCTTCCACAGTCGTCATGACGCAGCCTCGTGATCCGGGCACCTTTTGCGGCACCGACCATGTCGACGTAGAAGACTGGATCGGTATGTACGAGCGAGTAAGCAAGCACAATCATTGGGACGCGACCCTCATGCTCGCAAACGTCATCTTTTATCTGGCGGGTACGGCACGCGTCTGGTTTGAGACGCATGAAGATGATATCACATCCTGGGATATGTGCAAAGAGAAGCTTCGCGATCTATTCGGCAAGCCTATCGGACGCAAGCTCGGCGCACAAAAAGACCTCGCATCCCGTGCCCAGTCTTCCACGGAATCATGTCTGTCGTATATTCAAGATATTATAGCCTTATGCCGAAAAGTGGACAGCGCCATGTCCGAGTCAGACAAAGTTGGCCACATATTAAAGGGCACTGCAAACGATGTTTACAATCTGCTGCTTTGCAAAGACTGTCCGACGGTCGACTCAGTCATCCAAGTTTGCCGGCAGTTTGAGCAAGCAAAACACCGTCGCATTACTCCCCGCTTCGACCGCTTGCCAAACACAGCTGCTACGTCTTCGTGCGAAGACAGTCCAACACTGCAGCAGCCATCGCTGCCTTCAAACTTGACCAGAATTGTTCGCCGAGAGATAGAAGCTATGACACCCGTTGGGTTCGCTCCTCAGCCGGCAGATGCTACTGTAGCTTTAATACAATCTGTCATTCGCCAGGAGTTCGCAAATGTGGGCCTCAACGCGAACGTGGGCTTCAACTCTGGCCAGTCTTCTGCACAGCCCTCGTTCCAACCTAATGCACAGCCATCTGTCCAACCCACCGTTCCGGTGGTAGCAGCTGCGGCTCCAACTGCGCCCTTGCCGACGCGATACCGCTACCGCTACCGCAATCCGGACGAATGGCGAACCTCGGATGACCGACCGATCTGTTTCAACTGTTCCCGTGTCGGCCATATTTCTCGTCATTGCCGCAGCCATTGGATTCCGCCACCTCGACCCCGATACTTTCCTGATCGCAGCGCCGAATATCCACACCCAAACCATTTCCGGGATACTCGCTCTCGTGACTTTAACTCGCCAGCCCCGCGCATGTCCAGCCGCTCACCGTCGCCTCAGACCCGGAGGTCCCGCTCGCCCCTACCTCACCGTCCACCATCTCCTCACTTCTCTGGCTCTCTTCCGGAAAACTAACCAATGCAGCTCCCGGAGGTGATGCTGCATTGACGACCCGGTCCGAAAATCCTCTGCTGACCCTCGCTAATCGCCGCAACCTTCTAGACATCTGTGTGGATGGTGCCCCTGTTACTGCCCTCATTGACACTGGTGCCCAAATTTCAGTCCTCAGCTCATCATTTCGCCGCCGTCTCAAAAAGGTTGTCACACCCGCCGCTTCATCCGCCGTTCGTGTCGCCGATGGAAGCGTCGCTGCCGTCGAGGGACTGTGCACTGCGCGCGTCAGTATTTCCGGTCGCACTACCCCTGTCCTCTTCACTGTTATCGACCGCTGCCCTCATGACGTGATCCTCGGCATCGACTTTTTAACGGCCCATTCTGCCCTGATTGATTGCTCAACTGGCCTTCTTCGCTTAGACCTGCCCTACTGCCCCGAAACTAGCGATGTCAAGCCCCGCCTCCGATCCGCCGAATTTGTTCGTCTACCACCCGAAGCTGCTATTTACGTTCCACTGGCCCCGTTCCCCGCAGTTCCTGACGGCACATACGTCACTTGCCCAATTACCGATGTTGTTCTGCGTCGCAACATCATACTCCCTCATACCGTTGTGACTGTCACTGCTAACCGCACCTCTCTTCCCGTCCTTAACTTCAGCCGCTCGACCCAAGTTTTACCCCATGGCATCGCTCTTGCTGATCTGGTTCCTTTGGCGGACTGCGAAGTTGCTGCTCTAACGCCTCAGCATCTGTCGGAGCAGCATATATCAGCTTCTTCACATTCGAACCTCTTTTGAAGCATGATATCTGCGGATCTGCCAGATGACCAAGCCAGAGCTCTCTCCGACCTTTTGCTGTCGTACGCTGATATATTTGATTTCGGGGCCAAACATCCGTTGTGACCCATCGAATCAATACGGGTGATGCCAGCCCCATCCACAGACGGCCTTATCGTGTTTCCCTTACTGAGCGGCATGCTATACAGAAAAAAGTTGACAAGATGCTGACGCAAAACATTATTGAGCCTTCCTGAAGTGCCTGGGCGTCCCCTGTCGTATTGGTCAAAAAGACCAAAGTTGGAGATTTTGTGTGGACTATCGCCACCTTAATCAAATAACAAAGAAAGATGTTTACCCTCTTCCACGAATTGACGACGCGCTTGTCTGCTTGCATGGGGCCAGCTATTTTTCTTCCATCGACATGCGTTCAGGCTATTGGCAAATTGCTGTCGACGAACGGGATCGCGAGAAAACCGCATTCGTCACCCCCGACGGACTCTATCAATTCAAGGTGATGCCATTTGGACTCTGTAACGCTCCTGCGACATTCGAGCGCATGATGGACTCGCTCCTCCGTGGCTTCAAGTGGACAACATGTTTATGCTACTTAGATGACGTCGTACTTTTCTCTTCCACGTTCGCAACCCACCTTGATCGACTTTCTACAGTCCTGGCCGTTTTTCGCCGCGCCGGTCTTCAACTGAACGCCAAAAAATGCAGCTTCGGTAGGCGCCAAATCAAAGTCCTGGGTCATTTGGTTGATGCAAATGGTGTACAGCCCGACCCTGACAAGGTTCGAGCCGTGCGCGAGTTCCCCACCCCACGTAGCTCAAGTGACGTGCGAAGCTTCCTTGGCCTTTGCTCCTACTTCCGCCGCTTCATTCGGAACTTCGCAGACATCGCTCGTCCGCTTACCTCTCTTCTGAAGAAAAACGTACCTTTCACATGGGGTTCTGACCAAGCATATGCCTTCACGACGCTTATTTCCGCCCTCACTACACCACCTGTTTTGGCGCACTTCGATCTTTCTGCACCTACCGAACTGCGCACCGCCGCTAGCGGCCATGGTATTGGTGCGGTCCTTGCCCAATCCCAGCATGGGTCCTCCCGCGTCATTGCTTATGCCAGCCGCCTGCTTTCATCCTCTGAGCGCAATTATTCAATTACACAGCGGGAATGCCTTGCACTTGTTTGGGCGCTGACCAAATTTCGCCCTTATTTATTTGGGCAGTCCTTCTGTGTAGTGAGAGACCATCATGCTTTTTGTTGGCTGTCCTCACTTAAGGACCCCACTGGCCGTTTAGGTCGCTGGACCTTGCGAATACAAGAGTACGAGTTTACTGTGGTATACAAGTCCGGCCACTTACACCAAGACGCTGACTGCTTGTCCCACCATCCCGTAGATCCTCCCGATTTGTCCGACCATACTGCTGACGACTACATTTTGTCCATCTCGGACTTTATAAATATCGCCTCCGAACAGCGTCGGGATCCTGCCCTGCAACCAATTATAGACCAGCTGCGTGACAACCCCGACTCTTCCGCCAGCATGTTTGTGCTCCATAACGAGACATTATACAGACGCAACATGCGTCCAGACGGCGCGGACCTTTTACTGGTTGTTCCGGTTCATCTGCGCTCTACTGTCCTCGCCCAACTTCACGACGCCCCTACAGCAGGACACTTGGGAGTATCACGCACGTACGACCGTGTGCGACGACGATTTTTCTGGGCTGGTCTCTACCGCTCTGTCCGTCGCTACATCGCCGCTTGTGAGCTATGTCAGCGCCGTAAGACACCATCGCTTCAACCTAGTGGGCCCCTGCAACCAATCTCAGTGCCGACTGAACCGTTTTCTCGTATGGGCCTCGATCTTCTTGGGCCTTTTCCGACGTCGACGTATGGAAACAAATGGATTGCTGTGGCGACTGATTATACTACCCGATATGCTATAACCAGGGCCATCCCCACCAGCTGCGCCTCCGACGTTGCTGACTTTCTTTTGCATGACGTAATCTTGATTCATGGCGCTCCGCGTCAACTGCTCACAGATCGTGGCCGCTGTTTCCTTTCTAAAGTTGTTCACGACCTTCTCCGCTCATGCGCTACTCGTCACCAATTCACCACGGCCTACCATCCGCAAACGAACGGTCTTACTGAGCGGCTTAATCGCACACTGACCGACATGCTATCTATGTATGTGTCGGTTCACCATCGTGACTGGGACATTTCCTTACCTTTAGTCACGTTCGCCTATAACTCCTCACGCCATGATACCGGCGGGTACTCTCCCTTTTATCTACTTTTCGGCCGCAACCCTTTACTCCCCTTCGACACCTTGCTGCCTCTTGACAACTCTTCCTGTAGTTACGCTTCGGACGCCATCGCCCGCTCTGATGCCGCCCGTCACAATGCTCGAGACCGGCTTGGCGCATCTCAGTGCTCACAAAAGCGTCGTTATGACCTACATCACCGAGACGTCCACTACCCTCCTGGTTCCCTCGTGCTTCTTTGGCTCCCGGCCCGTCGTGTGGGGATGTGCGAGAAACTTCTGCCTCGGTACGTAGGTCCTTACTGCGTCCTGCGACAAGTCACCGATGTGACTTATGAGATCGCCCCTCTACAGCCCAAGTATCCTTCCACAACCCCTCATCCAGAAATTGTGCACGTCGCCCGTCTAAAACCGTACTATTCAGGTTCTCCTGTGCAGGCAGCACCGGGACGGTGCTTCTCCCGCGCGGGGAATACTGTTGCGGTGCGCAATATCTAGATGACGACGACGCACTGGTGTGGTGTTGTGAAGAAGACGACGCTCAAGCTAAGCTGGGTTTGTGCTGGTGGTGTGAGCTTCTGAGAGTTATCTGGCTTTTACCGCTGTGTAAGTTTCCCTTAACAATATCACCACATCACATGACTTTATTTCCTTAAAGGCATCTCTCTGGATGTAAAACCTATGGTGTGGGATAACAGACATGAAAAAATACAAGCGCAGGGCATTGCGGTTTAAAATAATTCTTACGGCTTCGAGAAACGAAGATTGGCATGAAAGGGTGGAGACTTCATGGGGAAGGGCTTTCCTGGTCCACAATTGCTCGGGCAAAAAATTCTGAAAAGTTTTTGTGGGAGCAAGGGACCTATTTATTTGAAACGGATGCGAAGCGCGAAGCACCAGTGGGTGCAATGTACAATGTAAGGTGCCTGATTTAGTGAACTGCTTCGAATTTTGTGCAACAAAGACTGGCAATGCGGCGTCGAAGTAAAAGGTTTTCAAAGTGGAATTTTCTTTTGGAGATGACAGGCTGATGAATATGATGAGTATGCGTGATATACGAAACGGATGGCACCATTTTGAACTTATTCAATCGCATTTGTTAGGTATATAACAGATTGGATTCATATTGCACTGGCATACTCAACTTTTTCACCTGGTTAGTGTTTTATATACCAGAAGTTTTACTTGTTGGGGCGCATGGCCTAAGGAATGCTTTATGATGCTTAAAACCTTTTTTGCAGATGATATATTGTTATTTACGCATGTCAACCAAGCAAGTTCGCAACACAAGGTGATTCCAGTGTACTTATATAATTCGACGCGTTCTAAAAAAGTATTAGCAACTTCATAAGAAAATAAACAAGAGGGTTTTACTGACGAGTAAAAGATATTTGTTTGCACTTCTTAGCACTTAGTCATTAGCCAGCGATCGCATCAGGCAAGTAATTTATATATATTATAAACAGGAAAGGGGCGAGCAGAGATCGTTGTGGGACGCCAGATGTTACAGGGATCGTTTGAGTTTTTTTTTAATATAGACGAACTGTGAGCGGTTAGCAATGAACTCTTTAACACATTTTAGAATGTTGGGATGCAAAGTTAGAGCGGCTAATTTCAGTAGTAAGCGTTTGTGAGGCACCTTGTGAAAGGCCTTTGCGAAGTCTAAGGATGTCTGAATTGAATAACAAGTGATATAGAGGAAATCAGCATCGGATAAATAGCTGCAAGGATAGCCTGAAAGATGCCCGAGGCACAGTAAAAATGGAGCAACAAGATTATGCAGTACAAAAAGAGCACAAAAACATAAATAAAACTGCACATTAAAACTAGGACAGTAAATAATGGCCAGCGAAGGTCTAAAAATATGGCCGCAACATGGCAAAAGGTTATGAAAATGAAGTGACTTTTCTCATGCCGACGTTCAATAAGGCAATGAGCGGAAGGTACATAAAGAAGTGCGGTATTGATGAAATATAGGTTAAAGTCCATAATTGGGGTGGTAAATATATTTGGATTGTGTATACTACAATTATTTAGTCTGCATGGTAAACTAAATCGAAGGCTCTAGTTACTGCATAACGTCCTCGTTCGAGGAACGTCCCGTATTTATTTACTTCTGGTATGAAAGCGTTTCTCGTAAGGCTTACGTCAAGCAATCGTCTTCAAAAAGTCACTTGATCACTGAAGTGATAATTTGAGGCACTACAGCAAACGATAATCAAACATAGTTTGCAGACGATGAATTCTATATTGTGGAAATTATGTTTCTTTGTGGGCAGTGTAACATGCACCAGCGATCAGTCTAATTGCCTTCTTTTGGTGACCGAAAATGATAAGATTTGTTATTGATGTATAACCGCAAAAGAGCTAGCTGACAGTAGTTTATGTGGGATTGAATAATAGAAGGGTAAATAAGAAGCTTGTGCTTTGGGGAAATTGCTTTCGAAGACTCGAGAGAAAGCCTACAGATCTAGTAAGCTTGCTTTCAATATCCATTATATGGTCAGACCACCTCATGCGAGAGTCGAATCCAACACCGAGCGATTTCAACTTGTCTACAATTTCAATAATGTTATTTGCTAGATGCAAAGTATTGTTTACAGTTATATCCAGGCTAATGGGCCGAGAAAAGACAGCTTTGGTCTTGTTAGAGTTACCTACCAAATCATTCGCTTTGAACCATTTGTGGAGAGCCCAAAGAACATGATTTGCAATAGTGATTAATTCTTCAGCAGAAGAGCCCCTGACAAAACAACTTGTGTCGCCAGCGTACTGAATACAACTTGTATGATAGGCTATGCTCACAAGATCGTTACAATAGACATTAAAGAGAAAGGGGCCGAGATGGCTACCTTACGGGACAACTCATTGAATCAAAAGGCAGCTAGACTGTGATTATTGACCGATATCACCTGCTGGCGCATGCTTACGAAGGAAACAGTTGAAAGGAAAGACCCCACAGAGCATAGCTTTCAAGTTTACAAACTAGTATTTTATGATTAAGAAGGTCGACAGCTTTTGTAAAGTCGATAAAAATACCAAGAGTCAAACTTTTAGCTTCGATATTATTTAAAACAACATCTTTTTACAAGAGTAAAGCAGATTCAGTGGACGTGTACTTTCAAAATCTAAACTGACTGTCATTGATTATCGAAGCACTATGCTGGTTACGATCATGGCTAGTGTGTAGGTCAAACGTAAACATTGCTAGTTGTGTTTCGCACGACACATCTTTCAAAAACCATGTTGCGTAGAATGAAAGAAGTTGTTTGAATCCTGGAAGACATCCCTAGTTGGAGCTAGTACCTTATTTCATAGTGTTAGCGACCTGCCTACTGTAATGTAAGCTAATCCGTTCATTGACACAGTAAAATGAATACACTCCGCATTTTCTTGTCGCACTATTATTACTAGAACGTGTTGCATGTTCAGAGATCGCTTTACTGCAGTCTATTGGAACAATGTTTTCACAGCAAATGATCCGGGTAGAACATACGATACATTTATATGCACGTTGTCTGATATATAGTACGCATATTTCGACATAAAGTCATTTAAAACAGCGGACAGAATTTGACAACCATGGATAAGCGAGGAATCGCAAAAGCTTGTGAAAAAAAGAAAACTAATCGTATAAAAAATTATACGCAGTAAAAGTTCAGAAGCCTTAAAACATACCTGATTTACAGAAATTTTGTCACTAAATACATTTGCGCTGCAAAAACAGTAATATGATAACCTATTCAACTAAACAAAAAGGGCGTACAGGGATAGTTTGGAAAACACTTAACATTGTAATTAATAAAACTCAGTCAGAAACAGGTGCTAAAATTCTGCAAGCCGGAACAGAGTTACAAGGTCATCAACTAGCTAATGCCTTGTGGGGGTTCTTACTAAGCCGTCGAGCCTCTTCTGAGGTCTAGGCCGCAAACACCGAGCTCCCGCGATCACACACCACGGGCAGCCGTTCTCACGGCCGCAAAGTAGTAATGCGAAATACGACACAACACAGAACAGGACTTTGCCCGGAACCAGATGTTTATTGGGTCTTCCCAAAAAGAATGCTGGTGAAGGTCTTGCTGGAGACCCTATCCTTTTGGATGGGGCCTGACACTTCGAAGGGCAAGATGGCGACAACAAAGAAGTATAGCGGGGAGGTATTTACCTTGCGTCCTTCCGTTGTCGCGGCTCGCTGTCGTCTCCCTTCGGCGCTAGCCGGTTCCCGCCGATCTCGGCGCATCTTGCCCTTTGTCCTTTTTCGGCCAATGAGCGTCGCGTCTGCGACGCCTAGCGATGCGCTCCTGCGCCCGGCGAGGGAAGAGGGAAACGCGGCGCTACCGAGCAACCCGTTTGGGTTACTCAACCCCGGAAGAGAAGGAATACTTTCGTCCCCTTCATCCTCCGCGGCGCGCGGCGCTTCGAAGGGATGCGTGGTTCTCCACGATCGCTACAGCCTTCAGCCGCTTTTTTCCGTCGATTAGTGCCGTTACAGACAACATTCCTGATTTAACTTTTCCCTTTGTTCGAAATGAAAAAAAAAAAATTTTTTAGATGCAGTGACGGAAAATTAGGTGACTGCAATGTTTTTGACGATTAATAACAGCAATGCCTCTGATGCCGGAGATCTCCAGATAGTACATGTGAAATACCTAATTATTTGGTAACTCCTGGCTTTTCCCATATTTTCAGCCTATCTTTGTCAACAGGAATTTTTTCGTTCAGTATGCAGACGGCAATGGTTACAGTCATTATTAAGAGAGGTGATAGAAATATTATGTGAAATTATCGTCCTATATAGGTTCTGCATGTTTTTCAAAAATGCTGGAGTAAATAATTCTAAAACATCTGTCCCGATTTGCTGACAGTAATAACCCCATGTATTCAGCCCAATGTGCTTTTCGTAAGAGCTAGCGCTGCTTGCTCAAACAGAATTCGTTATGGAAGATTTTTAACGGCCAATCATGGTTGTTGGACTTTTCATGGACTTCTCGAAAGCCTTTCATCTTATTAACCACAAGAGTCGCATTAAAAAGCTCGATTATTACGGCATTAGAGAGCTAGCACAAAACTTGCATCAAAAAGACCTCAATTTGTAAGGATTAGAGGACAGAAATGCTCAGTGATATCAGTAAATACAGGAGTCCAACAAGGTAGCATTTTAGGACCTCTTTTATTTATCCAATACATAATTGAAACAGTCCGTCTTTCTGAAACTGTCCATTACGTAATGTACGGAGATGATACAAATTTATTTTTTGAAAACAACTCATTAGAAAATCCAGCTTATGAAGCAAATGCGTCGCTGTACAACTAAATGCATGTGCTAAAAGGAATTGTTTAAAGCTTAGTCTTGATAAAACTAAATCCGTTCTATTTCACTCCCTTCGCAGACATATACGGTGGCATAAAATTCTGTTGAACAAAACCAAAATTTAGTAAAAACATTCAAATCCTTGGGCGTATATTTCTCTGAAAATGTGACATGGGATGAACACGAGAAAAACTTGCCATCATACGCCGCCTCTGTCATTATCTTCCTAACTCAGTGAACTTGATTTTATGCAGTTCCTTGTTTTCTACTTCATTAAGGTAAACATTTCTAGTATGGCCCATCACAGCAGCAGCAAACATTACCAAGCTCTCAGTATTGCAGAAACGAGTCCTGCGCCTGGCATGTAAAGTTCCGTACCAGTCACACACTGCAGGCTTTTTTACAAAGCACCACATCCTGTCACACAACTTTACATTTATATGCAGTATCGCTTATGCAAGTTAGAATCAGTTAAAAGTAAAGATGTTTTAACTACCTTTGCAGGATTGTAGAAAATCTAAACATCTAATGAGCTATGATATTTTGCACCATGGAAGCTTACCAAATACCGAACTACGGAAAACAGATGCTGAAATAATCATTCCCGACAATTTTGAACCAGATCTTCATGGAGGAAATTACTGACATAACCAGCATTTCGTTAGCACAACTGCGCGCTGTTTGAATATAATTAACTGTATTTTTCTAACATGTCGTTCTTCTTGTTTATTTGCTCGCGAGTGGGATGTAGTTTAGCCAACATGTATGTAACGAGAAAGTGACGATCGTGAAAAGGGGAAGGAAGAAGCGCTGGTGTTTTGGTATGCTGGTGTGATGTTCTGCTGTCTTTTCCTGACTGCTGGATCCTGTTTTGTCTGGGAGCCTGACCGTTCTCTCCGGTGAGGCCATTCCAGGTCGGGGGATTGGTCTGTAGTTGTTTAAACCGGAATTCTGGTTAATGTACAATTAGGCCTTTAATATCTCTAGCTTCCCCAGGGGGGATTCGGCATCCTTGTTTGCCAGTTGCGGCACAAAGCTTGGACTTGGAATATTTTGGAAGGAATGGAATAAGCATAATACCGGTGGAATTTGTACCGATTGGGGATGGAGCCCTGAAGTTGAAAAATACAAAAATATTCTCGGAGCAGCTAAAGGCTGCCACCCCCCACTACATAGAAATATCTGAGGTGCGTCCGTTTGGCGGGAGATGTATCCTCTGTAAGTCCTCGAATATACAGTGTGTGTCGGACTTGCTTCGATGCATATCGTTTGCATCACTGGCAGTAAAGCCTTTTATACCTGAAGAGCTGGCGTATTCAAAAGGTATTATACGCGGCGTGGATTATTTGGCTTCACTGCAAGGATTGATCGAGGAATTTAACCAGGCTGGTGTTGGCATCATATCACTATTCCGTTGCAGCAGGGATGCCGGTGGCTCCAGGGGGCCGACATAATCGATGAAAGCGAGGTTTGCCGGGGCTAACTGTCGAAAAGAGATTAAGGTATGGCCCATTGTGTACCGTGTAGATCTCCTGCAGCCTCGCCCTTTGCAGTTCAAAAACTGCTGGCGATTTGGACACAGCAGCAAGGCGTGCAAATCCGCAACACGCTGCCGACTGTGCGGTAGACAATCATTCATCTGACATTTGCAAGTCTGCTGCGGTAATTTGCACACTATGTCACGCAGATCATCCTGCTGATGAGGATGCATGCTCAAAGCGCGCAGATGAGCAAAACTGTTCCCGACATTATCCAGCATAAAAGTGCTCTAGAGCAGATGCCTAGGCCCAGCTAGACCATCAGAAGAATTCATATGCAGCTTGTGCAAAAACTACGTTCGGATGTGGAATTAGGCCTGGCAAATCAGTTGTCTCAGCTGTAGAGAAATCAGTTGAGGGTTTATTCGATCATATGTTAAGCACGTTTACAGAAGCTGTGTCACAGGTTATGACCTGTGACACAGCTTCTGTAAACGTGCTACAAATATTGGTTCTACCGAAATTGCAGCTTTGCAAGATGGCAACCCTGATATAGCAAAATGCCATGCTCCCATTGTTGCTAGGGTCTCTGTTGATGGAAATTCTACCGAGACGACGGCTTTTCATTTTTCTTCAATGAAAGTGCACGGTCAGGGTCCTGGGGATACCACGTGTCCACCGTTTCCCCATCGGATGTAGAGATGACATGTTCATCCCAGAAGCGCCACGCTTCTTCTCTCCCTCGAAATTCGCATATTCTAACACTAAGAGTAAGAAAGGTTCCCCTAATCTTCATAATAACACTGATGTCTTAAAGGAACACTGCAGCACTTTTTGCAGAAATCGAGATTTTATTGGCTTATAACAGTTTTTCACGCCGCGAACTCGACTATCTATTTAAATTTAGGCAGCAACAAGCGCCAATTGTCTTGTTTGTTTGTTTTTTTAAGTTAAAATATGCGACCGGCACTGCCGGCACCTTGAGACACGCCGCGGACCACGCCGCCGCCTGCGATTGGTCGAACTGTCATGGCGATGTTGTGGTGACCAGAGACGCTGCCGATATGCATCCTGCGCTGCGCGGCATGTAGATCGCAGCTGTCACACCTCTCTGCGACGTGATAAAAGCTTTTACGGCATGCTATGAATATCTGGGTCTCTTCTTATGTATACGCATCAGATACGGCCGAAAACGACGCAGCATCGACGAAGCGAAGGCCAGACATCAGCGTCTACTGGCGTCGAAATGTGGCTCTGGCATGTAGAACGGCATTTTGCAAATCTGCATATGTTTCTATTGGCCGAAATTAGATGTATGCATGGGAGCGTTCAACGACAAAGTGCTTCTAACATTACCTTTCCGACTCAGAGGCAGATTCAGGCGTCTCTAACGCTCTGCCTAGTAGGGAACTGACGAAAACCGTTGAGGTGTTTGCTTGTTGCCTGGCTAGCTGCGTGCCAACCGAGTACTCGGTGTATTTTTGATTGTGGTGTATAGTGTTTTGCGATTCTCTCGAGACATCCTGAGCCCGATGATTCGGAACTGCATGTTCCAGCCACATATCTTCAGCATCGCATTGCTTCCCGAAATGTTTACATACAAAAAAGATTCAGTTACCAGCAAAATAATGTCGTCGCTGCTGCACTCGCAGGTATTGAAGCTTGGTCGCACTTTTTTCCTTGAAGTTCTGTGCTACAGCTCCGTGTTCAGCAAAAATTACGCTTAAGTCAGAGCACTACCGGAGAGCCGGCGCTAGTAAATTTGCCAGCCATGCCAAACTCGATATGTTAAAATGATTCCAGAGCACACAATAGTGCGCATAGACATCCAGAACATTAGTTGCAAGTCGTGAGATCAGGCAGCAAGCTTCAATGGTCAAGAATTTGTAATTGTTAGAACGGCAGCAATGGCCTGTACACTTCTAAACATCAAGTCCGAACCTTATGAATGCGATCATGACATAATTCGCAAATGTTTCGAAGCTTCCTGTTTTCGGCGTGGCCGAGTGGCTTCTACTTCCGGCCACCGGCGTGTACGGACGCAGAAGCATGAGCTCCGGCGGAGCGGCGTTTGCGGCCCAGGCCGGCCGCGGAAACAGGTTTTTTGACGCTTCGGCTGACGAGTATCATGGGATTCTGCCAAGTTTGCCAACCGGGCGCATTGTGCTTAATACTGTTTTCATGCATGGTGATGTGAAGGCTCGACCGTACCGAGTTGAAGACTTCAGGGACGCGTTGGTTCGTCTTGGATTGCTCCCAGAGGTGGTCGTCCTGGGGGCGTACCAAATGAACCACGTTTGGGCAGTGACGTTTAAAGACGCCGAGGCCACACGTAAGCTGCTCGCTGTCAGTGATGTGAAAGTGAAGGACCATCGCTGTGTAATCGTCGACCCCAACGACCAGGGCGTCCGGTTGAAGATTCACTGGCTGTTGCATGGCGTTCCTGACGAAGACGTGCGAGCCGCACTGTTGCCGTATGGGACGGTGTCTGACATCACAAGGGAAAGGTGGCGCGCACAAGGCGTCACCGACAAAGGGTCAACTACGCGCACCGTGTCCCTAAAGCTGAAGACAGGGGTGAAAATTGACGACATCTCACACCAGCTGCGAGTTGCCGGTGAGCCAGCGCTCGTCGTCATTCCGGGCAGGGCTCCCCTGTGCCTTCGCTGCAAGACGACGGGTCACATCCGGAAGGAGTGCCAGGTTCCGCGCTGCGCTCGTTGTCGTCGTTTCGGCCACGACGAACCGCATTGTGTAAAGACGTATGCAAACGTCGCAGGGCCCGTGAGGAACGACGACATGTCGGAACACCTCATGGACGAGGCGGATGCGGAAGAAGCAGCTAAGGAGACAGGCACCAGCTCAGCAGAAACAACGGTCACTCCCCCCTACCCAAACGCGGACGAGGTCAAGGAGCAGGGTTTCAAGAATTTGCAAGCGTGTTCCGTCGGCGTCGCGGCCGCTAAGGTGGCCAGCAGCAGCAACTCCACTGGGGACACGGAGGTCAGTCACAACACAGTATTCATTCACGAGACAGACAGCATGGTCGAATCTGAGGCAGCGAACTCGGCAGCGGTAGCGAAGCGGACACACGACGACACGGAGGACCGAACACCAGGTCACGAGAACGCAGACGTCGAAGGACCGCCGACAAAGACTTCAGCGGCGGTACGGCGGGCGTCCTCTCTGCCTAGGCCGAACTTGTTAGAGAAAAGAGGGGGGGCTGCACCGCTCCCACCTCAGACTTTACACCTGCCACCATGGAGGGGTGCTCGGCCACAGACATCACTAAAGGTATGACCATGCTCCCGGGTATTCGTTCATCAGCAATGATTTGTCTAGACAAAGCCATTAGATTCGCGACTATTAATGTTCGAGGGCTCGCAGCAAGGCGCAAGCAAAATCAACTGTTTCGTTTGGTTAGCGAGCTGGAGCTAGACGTCATCGCGATTCAGGAAACTAAAGTTGATGGTGAAGAAGAAACCGGGAGAATGGTTAGCCTTTTTACTTCAAGATACAATGCCGTTGTAAGTCATGCAATTGGAGCAGCGGCTGGTTGTGTGCTGTTTGTGCGTCAGTGCCTTGGTGTCACAATTCAAGCTGTCACGAGTTGTGCGTATGGCCGCTTCGTTGTTTGCGATCTCGTGCTGTATTCATACGAATGGCGCATCATTTGTGTTTATGCACCGAACAGCGTTGGCGAAAGGCGCGATTTCTTTGAAGGTATTCGTCAGTATTGCAACTCTGAAAGGCTAACTGTGATAATGGGAGACTTCAATTGTGTACTCTCCGCATCAGATAAAACGAGTAGAAGGCCGCATAGTGATGGCAGCACCTGTGTTCTCGCAGAATTGGTAAATGTGTTTAAACTTGTTGATGTGGCTGGATGTCTGGAGGGTGGACGAGCTGCTCAGTTCACTCATTTCCAGGCTTCTAGCCACGCTCGACTCGATAGGATGTACAGGGTGGTCCACTCTAAATGCGAACACGGCCCCGCGTGGCCGCGCTCCGCGGAGCGCCAGCGGATCCGGCGCGTTCGCGCATCGAAGCAATGCCGCGCAGGCGCACAGGGGCCCGGGGGAGAAGCTTCGTGTCGCCTGCTACAGCGCTGGCGCGCACCTCGCTTGCATTGCTGGAAAGCAGACGACAGGAAGCTCCTCCCCCGGGCCCCTGTGCGCCTGCGCGGCTTTGCTTCGATGCGCGAACGTGCCGGATCCGCTGGCGCTCCGCGGAGCGCGGCCACGCGGAGCCGTGTTCGCACTTAGAGTGGACCACCCTGTACATATCGCTTGATCTGGTGCCTGTATGCCACGAATACCACCTTAAGCCAGTATCGTTCAGCGATCACTGCTTGGTCACCGTCACTATCGCTGGGAACAAAACTAAAAGTCAAGGATTTGACTGGCAAATGTGGAAGTTAAACTCAAAATTATCTGATGACAGTTTCCAAGCCGACGTTGAAAGGCATATAGCAAATATGAATGACAAAGGCGTAACAAAGTTAGGGGCTAAATGGGAGGTTTTTAAACAGAATGTCAAAATGACAGCATTGGAAAGATCGAGCGCTATAGCCAGACAAGAAAGGGCCGAAGAAAGGTCTCTTCACGTGAATCTACAGCGTCTAATCGATGTGGAAAGCAATAACCCCGGTTTGTTCATAGACGACATACGAGCCCTTAAGGGCAAGCTTGAACTACTCGACGCTGACCGATATCGCGGCGCCCTTGTCAGAGCTAGAGCCGAATGGCTGATAAAGGGGGAAAGGTCCGACAAAAAGGGCGTTAGGCACAGAAAAGTGGCACGCTCGAAGGAATCAGATATATGAAATTGAATACCAAGGGGCCATTACCAACGAAAAGAAAGAAATCCAGCAAGCTTTCTTCGAGCATTATCGTCAGCAGTTCGCACGGCGTGCAGTTGATATCGAGAGTTTCAAGAGAGTTTATTTACCTTTAATGCCACAACTCGACGAAAAGACGACAGGTGTGCTAGAGACCCCCATCACGGAGGACGAAGTGAAATGCGCTATTGGGAATTTGAACCCCGGCAAATCACCTGGGCCTGATGGACTTAGCGCCGCATTTTATAAAGCTTTCCAGGATTTTCTCTCGCCGGTACTGGAAAAAGTGTATAATGAAGCATATGAGCTTAATGTGCTCCCGCCGTCCTTTGCATCTTCTCATACTGTGCTAATTCCCAAAACGGAGGACCGAGGTCAATTACGCAGTGTTACCTCTTACCGGCCGATTAGTTTAACCAATGTCGACTGTAAAATTTTTATGAAAATACTAGCTAAAAGCAAACAGTTATTAAAGATATTGTGGGAGACCACCAAACATGCGGTATTAAAGACAGGTCCATTTTTACGAACATTCACATCGCGAGGGCCATTCTTGAATGTTGCGATGCTGGTGGACTTGGAGTAGCAATGCTCCAAATAGATCTTGAAAAGGCTTTTGATAGAGTGCCCCACGACTTGCTTTTGTGTATATTAGACTATGTCAAGGTCGGATGCGTCATCAGAGAAGGAGTGGCTATGGCTTACAGTGCTTGTACAACTAGGCTATTTGTGAACAAATCTGTCGGTGACAGTATTGCTGTCCAACGCTCAGTTCGTCAAGGTTGCCCCCTTTCACCTCTTCTCTTTTGTATCTATCTTGAACCTTTATGTTTAAGCATTATCAAGCATGAGAAAATGCGGGGCTTCAAGCTGCATCAAGCAGAAGTGAAGCTTTTGGCTTATGCCGATGATGTCGCGATGTTTTGTGTAGACTACGAAAGCATCGTAGAAGTTGTGAAGACTGTAAAAGATTTTTGCGCTGTAAGCGGCAGTGCTGTTAACTGGGGCAAGTGCCTGGGCTTCTGGCACGGTGACTGGCCAGCGACCCCAGGCATTTTTGCTAACATGAAATTTGTTACCAACCCTGCCAGCTACCTTGGTGCCCCTCTTGAATCGTATCGGGACAGTGACCCATACTGGAAAACCAAGTCGGTAAATTGAAAGATAGAGTGGACAAATGGAATGGATGGCAGTGGTCGGTGTTTGCTAAGGCCACGATTTGTAATTTGTTTTTAGTGACAAAAGTTTGGTATGTGCTTCAAGTGTTATATTGTTCAAGAGCTAATGTCCAAAAAATGCATCGTATCTTTGCCGTCTTTGTGTGGGGGTCTTCGTGGGAACGGACAAGTCGGACAAATCTCTTCCGCTGGGTGAAGGACGGCGGGCTTGGTTTGGCACATCTGTTTCTGCGCCAGTTAGTCAATCGTTTCATGTTTTTGAGGAATGTGAAAAATCCATTTCTTCGTACGGTCTGTCAGTTACGCCTGGGTCAAGCTCTCCCGGGAATTGTCGTTTCTTCTGACCGCATGTCAGAATGTGTCCACGGGTATCTAAGGGAAGTGGTCTTGGCGTACAGGTTCTTGATGGTGCGGTTTACTTTAGACTATTTGTGGAGTGTAAATCGGAAAAAACTGTATAAAGACTTGTGCGATGTGGTGCTTCCAGAACCGTTGTACAGAGCTGTGTACTCGTCCACAGAGGGCAAAAATGTTCTTAAAAGAGTGAAGAGGATGATGGTGCCGGCAGGGGTGAAAACGTTCTTTTTTAAGCTGGACACTGGAACATTGGAGGTAAAGAAATGGAAGGAACAGGAAGGGTTTTTTGTACCCTGGGGTGTCTACTGCATAATATGCAGGAAAGAGGAGACGATTGAACACGTGTTTCTCGAATGCTGGGATGCCGTATTTTTATGGGACGTGCTCCAGAGGACGCTTAAAAAGGAACTACCCATAAGCCCACATGGTATCCGATTCTTTCCAGTAGAATCGAACAATGATACACCGTTGGATCTTTTGATGCTACTGGCTCTCCACAGCATATGGAAAACCATAATGGCTGTAGAGCACGGTGACGTCGATGCAAGTTATGAGGGATTTTTACTCCGACAACTTCAGCTAAGGAAGGCTGAAGCTTTAAGTCAATGCTTGATCTTTTATTTTATCATGTTATTGATGTCACATGTGTCTTTTTTCTGTACATCCTCGGTCAGGAAATAAAGAAAAAAAAATCGGCGTGGCCGAGTGGTTAGCGTAGAAAGCTTTGGAGCTAGAGGCGCTGAGTTCGAAACGCACCAGTGCTGCAGTTTTTTTTCGCTAGTTTTCCTTCTTTTTAACTTTTTTTTATGTAATTGATGTGGATCGTTTCTTTTCAGTTTTACTTTTTATCCGAAGCGTATTTTTCACCGGGCGAGCAGTGCCACCAGTGCGGCGCGTGCCATTATGCCGTGCCCCAGTACGCAGTCTCCAGCGTCTTACAGGGCCCTGGGGCGGTATGGCACTGGGGCGCTGGGACCCAGCGGCACTGGTTTTTTTCAATAGTGATGCAGCAGTGGAATATGTTATTTTAGCTTTCATATGTGCGTTTATCCACAGCAGTCTATTCGCAATATGGCTTTGTATGGTTATGCTCGAATGGTAACTATAAGGGAAGCTTGACGCAACAGATAGTCGAGGCTCGCAGCCGCTGGTGGAAACCCTCCTTCCGAAAGGGAACTGCCCAAATTCGCTCCTGGTCAATAAAAAAACAAAACGGGTACATACTCGCTGGTCGTCTGCAATTGTTTTCGCGCGAATAATCGTATTTTCGCGTAGGACATTATATTATTTCACAATAGGTATTTATATATTGCTAGAAGATAGCTCTTCCAGGCGCATTGCAGCTACTCTCAGAATACAACATACTGAATTCAGCAATTATTGCAGTTTTCATTGCCCAGTAATAAGGTCGGCGTAAAGTTGTTGCTTTTCACAGAAGCGACCCACTGCGCTCGGAGCTTTTTGTTTTGCGGGAACTTGTGGAAACTGACATCGTCGCGGCCGAAGGTGCTCGTACACCAAAAGGCACAGCAGTACGGCATGTTTGGACGGGTGTTCAACTCAAGCGATACGCTGAACTTCCGCAATCTCGAAACACGAGCAGCAAAACAGGCTTAAAACGCACTCGGGCTGCTGGGAGCGCCTGGCCTATCCTCACGGTGACGTCACGCACGCCGGCGCCGCGTGAGGTTTCTCTCTTCACTCTCCTCCTCTCTTGCGCCGTCGCGGGCCGCAGGATGTTCGAACGGTGCGCTTTCAATCGGCGATTGCTCTGGTGTTTTCGCAATAATCGTAAAAATAACTGCACTGACCTGACCAGCTTTGGGTCCACTTCAGTACAGTGGAAGGTGAGCAAGTTTCAAAACCACTGCAGCTTCCTTTTAATGGAGGCTGTTATAGCGTCCCGTATTCTACAATACTCATGGCGGGGTTAAAGGTACAACAGTGGAATTGTTCAATTGTATCGTCGTTTCACAATTTGCAGAATCTCATCCCAAATTTCAACACAGACATACTTTACTAAAAGAAACTTGGTTTTTACCAAACCGGCCTTTTCTCTTTATTTATAACGTTTAGATCAGATCGCAATAGCGGCCGGGATGGCCGCTTGCTGACACTAATTTCGTCAAAAACATTGCATCGGGCCAAGGTGTCACACAAATTTCTACAAGACTGCGAACGGCTTGCAGTTGACATCGCAATTCCACAGTGTGCTCCTCTCTCTATTGCAAATGTCTACTTCCCAACAGGTGTCCGTACAACAGATTGTTTGAGTGATCTGTTGAGTTAAACCAGCAGACTGATTATTGCTGGCAATTTTAGTTCACACCATGTTATTTGGGATTACTGTTCATATATATGTGGGCAGCGGCTTTGGAACTGGATGTCTCTAAATGATGTGCGTTGCTGTAGTAGTCTAGGCATAACCTACATGCGAGCAGCTTCTATGTCAGTAGTTGATTTAACGTTAGCTGCAAATGGATTAAGGGTCTCATCATGGGCTACGGTGGAGCGTGGAACATCTAGCGACCACTTCCCAGTTGCGTTTAATATAGTATCTGCTCCCCTTAGAGTAATTACTTGTGCACAAACATTCGTCAACCATGAACTCTTTAAAAACTTTGGGAATTCATTTTTTTCCCTCTATAGCATCATCTGAGCATTCTGAACGTGCTCAACAAGCACTCTCTTCTCTGTTAGATGCCACTGAGCGTTCAGTGTTCACTGTGAAATCGTCTGTCCCTAACAAAATGTCGTGCCGATGGTGGAACGAAGAATACGAAAAAGCATTCCGTCGTAGAAAAGCTGCATGGAAGAGCCTTTCTCATAACCAGTGTCCCCAAAATTGGATAAATTTTAAATTTTATGCGGCTTCATTAAAAAAAAAAAACCAATTCGTATAGCAAAGGATGACTACAATGCTATTATGAATATTCATCTCTCTAATTCAATTAATTGGAAGGCATTCTATAGATTCATGGAACGCAACCAAAGTTCATCTCCACCCCGTGTAACCGATTCAGAGGTGTTATCACCAACTAAAGTAAAATATAAACTTGAACAAATTGCGAACGGCAAGCGCGAACAGTGGCTCCGTTAATTCGACCAACGCCATGTACTGATTTCATTGCGGTTGAGCCATCGGAATTGCATTGTGTATAGCGGCTGCTTTGAAACCTGCAGCTCCTGGGTGTGACGGTATTACAGTCGCTATGTTGAAGGCTTTAGTGCAAGACCACAACTCGGAAGTGTTGAATATTGTAAATTTTTCCCTGCAACATGCTTCGTTACCTGAAAACTGGAAAGTTGCTAAACTTATACTAATCCTCAAAGATCCAAAAAAAGATTTTGATTTGCATAATATTCGGCCGATTTCTCTAACTTCAAATCTAGTGAAACTTATTGAACATATAGTTCACCTGCGCCTCACAAACCACGTTATGACCCCGAATGCATTTAGTGATGCACAAATTGGGTTTCGTGAAGGGTGCCCGATTTGGATGGCTCATACAGATTTTGCGAGTAGAATTAGGTTGGCATTGAAGAAGAGAAAAGTGTAGGCATTGGGTCACTTCGGATATCGCCAAAGCATATGACAGTGTAGAACAATCAATACTGTTGAATAGGACAAATGACATTAGGCCACCTTTTTACATTTTTGCATGGCTAAAAGAAATTTTAAGGGATGGAAAATGTTTCTGCACTTGATGTTCTTTAACTTATTACCCAACTAGAGGCGCGCCTCAGTAATCGGTGCTATCTCCATTGCCATTTAATATATTAACGAGGGATACTCTTGCTTATCCAAATATAAATGCGTACGTGTGTGCGGATGATATCGCTTTTTTCTCTTCTGCACGAGATGTTCAGATATTCAGACATTCTTTATTTCTCTTTCAAAAAATGTAAGAAGGAACTGCGACAAAAGGCGGTTAGGCCTGACGAGGTCACAGTTCTCCATACAGTTCACAGCGGCGCGCAACACTGAAAACAAACGATAACAATACAATGCAGCAAACGTGGCAATTAAACATACTGGAGTAAAACCTAAAAAAAGAAACAGTGTACCACTATACACTCAAAAAGAAACAACAGCATATGGCACACAAAACACGGAAAAAAAATCGTACAGTAATATAACATGATAAAAATTTACATTTGTCAAATACAAAACCAGACTAAACAATTATTCCACTTCGGAGAGTATCAACTGCTTTTTTATGTCTCTTTTAAATCTGCGTTTAGAGAGATGGAACATTGAACATAGGGATGGGTTTTTGAGAATAGTTGGAATCTGGTAATTAAGCTTCTGTTTACCGTAATTTGTCCTTGTTTTTGGGACGAGGTTTCTGTGTTGTCGGAGAGGGTATTTAGTAGGAAATCGATTAGGAGAGACGGAGAAAAGCCTATTGCTATGGTTATGTTGTAACAAGTGGTATGTGTAGACTCGGTTAGCTTGAAGTAGATTATGTTTTTGGTATAGAGGTGATGTTGGTAAGTGTTCTGGTCTACCATGATAACCCTCAATAGCCCGGAGTGCCTTTTTGTGCAGAATCAAAAGCTTGTGATAATTGCTATTTATTGTAGTGCCCCACACCAGTGCACAATAAGATAACTTAGAAAAAAATAGAGCATAATACATAGATACTTTTAATGAAACAGGTAAAAGGTCACTGGTCCTGTAGAGACAGCCCACAGTTCTGTTAAGATCTGTGGCAAGATTAGAAATATGTGTATTCCAGGATAGATGTTCATTGAACCAGACGCCGAGAAACTTCTGAGTGGTTACCTGCTGTATTTGTTAGCATACCTTATATCAAGTGAGTAATGGATTGGGGCGTTGATAGGTCTGAAAATAATATAACTATAGTCTTGGACAAGTTTAAGCTAAATTGATTTGCCTGCATCCAAGCGTGATTTTACCATGTAATCATTTACAGTAGTTTTTGAATCTGGCAGAGTTCGGGCTGTGAAAAATATATTTGTATCATCAGCATACATGACCAAATCAGGTGAATCAGGTATGTTACGAACATCATTTTTGTAAGCTAAAAATAAAAGTGGGCCTAAAATAGATTCCTGTGGCACACCTTGAGTAACACACAAGAAATATGAAACAAAATTATTGCATTTGACATATTGAGGTCTGTTGCTCAAGTAACTTCTAAGCAGGCTCAAGGAAGTACCTCGTATTCCGTACCTAGTTAGTTTGCTTAAAAGAATTTTATGCTGCACGCAATCAAAAGCCTTTCGGAGGTCTAAAAACAAACCAAGTGTATATGCTCGGGACACGATGTTCTCAATAACTTTCTCTTTAACAGCAAGTAAGGCTTGTTCGGTCGATCTATTTTTTAAGAAACCATACTGGGACGGGTTAATTATATTGTTACGAGGCACGTCGAGATGTTAGGAGGCGATGGTACGTCGTAGCCGCAACCGTTCACGGTCAGGGACACACTCACAGGAGAACCAGACGTAGCTGCAGCGTCGTCTTTCTCCACTAGCCCAGCACTTCGTCATCGTCTCTTTCACTGCGTACCGTAACAATACCCCCCCCCCCCTCCCGCGGAAGAAGCACAGTCCCTGTGCGTAGACTACACAGGTGAGCGTGAGATGTAAGGTTTGAGACGGGCGACATGCACGACTTCTGGATGATGGTTTGCAGGAGAGTGGCGGTTCACAAGGATAATCTCGTACGTCACGTCTGTAAGTTGCCGCAAGACCTGGTAAGGGCCCACCTAGCGGGGCAGAAGTTTCTCGCACATGCCTACACGTCGAGCAGGGAGCCAGAGGAGTACGAGGGAGCCAGGAGGGTAGTAGGCGTCAAGGTGCTGGAGATCGTAACGGTGCTTTTGAGAACGCTGGGACGCACGAAGCCGGTCTCGAGCAATATGACGGGCGGCATCAGCGCGGGCGATGGCATCAGAAGCGTAACTGCATGAGGAATCGTCAAGAGGCAGTAAGGTGTCGAAGGGAAGTAAAGGGTCGCGGCTGAAGAGTAGATAAAAGGGAGAGTATCCGGTGGTATCATGCCGTGAGGAGTTATAAGCGAATATTATGAACGGTAAAGAGATGTCCCAGTCACGGTGATGGTCAGAAACATACATTGACATCATAAGGGTCAGGGTACGATTAAAGCTCTCAGTAGGACCGTTCGTTTGTGGATGGTAGGCCGTTCTGAAGTTGTGGTGCGTAGCGCATGAGTGCAGAAGGTTATTAACAAGTTTAGAAAGGAAGCAGCGACCGCAATCGGTGAGCAGTTGACGAGGAGCACCATGAAGCAAGATGACGTCATGCAAAAGAAAGTCTGCAACGTCGGAGCACAGCTAGTGGGGATAGCTCTGGTTATGGCATATCGGGTGGCGTAATCGGTCGCTACGGCAATCCATTTGTTCCCTGAAGTGGATGTGGGAAATGGCCCAAGCAGGTCGAGACCAACTCGAGAAAAAGGCTCAGTTGGAACTGCGAGTGGTTGCAGGGGCCCACTAGGGTCAAGAGACGGGGTCTTCCTGCGCTGGCACAGCTCACAGGCGGCGACGTAGCGACGAACAGAACGGTAGAGGCCAGGCCAGTAGAATCGCCGTCGAACATTGTCGTATGTGCGGGACACTCCTAGGTGCCCTGCTTAGGAGCATCATGAAGGTGCGCAAGAACAGCAGAGCGTAGATGTGTCGGGACAACAAGCAAAAGGTCTACACCATCTGGGCGCACATTGCGTCAGTATAATGTGTTATTAAGCAGCACAAACATACTGATGGGCGGATCGGTGCTGTCGTTGCGCAAGTGATCAATAATGGAAAGTTCGAAATGGACAAAACGCAGTCGTCAGCAGTGTTGTCAGGAAGTTCAGGAGGGTCAACGGGGTGGCGGGACAAGCAGTCGGCGTCTTGATGTAGGCGGCCTGAGTAAACGTGTATTCTTGTAATCGCAAGGCCAAGCGACCTAAGCGGCCAGTAGGGTCCTTAAGTGATGACAACCAACATGGTCCGTCACTACGCTGAAGGGCCGCCCAAACAAATAAGGGCGGAATTTGGTCAACGCCCAAACAAGTGGAAGGCATTCGCGCTCCGTAATGGAATAATTGGGCTCGGACTCAGATAGAAGGCGGCTGGCATAGGCAATCACACGAGAGTGGCCGTGCTGGTACTGGGCAAGGATGGCGCCAATACCATGTCCGCTAGCGTCGGTGCGCAGTTCTGTAGGCGCAGACGGGTCGAAGTGCGCCAGTACAGGAGGAGCGGTGAGCGCGGAAATGAGCGTTGTGAAGGCCTGAGCTTGTTCACGGCTCCACGAGAAATTCACGATTTTCTGCAAAAGGGAGGTAAGGGGACGTACTAGGTCAGCGAAGTTCCGAATTAAGCGACGGAAGTAGGAGCAGAGCCCGAGAAAACTTCGCACATCACTTGTATTACGTGGTGTAGGGAACTCGCGGACTGCACGAACTTTATCAGGGTCGGGTTGCACACCATTTTCGTCAACCAAATGTCCCCGGATTTTGATCTGGCGGCGGCCGAAGCTGCATTTTTTTGCGTTGAGTTGAAGACCGGGGCAGCGAAAGACTGCCAGTATCGTAGAAAGCCGTTCAAGGGGACTTGTGAACGTGGGAGAGAAAACGACAACGTCATATAAGTAGCATAAGCACGTTTTCCACTTGAAGCCACGGAGAAGCGAGTCCATCATGCGCTCGAAGGTCGCCGGAGCGTTACAGAGGCCAAATGGCATGACCTTGAATTGGTATAGTCCGTCAGGGCTGACAAATGCGGTTTTCTCTCGATCCCGTTCGTCGACAGCTATTTGCCAGTAGCCGGAACGCATGTCGATGGAGGAAAAATAGCTGGCACCATGCAAGCAGTCGAGGGCGTCGTCAATTTTCGGGAGCGGATAAACGTCTTTTTTAGTGATCTGATTGTGGTGGCGGTAATCTACACAGAATCTCCAAGTTTGATCTATCTTTTTGACTAAAACGACAGGAGACGCCCAGGGACTGCAGGAAGGCTCAATAATATTATTTGTCAACATCTTGTCGACCTCCTTCTGTATCACGTGGCGCTCAGCAAGAGACTCGATAAGGCCTTCTGTGAATGGGGCTGGCATCACCAGTATTGATGCGATGGGTAACGACGGATGTCTGGGCCGAAGGTCGGTCGCCAAAATCAAAAATGTCGCTGTATGAAAACAAAAGGTCGGAGAGAGCACTGGCTTGCTGAGGTGTCAAATCCGGTTCTATCATGGGAGTAAAAAGGGTCGAACGAGAAGCTGATACGGGGGGTTCAGACCGAGGCACAGGCTTGAGGGCAGAAACTTCGCAGTCAGCCAACGGAAGCAAGTTAGCGAGTGCCATGCCATGGGGCAAAACTTGGACAGAGCGGCTAAAGTTAAGGACGGGAAGATAGGTTCTGTTATCCGTGACGGTCAGGACAGTGTGAGGGAGTATGACGTTACGGTGGAGAACAACATCGGTGATTGGACAAGTGACGTAGGTACCATCAGGAATAGCAGGAAATGGGGCCAAAGGAACATACATGGCAGCTTCGGGCGGTAGGCGAACAAACTCGACGGGGCAGAGGCGTGGCTTGATATCTGTGCGGTCGGAGCAGAAAGGCAGGTCTAAGCGGAGGCCACTTGAACAATCAATTAGGGCAGAGTGCGCTGTAAAAAGTCGATGCCGAGGATCACATCGTGAGGGCAGCGGTCGATTACAGTGAAGAGCACAGGGGTAGTTCGACCACAAATGCTCACGCGCGCAGTGCAAAGTCCCACGACAGCAGCGACGCCTCCATCGGCGACACGAACGGCAGATGAAGAGGCGGGTGTGACAACTTTTTTGAGTCGGCGGCTAAACGAAGAGCTGAGGACGGAAATTTGGGTACCAGCGTCAATGAGGGCGGTAACAGGCACACCATCTACACAGATATCTAGAAGATTGCGGCGATGAGCGAGGGTCAGCAGAGGATTTTCGGACCGGGTCGTCAATGCAGCTTCACCTCCGAGAGCTGCATTGATCAGTTTTCCGGGAGCGGGCCAGAGAAGTGAGGGGACGAGGAACGGTGAGGTAGGGGCGAGCGGGAACGGCGGGTCTGGGGAGACGGCGATCGGCTGGACATGCGCGGGGATGGCGGGTTAAAGTCACGAGAGGGCGTATCACGGAGAGAGGTTGGGTGTGGTCCGTAGGCGGTGCTGCGATCATGATAGTAGCGAGGTCGAGGTGGCGGAACCCAACGGCTGCGGCAATGGCGAGAAATGTGGCCGGCACGTGAGCAGTTGAAGCAGATGGGTCGGTTGTCCAAGGTCCGCCATTCTTCTGGGTTGCGGTATCGTCGGGTAGATTCGGGGTATTGCGTCGGGAAGGGCGCAGTCGGAGCCGCAGCAGCTACCACCGGAACGGTGGGCTGGACAGATGGCTGTGCGGAAGGCTGACCAGAGCCGAGGCTTACGCTCGCATTAAGGCCCACGTTCGCGAATTCTTGGCGAACGACAGCTTGAATCAGTGCTATAGTAGCATCCGCCGGCTGAGGTGTGAATGCGACGGGGGCCATTCAGCTCTCCAGAGGTCCCGCTCTCTGCGAACGATCCTGGTCAATTTTGGTTCATGGGACGGCTGCTGCAGTGTTGGCAGATCTTCGCACGAAGACGTAGCAACTGTGTTTGGCAAGCGGTCGAAGCGGGGAGCAATACGACGATGTTTAGCTTGTTCAAACCGCCGGCATACCTCGAGGATGGAGTCGACCGTCGTACAATTGCAAAATAGAAGGTTAAAAGCGTTGTCAGCAATGCCCTTTAAGATGTGTCCCACCTTGTCACACTCGGGCATGGCGCTGTTCACTTTGCGGCATAGAGCTAGTACGTCTTGTATGTACGACAGATATGATTCGGTCGACGACTATGCTCGCGATGCCAGGTCCTTTTTAGCGCCGAGCTTGCGTCCGATCGGCTTGCTAAAGAGATCCCGAAGCTTCTCTTTGCACATGTCTCAGGATGTTAGATCTTCTTCGTGCGTCTCGAACCAGACGCGTGCCGTACCAGCCAGGTATAAAATGACATTTGCAAGCATCAACGTTGCGTCCCATCGGTTGTGCTTACTGACTCGCTCGTACATAGCGAGCCAGTCTTCGACGTCGATGTCATCGGTGCCGCAAAAGGTTCCCGGATCTCGAGGCTGCACAACGAGGACAGTAGGCGCTGGTTGTGCCGCTGCAGATGTAGCTGCGTCGGACTGCATAGTGCTAGCACCAAGTTGGCGGCCACTACGGAGATCCAGCTTGTGGTACTGGTGTCTTACCCAGCAGCTCCACCAAGATGTAACAAAGCAATTCGAGATGTTAGGAGGCAATGGTACGTCGTAGCCCAGTTCACCGTCAGGGACACACTCACAGGAGAACCAGACGTAGCTGCAGCGTCGTCTTTTTCCACTAGCCCAGCACTTCGTCATCGTCTCTTTCACTGCGTACCGTAACAATATTATGTGCACTGAAGAACTTTTCCATTCTGCTGTGAATGACTCCTTCGAATACCTTCGAAAATACAGATAATACGGAAATTGGTCGATAATTCGTAACATCATTTCTATTTCCTCCTTTATATACTGGGCACAACCGGGCTATTTTTAGTTCATCTGGAAACACAGCACTGGTGAAAGTTAGATTTATAAGATAAGCTAGAACGTCGAAAATTGATACCGATACATACTTTAACGGTATGGCTCTCGACATTGCAATCTATCATCGAAATGTCTTCTAGTACAGACTGTGGATAACAGTTTTTCACATACAAGGCAATACCACCACCTCTCATATTCGGGCGAATGAGCCCATGATGCCGGCAGTTCTTGAATGGCAAATGATCATCTTGAGATTTTAACCAAGTTTCGGTAAAGAAAAGCACATCAAACTGCACATTTAATGACCCAAGGAACTCGTCAAGACTGTCACGTTTGTTCTTCATACTACGGACGTTAATATGTATGCCAGAGAATCTTCCCATGGAAGTGGCAAACTTGTTCTTAAAGCATCGTGTATCACAATGAATGCAATGGAATGAGCTGTCCATGTCAATGAGATATCAATCCAGCTATCAGGTTAGTCAACACCTAATTAGCCATTTTAGCCAGGTCAGATCCTGCAGAGATTTTGATTTTGTCAGATGATTCATCCCTGCGTGCGAAAATTTTGCAGCCATTCGTCCACACAAATTTCCAGCAGAGTTCCTTTTTTCGAACAATGGTCGCTCCTAGCAGTTTTTTGTTGGCATAGGTCAAGTGTTCATTGACGTAGATACGCCCGCTGTCTGTGTCTGTGAAGCCAAACTCCTTATTAGACAGCCCATGCTTTCTGGCCTTGGAAAGAAATGCGTGGCGCTTATCTCGGACAAAGCGGACTATGATGTGTGCTTCATCTTTGCGGCTAGTGGTGATTCTAAGACACGTGTCAATGTCAATGGAAGAAACTTCTTCATTAATGACCTCGCCGATTTTCTCTACCACTTCGATTGGTTCAACATCTGACTTTACACCCTTGATTTCTAGGTTGTTTAGGCGACCATACTGCTCAAGATCTTCAACCCTTAGAGCCAAACGTTCGTTTTCGGCTCTCAAATTCTCATTGCAGCTTACCAGCTCGCTAAGCTCTTTTCTTAGTGCCTTTATTTCAGAGCTAATAACTTTCGTCTTGTCACAAGTGTCGCTGCAGAACTTTGGGCTAACCTTGACAGAACGCAGCTCAGCTGTCATTTCACGTTTGAAATCGTCCAATGCTTTCGCTATTTCTTTATCTTTCGATATGGCACAAGAGTGAAAAAAAACCACTACACAAAAATTGAAGTTTGGCAGCAGTGCGCAACGAAACTATGGGCAAAGCAACAAAACGTTCAGTCGCTCACCTTCAAAAAGCAGAATGGATAAGAGGCTTGCTTTTCGTTCGAGCACCGCTGCCAAACTACTGCAGTCCCAGGAATGCTGTCCGTTTTTAAAGGCAGCGGAAGACAGTTGTCACACTGCGATTGGACGCAGATTATGCACCGGAATCGCCGATGATCTGCTGTGACCAGGCAGACAGAGTTTGCTGTCGCAGTCCAAGGCAGCTCCAGCACGTGTTGTGAAGTATAAGCGTTTAGCACTGCAAAAGCAGAATGGAGAAGAGGCTTGCTTTTCGTTCGAGCACCGCTGCCAAACTACTGCAGTCCCAGGAATGCTGTCCGTTTTTAAAGGCAGCGGAAGACAGTTGTCACACGGCGATTGGACGCAGATTATGCACCGGAATCGCCGATTATCTGCTGTGACCAGGCAGACAGAGTTAGCCGTCGCAGTCCAAGGCAGCTCCAGCACGTGTTGTGAAGTATAGGCGGTTAACACTGCAAAAAGCAGAATGGATAAGAGGCTTGCTTTTCGTTCGCGCACCACTGCCAAACTACTGCAGTCCCAGGAATGCTGTCCGTTTTTAAAGGCAGCGGAAGACAGTTCTCACACGGCGATTGGACGCAGATTATGCACCGGAATCGCCGATGATCTGCTGTGACCAGGCAGACAGAGTTAGCCGTCGCCGTCAGAGGCAGCTCCAGCACGTGTTGTGAAGTATAGGCGTTTAACACTGCAAAAAGCAGAATGGATGAGAGGCTTGCTTTTCGTTCGAGCACCGCTGCCAAACTTCTGCAGTCCCAGGAATGCTGTCCGTTTTTAAAGGCAGCGGAAGACAGTTGTCACACGGCGATTGGACGCAGATTATGCACCGGAATCGCCGATGATCTGCTGTGACCAGGCAGACAGAGTTAGCCGTCGCAGTCCAAGGCAGCTCCAGCACGTGTTGTGAAGTATAGGCGGTTAACACTGCAAAAACCAGAATGGATAAGAGGCTTGCTTTTCGTTCGCGCACCACTGCCAAACTACTGCAGCCCCAGGAATACTGTCCGTTTTTAAAGGCAGCGGAAGACAGTTGTCACACGGCGATTGGACGCAGATTATGCACCGGAATCGCCGATGATCTGCTGTGAATAGGCAGACAGAGTTAGCCGTCGCAGTCAGAGGCAGCTCCAGCACGTGTTGTGAAGTATAGGCGTATAACACTGCAAAAAGGAGAATGGATAAGAGGCTTGCTTTTCGTTCACGAACCGCTGCCAAACTACTCATGCCAAACTACTAAACGCTGCCATGTTCATTCTTTGTACCAGTTATTGCAAGCCTACTTGAATGCCCTTGAAGTTTAGCTCGGTAAAGTAAAATTAATTCTTAACGTGAAGAAATCCTCAGTACTCGTTTTTCCACCGGCACACCCTCTTCATATCTCCCTTGCGTATTGCGGTTCACAAATCCCACAGGTCGAATCCTTCAAGTACGTGACTGTATTATACCACTCCCAATTACACTGGCGGCTTCATATCAAAAGCAATTGCCTGAAAGGTGAGCGAGCCCATGTTAGCCTGATTCGAATTAGCCATAAGAAATTCGGTATGCTTTGTGATACTCGTTTGTTTCTCTATCAAACGTGTGTGAGACAAATTCTGGAGTTCGGCTGTGTTCTTTTCTGAGGGAGTACTAAATACAAACTACGACCTTTGTTGCTATTGGACAGGCGCGCTTTACGACTATGTTTGGGGTTGCCAAAAACAGTTTCAAATGCAGTCCTCCATTTAGAGGCCCGTGTATATGACTTAACTCTCAATTTGAGCTCTTCACTGTGCAAACCTTTTTACGAGCACTGGAACCTCTGTCTGGAGTGGCTTCTCCAATTTAGCTCAGTTTCTAGGTTATCATTGGCCGCAATATAAGCAACCACAGTTTTTATTTACTCAGTCCTAGCAGTCCAAAATGGCAGACGTGTTGCCAATGTTCAAGCCACTTTCGCGCTGTGCTTTGACCAGTCGTTGCCATCTAATGCAACACGCTTGACTACCATTGTAATAAATGGGCAACTTGAAGATTATTTATCACAGCATCCACGACACGCAGCTAGTTTCACAGATGCCTCACAACGGAATGAAAAAACAGCAATAGGTATTTATTCCCAGGCACTCGATTGGAGTGTTTCTGTACGGATCCCTGATTACACGCCAATATTTACAGCTCAATTGCTTGCAATTGGTTTGGCCCTTCAAAAAGTTCCTGGTAACGTTACTCATGTGCATATACTCTCTGACTGCCTGTCAGTCTTAGCAGCATTAAAAAGCTCGAAAATCCGTCTTTTGAAACAAACGCTGTTGTTTTTCCTTGCGTTACATTTACAGAAAGTACGTTTTAAGTGCATTTCGGGACTCTGCGGCTACGCGTCTAATGGAATGGTGGATTATTTAGCAAATTAAGCTCTCAATGGGCCTATTGCCGATGTTGTACCAAATAATATTTTGCTAAATATATCCCGTTTTTAACGGTTGCAAACGTTAAACTCCTTGAGTCATGAGTCTCTCCTTACGACTACGGCTATTAACCATTTAAATTTTCAGTGGAATGTCCGATGTTGTACCTCGAGTCAATGTGAGGTCTCCATGATGCTCATGCGTTGTAGAATTCCTTGCCTCAATCTTTATTTATGTCGCTCTGGATTCACGCCTTCGAATCTTTGTGCGTCATGTGGTGACGTGGAAACAATTTAAAATTGCAACCTCTTCTTCCGCAGGTACGCTACTCAGAGAAGACATTATTTAGAAATACCTCTTGCTCGCCTAGGATTGCCATTTACAGTTCCTGTTCTCCTCTCCTTTGGTGCAACTGTGAATTAGTATGTTCTAGAACCGGTGTGTGAGTTACTTTATTATTATATTATTGCTAATATAAAATTGTGTATCAGCCCTGATCTGGCTGAATTGAACTCTTTATTTCTTTTCTTTTTATTATTTTACAATTGCAATCCTTTTTTTTTCATTGCTTTCTATTACTATCGCCGCAACATTCCAAATTATTTGAGCAACAATAACTCGTAATTATTAGGTTATCTATCGTACAGGGAAATCGACATTATCATTTATATTATGTCACCTAGAATGAATTCTGGCCAATCCCCCACTGTGGGTATGTGCCAATATAACGAAGGAGAAGAAGAAGAAGAGGCCGTACGGTCGGCTCGAGCTGGGGGTCTAGCAAGCGGACTCAATCTACCGGTGCTTCTCATACGGGCTATGCAACCTCGACCGTAGCATCTTGATGGAGGTTCGGGGTATCTCTTCCAGCACCAGGCATCCAGCGACCTCACCCCCATCGGTAGTGCCTACTAGTTTTCTGGCGGATGAGAGCGGCGCCGAGGAGATGTAGAACGGCTCGCGCGAGGCTTGACTTGCCGAGTGGGAATCTGTAGATGTCTTGCGCAAGCCATTTTAGTAAAGGGCCAACCTTGCCGTCTTCTGTCATGCGAGAAGATACAGGCTTACACAGCTTTACACTTCCTCGATATACTTCGTACATGTCTCGCCGGGAAGCTGAGCTCTCTGAGTAAGTGCTTGTTCAGCCCACTTATTTGTACCAGAGTCGCCGAAGAAACTCCTTATTCTCTTCGCCGATGCGGTCCCATGTCGTTTGTCGTACCATATTAAGGCCGTGTCAGTAAGCTCAAAATCCACGTTGGAAATCTAGGGAGGAGATTCCCAATTATTGCATCAGCTCTCCCCCTGGCAGTGGGTCTGCCATTCATCCACAGCTTCGTCGAACAAGCCTGTGAACTAACGAGGCACCCGGTGATTTTGCCATGAGTTGCTAGGCCTGGCCCTCAGATCGTCGCTGTCGAGAGACATCTTAAGCACAGATGGCGGTAGACCAGCAAGACGGCGACATCTGCACGGTTGAAGCAGGGGTTCCCTCTTCGGAGTATCTCTGGGGAACGTGTACGCAGCACCTCTCACCAAAACGTTACGCTTATTTCCTTCATCGCACGCTGTTGTGCTGCTCTGTGTGCGAGGGGGTCAGGGCTTCTCAAGCTGTTTCTACAGCTTTTTACCTGGCCTCCTAGCAACAATCTTTATGGTTGAGAAATAAATTATTCTCAAATTTCAAAATACTATAATACGTCTTCCATACGTACAAGTAAATATGCAAATGCTGCAGGGTAAAACCTCGAAGGGTGCAACGCTGCTGAACCGAACTCTGCTGCTAAAAACCTTGTCATCCGCCAGGGTATCGAACCTCCATCCCTTGGATCGCCAGCCCAGCACTTTACCACTGCGTCAAGACGCTCGTTCTTTGTCTTTTTTATTGCCAAATTTATTATCAGATTTTACACCATAAAGAACATTACTCCACAAACACACAACGTGGGTTAAAATCAAACGATTTAAAGTGCGTGATTTATTACAAATCAGGCATTTGCAGCAGCATTTCCATTCTCGGAAGTCGTTTAGGCACTTCGTCTTCCGTCTTGAAAACTTCAATAACACTGGCAACGGCTTCGCGAAAATACTGCCGTATTTTCTCGCATCAACATCTGCATGCCTGAAAGCGATTCTGCATCGCCGGATACTGTACAGGCTAAATAACATGATCATGCCCAGCGGTAGGCCATCATCATTTTCCCTTTGCCTACAGTGGGAATGATAGCGGGATTCCTCGAGTGACAGAAACTGCGCCTTTCCTTTCCTGTAGACGAATTATAGAACGCCTGTGAAGTTTATTGCTTTCAATGCAATGCTGGTTGTGTTCGACAAGGGGCGCATCATGTACCGTCATGACAAGAAGTTTAAACAGAGCGGCCGCGAGAGAGGCCCGAAAGAATGAATCTTCCCAGAACGAGACGAACGTCCGGCGAAAACACGTCGCCAGGAAGCTCTACGACGTGTTATGCCCACCTCTAAACAATAGCAACGGCAGCCGGAGGAAAGTGAGAAAGAGACCGAGGAGGATGAAAGAAGCGATTCCAAGATTCATCGGTGTTCGGAACACGCGATAAAACTCAGTGAAAGTGCAAACGTAGCTCCAAGCATAACCGTAACTTTATGCCACGTATATACAGGCATAGCAGAGCAAGCCACTGCCAATCTTTTTTTTTATCTTCTCTGTTTTCCCTTCCGTCCGCATGAGGCAACGGATGGGGCTCAGCTACAGTCAGTATCAGGCCCGCGCATTTTTTTTTCCTTCTCCTGGAGCGAAGGTACTCGGGAGTTGTTCGTTAGCCGGCTTCGGTATGAAAATCGCTCGTGCATGTTTCCGTGCTGCGATGCGTTCACCTTCTGTCCAGCAATCGTTCATAAAGGCGGTCGGTGAAGGCCTTAATGCATGGGTCATCTAAATTATGGAGTTTTGTTGGAAAAGCCGTCCGGTCCTGGAGCAGGGTTAGGGCGCAGGTGAATCTCACCTCAGCCTCCAAAATCTACACATCGAGGGCGGGGTTGGCATCGCCTATATAGCTGGTAGAGGATTGGGGGGAGAGGCGTTGAGATACCGGACACGAAGTTTATTGAGGAGGTCTTGGTATGAAGTATACGGTAGATGCTGTCCTGTTGGAATGTTGTGCATAAAAAGTAGCGTAGAGTTGCCAGTTGCCATAAAAGGCTTCACATATTGCCATGGCGAGCGTGACTCTTAGATGTACACAACGAAAACAAATATACGTACTGACAAATATACGCCACGCCACACGAGATCAACAATTCATGGTGCCACGGTGGTACCTAACTCGAGTGTTAAGCAAAGAGAAACGGAAGTCGAGTTCACTAATCTCGATATGAAAAAATCCAGAGATAAGGAACATCTTCCCGCCACCTCCACTTCCGCCTGTATGCCGAGTTGCGATTCTGCCACCAACAGCATACCAACGGTTCCACCAGGTCTATGACATCAAGGCGATCGCAGGTTTCCGAGGCCATAGCAGCAGTTTTTAATCAGGTCTACACGATGAGGAAAGGAATGAGTAGTCGAATACGACGCTAAGGAAACAGCAAAATGATGAGAGCAAGGTTACTGAAAATAGCTGCATGGGATACATTATTATGTCAAGCCCTAGGAAAACCTCTGTACCCCTATACCAGGGCGGGCACAAGGATATCCTAGGGCCTGACAACCAAATCTTTGGGGCTCGACATGCGCAGAGCCTTGGATAACGTATGCCATGCAGATATTCTCACTAACCTCTCCCTACTAAATCGCGACTACGATACCTACGATTATATATGCACGTTTCTCTGCAGCCATACAGCTCAAGTAAGATTCGACTCTTTTTTTTCAGGCACTATTACCCCCGGTTGCAATGGCACGCCCTAAGTATCAGTACTTTCCATTTTTCTTTTCAATCTCACCCATGCTTACATACCTTATACGCGAACGATATCAACCTCTGGGTTTCAGCATGCTACGATGCCGAAATTGAATCCATACTTCACCAACCGCTGGATATCATTGAATGCCGCGTAGCTCGAATGCCACGTAGATCTCGTGATCTAATCAGACTTCCGAGCTGCTCCTTATCCGACGTGGACCTGGCTTTCTCGATAATCTGTCCAGCTGCACTACTGCTAGCGGTCAGCCTATGCAGGAAGTATCGATAATTGGGGTAGTGCTGCTCGCAGACCATTCGTGTTATTCGGTGCATTGCTGACAAACATAGATTCATGCGGGAGGCTGATTTACGATTCTGATCGAGGCGTTTGCTATCAGTCCACTACAATTTACCATCATTTACGTCTACCTTAGCTGTGACGATGACAGAGTCTTGGCTGCCTTATTCGACAGTGTTACGATTCACCATAAACATTCGCGACAGCCGACACGGTCGCAGCAACATGCAGCGAAAGAAAGAGCATCAGTCGAAGCAGAGGGCATTGCGGCCATTTCAGCGCCGTGTGTTCGGACGCCCAACGCTTCTTCCTGCAGGCATACTTCGACGTGTTGAATCTACACGTGCCGTCATGTGTGAGCGTGCGTGTGGGTCGAACGCTGGCAAGACCAGCGCTCGAGCGAGAGAGCATCGCCCTGGCTCTTTAACAAGTGGTTCCTTCACGTCGCCGTGACACTTGTTAGCAAAGCTTGCTCTAGCACGAGTCCTCCGTTTCCATCAGAATATACCGAGCGTGTAAAAAGCACGGATGCTTCCGCTGCGAGAGAGGACGAAGACACGACTGAGAGATGGCGCCAAGACAACTGCTTTATGAGCGTGTTTTGTCTTTGGGCCTGCTTTGCTGCCCGTGCCGGGCAAGGCTCCTCGTCTTTGTATCGACTGCCGTAAGGTAAATTCTATCACTAAGGATCAAATTTATCGGATTCCGAACATCAGAACTGCATCGACAAACTTAGCGCTCAGTTGTTTTTCACACTATACCTTGCCAGGGGTTACTAGTAGGTTCTCCTCACACATCAGTCTAGTGGGTATGCGGTGTCCATTTATCAATAAGAACTTTCCGTACTAAAGTTTTGAAGTTTGATTTAAAGAACGCGCCATAATGCTTTTCAAGCCTCATGGACAAATTGTTTGGAGGACTCAAAGCATGCGCCTTGCTTTACTTACGCGATGCAGAGATGACGGAGAGATGTCGCCGAGACTTCTGCTTTGTGTTCGTGTCAGTTGTTTTATTCGCGTCTGCTTCTCAGGCCGTTTATACGTGACGCAGTATTAAACTTTGTTTTTGGTTAGTCGACGCCTCGTCATTTGCCGGGACGGCTGAAGCCTTCGCTGGACTCCGAGCCACAAGGCCAACGCTACTCTTGAAGCCTTCGAGTGATATCTAGCAACAGGCATACAAGGCGTCTCTTCATCTCCATGGTATTATTATAATAATTGATTCACAGGAAGGAAAAGGCACGTCTGCTGCTGTGGACGCCTGAATAGCACCTTAAGGGAAGGGAGGACGATGGGCGTGAAAATGGAAATTGAGTAAGGTGAGCACACGTAAGGCCATCTGGGGATCTTTAATGTGCTCTGCACACGGACGCCTCTTCCTTTCGCCTCCATCGAAACGCAGCCGCCGAGGTCGGGTTCGAACCCGGGTACTCCGGCACAGTAGTCGGGCGTCTTACCACTGCACCACCCCGGCGGGGCCTGAACTTAGGCGGCTATAACCATTTAACGGAGCTCATGGAAGCTCATCTCACCTCTCAGTACGAGTGCTTCACCCACGTCTCCACGGGACGTCGCATACTCAACAAGGTTGGAATAGACTGTGAAGCGACTTCGCTGACAAGGCCCAGCTTCCGCCTCGCATCCACGGTAACCTCATTGTTACCACTCTCCCTAAGAACGTGAGCCCAATGTATCACCTCGCTCGCTGTAAGGATAGGGCTAAGTCTGCACACAAAATCATTGAACAGCGCAAACAGCTATCTATACTGACGCACCGAAATATTCTGACAGCAATGCTTCCGACAACGAAAGGCAAGGCGCACATTTGTTGCGCGATATCACTGCACGTTAAAGAATCGCAGGTGGTCGAAATGTCGGGACTTCTCTACGGCGTCTCTGATAGTCTCAGTCGCCTTGGGACATTAAACAACGCAAACCAAAGCAGAGCAGACTACTATTACTACGACGCCGACAGCTTTTTGGCCGGGCAAGCTGTGTCAGCCATCCCTTAAAATGCTCTCTTGTAACGCCTACGACATTCACATCGAGCGGCTATAAAGGATCTTATTTGAATTTATTTTAAAAACCTACTAAGTGAAAAGAAACATTTCAGAATAACAACGTTGCACATCGTGAACAACTAAGTTTTGATGTTGTTATTGCTGCCACATCATACATAGTCATTAAAAATCTGCAGATAACACTGGAAATCAATTTTATCAATTTACATGCGTTCTAAACCACTGCCTAGTGACTATTACGTAAGCACTTGACATGTTCGTAAGCAATTCTTGTGACTGGAGTCATACGGACGACGTTTTCTGAGTACTTTTATTTACTAAGAACTCTTGCTCTTATAGCTCGCGAAGGTGGTGAAAGCCGAACGATAAGGGCTGTATGATCATAGTTCAAACATTGCATGCAGCAAACGGGTTTCGATGTAGGCTAATTGCAAACAGATAATGCAGTAAAATATACATGCCCTTTATATCCACGTTAAGAGGGCAGGGGCGTTGAGATTTTTACAGGCCTCTCATAGTCATGCCAGGCTGAGGTCGACGATGAACACTACAAAACTAAACGAACATGTTCACCCAATTGCATTCTCGCTTAGGGGTCATTTTATATATCCTGCCTGCTTTCTAAAAAGAAACAATTTGCATCTAAGTATGTGTTGCGAGGTAGCATCCTTGTTCTCATTTGTTAGTTTTGCTTCTTACGTTGTGAATTCGAAGTGAAAAATTTTTTAGCAGCTCGCATGGCCATGCCCTGAAAAGCGCCAGCTTTCGATTACACGTGCCTAGTGCACTCGCAAGGAGGAATTCACGACTGCAGCAAGCATGCTGCTGCTGCGTGCTCTTTCATAAACTCCCACAAAGATGAGTCTTCTTCAAGCCGTTCTCAACAAACGCGCAAACCCAGCGGCAATTGTCTAAGGTCTTCTTAGAGAGCATAGTGGACTTGTTGCCTAGTCAGTTTGTGAAGCGTGTTTTCTTTTCTTCACTAACATTTTTCCTATAACCACGTCTGTGTAGGGCGGCTCACAAATATTTCTCGGATATATAGAATTATATTACTGGTACTCTTATTAACTTTCATAAACAACCCTTCAAATATCCCGAACACGCTTTTATTTGTAGATGCACAGTGCGATGTTCTTCCTTATTCCTGGCTGTTTTAAAACAGGTTAGAAATCCACTCTTCCAGAGCTGAATCCTGCATCCTGCCCTACACTACTGAAGTACCCAAAGATCAAATATCCACTGCAAAAGCCCTCAACTCCTCATGAAGATAAACTGATTAGCAAAGACGTCCTAAAATATTTTATTGAGAGGGTTTCCGAAGCTGCTGACGGAGAGATTCTCGAAGATCTATTAGCTCCAATGCTGACTAGGTCATTCTACCATCACCTGGAAATTAATGATGACCAGTTTGCACAACCGAGGGGTCTTGTATCCGAATTTGTTACCGATCAAGGAGCAAAATACTAACAGAAATAACTCGAAAAAAGCAGTGTTGTGTATTTGGCTATTCTCATACAGGGGCAGGCGAACTGTCCACAGCATGTGGCTTCTAACAAATTAATCTCGCGTCCAGTAAAAATATCAGAAGCTCAGCAATGCTATTATTTATATTACGCAGTTGACATATGGATTGCAGGCTACATATTAACTGCTCTAAAGCTCACACAATACTGTCAAAAGGAAGCAATGGCAGATTTCGCAGGCCCCACAGCAGCTTTCAATGGCCGGCACCTAAGATAGTGTTGCTAAGCGGTATGGTAGTTTCCTTCGTGAATAATAACTTTTAAAGTGGAAATGATGTTACGTTGTATGCTATTTGCATTTTCAATTTTTCTAATATAGAAGGTCATGTACCCAGTTAAGATTAATGCATGCATTATTATTACCAACTACTCATTTATAGGCATCAAGGTAGTAGGTACAGCCCGAGTGAGCTTGGAGCAGAAACGAGATATACGCATTAATCAGGCATATAACTGCTTAGCAGTGTGTTCACTGCACTGTTATTGATAAACGTGTTGGTTGAACGTTTGTGCAGCAATGCTTATAGCCATGTTTGGTTTTCTAGACAGGCTCAATAGTGGCGCCACAGCAACCATGGCTTTGCTGTAGAACGGTTGGACTTGCAAAATATGGGAAGAAACAGTGCTCGTTGATATAAGTGCCCTTTCGAGTATAACAAACAACCGTTCATCTACTACGAAGAAAGAAGTGCATCTCCCCTTACCTCACGTTCCCCGATGACATTATTACACTCACGAAGACGCATTATTACTACACACAAACACAGGTATGGATATACGTACTCAATTTGCAAATGTCACTCCTCTGCCTACTCACCCAAGCAATCAGAAATTGTGCCCCACAAAGACCTCACTCTTTGGAAGCCACTATATGGCGAAACATCCAAGCCCGCACACTACCAAACCCAACCCGACACAATGAGACGTGGTCCACTCAATACCCCACAAATGCATGTCCGGTCTGCGGAGAGATGTTCGACATCCTCCACAAGGTATGTAACTGCTCCAACAAACTTACATCATACGGTTTACAGAAAATGGACTATGAGCAGTGGGAGGCGAAACTGGTTCACACAGAGTTCCCCATTCAATGCCAGTTGATCGATCATCGCCAATGGTTTCCCGGACCTGGGTGAACCACCCTCATAATTAGTTTGTATAAATGAAGTTCATCCTCTCTCTCTTCCTTTGAGAGGTTATCACAAAAGTGGAGTGGTTTTATTTAAAACTATTCGTTCCTGCAATGTTTTAATTTTTTTATTTTACCGTTTGGATAATAGCATTTATTTTACGGCATTCTTGCATTCTAGGCTCACCTGTTTATTTTATAAAAATGCACTTGGCATATTCATATCGTCTGCCATTCATTGTTTATAAAATATGATCATCATTTGAATCTCTGGTAGAAACGTTTCTAGTCTGTACGTTGTTGTTTGTGTTCAACAACACCTAATTTATAGTGGTCATGTGAAATGTTTGCTAAATAAGAACCCATGGTTCTTTTGTTAAACATATTTACATATGTATACTTTTCTGCCATTTCTGGCATTATCAGCATTAAAACACAATTTCAGGTAATATTTTAGCTTATTTGTGCAGTCCCTTCAGTTATCTGATATATAACAGTAAAATGATAAACTTGTAGGCAGACTTCTGCATGAAGCCAATCTTTACCGCCGCTGTTATTGACAACTATACTTATGAATTATTTAGCCGGAACTTGGTGTTACTACGTCATATGAAACTTAAGTTACCTGAAAACTGGCATACGTAATTAACATTACGTTGGGTGGTTTTCGCGGTTTCAGCCTTGTGAGCAAATTATTTTGAATGCAAATGTCGAGAAACATTATTGCTAAGCAGGCTTCTTTTTATTTTAGGCGGCTGCATATTTACACGTGCAGCACACACGTGAGGGACTAGCTGATGGCTACTCTGATGGATAAGATGTTATATTGTCACGTAGTGGTGACAAGGTCGGCGACACAAATGAAGGGGGTCGATGATTGCACTAAAGAAACTCTTTATTTGGGCTGACTCGCGCCCGCAAAAGAACTAAGCAACTCGGCGGCGGCGATAGAAACAAACGTGCTCGTTGATCGTCGAACAAAGAATGGCCGTCACTCTCGGCAACGCTCAATTTAAAGGCTGCACAGAACAATCTAGATAACGTCGCAAACAGCTACCAGCACGGGCTGGAACATTGTGGAAAGATACCCGAGGGGCTGGAACCTTCGAGACAGATCTCGTGCATCTCGCGCTACAACAAAACTGATAAAGGTGTACTCGCGACATCGAGCATTAACAAACAAAGATTACGGAACTGATACGCGGTCCAGAATCAGAGTGACAAGCCTGTATGCCGGCGGCTGTTAAAAAACAACAAATACTGTTTTGAAGGTTTCGCGGCATTACTCCCTCTTTAAAAAAAACATCGCCTCGATGTTCCAAAACAAAGAAACTGAAACAAAAACACTGCGAAGTTTAAACACCACAGATTCTTTAACGCGCGTAATATGGCGTCAGTCGTACAACATGTACAATTTCTGGGCGTGCGCGTCGCCGCTGTGATGCTGACGTTCCGTCGGAAATGACTTCATAGTCCAGTGGTCCGACGCGGCGAAAGATTTTGTACGGCCCAAAGTATCGACGCAACAACTTTTCACTTAATCCGCGACGGCGAATTGGTGTCCAAATCCACACTTGGTCTCGTGGATTGTACTCTGCGTGGCGTCGTCGTAAATTGTATCGTCGGCTGTCGGTGCGCTGTTGGTCTTTAATACGCAGCCGTGCGAGTCGTCGGGCTTCCTCTGCACGCTGCAGGTAGGCGGCGACGTCAAGGTTGTCTTCACTGGTTACGTGCGGCAGCATTGCGTCGAGCGTCGTCGTGGGCTCCCTGCCGTACACAAGCTTAAACGGGGTCGCTCTGGTCGTCTCCTGGACTGCCGTGTTATACGCGAAGATCACGTACGGCAAGATGGCGTCCCAGGTCTTGTGTTCAGCGTCGACGTACATAGCGATTATGTCCGCGATCGTTTTGTTCAGGCGCTCCGTAAGGCCATTGGTCTGGGGATGATACGCAGTTGTTCGTCGTTGGCTTGTGTGACTGTACTCCAGGATGGCTTGCGTCAACTCTGCCGTAAACGCCGTTCCCCTGTCCGTGATGAGCACTTCTGGGGCTCCGTGTCGCAAGAGAATTTGTTCGACAAAAAATTTTGCGACTTCAGCCGCGGTAAAATTTGGTAGTGCTCTTGCTTCGGCGTAACGGGTAAGGTGGTCAGTGGCCACGATGATCCACTTGTTACCCAAAGACGAAGATGGAAAGGGGCCGAGGAGATCCATCCCAATTTGTTGAAAGGGCAGGATTGGGGGCGGAATCGGGATTAGTAGTCCTGCTGGTCTGATCGGCGGCGCCTTGCGTCGTTGGCACTGACGACACGTCTTCACGTATTGGGCAACTTCGGCAGGCAGTCGCGGCCAATAGCATTTCTCCTGGATTCGATGCAACGTGCGCGCAAATCCGAGGTGGCCTACTGTGGGCTCATCGTGCAACGCCTGCGGACGTTCTTGCCGAAGGGTTTTAGGCACTACGAGAAGCTGCGCGGTCTTGTTGGTTGCGAAGTTCTTTTTCACTAGGAGGCCATTGCTTAACGCGAACAATGTTAAATGCCACCTGAACACACCAGGAGGGGAAGCGGTCTTTCCTTCCAAGTAATCGGCTAGCGCTTCCAGCTCAGGGTCTGATCGCTGTTGTTCTGCGAAACTGCTGGCGCTTACCGGTCCCAAAAAGGCGTCGTCGTCATCGTCCTTCGGAGGAGCGTCGACGGGAGCGATGGATAAGCAGTCTGCGTCGGAATGCTTCCGGCCCGACTTAAAGACTACAGTCATGTCAAATTCTTGAACTCGTAGGCTCCATATGACAAGGCGGCCGGAGAGATCTTTCAAATTAGCCAGCCAGCAGAGCGCGTGATGGTCGCTTACCACCTTGAATGGTCGGCCGTATAGGTATGGACGAAGCTTAGAAGTGGCCCAGATGATTGCAAGGCACTCATTCTCGGTCGTCGAGTAAGGGACCTGCTAGCGTAGGCGATTACGTTCTCCTGTTCGGCAATCTTCTGGACGAGAACGGCTCCTAGGCCCACACTGCTCGCGTCGGTGTGAATTTCGGTCTCGGCGTTTTCATCAAAGTGGCTAAGTACAGGAGTGCACTGCAGGTGGCGCTTAAGTTCGTCAAAGGCTTCTCCTTGCGGCGCTTCCCATTTAAAAGGTACGTCAGCCTTTGTAAGCTGCGTCAATGGTTCGGCGATGCGCGAAAAGTTTTTGACACATCGTCGATAATAAGTGCACAACCCAAGGAATCAGCGCACAGCTTTCTTGTTGACAGGCGGAGGGAATTGTGCGATTGCAGCTGTTTTCTCCGGGTCTGGGCGAACACCATACTTACTATGTGACCTAGAAACCGCAGTTCTTTGTAGGCGAAGTGGCACTTCTCTGCTTTTAGCGTTAGTCCCGATGACTTGATGGCTTCCAGCACTGCCTGCAGTCGTTTTAGGTGGTCATCAAAGTTTGACGAGAAGACAACAACGTCGTCCAAATATACCAAACAAATTGGCCACTTCAAGCCTGCCAGGACTGTGTCCATTACTCGTTGAAACGTGGCTGGCGCGGAGGAGAGGCCAAATGGCAGCACCTTGAACACATAAAGGCCGTCCGGTGTGATGAATGCGGTCTTCTCGCGATCTCTTTCGTCGACCTCGATTTGCCAATATCCGCTCTTCAGGTCTATTGATGAGAAGTACCTTGCATTGCAGAGCCGGTCGAGAGTGTCGTCGATGCGGGGAAGCAGGTAGACATCCTTCTTCGTTATGCTATTCAAGCGGCGGTAATCAACGCAGAAGCGAAGTCTGCCGTCTTTGTTTTTTACCAAAACGACTGGTGCCGCCCAGGGGCTCTTCGATGGCTGTATTACGTCATCACGCAGCATTTCCTCAACTTGATCGCGAATGGCCTGCCGTTCTTGCGGCGATACACGATAAGGGCTTTGGCGCAGAGGTCGGTCGTGTTCGTCCGTTATAATGCGGTGTTTGGCCACTGGTGTTTCTCGCACCTTCGATGATGACGAGAAGCACTCCCTGTAGATTCGAAGAGGACTGCGAATCTGGTTTTTTCTGCTGTTGGTCAATGCTGGGTTGATGTCAAATGTGGGCTGACGGAATTGGTCTGGTGCGTCTTCCAGTGGTTGGTCGTGGAGGGCGAATACATCTTTGAGGTCCGCTAACTCGTCGAGAAAAGCGATGGTCGTGCTCTTGTTGAGATGCCGGTATTCTTCAGTGAAGTTTGTTACCAGCACCTGAGCTTGTCCTCTCTGGAATTTCGCGATGCCTCTTGCGATGCCGACACCTCGTTCGAAGAGCAATTGGATATTTCCTTTGACGATGCCTTCAGCGGTTTCGACGTCTGTGCTACCTACGCTGACTGCGACGCTTGATCGTTGCGGCATGGTCAATTCTCCGTGGAGGACGTTTAGAGCGACGTGTTGCGTCGAAGTCGTCGTAGCAGGTATGGCTTTGTCTGCAGAGAGCTTGATGACCTTAGATCGGAGGTCGATGACAGCCCTATATTCATTTAGGAAGTCCATGCCTAAAGTAACGTCGCTGGAGCCCTGCTGGAAGACCACAAAGCTGGTGGTGTAAGTACGCCCATTTACGGTTATTCTTGCAGTGCATCGTCCCAATGGAGTAATCAGGTTGCCACCTACGGTGCGAATCAGCGGGCCATCCCAAGCGGTGGTAACTTTTCTGAGCTGAGAGGCTACCGGTCCACTAATGACTGAATAGTCAGCTCCGGTGTCTACTAGGGCAGTGATTGTGCGACCGTCGTAATCAACTTCAAGGTCACTTGTTCGCGTCCGCCCATTGCACGTGGGCCTTAGTGTCCGATCTCGGCTCCGTCGTTTCTTCATGTCATGGCCGGGGCATACCGTTGTTACTTCGCTGGGCGATGGTGTCTGCTTGCACTCTAGTCGTGTTGCCGTCGATGTCGTCGTGTGGAACGGCGATGAAATGGTTGCGTCGTCGTCAGTGGTCGTCGGCGGCGGAGGATCTTCGTCTTTTCGCCGTTGAGCAACCTCACCTCCAATGGTTGCTGCCTTTAGTCTCCCCTACGGGGGCTAGGAGACCGTCCTTGCACGTAACCGCGGCCCGGCGACGCAAATCGGGCATTGTACGGTGATGGGGAGCGTGACAGATGCCTTGGCGATGAGTGCTCTCCGCTGCGCAGGAGGTCATTGATTTCCTGTGGTCGCTCGCCAGGACGGGGTCGTGGAGCGTCGACATCGAAACCACGGAGGCCGATCCGCCTGTACGGGCAGTGAAGGAGGATATGTCCTGCTTCACCACAACGGAAACAGAGCGGTCGGTTGTTAGTTGTCCTCCAGGCGTCGCATTTCCTGGGGCTTAGAGATCGTTGGTAGACTTGGCGGGCGGCGGCCAAGGGGCGGCGTTCGGAAGCAGGTTTGTAGCGACGAGGGCTTGGGAGGTCGCGTCGGGGTGCAGGACGACGTAATGCACCAGCCTAGTTCATTGCTGTTGCCTCTTGTGCTGGAACAGTCGCAGCCGTCGCTTGAGGAACGCCCAGCGCCTGCTGGACTTCTTCACGGACGACGTCCGAGAGCGTCGCCACCTGGGGTTGTTGCGAGGATGGCATCAATCGGCGGAGCTCCTCTCGCACGATCTCCGGAATGGGGTCCCGAAGGTTCTCCCCGCTTGCAGATGCGCTGGGGTAGTGGCTTAAGTAGTCCGGTTGAAGTGGTCGCTCGTGATGTCGCATCAGGTAGTCCAACGTCTTCTCGATGGTAGACGCTTCTGTTTCAAATTCCGTCACAGTTCTTGGCGGATTTCGCACAAGGCCTGCAAAGAACGACTCTTTAACGCCTCGCAATAAAAATTTGACTCTCACCTTAGGTCATATTAGGGTCGGCGCGGCGAAAGAGACGCTACATCTCCTCAACATACGCCAGGACAGGCTCGTTAAGGAGTTGGTCTTGACTGAAGGAGGGCCTGGGCTTTTTCCTTTCGGACGACGCTTGAAAAGGCAGTCAGAAACGCTTCCTTGAATGTCTCCCAATCCTTCATAGTTGCCTCACGATTTTAGAACCAAACTCGAGCATGTCCTTGAAGAACAAAGTCGACTTGCGTAAGTTTTACGGCGTCGTTAAAGCCGTTGAATTCTGCCACACGATCGAAAAGGTCCATCCAGTCTTCCGCATCTTCACTGAGCAGTCACTGAAACATGGGGGGCTCCCTGGGCTGCACGAAGACGACTGGTGCTGTTGACTGGGCCATTTCCAAAGTTGATGCCTTCCGTAGTCGAACGGGGTCAGGCAGCAGACCGTGTTCGGGCTTTAGGCCTTGGAGTCGGCGGCTGGCTCGGTGACCTGTAGGCTGGTCTTCCAGGGTGACAGGAACAAGGCTGGTGTCTTCGCTTGGAGGATCAAGGGCAGCACCTCCACCAGATGTCACGTAGTGGTGACGAGGTCGACGACACAAATGGAAGGTCGATGATTGCACTAAAGAAACTCTTTATTTGGGCTGACTTGCGCCCGCAAAAGACCTAAGCAACTCAGCGGCGGCGATAGAAACAAACGTGCTCGTCGATCGTCGAACAAAGAATGCCCGTCACAGTCGTCAACGCTCAATTTAAAGGCTGCTCAGAACAATCTAGATAACGTCGCAAACAGCTACCAGCACCGGCTGGAACATTGTAGAAAGACACATGAGTGGTCTGAATCTTCCGGATAGATCTCGGTGCATCTTGCGCTACAACGAAAACTGATAAAAGTGTGACTCGTGACATCGAGCATTAACAAACAAAAAATACGGAACTGCTACGCGATCCAGAATCAGACTGATAAGGCCGTATGCCGGCGGCTGTTAAAACAGCAAATACAGTTTTGAAGGTTTCGCGGCAATATATTAATGAGGAATACTCTTGCTCATCCAAATATAAATGTGTACGTGTATGCGGATGATATATCCTTTTTCTCTTCTGCACAAAATGTTCATTCTTTATACCAGTTATTGCCAGCCTACTAGAATGCTCTTGAAGTTTAGCTGGGTAAAGTAAAATTAATTCTTAACGTGAAGAAATCCTGAGTACGCGTTTTCCCACCGGCACACCCTCTTCATATCTCCCTTACGTATTGCGGTTCACAAATCCCACAGGCTGAATCCCTAAAGTACTTGGGTGTATTATACCACTCCCATTTAGACTAGCGGCTTCATATCAAAAGCAATTGCCTGAAAGGTGAGCGAGCCCATGCTCGCCTGTTTCGAATTAGCCATAAAAAATTCGGTATGCGTGGAGATACTCTTTTGTTTCTCTATAAAACGTACGTGAGACCAATTCTGAAGTTCGGCTGTGTTCTTTTCTCAGACAGTACTAAATACAAACTACGGCCTTTGTTGCTATTCGAGAGGCGTGCTTTACGACTATGTTTGGGGTTACCAAAACCAGTTTCAAATGCAGTCCTCCATTTAGAGGCCCGTGTATCTGACTTACTCTCGATTTGAGCTCCTCACTGCGCGAACCTTTTTACGAGCACAGGAACCTCTGTCTGGAGTGGCTTCTCCCATTTTGCTCAGTTTCTAGGTTATCATTGGCCGCAATATAAGCAACCACAATTTGTATTTACTCAGTACTTGCTGTCCAAAATTGCAGTTTCGCTTATGTCAGTAAGACGTATTGGCAATGTTCAAGCTACTTTCGCACTGTGCTTTGACCAGCCGTTGCCATTAATGCAAAACACTTGACTACCATTGTAATAAATGGGCACCTTAAAGATTATCTATCACAGTGTCCACGACACGTAGCTATTTTCACAGATGCCTCACAACGGAATGAAAAAGCAGCAATATGTATTTAATCACAGGCACTCGACTGGAGTTTTTCTGTACGGATCTCTGATTACACAGCAATATTTAGAGCTGGATTGCTTACAATTGGTTTGGCCCTTCAAAACGTTCCCGGTAACGTTACTCACGTGTATATACTCTCTGACTGCCTGTCAGTCTTAGCAGCATTAAAAAGCTCGAAAATGCGTCTTTTGAAACAAATGCTGATGATTTTCCTTGCGTTATATTTACAGAAAGTACGTTTTCAGTGGATTCCGGGATGCTGCGGTATCGCTTCTAATAGAATGGTGGATTATTTAACAAATTAAGCTCTCAATGGGCCTATTGACGATGTTTCTAAATATATTGCGATATTGCGATTTTGCTAAATATATCCCGTTTTGAGCGGTTTCAAACGGTAAACTCCTTGAGCCATCGGCCACTCCTTTCGGCTACGGTTTCTAACCATTTAAATTTTCAATGGAATGTCTGATGTTGTACCTCGAGTCATTGTGAGGTCTCTATGACGCTCATGCGTTGTAGAATTCCTTGCCTCATTCTTTATTTACGTCGCTCTGGATTCACGCCTTCGAATCTTTGTACATGTGATGACGTGGAACCAATTGAACATTACATCCTCTCCTTCCGCAGGTATGTTACTCAGAGAAGACATTCTTTAGAAATACCTCTTGCTCGCCTAGGATTGCCATTTACAGTTCCTGTTCTCCTCTCCTTTGGTGCTACTGTCAAAGAGTATACTCTATAACCGGTGTGTTAGTTGCTAATGAAAAATTTGTATGTTAGCGCTGATCTGCCTGAATTGTACTCTCTCTTTTCTTTTTATATTTCACAATTTTAATCCTTTTTCTATTGTTTTCTTCCATTGTTCATTGTTTTCTTCCATTCCATTGTTCAACCGCCTCGGGAAGGAACAGCAGTTTACGCTAGGTAGCGAGGCACTGGAAGTAGTAGGCGAATATGTCTACTTAGGACAGGTAGTAACCGCAGATCCGGACCATGAAAAGGAAATAACAAGAAGAATAAGATTGGGATGGAGCGCATTTGGCAAGCACTCGCAGATTATGACTAGCAGCTTACCGGTATCGCTCAAGAGGAAAGTATACAACAGTTGCATCTTACCTGTACTCACCTATGGGGCTGAAACGTAGAGGCCAACCAAGAGGGTTCTCCTTTAGTTGAGGACAACCGAGAGGGCTATGGAACGAAAAGTGGTAGGGGTAACATTAAGAGATAGGAAGCGGGCAGAATGGGTCAGAGAAATAACTCAAGTTACTGACATTCTATTGGAAATAAGGAAGAAATGGGCATGGGCAGGACATGTAGTGCGAAGAGACGATAACCGATGGTCGCTTAGGGTAACAAACTGGATTCCAAGCGGAAGACAGCGTATCAGGGGGCGGCAGAAAGTTAGGCGGGTGGATGAGGTTAAGAAGTTCGCGCGGGTCAAGTGGATGCAGCTAGCACCGAACAGGGCTAATTATAGAAATATGGGAGAGGCCTTCGCCCTGCAGTGGGCATAGTCATGCTGATGATGATTATTATTATTGTTTTCTATTAGTATCGCCTCAACATTTTAAATTATTTAAGCAACAATAACTCCTAATTATTAGGTTGTCTATCATACAGTGAAATCGACATTATCAATAATATTATGTCACCTAAAATGAATTCTGGCCAATCCCCCACTGTGGGCATGAGCCATTATAACGAAGGAGAAGAAGAGGAGGTCGAATAGGCGGCTCGGTCAGGGGGGTCAGGTGGTAGTGGTCGTGACAAACATTTATTTGTACAAGGAGGTGTTTGTGAAGCCCTATTGGCCCGGGCCCTCACAAATCTAGGTGGAGCTCCTATTCCGGAGTCCCAATGGCGTCTAACGCCGCTCGCGCCCTGGCGACCAAGGTCCGCTGGGACTGTAGATCATGGCAGCTGAGCAGCGCCGCCTCCCAGGCCTCCCTAGAAGGGTGGGTAATGAAGGGTTGGGAATGGTGGGAATTGGATGGACAGGCCCAGGCCATGTAGAAAACGTCCGAGAAGGTCGCTCCACACAGGCTGCAGCCCCCATCAAAGTCTGTATTAAAGTGCTTCAAGACTGCCGGGCACAGCATTGTGTTTGTAAAAATTTTGAGAAGGAGCCTTTCGTTCGCTCTCCGGAGACCTTTACAAGGCTCCGGAAAGCGGCGATGGCGGTCCTTATAATATGCGGTAATTTCTTTGAATGTAATAAGACATTGAGTGGGCTCGGAGTAGATTTCCCGAGCAAGTATGAGTGCCCGGGGAGAGAGCGCGCGGGCCGCCTGATTGGCTAACTCATTTTCCAGGAGTCCCTGATGTCCGGGAGCCCAGATAAGATTGCAATTTTGAGGGTCGCTGGACCGAGAGCAATTTTGTAGGATGTGCTTGGCTAGAGGAGGTATCCAACCTAGCCCATAATTCCGATAGGCCCCGTTGGAGTCAGTAATGATGTGTTTTACTCTAGCGGACTCAATTGACCAATACTTCTCATACGGGCTATACAACCTCGACCGTAACATCTTGTGGAGGTTCGGGGTATCTCTTCCAGCAGCAGACATCCAGCGACCTCACCCCCATCGGTCGTGCCTACAAGTTTTCCGGTGGAGGAGAGCGGCGCCGAGGAGATGTAGAACGGCGCGCACGAGGCTTGACGTGCCGAGTAGAAATCTGTAGATGTCTTCCGCAAGCCCTTTTAGTAGATGGCCAACCTTGCCGTCTTCTGCTATGCGAAGAGATACAAGCTTGCACAGTGTTACGTTTCTGGGTGTTTCGACGACCGACGAGCAAGCGGCCACACTGAAGCTTGTCAGGAATGCGTTTATTCCATCTCGGCAGCCGGGCAGGAAAGAGCGACGCAGCGGTCGGATGAGGCGCGTATATTGCCCCCGATATCGGCGCTTATCATACGCGTCATCATGAACAAGACGGAACGATACGTTCCGCGTGAAAGAGGGCGTTATCAGCCTAAAAACGTAACAACCCCTCCCCATTTTAGGATGGCATCAGCACATTGAATAAGTTTTCACTCCGCTGTTGTACACAGCCGTGAACTACCCGACATTCGTAACTCAACCACAGTGAGTTCCTTGAATAACACCGCTGATCCATAAAACAGTCATGACGACCAGTTCAGCGTAGGCAAGTCCCGCTTCGGAGATTCGGTGTGGCGTAGTCCACAGATGAAAGGACAAGCACATCACCACTGCACATCACCACAGCACATCACCACAGCACATCACCACAGCACTCTGGCGGGTGGGTGTAGCACAACCATGAAAAGAAGCAAACGTCAGTGCCACGACCTCCGTGCCGTTGAAAAGGTGTAGACTGTACTGCCCAGGATTACAGCGTTGACCTGACGGTGCATGTCCCTTGCAACCTTCGGTCGATACTGTCGGTGACTCATGCATTCTTGAAAGAGGCTGACGGCTGAGTAGACGGGGAAGAAAACAACAACTAAGCCCCACAGAAGCCACCGAGGTGCCCGAAACCTCCATCTTGTTCACCATAATTGTCGTTTCTTTTCCACATTACACTGCCCACAAGTCTTTCTAAAGGCAACCAGATTTTCACCTTCAAAAAATTACTATTGAAAACTTTGAAAAGAGTAGTGAGCATGAATGATTGCATGATGAGACTATTTGCAATGATGCAGATGAGCAAAAGAAACAAGAACACAAGATGACATACTTATTCGTGCGCCCGACCTAAGAAATCTGCGTTTGTGTGAAGTTTACCTCTTTTATGCTTTACGACAAAAGCATATTCCTGGAGAGTTAAACTCCACCGGAGCAATCTGCCGTTCGTTTGAGACAGTTGCTGGAGCCATGTCAACGGTCGATGATCGGGAATGAGAATAAATTCAGTGCCCCAGAGGTAACAGCGAAGCTTTTCGACAGCTCACACCAAGCAAGCACATTCTTTCTCAATAGTACTGTAAGCTTGCTCCCTCGAAGTACGCTTCCTGCTGGCAAACAAAATAGGATGTTCTTCCCCCTTTTGTTTTCTTCTCTTAGCACCACCGCCCATTCCTCTTTCGCTAGCGTCACATTGTACCAAGAAAGGCCTCGTGTAGTCTGGAGTAGCCAGCACAGGCTGAGTTATCAACGACAGCTTCAGGGACTCAATCGCTTTACGCTTACGATCGTCCCACACAATGTTATTGGGTTCCTTTTCCTTGAGGGCATCTGTTTGTGGACTCGCCTTTTGCGAGAACCGGGGAATATACTGGTGGTAGTAATTCACCAATCCGATGAAAGACATCAACCCCTTCTTCGTTTGCGGCAAAGGAAACTCCTTGATAGCCTGAACTTTAAGTTGTTGTGGTCGTCTGACTCCTTGACCGACTATATGACCCAGATATACCACTTCATTACGGGCGAATTTACACTTCGCAGCCTTGACCGTTAAGCCTGCGTCTTGCAAGCGAGCGAAGACCTGCTGCAAATGTTGGAGGTGGTCCGCCCATGTGTCTGAAAAAATTGCTATATCGTCCAAGTAGGGCAATGAGAAATCATCTGTTCCGGCTAGAACCGGATTCATTAGCCTTGAAAATGCATACGGATCATTTTTTAGACCAAAACTTAGAACAAGTGGCTTGAAGACACCGAATGGGATCATGAATGCCGCCAGGTTGCTTGCGCCTTCAGCAAATGGTATTTGCCAGTATCCCCTGACAAGATCGATGACCGATATGTACTTTGCCCTGCTTGCTTTCTCGATGCAGGCTTCAATGTTTCGGGATTGGATAGACCTTCGTTACCGTAAGGGCATTTAACTTCCGGTAGTCCACACATGGACGAGGATCTTTGCCGGGAGACTCTACAAAAATCATAGGAGACACATAATCACTTTCTCCCTTCTCGATTAGCTGCAGTTTTAGCATTTGATCTGCAGCATCTTTCAAAAGTTTTTCTTGACGTGGGCAAAAATTATGATTTGCACTGAATTAGCGACTGACTAGTCACTTCAATATCGTGCTGGACTAGGGTGGTCTTTCCGGCAATTGTAGAAAACAGATGTTGGTATTTTTCAATTAGGGCAGTCAGATCCGCCAGCTGATCGCTACCAAGTTTCGTATCAGTAGTAGCCTCCAAAATTTCTTCGACAGTCAACATTTTGCCAGTTTTACCCAAGTAAGGAATATGAGAGGCTGAATTTCCTCTGGTTGGTTTAGTGCGATGCTGATGACTTGCACTCTTTCCACGTAGGGCTTGATTAGGTTGCAGTGATATATGCGTACCTCTTTACGACATCCAGGAAGTTTTACGACATAGTTTGTCTCAGATAGCTTTTGCTGGATAGTCGCAGGTCCTTCCCATTGAACTTGCAATCTATTTGCCCTTGCAGATCGTAAGGACAGCACTTTGTCTCCTTCCTTGTACACTAGGAGGCGACTGTTTTTGTCATAGTAAACCTTGCCCCGAGCTCGAGCCTTTTCAAGATTTGCTTCGACCAGCTCTCGAGTTTTGTGCAGGCGGTTCAGTAGTGAGAGCACATACTCCGTTACCAAGCGGTTTTCTTCTTGGCCTTCCCAGCCCTCACGCAGTAGTCACAAAGTTGAACGAAGGTTTTTTCCGTAGACCAATTCCGCAGGCGTAAAACCAGTGGACTCGTGAGCGACGGTCCGCAGAGCGAAAAGCATAGCTGGCAAAGCCAACTCGCAATCTTTTTTCTTCTCGTAGCACAAGACCCTGAGGATACGTTTCATGACCGAATGCGTTCTCTACACGCTATTACTTTGTGGGTGGTTTACCGAACTGTGCAAAATTTTGATGCCACACATTTGAACAAAAGTGCTTGTTAAAGCACTCGTGAAAACGCTACCAAGGTCACACTGAATCTCAGCTGGGAACCCGATCGGAGAGAAATTTGATAGAAGACTGTCTACCACCTCGACAGAAGTCAGATCTTTCATAGGCATGGCCTCGCGAAACTTGCTCGCAAGGCAGACCGCAGGTAATAGATACCTATAACCAGCCTTGGTGGTAGGTAGGGGACCTACGACATCTGTCACAAGCCTCCTGAATGGTTCAGTAATTATCGGCACCAAGGTAAGGGGAGCCTTTATTCGCTCGTTCGGCCTTCCCGTCCTTTGACACGTGTCGCACGAACAAACTCCTCCACATCCTTGAAGCAACCAGGCGAAGTTCGCGCTTTCCGGCGAAACCAGTGTGGTCACGTCCGCTTCTTTGAGCACATCTTCTGGCATGGCTTCTGCAGTTTCGCTATCAGACTTATCAGTTTCTGGCTTCGTCGCGAGCGTTTGTGGCTCGGACCTGTTCGCTCTCGTCATGGAGCGAGTGACTACTAGAACGGGATTCATATCAAGCGGGATGCCCGTGTCATTTAGCTGCCTTGCCGTTCTGTTCGAAAGAATATACGGGCAGCTGGGCAATACCCCGTCGGATACTGTCGCCTTAGTGTCTACTGCACCAAAAGGCCCGTCTAGTTTTACTCTGGCTACTGGCAAGCTGATTGTGCGATCGTTCAGGGCCTGGCGAACCCACACGCAATCGCCTGCGAAATCGTCTTGCCTCACTAGTAAGGAATGAACCAGGTCGTGCGTAGCTCCGGTGTCTCTCAGTGCCTTGCAAGGCTTGCCATTTACTTCTATGTCGTACAAATATGGCAGGTCGTCTGCCTTATCCATCCACAAGTTGACCGGGGACACTTTAGGCACACGACAGCCTGAAGCCACGTGACCCGGTTGGTGACACTTGTAGCAATGGGCTTCCTTGTTTCAAAACTTGGATTTTAGCTTTGGCTTGTCTGAATCCAACACTTCATTTTAAGGTGAAACATCTGTCGAACCCTCAACTCTTTTAGACAAAGGACGACGTTTCCTTGCTCATGACTTCGGACTAAGCCAGGCTTTTCGTTATCAACTTTCTTTCCGTGTCTGGAGCAATACAAGTCTGCGTAATCAGCCGCCTCTTGTACAGTTTTTACATCTAGCCTGCCCTGAATCCAATCCTTCAGGGTTGAAGGAATAGAACAGAAAAACTGCTCGAGTGCAATCTGTGCTAACAGCTTTTCACGATCCTCATAAGAGTCTACTCCACGGAGCCAGCTCTCTATAAAGCCTAATAACTTGTAAGCAAACTCAGCATAGCTTTCTACTGGGTTTTTCTTTGCCTCTTGAAACTTAATTCGAAAACCCTCAGGGGACAGGCTAAACTTTTTCAGTAGGCAGGATTTTACGGACGAGTATTTGTGCGTCTCCTCAGGATCTAACCTTGCCAAAACGTCGGTAACTTCGGCTGGCAGTACGCTCAGAATCCTTTGTGGCCAGCTCGACTCCACGAAGCCCAACCTTTTGCACACGCGCTCGAAATTCACCAAGTAAAGACTTATGTCTCCCCCGACGCGGAAGGGCTGCAAGTGGCTTCGCATGTCAACTTGCGTCGAGATATCGACCGCCGTCACTTCATTCTCCTTCTTAACCTTTTGCTTGAGCATCTTTAGGTCAAGTTCTTCCTTTTTCCGTCTCCTCTGCACCTCGGTCCAACAGTCTAAAATTTTGTCGGCCCCCGCGCCACACTTTACAATGGCCGAGATGATATCAGGCTTTCTCATTGCTTTTGTCACCTTCACGCCCAACTCTTCTGCTAAGAGCATTAATTCGGGCTTCACAATCGCACCGAAATCCATCTTGCTACTATAGAAATTTTCCCAGGAAAGAATCTGGCTGCTTTCTACTCAGTGCCCCTTCAATTATTCGGTGACAATTAGCCCCTTTTTAACTTTTAAGCAGCTTGGTGAACAAAATAGATGTTCCAGGCACTCACCGATAACCGCGCGGAAACCCGGCCTCGTCGACCCCACAGCTGCCACCAGCTGTTACGTTTCTGGGTGTTTCGACGAACGACGAGCAAGCGGCTACACTGAAGCTTGTCAGGAATGCCTTTAATCCACCTCGGCAGCCGGGCAGGAAAGAGCGACGCCCCGCTCGGACTAGGCGCTTATCTCTATGCTTATTATGCCCCAGATATCGGGGCTTATCATACGCGTCATCATGAACAAGACGGAACGATGCATTCCGCGTAAAAGAGGGCGTTATCAGCCGAAGAACGTAATAACAGCTTTAACACTTCCTCGATATACTGCGTACATGTCTCACCGGGAAGCTCAGCTCTCTGAGAAAGGGCTCGTTCAGCCCACTTCTCTATACCAGAGTCGCCGAAGTACTTCTTAATCTCTTCGTCGATGCGTTCCCATGTCGTAATATCCTCGTGGCGGTCGTACCATAATAATGCCGTGTCGGTAAGCGCAAAGTCCACGTTGGAGAACTGGGCGGGCGAGTCCCACTTATTTATACCAGCTCATCCCCTGATAGTGAGTCTGCCATTCATTCACAGCTTCATCGAACAAGCCTGTGAACTAACGAGGCTCCCGGTGAGGTTGCCATGAGTTGCTAGGCCTGGTCCTCAGATCGTCGCTCTCGAGAGGCATCGTAGGCACAGATGGCGGTAGGCCAGCAAGACGGCGACATCAGCGCAGTTGAAGCATGGGTTCCCTCTTCGGAGTATCTCCGGGGAACGTGTATGCCGCACCTCTCACCAAAATGTTACGTGTATTTCCTTCATCGCACGCTGTCGTGCCGCTCTGTGTGTGAGGGGGTCAGGACTTCTCAAGCTGTTTTACAGCTTTTTCCCTGGCCTCCTAGCAACAATCTTTATGGTTGTGAAATTAATAAATCTCGAATTTCAAAATACTAAATTACGACTTCCATACCTACGAGTAAATTTGCAAATGCTGCAGGGTAAAAACTCGAAGGGTGCAACGCTGCTGAACCGAATATGGAGGAAAAGCATTAGCTGCGGGTGACCGAGCGTTCTTCTTCTTCCCCAGCCCACATAATCCCCGCTTTAACCAAGCTGTGTGAACGCGCCTTAGGGGCCTATTGGAGTAACGTAAAAGTCAGGCTCCTGGCAGGCTTATTCTGACATAACCGTCCAACGCGAAACGATAGACGCAAGTTGGAAATCTTCTTTCAGGGCACCACGCACGCCGACACGGCACACAGCGACGAGCGGTGAGACTTGGCATAGGTTTGTTTTTGCAAAAATATCCTTAGTGGGGACATTGAGCGGGAACCAACCATGACAGGAGGTTTGAGGTGGTCATCTTCACCATAGTAATTATATTGATTGAGAATGACGTATTCTATTAGGTTACCAGCATAGGAAGTGAGGAAAATGAGACGGAGGGTGGCTACTACGGGGCTGGGACTGGTATGTCACCGCCATTTGCGGGGGAGGCTAACCTTTCACCGGAGGTCGTACCTGTTGTAGGCCATCATTGCACCCGACACAGCTTCGGTGGTGGACGACAGCTGTTGCGACGCGCGGTTTCTTTCTTCTCTTTTGCGGCGTAAAGTTACAACACTACGTGGGTCCGAACCGAGTTTCGCGTGTGCCGACAAATTCGAATCGACCAACCAATAGTCTCATGCTCAATCACTATTGAATCGATACTTTAAAATAAACTAAAAACCTTGTCATCCACCAGGGTATCGAACCTGAATCCCTTGGATTCCCAGCCCAGCACTTACCACTGCGTCACAACGCTCGTTCTTTGTCTTTTTTATTGCCAAATTTATTATCAAATTTTACACCATAAAGAACATCACTCCACTAGCACACAACGTGGGTTAAATCCACACGATTTAGACTGTGTGATTCATTACAAATCAGCCATTTGCAGCCACACTTCCATTCTCAGAAGCCACTCAGTCACTTCGTCTTGCGTCTTAGAAGCTTCAATAACACTGGCAACGGCTTCGCGAAAATACTGCCGTATTTTCATCGCATCAACATCTGCATGCCTGAAAGCCATTCTGGATCGCCAGACATTGTGCAGGCCAAATAACATGATCATGCCCAGTGGTAGGCCATCATCATCTTTTTCCCCTTGTCTACAGTGAAAATGATAGCTGGATTCCGCGAGTGACAGATACTGCGCCTTTTCTTTCCTGTAGACGAATTATAGAACGCCTGTGAACTTTAATGCGTTCAGTGAAATGCTGGTTGTATTCGACAAGTGGCGCGTGATGTTCTGTCACAAGACGTTTAATCAGGGCGGCCGCGAGAGAGGCCCGGAAAACTGAATCTTCCCAGAACGAGAAGAGCGTCTAGCGAAAACACGACGCCAGGAAACTCTACGACGTGTTATGCCCGCCGCTAAATAATAGCAACGGCAGCCGGAGGAAAGTGGGAAAGAGGAGGAGGAGGATGAAGGAAGTGATTCCAACACTCGTCGGTGCACTTAACACACGTTAAAACTCAGTGAAAGGGCAAACTCAGCCCCAAGCATGACCGTAACTTTACGCCACATATATCCAGGCATACGCTGCAAGCTACTGCCAATTTTTTCTATCTTGTCTATTTTCTCTTCTGTCCGCACGAAGCAACGGATGTGGCTCAGCTACAGTCAGTAGCAGGCCCGCTCATTTTTTTTTCCTTCTCCTAATGTGGCAACAATAGAGCGGAGGTGCTCGGGATTGTCGTTAGCCGGCTTCTGTATAAAGGTCACTAGTGCAAGTTTCCGTGCTGCGGGGCGTTTACCTTCAACCCAGCAATCGCTCATAAAGGCGATGAAGGCCTCAATGCATGGGTCGTTATGGAGTTTTGTTGGAAGAGCCATCCCTTCCTCGAGCAGGGTTAGGGCGGAGGTGAGTTAAAGCGAATCTTACCTCAGCCTCCGAAATCTCCGCATCGAGGGCTGGGTTGGCATCGCCCATATAGTTGGTAGAGGATTGGGGGAAGTGGCGTTGAGTTACCGGACACGATGTTCATTGAGGAGGTTTTGGTTGGAGACTGGGTGTTTATGAACTATGCGGTAAATGCTGTCCTGTTTGAATGTTCTGCATAAAAGGTAGCGGAGAGTTGCCAGTTGCCATAAAAACTTTACATATTGCCATGACGAGTGTGGCACTTGGAAGTACACAACGAAAACTAATATACGTACTGACAAAGAGTCATGGTACCCAACACGAGATCAACAATTCACGGGGCAAGGGCGATAGCTAACACCAGTGGTAAGCGAGGAGAAACGCAAGGCGAGTTCACCAACCTAGATATGAAAAATATCCAGAGAATCGGAGGCGTCCTTCCGCCACCTCCGCTGCCGCCCACGTGACGAGTTGCAATTCAGCCACTAAGAGCATACCAACAGTTCCACCACGTCTATGACATCAAGGCGGTCGCAAGTTTCCGAGGCCACAGCAGCAGTTTCCAATCAGGTCTGCAGGATGAGGAAAGGAATGAGTAGTCGAATACGACGCTAAAGAAACAGCAGAATGATGAGGGAGCGGTTACTGAAAATAGCTGCATAGGAGACGTCAAAGGCTTTGCTTGCGTCAAGCCCTAGGATAACATTTGTGCCCCTCTACCAGATCAGGCACGAGGATATCCTAGGGCCTGACATAACCAAAGCCTTGGACAAGGTTTCCCACGCAGATATTCTCACTGACCTCTCCCTTCTAAATCGCGACTACGACACCTACGAATATATGAGCACGTTTCTCGCCAGCAATACAGCTGATGTAAGCTTTGCTGTTTATTTTCAGGCCCCATTACCCTCGGTTGAAATGGCACGCCCCAAGTATCAGTAGTCTCCCGTTTCCTTTTCAATGTCGCCTTGCTCCCATGCCTTATACGCGGACAATATCAACCTCTGGATTTAAGCAGTCAACGATGCCGAAATAAATCCATACTTGCAAGCGCTGGATGTCACTGAATGCCACGTAGCTGGAATGCCACGTAGATCTCGTGTTCTAATCAGACTTCCGAGCTGCTCCTTATCCGAAGTGGACCTGGATTTCTCGATAATCTGTCCAGCTGCACTACTGCTAGCGAACAGCCTATGCAGGGAGTAGCAATCATTGGGGTACTGTGGCTCGCAAGCCATTCGTCTTATTTGGTGCATTGCTAACAAACATAGAAACATGCGGGAGGCTGACTTACAATGTCTGCTCGAAGCGTTTTTTATCAGTCACATGCATTTTACCATCATTTATGTGTACCTTAGCTGTGAGGATGACACACTGTTGGCTGCTTTATTCGACAGTGTTACGATTCGCCCCCGACATTCGCGACAGCCGGCACGGTCGCAGCAGCATGCAGTGAAAGAAAGAGCATCAGTCGAAGCAGAGGGCATATCGGCCATTTCAGCGCCGTGTGTTCGGACGCCCAACGCCTCTTCCGGTGGACATGCTCCGACGTGTTGAATCTGCACATGGGGTCATGTGTGAGCGTGCGTGTGGGTCGAACGCTGGCAAGACCAGCGTTCGAGCGAGAGAGCATCGCCCTCGCGCGTTAACAAGAGGCTCCTTCACGTCGCCGTGACTGAGTCAGCAAAGCTCGCTCTAGCACGAATTGTCCCTTTCTATCTGAAGATACTGAGCCTATAAAAAGCACGGGTGCTTCCACTACGAGAGAGGACGAAGACACAACTGAGAGATGACGCCAAGACACCTGCTTTATCAGCGTGGTTTGTTTTTGCCTGCTTCGCTGACCGTGGCGGGCAAGGCTTTTTGTCCTTGTGTCGATTACCGTAAGCTAAATTATATCACTAAGGATCCAATATATCGGATCCCGATTATCAGGGCTGCATCGATAAAGTTAGCGCTCAGTTTATTTCCACACAATACATTGCCAGTGGTTACTGGTAGGTTTTCCTCACATAGCAGTCTAGCGGGTATGCGGTGTTCATTTATCAATATGAACTTTCCGTCCTAAAGTTTTGAAATTTATTTAAATAACGCACCATATTGCTTTTCAAGCCTCGTGGACAAAGTGTTTGGAAGACTCGAAGTATTCGCCTTGCCTTATTTACGCGATTCAGAGACGACGGAGAAAAGTCGCCGAGACTCTTGCTTTGTGATCATGTTAGTTTTCTTCTAGCCGTTTCTACGTGATGCAGTATTAAACTTTGTTTTTGGTTAGTCGACGCCTTGTCACTTGCCGGGACTGCTGATGCTTTCCGCTGGACTCCAAGCCGCAAGGCCAGTACCACTCTTGGGGCTTACGAGTCGCATCTATCAAAGGCCTTCAAGGCGTCTCTTCACCTCCCTAGTATTATTAATATAATAATTGGTTCACAGGAAGGAAAAGGTACAGTATCTGTCACATTTGTTTCGGTGGACTCCTGAACAACACCGTATGGGAAGGGAGGAAGATGGACGTGAAAGTGGAAAGAAAGTAAGGTGAGCAGTAGTGGAGGGCTTCGGGGTATTTTCGACCATATGGGGATCTTTAACATGCTCCGACATCGCAGAGCACACGGACGCCTCTTTGTTTTGCCCGCAGCCGCCGCGTTAGGGATCGAACCCGGGTATTCCGGCACAGTAGTAGGGCATCTTACCACTGCCCCACCACGGCAGGGCCCGATATTAAGGGTCTATAATCCTTTAACGGAGCTCCTGGAAGCTCATCTCACCTCTCAGTACGAGCGCCTCACCCACATCTCCATGGGGCGTCGCATACTCAACAAGGTTGCATGGAGGCGAGCCGAAGAGGCGTCCGTGTGCTGTGCGATGTCAGCGCACGTTAAAGATCCTCAGGTGGTCGAAATTACTCCGTAGCCCTCCACTACGGCTCCTCTTTCTCTCTTTCCACTTTCACTCCCACCTTCCTCCCTTCCCTAACGGCGCGGTTGAGATGTCCAAAGAAACCAAGTGAGACAGTCGCGTCTTTCCCTTCCTATAAATCAATCAACAAGGTTGGAATAGGCTTCGAAGTGACTTCGCTGACGAGGCCCAGCTTCCGCCTCGCATCCATGGTAACCTCATCGTTACTCCTCTCCCTAAAATGTGCACCCAATGTATCATCTCGCTCGCTGTAAGGATAGGGCTAAGTCTCTGCACAAAACAATTCAACAGGCAGAATCGCATATGTAGACGCTGCATTTTGCGGCAAAGGAACAATGAATGTATTCGTACACAATGGCAAGAAAGAAATGGTTACAGCAGTCTATAAAAACAAACTCAATACACACAACGGAAGAGGTTGCAATAGCACTGGCTCTTGCTGAGACCGAGACAAAATACATAGTCATTGACAGCAAAAGCGCAATCAGGAGCTACACAGCTGGCGTAATAGCAAACATAGCGGGTAGATATCCTCGATCAAAAGCGAATAGAAAGAGACGTCACCCTTGTTTGGACGCCAGCCCACGCAGAAGTGCCCGGAAACGAGGCGGCACACAAACTAGCGCCAGATCTCACACACCGGGCTGGAGGAGTGCCACCGGAGCAAGGCAAACAAGAGGACCTGATTAACTATAGCAAAATAACAATGCACTAGAGACTGAGCAGGAGGGTCCTACCACCACCAGACCCCACGTTATTTAAAGAAGAAGCAGTAGCATGAAGAAAGCTACAGACAAACACATACCTGAATCCAGTTCTTGTCAACCATATATGGTCAGAAATACGATCAGACTTACGTTCATTATGTAAGGAAAGGGGATCACTAGATCACATAATATGGGAATGTGCGAAGTCACCAGGCAGGGCTAAAATTATAACTGCGAAGCTCAGACCCCGAAGTGAAATTGTTCGACTTGCTGCAGATGCCGCCGGAGTCCAAGAACTACCGGCCTGCAACTAAGGCGACTGTCCCACCTTCCGGATCTAACCCTAGAAAAGCGGGATAGTCACTCTGTTTGACAAATAAAAGTTATCTCTCTCAACAGGTCGAACAGGTGTCTATATTGGCGCAGCCCGGTGTGTGAGATCTCGGACTAGTTTGTGTGCCGCCTCGTTTCCGGGCACGCCTGCGTGGGCTGGCGTCCAACGGTGACGTCTCTTTCTATTCGCTTTTGATCGACAGCTGTCTATACTGACGTAGGTTCGAACCCGACCTCGGCGGCTACGTTTCGATAGAGTCGAAACGAAGAGGCGTCCGTGTGCTGTGCGATGTAGGCGCACGTTACAGATCCCCAGGTGGTCGAAATTACTCCGTAGCCCTCCACTACGGCTCCTTTTTCTCTCAACTTTCTACCCCACCTTCACTCCTTCCCTTACGGCGCGGTTGAGGTGTCCACAGAAAACAAGCGAGACAGTTACCACGTCTTTCCCTTCCTATAACTGTCAGAACAATCAGAAGCAGAAGCTTATTGACGCACCGAAATATTCCGACAGCGTAATTTCGACCACCTGGGGCACGTTAAAGATCTCCAGGTGGTCGAAATTACTCCGTAGCCCTCCACTACGGCTCCTCTTTCTCTCTTTCCACTTTCATTCCCACCTTCCTCCCTTCCCTTACGGCGCGGTTCAGGTGTCCACAGAGCAAGTGTGACAGATACTGCGCCTTTTCCTTCCTGTGAACCAATTTATTATTATTATTATTAAAGGCAAGGCGCCCATTTGCTCTGCAATGTCAGTGCACGTTAAAGAATCGCAGGTGGTCGAAATTTCGGGAGTCCACTACGGCGTCTCTGATAGTCTGAGCCGCTTTGGGACATTAAACAATGCAAACCAAATCAAAGCAAACCACTACTACTATGACGCCGACAGCTTTTCGGACGGACAACCTGTATCAGCTATCCCTTACAATGGAGCGGCTGTGAAGGATCTTGTTTGAATTTATTTTATGTCAATTATACAAAAACCTACTAGGTGAAAAGAAACATTTCATAATAACAACCTTGCACATCGTGAGCAACTAAACTTTGATATTGTCATTGCTCACCACATCATTCAGAGTCAATATAAATTTCTAGGTAACTTTGGAAAACAAGTTTATCAATTTGCATGTGTTCTAAACCACTGCCTAATGCGTATTACGTAAGCGCTCGACATGGTCGTAAGCAATGCTTGTGACGAATTCTGGGACGACGTTTTCTGATTATTTTTATTCGCTGAGAACTGTTGCTCTTATAGCCCGCGAAGGCGGTGACGCCTCCGGTGAGCTCGGATAACTAATGGTTCAGAAGAAGGAAAAGCGAACAATAAGGCAGTTAATAATTAGAAGGTACTAATAACGATGCGCCCTGAGCAGTGCGCACACCAGACACCCTTAGAGGGAGTGGGGGTTGCTGTTCCGGTGGCAAAGAAGATGCCCTCGACCTGCGTGGCAAGCTCAGCCGGAATTAAACTGCCGTTTAGTGACAGAAGGGGGTGGCCGTTTGGTGCCCAGCTGTCGCCGGTTCAAGCCAGAGGAAGGGTTGGAGTCAGAAGTAACAAACGAAACAAACTTTATACACAGCAAGAGACGATACAGAGGAATACACAAACACTAAAATTGCACAGACGAGAGGTTCACAGAAAACCAAGCGGTAAGCTTGCAACTAGAGAGGTATTCAATAACACAGAGGCTTTAGAACACAAATCAAACACGAGAGAGACAAACACCAAATTGTTCACTGGGCACTGTTGCAGTCCGACGCCTCGAGAGTCACGATGTGGCCGGCAGACAAGACGAGCGCCGCTCCCAGGACCGTGGGCTTGCCAGCAGCGGGTGATCCTCGGGAGTCCAGCCGAAGCACTAGCGAACACGCCGCTGAATGACTGACTACACAAGAGGCGCGGCCTCCATAAATAGGGCGCGCCGCGTCTGTCAAGACGCGCCAGAGCTAGTGCACACACACACTTAGCTTCGCTCGTTAGAGCGCTCCCTTTCCCTCCCGCCGAGCCGCGCGTCGTCATTGTCTAGGACCCGTAGAAATCTCTGGAGAGCTCTGGCATATTCCAGACTGATGAGTAACCTTTATCGCCGGGTGATGCGAAAGAGGGCAACGGCGACGCATACAAAGCTACGCGCTCTCTCGCGCGGGGATGGAGGGTTTTCTCGAATCTTGTGGAAGTGTCCATGCGGCGACGCGAGGGCCTCGCGCCGCGCCGGCTTAGTAAAAATGTGCGCCGATTTCGCGAAAGCAGCAACCGGGTTTCGATGCAGGCTAATTGTAATGAGATCATACAGTAAAATATACATGCCCTTTAAATATTGTGGGGATTCACAATCCCCTTCCTCCATTATAACGCCCGCGCGCCATTAACACCCGTGATTACGCGCGCTGGCAGAGAGGTTGGAGGAGGAGAGGGCGTGCTGGCCACCCCCCGCCGCCTCCCGGGCCTGCGGCTACGCTGCCGCGGGCTTCCCTCTTTCCTGCTGGCGTAACCGGGAGACCTCCTCTCCCGTTCCGTGTCGAGGAGCGCAACTGTAGCAACTCGCTGGGGTTCTTCGGCGAATGGGCGCGCACGCGCGCGGTTCATGATTTCCGCCGAGGAGACCACCGCCGTCACCGAGAATCGCCCATTGACCGTAGGCACTTACCGCAATCGGATGTGAGCGAGAAGCCGTGTCAGGTGAGAAGACACTTCCTCTCACCTCCTTGGCGTGCTTTCCCATTAGGTGGTTTTTATTTCACCCCCGTACGCGGCGTTCGCTCGCTACATGGTGGTTGTTCTTGACTGCTATTCCTTTGCCGTGTACTCGAGCACAATAAACTATGTTCGAGTACGTAACTCGGTGTTTGTCCCCTCTGGCCCGAACCCGCCGCAGTGGCGATTTCTCGCACCGCGGGTTGGGGGTCACAGCTCTGTCTGCTAGAGCTGGCACGTCGGGGCTAGAAGGCGACCGTAGCGTCTAGCCCCCCGTGGCGCATTCTCTTTACGAGAATGAACCCCCATATTTTGGCGCCCAACGTGGGGCCAGAGGAGTGACAAATCGAGTGTCTGTGTGTGTACGACGCCGACACATAGACTAGCCATGGCAGTGAGTAGGACTGACCTTTCAGTCTCTTCTAATACTGCAGTGGTGATTGCACAACGGCAAGCAAGTGAAACCACCTTAACTGTTAATATTGCGAGAGATCAGGAGCTGACGCTAGCCACTGTGATCTTGTAATTTTCTGCGAGAGCAGGGTGTCACACGACTCCACCTCTCTGTAGCAGGGTGACGCACGGACGCTGGTGTGATGGGCATTCTCTCGTAGTGTTTTGACTTACCATGCTCTAAGTGAGGACGGTCAACGTTGTAGCGTATGTGGTTTTGCACGCGCACGTTGATGGCATGAGAAGTGTTATTACTATCCTTTCTGCCGCGCCCGTTAGCCAGTTCGTCGCGATAGCTCGCAGCCTCAGAGAAAGGGCGGCCTACCCGGCTTCTCTGAGTGGTGACCGTTTTAATTGCATCATTGCAGTGGGGAGCCTAGTCAGTCTTAAGGGAGCTTTAGGAAAGCGGTAGGATTCTGTTTTTTATTTTATTTTGTCGACTAATGTTCGACGGGCTCTGGGAGCCGAGCGGCGCGACCGCGGCGCACATAAGGGCACGCTGGTATGGCTGCCTGTGCGGGCGCTACATAGCTTGTATTGCTGTGAGCGCGTTGGATCCCTGCCGTCTGTACTCCTATAGCACCTTGCCCAATCCTTTCCCCACGCGAAGGATACACGTGAGTCCTTCGAGGTTGGTCACGCCACGCTTAGACGAACTATATCGCACATGTGCATCGCTGAGCATGCGAATGGCCCTAAGACTTTTCTTTAAGTTGTGTCATTTCGCTGCCTAGTGATGTGCATGGTGGTGACGTTGTCGAACCGGTAAACTTGCTTTATAAGCTCGCAACAATGCCACGGTTGCTGCGTTGGGCACACGCCGATGCGCGGCAGAGCTGCAAGCAAAGATGGCGGAGCTAGACTTTACACAAAGCGCACCGCAATTCTAGCGCCGCTGCGTGGCCTGAGGAGGACGCACTCCCCCACCAGCAGGCAGCTGCAGCGAGAGGCAAGGCTTGGGATTTCGAGCACCGCGCCTCGTTACGACTTGCGCCCACGGCAGACGTAACTCTGACCAATGCGCAGGGAGTAATTTCTTGTGCTGAATATGGATGGGATTCTCTGTTAATATTCAGCGCATTTTGCTTCCAGAGAAAGCACGCGCTTTCTTTTAGAAAAGATCGAGCGGGGGTAGATTTGAAAAAGAAAAAAATTGTAACTAGGGAAAAGACAGCATTGCAGCCAGCAAGGAGGGGAGCCGGCGGAGGCAGCGACGACCGTTACAGCAGCGAGGGGCAAGCCGTCCAAGGAGTGGCCGCGTTCCTGCACCCAGGGCCTGCTGTCACCGTCAACCGGGCCAAGACAAACGGTTTCCGGTCGGCTACGGAGCGAGCCAGCCGGAGTTCGTGGAACAGGCTCCTGCATCCAGCACGACGAAAGCTGCAGCAAAGAGCCCGCCTTGGCGCCGTTCGGTGCTCGCGGCCGTGGCTTCACCAGCGGGTTCAACTTGGCGCCCCGCTGCCCTCGCCATCGGCGGCGTCAACGACGAAGGGAAAAGAGGCCGGCCGGGAGCGAGCGGACGACCCGCTGAGGGGGGCCTGCAGCATGCTACGCAACGCGAAGACGCAGCTCCTAACCGTTCCCCGGCAGGCTGCCCTGGCTGACCGACGATGAATGCAGTAGCAGGCCTGCGGCCATCGATAGGGAGTTTTAGAATAGGGGGACCCTATCGGTTAGGGGGATAGGGTAATAGCGGGGCGCGAGTGCGCATGCGCAGAACCCAAGCGGGCGTTGGGTTTTTGGGTCAGCGGACGACGGCGACCCTATCTCGGCGAAATCGCGTGGACCCTATCGCCGGATAGGGTCGGGGAACATGGCGGCGTCCGGCCAAGCAGCGGCCGCTCGCCTCTGCGCACATTCGTCGTTACCGCTGCATGGTTTCACGCGTTCACGGCAAACGAAAGGCCAACGAAGCTTGTGCTATGTCTCATGATGCCCGCTCCACCAAATTTAAGCGATAAAACGCCCCATATTGTCTGATTGCTTCCGGATTTACCGAGCTGCTAGGCTTAGCGAGTTCGCATCGTGTGGTTGCCATGGGGACCAGGCGTCGGAAAGCGCGGAAGGTTCAAATGAGGTTTCCCGGCTCAGCCTGGATTGATTAAGATTGGTCGATTTCGTATTGTCTGAAGAAAACAGATTATATAACTGGCATTTTTAGGATATTTTTGTACAATGACAGCAGTTTCTGTTTAATAAGATAGCGTTGTTTTGGCTTTTATATATTTAAATGCTTTCACGGTTTACCGTCAGGGCGCTGCAATCGACGAACGCAAGCCCCGCTCCGCTGCGTCGAGAAAACCCCTATTCTAAAACTCTCCGGTCGGCTCGAACGTTACGCCCCGGCACGGTATTTTCTTGGGGGCCCCAATCCTTGGGTTCCCCTATTCTAAAACTCCCTGATATTTCCGTGCTTGGCTGACTGACGGTGAAGAAGCGGCACCTGCGGCCGCCGCACGTGTGCCCCCAGCTCGAAGGTCGTCTCCTGTGGTCGTCGGCCTTGCCTCCCCCTCCGGCACCCGTGGCTGTGAGCTGTCTGCAACTTTTTATATATTGGCACTTTTCTTTGGGTTTAAACGGTTTTTTCTGGGCTTAAAAGTTAAACGGCGTTTAGCCGGCCCCCTCGGTATATCCCTCGGTGAACACGACTACTTTTAGCCGTACGGCGCTTTTAAGGAGGGGGAGATGTGGGGATTCACAATCCCCTTCCTCCATTATAACGCCCGCGCGTAATTAACACGCGTGATTACGCGCGCTGGCAGAGAGGTTGGGGGAGGAGAGGGCGTGCTGGCCACCCCTCGCCGCCTGCCGGGCCTGCGGCGACGCTGCCGCGGGCTTCCCTCTTTCCTGGCGGCGTAACCGGGAGACCTCCTCTCCCGTTCCGTGTCGACGAGCGCGACTGTAGCAACTCGCTGGGGTTCTTCGGCGAATGGGCGCGCACGCGCGCGGTTCATGATTTCCGCCGAGGAGACCACCCGAGAATCGCCCATTGACCGTAGGCACTTACCGCAACGGGATGTGTGCGAGAAGCCGTGTCAGGTGAGAAGACTCTTCCTCTCACCTCCTTGGCGCGCTTCCCCATTAGGTGGTTTTTATTTCACCCCCGTACGCGGCGTTCGCTCGCTACATGGTGGTTGTTCTTGACTGCTATTCCTTTGCCGTGTACTCGAGCACAATAAACTATGTTCGAGTACGTAACTCGGTGTTGGTCCCCTCTGGCCCGAACCCGCCGCAGTGGCGATTTCTCGCACCGCGGGTTGGGGGTCACAGCTCTGTCTGCTAGAGCTGGCACGTCGGGGCTAGAAAGCGACCGTAGCGTCTAGCCCCCCGTGGCGCATTCTCTTTACGAGAATGAACCCCCACAATATTCACGTTAAGAGGGCGGGGGCGTTGAGATTTTTACAGGCCTCCACTCCAGCATCCCCCATAGCCATGCCACGCTGAGGTGTCAGATAAACACCACTAAACTAAACGAACATGTTCACTCAATTACGTTCTCGCTTACAGGTCATTTTATATATCCTGCTTTTAGCTTGAGTGTCTGCTTTCTGAAAAGAAACAATTTGCATCTGAGTATGTGTTGCGAGGTAGCATCCTTGTTCTCTTTTGTTAGTTTTGCTTCTTACGTTGTGAATTCGAAATGAAAAGTTTTTAGCAGGTCATATGGCCATGCCTTGAAAAGCGCCAGCTTCCGTGTACACGTGCCAAGTGCACTTGCAAGGAGGAATTCACGGCCTCTGCGAGCATGCTGCTGCTGTGTGCTCGGTCATAAATTCCCACGAAGATGAGTCTTGTTCAAGCCATGCTCAACAATGGTACAAATCTAGTGGCGAAAATACGAGGTCTTTTTAGAGAGCGTAGTGAACTTGTTGCCTAGTGAGTTTGTGAAGCGTGTTTTTCTTCACTAATATATTTTTCGGATAACCACATTTGCGTACAGCGGCTCTCAAATATTTCTCGCATTGACAGAATCATACTACTGGTACTCTTATTAGCTCGAATAAACAGGCCATCAAATACTCAGAGCACGCTTTTATTTGTAGATGCACAGTGCGATATCCGTTCTTATTGTTCGCTTTTTAAAACAGGTCAGAAATCCACTCCCCCAGAGGTGAATCCTGCATCCCGCACTACAGTACTGAAGTACCCTGAGATCAAATGTCCACTACAAGAGCTCGAAACCTTCATGAATATGAACTGATTTGCAATTAAGTCCTAGAATATTTTATTGAGAGGGTTTCTGAAGATGCTGACGGAGAGACTCTTGAAGATCTATTGGCGCCAATGCTAACGAGGCCAGTCTACCATTACCTCGAAATTGAGGATGACAAGCTTGCATAACCGAAAGATCTTGTATCCGAACCTATAAATAACATTATCCAGGTATATAACTGGTTAGCAATGTGTGCATACACTGTTATTGAAAAACTTGTTGGTTGAACATTTGTGCAGCAGTGATTATAGCCATGTTTCGTTTTCTGGACAGGTTCAATAGTGGCGCCACAGCAATCATGGCTTTGCTGTTGTCCGGTTGGACTTGCAAAATATGGGGAGAAATAGTGCTCGTTGAGATAAAGTGCCCTTGCAAGCATAACAAACGACCTTTCATCCACTACGAAGAAAGGAAGTACTATCTCCCCTTACCTGACGTCCCCCGATGACATTATTACACTCAAGGAGACACATTATTACTACACAGAAACACAGGTATGGATGTACGTACTCAATTTGCAAATGTCACTCCTTTGCCTACTCACCCAAGCAATCAGAAATTGCGCCCCACAAAGACCTCACTCGTCGGAAGCCACAATATGGCGAAACATGCAAACCCGCACACTACCAAACAAACACGACACAATAAGATGCGGCCCTCGCAATACCCCACAAATGCATGTCTGGTCTGCGGAGAGATATTCGACATCCTCCACATTGCTTGGAACTGCTCCGAACAACTTACATCATACGGTTTACAGAAAAATTGCCATGAGCAAAGGGAGGCAAAAACCTGTTCACACACAGTTCCCCATTCAGTGCCACTTGATCGGTATTCGCCAATGGTTTCCCGGACCGGGGTGAACCACCCTCATAATTACTTTTGTAGTGAACTGTGCGATGATATCACGAAGATGAGGATGAGAACGAAAATGTGCCGCTGCGCTGCTCGAGCTCACTGGTGTATGCTTAGGCTAGCTGTGTTCTTATGTTGTTCGCCGTGTATCTTAGAGAAGGCTATATTCCCTGTTAAAACGCAGTAAAACCCCCTTTCACTTTGTATAAATAAAGTTCATTCTCTCTCTCTCTTCCTTTGAGAGGTTATCACAAAAGTGGAGTGGTTTTATTAAAAATTATTTGTTCCAGCACTGTTTTCACTTCTTATTTTACTCTTTCGATAATAGCATTTATTTTACCCTATTTTTACGTTGTATGCTCATCAGTTTTTCTTTGAATAAAATGTGTATGGCTTATTGATATCATCTGCTATTAATTATTGATAAAACGTGATCATTATTTCAATCTCTGTCAGGAAACATTTCAGACTGTACGTTATGCTTTGTGTTCTACAGAAAACATATAGTAGTCATGTGAAGTGTTTGCTAAATAATATGCCATTGTTCTGTTATGTTTTATACCACAGTAAAGAATATTGACAAATGTATACTTTTTTGGAATTTCTGGCATTATCAGCATCCAAACTAAATTTCAGATATCATTTTAACCTATTTGTCCAGTCCCTTCGTTTATCAGGCATATAGCAGTATGTGATAAAGTTTTGAGCAGACTACTGCAAAAAAAAAAACCATTTATACCGCCACTGTTATTGACAACTATACTTATGAATTATTTAGCCGGTACTGGGTGTTATTACGTCATATGAAACTTAAGTTGCATGCAAACTGGCATAAGTAATTAGACATTGCGCTGGATGGTTTAAGCGGTTTTATCCTTCTGAGCACATTATTTTGAATGCAACTGTCGAGAAACATTATTGCTACATAGGCTACTTTTTATTATAGGCTGCTGCATATTAACAAGTGCAGCACACACGAACAATACTTTACTCATGTGAGGGACTAGCTGAGGGGGGTACTCTGATGGATAATATTTTTTATACATTTGGCCTTGGAATTACGCGCTCAACAACAGTTCGTACAGGTGCAATTTTTATGTGTATTCTATGCCCCCATGAGACATCTGACTTCCACCACAAATAAATGGGCGCATGAATAGAAGTATCCTTTCCTGGTAGATCTTTTCAAATGCTGAGAAACTGTTTATTACTGCGCACCACATTACCAGGTTTGATAAGCATCAGAAATCCAGTCTTCAGCGATAAAGGAGTCGCTTTTCCACCCTCTATTAGCCTTAAACATAATGGCTTTAATTCCGTTTGGGATAATACCCACTAAAAACATAATAGCTTACCCTGCTTTATAATTGGAATATAGTATATGTTAGCAGTCTGCCCTTGGAGGCATCTCTGTTCTAACATCACTGCAATCAGTTATGTAACTTTAAATGCACTTTACTTTAAATGCGGGTGGCATGGTGAGTTTAATGACCCATTCCTGAGCGCGACATATAAGGTCTCCAGCATTTTCTTCAAGATGTTTAATGCTGTCCGCGCACTCACTCCGAATATCTGTCAAGGCACCGTACGTTAATCCAAGGCAAAGTTTAGCAAGAAACACGCACATCTTGTCCTCACTATTCACGTCTGAGATCCTGTACTTATATGGAGGCAGGAAGTTCAACAACAGGCAGGACACCAACAGTGTCACGCCGCATGTCTTGTGGTGCCTCACAGTTTTCGCTCAGGGAGTAAAAGGTTTGCAACCCACATGTTATTTCCCATTTTCTGTCTGTCGTAGTGACCTATGGAAGAGTACAAAGAACATCAGCATCACAGGATGTCAATGTCAAAATTGATAAAATCATCAGTACACTACATACTTCTGCAAGTAGCAGTGCTAACCAAACTACAGTTGCTAATTGAAAAGCAAAACACACAAACAAAACCGAAAATGATAAGTTGAGTGATAGCAAAACCTGATTAATCTGCTGGATGTAAGTTAAGGTAATGCGTCTGCACAGCTCGCCATTGACAGAATGATCGTGAGTTTCCCCGAGGTTGAAAACTCGATATGGCATTCCTGACAGAATAAAATTGTAACGACACAATATATGCTTTGGTGTGGTGTAAATTCTTGTAAAATACTGCCTATATCAAAAACATCATGACAGCTTTCTACTGTGTCAAAGTATTCGTAGCTTTTATGTTTGGAGGTTTAAAAGACGACTTTTTGCTATTGCGGAAGTGTCTCCTGCAGTAGGAGTCTTCAGACCATGAGTGTCACTTGCTGGCAACCTGCCATCTTCAAAACTACCACTGCAGTTCATTTGATGCTCATGTTCCTCTCAGGTACTTTCTTCAGGGACGGAAGCTTCTAGTGTCAGTGCTGTCGGCTATACCTCTGTAGTACTTTGTGAAGAATGGTCTATTTTCACGCTATGTAGCCTAAATTAAGCTGCTTGAATCAAGCGTCTATGACACCTGGATTGGACAATAAAGTCATAAATTAAATATGACAACCGTCTATAAGCACATGTCTGCCATTAACTAGTCTCTAGTGTTGCAAATAATCATCGCTTCAGTCAATATGGATTTATCTCTGCCTTACTTATACACTCAATGCGGTCGTAAATGGAATTTCTGTATTTCATTAGCCGTCATACATTTGTGTCCTTCCAGCGTCAGGAGCTTTTTTCCTGTAAAGAGGTGGAACAATTGTTGGAATGTACGAAGGCTGTGAACACAGACTACTATTACAGTTGGCCACAAAAGGAGGGCAGCAAACTGATGCCCCGGTTGTGGGCATCCACGATGTTCCATCAGGGCTGCACCAGGGGTGCAGCCCTGAATGAATACGCTGAAGAATGAATACGCCATTATGTTTCAAGTAGCTTATCTATTTGAAGTTAGTACTTTTCCCACAACAGAACTAAAATCTACTCCTCTACCTCATCTTGTCAAGCGAATTTACTTTGCTAAAATATTAATACATATCAAATACTGGCTGAGTAAGCACGTCACTGAATCCAGCTTCGCCTAGGCCTTCAAATAGGTAGCTGCGGTCTTGTTTGCACCGACAAATCTTTCATTGTCAAAGGAATAATAATGAAAATATCATTCGGGACACTTAATCTTTGTTACAAATATAACATCATAGCGTATCAGACACAGACAATTCGCCTTTTCAATATTGCTTATCCTAATTTTGTTACCTTTTCTTTCTATTTTTAAATTAGCTAACATTGGCTTTCCACTGCGAGTGGTTGAGCGCCTTTCTCAGTTTTAATTATTTCAATTATTTGATCAGTTACATTTTTTATACAGTTCCTAAATCATCATCACCAAACATTGGCTTTTCCTTCTTTGCACCTTTGAAGCCGTTTTTCCAATTTGGACTTTTATTTTTTTCAGCAATTACTGAATTATTAGCGATATTAAATTATCAGCACCTATCACAAATGAATCAATCATCACAACAACAACAAATTACCACAATGCGCTTGCTTAACACAATCAACGCGGTTATTTACGACACGCGGGGCCGACAAGTACAAATACTACTGCTGAGATACCGATGGCCCTTTATTCTAGCGAGCTGTATAAGCTCTCGCCTAAAAATATAGTTACTGATTGCCGTTGCGACTAAGCGGCCGGAATTTTGACTAGAAAGTGGCGGGGAAAAGCTGACACACAGTTAAGATTTGAATAAATTTTATGGAATAGAAACAGAGTGTATAACTATATCGGAAGTGGAAAATCCAGATAAGGAACGAACCTTTCTTTGCTGACACAAGAGGCAGTGCCCTATATTTTGAAGCTAGATCACGGTGCTTAGAACAGGCAGCTGCAAAAAGAAAATAAACCAAGCAGACACATGTATAGCGTGTGGTAAACTCACAGAAACGATTGAACATCTTATACTCGAATTTGATGGTCACCATGCAGATATCGATGCAGGCGCGGTCACTCTTCCTGACGCCCTGAAATTTAGAGCTACCAGTTGTCGGGTCAATGAATCTGCGGTGCAAGCTAGCAAAAAGCGATTGGAAGATTAGTGTTTTAAAAGAAGAAAGATGACATAACGCTAGTATTATTGGCTGGAAATAAAACTTCAATATATGGTTTCATGGTATAGTTAACCGATCTAAAACAATATTGAAAATATAGTGGAAAAAACTAGCATGACATCAAGTGCTACCACTCCGTTTCAAAGGGGACACTCGTATATTCAATCCATTTATCCATCCATCTAGCAGAACCGCCGTGATATGCTTTGGAAGCCTATTGTAGTGAAGACCCTTTGCTTATGTTAGAGCGTCTTTAATTAGTGGCTTAACTAGATTTTTGTGAACCTCATACAAGTATTCATTTTATTCCTGCATAACGCAGTTTGAAGAAACATAAATGCATTACTGAATATTGTTGTTATTGTATTTTCACTGATAACCTTGAATGGCTGCACCAGTGAGAGTCCCGATGCATCGTTCGAACAGCAGCGGGCAACGTGAGTCGCCGTCATTTACAAGATCTGGCTCCGAAGAAATGTTCGGCGCGACTCACTGAACGATAGGGCGAACCGGCTCTCCAAAGTCCAAAAGAACCATCGCTTACTTTTACTAAACTACGGCTCACCAGTTGATTAATAAGAGCAGTTGAAAAGACAGGCGAAGGTGAGGAGGGTATAGTACTCTAGCGAGAGAGTGAGTACACAGTCACCTAAATACAACAGAGCGATTCGAGAGGTCGAACGGGCACGGATCAGTAAACGAGATAGAGAGAGAGAGACAGACAGACAGAGACGGCTTTCTCTCTCTCTAATAGGACCACTGCTCGCTTCTGAGTGACGGAGACTTAAGTGAGCCGATGAGCCGTTCAATGAGCGGGTCACTCCAGTGAGCAGAGCCCTTCTAAGCCGTTTATTAAGAGAGAGAGGGAGACAGAGAATACTTTCTTGTCGGGAGTAGTCTTACATGGTCTTAGCGGAAGAGCCAAGCGGTCGATAGCTAATGGCTTGCGGCCACTTCTTCAGCGCTCGCTGTAACTCGCACCTTTATGCGGGAAAAAAGGATAACGCGAAGCAACCGTCGCCAGCATATTAGCCCTGATTTGCAAGGGGGCCACACATCATGGCTGCAGGTTGTCCGCTCAATCATGTTTAGAGCAGGACAATTGTGGCGCGCGAATGGGCTGTTGACACTTTAGGTATCTACATTTAGCGGAGTTTCTCTGGAGATGGAAAAACAAAAGTACGCCTGAGGTTGCGCTACCGCAAATAAGGAAACAAGAGTTTCTGAAGCATGTTGTCCGAATGTACGTTTCATTTTGCAGCGCAGATAACAATGCTGCAAATAAACCAACCACTCCGCCTATGCGTCGCTTCTCCCTTCTACCTTCTTCTCCTCCTTTCTTTTCTTCTCTATATATTTCTGAGCTGGGAATAAAGCGTCCTCTTTTTGTTTTTCCGCCGGGGTGGCGCAGTGGTTACGGCGCTCGACTACTGTTCCCAAGGACGCGGGATCGAATCCCGGCCTCGGCGGCCGCTTTTCGATGGAGGCGAAAAGCAAGGCGCCCGTGTGCTGTGCTATGTCAGTGCGCGTTAAAGAACCCCAGGTGGTCGAAATTTCCGGAGACCTCCACTACGGCGTCTCTCATAGCCTGAGTTGCTTTGGGACGTTAAACCCCACAAACCAACCAACCAACCATCTTTTTGTTTTGCGAATCTGCCGGTTTTCATAGCGTAGCTGCCGGCCTTTGGCCGGTAGAACGTAACATATTTATTGTGTAAAGAGAATATTTTGTACGTAAAGCAAATAACCTCAAGTCACTTCTTACAAAACGAAAATTGGCTGTAATTTCCTAAAAGGGCTGCCATCAATATGTGACCGGATTCCATCGCTTGTTTCTAATGGTGTATTTTTAGCTCTTGGCTTAAACTATTGGTCAAAGCATGTATATTGCAACTAGAAGAACGATTGATTCATTAAAGCAATATTTTACACCGATTTAGGAGGCCCCCTACTCCCCGCTCCTGGCACGCAGGCTTGAGGAAGGGGGGCTGGAACCTCCGCGACTAAGGAATGGCGAATATACATTGGGTATTCATTTACTCGCGGCCTGAGCCGCCAGGCGGATGGTTTTTGCTGGTCAGAGGGGACATCGCTTCGCAGCAGGATGATGACGATGGTATGTACAAGTTAAAGAAGAAGATCCTTAGAAAGCTCACAGTATGGTGTAATGCAACTAGAAGAATAGCTGCATTAAATCATATTGTGAGCCATCCAAAGATATTCTTTCACGTGTACGTATCACCGTCATCAAATCGTGGCGCCATCGGTGGCACGCGCCTCGGTTTTCCATCGCAATAAACGCCGGACACGGCATGCTTTGCCTTGCCGTCTTGACCTGGCCTTCAAGACAATATACATGAGAAGATTTGTAATGTATACATATTTCACCTAAAATACTACGGGAACCACATCACTGCAGCCTTTCTCGAAAGTGGACGTTGCGAACATCGGCCTTGGCGCTTTACACATTCAAAACCAAGATGGCGTGGAAAGGGTCATAGCGTATGCCAGCCGCACGCGCTCCCGTGCTGAAACAAACAATTCCACTATGGAAAAGGAATGCCTCGAGGTTGTGTAGGCAATTATTATATTTAGGCCTTACCTCTATGTCCGTGCGTTTAAAGCCGTTACGGACCTCCATTATTTGCACAGGCTGGCGAATCTTCGTGTCCCATCGGGGCGCCTAGCACATTGGAGCATTCGCCTTTAAGAATTTGATTACTCCATTGTGTAAAAATCTGCTTGCAAGTGCGAAGATGCTGACGGGGTCTCACGGGCACAAGTCAGATTTGTCGATAACGTCACGGATGACAAAGGGTTTCTTGGATTAGTGAATGTCTTAGACATATTGACCTGAAGGCGAGCCGACCCAGACCTTCGACCTGTCATTGACCCCCTGGAGGGTCACGCTGCAGACACCCCCGCCAGTTTGGAAGTTTGGAAGAAACCTGTCTGCATTCTATCTACGGAATGGCGTTTATTCAAAAAAAAACTCCAGCACTGATGACCGAGCGCACCTTCTCTTCGTGCCGGCCGACCTTCGCGACGATATCCTTTTTGCTTGTCACGATGAGCCCACCTCCGGCAACTTGGGACTTCCACGCACACTCACTCGAGTTCGTCAAGCCTATTATTGGCTTAAACTCTCTGACGCCGTCCATCGCTACGTTAAAGGCTGCCGCGAGAGTCAACGTCGAAAGTTGCCTCCACTCAAGCCCGCGGGTTTGCTCCAACCTATTAATCCACCTCGGACGCCGTTTGACCAAGTCGGCATCGACCTTCAGGACCCATTTCCGCTGTTATCAACTGGTAACAAACGGATTATAGTCGCGACCGACTATCTCACACGGTATGCAGAAATAAAGGCAGTGCAGCGTGGCACGTGGGTTGAGATCGCGCAGTTCATTATGTAGCAAGTCTGGTTGAGTCATGGCGCACCGTTCCTAGTGTCACCGATCGATTCACCGCGTTTACGGCACAGCTCATGCACGACGTGTCCGAGCTTAGTCATACCAGCCACCGAAAAACTACTCCATATCACCCGCAGACAAATGGCCTCACGGAGACTCAACAAACCATCGCCGACAGGATCGCAGTGTAAATAGACTCGCTGCACAAAACCTCGAATGAGATTCTCCCCTACACCACATATGCCTACAATACGGCAACCCAAGAGACGACGCATTTTACATCATTTCCCCTAGTCTACGGACGTGACGTTCAAACGATGCTGGATGCCATGCTTCCGAGGTGCACAGATGATCATCCACTCACGCCAGACACCGAGCAGTTCGCTCAGCGTGCTGAGGAAGCACATCAACTTGCCCGCATTCACATTCAACAACAGCAGGGCACAGATGCACGCCGCTACAACCTCCGTCATCGACACGTCACATACCATCTTAGAGAGAAAGTTTGGGTGTGGACCCCGGTGCGTCAGCACAGCTTGTGTGCCAAACTGATTTCCCGTTACTGCGGACCTTACGATGTTCTGCACCGTCTCACGGAAGTGACATACGAAGTTTTTCCAGCGGCTACTGTGCTGCAGCCCTCGCGTCGCCAACCACGCTCCGAGGTCGTGCACGTTGTCCGCATGAAGCCCTATTTCACGCGGTAGTGTGTTATGCGCTTGTTTTGTTGTCACGTAGGACACATTTCCCCGCCTTCGTTATCTATTCTGTCCATGTGCTGATTTTTGTTTTCGCTTGCATTGCCCATCGCTGGCGCTACGTCTCTGATTTATTTTTTAAGAGGGGGAGTAATGCCACTTGGTGTCCCTATGTTCTTGCTGCGCCTGGAAGAAGACGACACTAAAGGCGGCTTGCGCGCTGAGTTTGGAACGCTGCCTGCTCCTACAACCAAGCCCTGTCGTTCACGTCTTGCCCTGTTGCCAGCGACAATATACATAATAAACTGAATAACATGATTCTGCAAAGAGGGGAAAACAAAAGAAGGGGGGTGGGGGTTCTAATATTGGAAGATAGCATCTCAAGTCAGCTCCCCCGTACAACATACAAGCGTGTGCGCCAGCGCCGCAGAAACCGTGTCTCGCCGTTCGTTTCTAACTCTCGAGACAGATACTTCCAGATGACGAGAAGCGGCCTCTGCAAGGCTGGGTAAATTCACGGGCGGGAGTGCGGTGCGCTTCAGCGAGGCCTCTGCGACGCCACAACACAAATAGAACCACTGTGAACATAAGGTGTTCAAAAGGGTTACGCCGGGGCCTGATGCCGGGTTTCATGCAGACGTTAAACATCCTATATAAGAGCCGCCACCTGTTCTCGCAGCTACACATCCAAAAAAACATGCGAGCTGCTCTGGGGAGCACCGCGTTGGCATAATGGGCATTGGGTACAATACCCCATCTGTCAAGGCGCTGTCTCGCGCGGAAGACGCCCCAGCGCCTAAGCCAGTCAAAATCTCGAACTTCATTTGGCAACCGACAAGCTTTTCACGTTCGCCATTCGGGGACAGCTGTCTCTCGTTGCTCATCAGCTGAAAGCCTGCGAACGGCAACTAGTTCGCTGATGCGTATCGCTGGTAGGTCGCTTACATTAACATCTGACAGGTCTGCATCAAGATTCGACTCTCTCGGCAGACTCGCAGTAAAACGGCAGAGGTCTGTTTGCCTGTGGACCTAGATAATGCTCTGGTGTAAGCACACGACGCGCAGTGCTCATCCAGTACAGGATGAGCCAGCGACCATGGCAAGACTCGTCAGCGAATAGCCTCTCCACCAGCCTTAACGCGAGTACTCAAGCCACCGTCGGGATGCCCGGCAGGCAAAGGCCTCCCCGGCTCTTCGCAAGGCATAGGATGTGACGGGCGACTATTGCTGTACTGCCATCTCAAAGAAAAGTCCCTATATGGGATGCGAGTTTGCATGGCGCGGGATTGTCGCGATACGCGAGACATAAAGGGTGAAAGCGCACGCTCGTGTCTTGACGACACTGACTTTAGCATTGAGCGCAAGGCTGAAACGTGCTGCGTCAGACAGGGTGTGCATTGCTCGCGAGAGAACTACGTCCCAGTTACGGAGAGGAACCCCACTTGGCTCCAACAACAATCCAAGTACCCGCACTGCGTCCACAGCCGATACGGCGGCGGCTAAAATGCCCCTGAATTGACCGAAGCGGAGTGCCTTACCTTTCTTCGTGTGGAGCTGCGCTCCAGATAAAGCTGTGTATTCCGAAAAGATGTTCAAAAAACAACGAAACTGTCACTCTCACGCACGAAGAGTGATATGTCGTCCGCGAATGCAGATTCAGCGAGAGATTCCTGTCTTACTGATGGGAAACCTCGAATACGCTTGTCCGCGGCGACCCTACGCAGCAGCGGGTTCAGCGAAAGTATGAAGAGTACCGGTGAGAGCGGGCACCCCTGACGCACTCCCCGTGTAATGGGAAAGCTGCGGGCAATTTGGCCATTCAGTACTACATCACTGCTAAGGTCGGTGTAAAGGCCGCGTAGGAGCTGATCGAATTCGTCAGGAAAACCAAATGCGCGGAGCACGCCGAACAAGTAACCATGTTCCGTCGTCAGGTTCTACCAGAACTGCATGTTCTAAGGCCTGGTCGAGGCCTTCCGACGAAAACAGGGCCACAAAATGCTCGCTAAACCCGTTAGGGATGTATGCAGGTTCCGGAGATGTAGTACCGTCCGCAAGCATGGCACTCTCCACGTGAGTTCGCCCATTTCTGCACTGAACAACAGCTCGAGCGTGTTTGAGGTCTGCGCCATCCTCAAGCGGCACGTTGGATATGCCCGCGGAGAGTAATGCGCGTGACTGTCCTCGAACGCTCGCACAGCGTCCCTAGATATTTACGCATCGCGAACGTAAGCGTTTTACCACCACGTACGATGCGCATACTGCGCAGAATGTCATTGAGCATGGTCGTAATGCCGACAAGCCGCGCCTTCCCCGCACATACAATAACATCGCGCCTGCGTGCTTTCATAGTGTCTCAAGTAGCAGTGGGTACGTTACAAACTGCGGCCACAAACAAGCACAACTTTCGGCGTATATCATCAATGCTGTCTTCATCGTGCCGTACTGCTGCATCCATGCGCCGCATTAGGGGGCTGTTTGCACGAACCGGGCCTACCCGCAGAATCACCATAACCGAGAAGTGATCACTTGGTTTAAGGCCTGATGGGAAAGGTAATACCTCACACTGTAGCAAGTCAGCTGTCATGGTAGAGGGGTTGTAAACTCGATCTATTCACCTCGCGCTCTGACCCCTGGCTCGTGTTGGCTGTAAACGGTCTCTGTGAAGAGTGACCCACGCTTCCTTATGTGTATTGATCATGATAGCTTTCCAAGTTCCTACGCGTGATAATTGGAGGCGCCCTGGCCAGGCCCCCTGATGTCGCGCATTTTGTCTAAAACACAGCTGAAATCCCCGAGCAGAAAGTGGAGCACGTCATCGAGAAATTATGTCGTGATGGAGCGAAAGAACTCGTTTGTGAAACAACGCGTGACTGGCGGGTACATGCTGAAAAAACGAGTCCTGCGACCATCTCCAAAGCGTCGACGGCAATCATGCGCCCATTTATGCCATACGTATAATGAGCACATTTCCTCTATGCTGGTGAAGAAATATCACACCTACGTCACAACACCGAGAGTCCGTTAACAAAAAAAGGCCTCAACATTAAAACGAGAAGGAAAATAAAGGACATCAGCGGAGGTGCGGATGTCGCATTCCTGCAAAAACAAAACATCTACTCAATGCAAACGCGCAAGATGAAGCAGCTCCCTTTCCTTGTCAGATGAAATGAAGGATGCACTCGGTGCGATCTTCTTCTGAGGGTACTGACCTCAACCTGCGTCCATCATCATCCTACGGCTACCCCAGGCAGGGCCCCTGCACCATAAGGTTTGGGAGGTTTTTTGTTTCGGAGAGCGGGCTTTTCGCAGCCAAGGGGCTCATGCAATCCGGCCTGTTCTCACCGGGGTGGTGTCTCGGTGCTTATGCCCCACGTCCGCACCACCCCGGTGGGTAGAAGATTGACGCGAGTAAGTCTTCTAATATCTCACTTCTAGCTTTCCGTTTTCTTCTTTGAAGATCACCATTGGGTATCCCCATTCTTCAAAAAACTTCTTTCGCCGCAGGTGGCATCTCTCTCTCTCTACGTGGAACCATAGTTCTTTTCTGATTTTGGCCTTCACTTCATGGAGGCTCGGAGTCTTGTTCGAATAGGCCGCTTTGCAGCGGGCCAGCCACACCTGATAGTTGACCACTCTCAGTGTCAAGACAAACAGCTTGCGCCCTTCCTCTGGAAGCGGGTTCAAGTAGCGCACGGTGGGGTATCAGATCCCGGGGAGGCCGAACATATCTTTCATAGGCTCTGGGAATGCTGCGGGAATTAGGCAATCCAGAAAGATGTGCTTCGCTATCTCTTGGGCCAAGCAGAAGGTACACAAGTCAATATTTCCCGACGTCGCAGAGACGATGGCGCGCCATCTGATTGGTAAGATGCCTCTTGCGAACCACCACAGGCTCAGCGAGCATCGAGGAAGTTGGCGGTTATGTACTGCCAACTGGGTCTTTCTGCGCATAGCATGTAGGCGGGCAGGGAGCGGAGGGGTGATCATATTGATAACATCTTTCAGGGGCATGGTTCCCTTATGGTGGCTTGGTTTAACGTCATTCGAGTTTTCCTTCAGGTACTCGTGACTGCGGTTTGGTAAAATGATAGGGATGACCCTGCATGCGGGGTGTTGTGGTGTAGGGCCTTCTCAGTGAATGTTCGCAGCAGCCGTGTAGATAGATAGTACGAAGCCATATTTTTTTGTTAGCGGCATGTCGCATTCGATGGCTCTGAATGTCCATTTGATTTAGAAAGCCCTTGCGACAATATCCAGATCAGGCAGCCCCAGGCCACCTTTGAATCTGGGCAGGCAAACAATGGCTCGCTTCACCTCATAGGGGGCTCCCTGCCACAAAAAACGACTTATATGTTTCTAGAGCTGCTTTTTCTTGTCTGAGGAGATGTCAAGGATGCTGGCCAGAAAGCTGAGAATACGAATCGAATCAGCATTTTCTTGATGATGGTGGCCTGCGCAGTAAGTGGACATTTTAGAGCACCAAGATTGTGGGTTTTAATGCTTAGTTGCATGTCAGCTCTATTTCAATTTATGGGAGCTGGACCAAACTTCCGCGAAGAGAGAGAATGATTGCTTACGAACATAACAAGCGCTTACGGAATAGACTTTAGGCAGTGGTTTAGAACGAATGTAAGTTGATAACCTTGCTTTCCAATGTTATCTGGAAGTTTTGAATGACAGTGTATAGCATGGTCAGCAATGACAATATCACAATTTAGTTGCTCACGATGTGTAAATTTGTTATTCTGAAATCTTTATTTTCGTTTAGTAGGTTTGCTATCAATAATAATCATACGAACTGGTATAAAATAAATTCAAACACGACCCTTCACAGCCGGTCGATGTAAATGTTATAGGCGTTACAATAGTAATAATAATAATTGGTTTACAGGAAGTACCTGTCACAATATATATATTATATATATATATATATATATATATCACAATATATATATATATATATATATATATATATATATATATATATATATATATATATATATATATATATATATATATAGCGTTACAAGAGACCATTTTAGGGGTAGTTGACACAGCTCGTCCGGCCAAAAAGCTATCGGCGTCGTAGTAGTAGCAGTTTGCTCTGGTTTGGTTTGCGTTGTTTAAAGTCCCAAAGCGACTGAGGCTATTAGAGACGCCGTAGTACACTCCCGAAATTTCTACCACCTGTCGTTTTTTAACGTGCACTGACATCGCACATCACATGGACGCCTAGCTTTTCGCTCTCGGAAGCATTATTGTCGGAATATTCCGGTGCGTCGACATAGACAGCTGTTCGATGTGCTGCATATTTTTGCGCAGAGACTTAGCCCTATCCTTACAGCGAGCGACATGAAATTTTGGGTGCACGTTCTTAGGGAGAGGGTACCGAAAAGGTTAACGTGGATGCGAGGCGGAAGCTGAGCCTCATCAGCGAAGTTGCTTCGAAGCCCATTCCAACCTTGTTGAGTATGCGACGTCCAATGGGGATGTCGGTGAGGCGCTCATACTGAGAGGCGAGATGAGCTTCCACGAGCTCCGTTAAAGGATTATAAACCCTAATGCCAGGCGTGGTGGTGCAGTCGTAAGATGCCCGACTACTGTGCCGGAGTACCCGGGTTCGATCCCGCACGCAGCAGCTGCGTTTTGATGCCGGCGAAACAAAGAGTTGTCCGTATGCTGTGCTATTTAGGAGCACATTGAAGATCCCCGAGTGGTCGAAATTACTCCTTAGCCTTCCACTTCTGCTCCTCTTTCTTTATTTCCACTTTTGCTCCCATCTTCCTCCCTTCCCTTACGGTGCAGTTCAGGCGTCCGCAGAAACAGGTGGTACAGATACTGTGCCTTTCCCTTCCTGTGGAATAATTATTATAATAATAATTGCAGTGAGGTGAAGAGCCGCCTTTTGCTAGATGCAAGCAGATAAACTAAAGGGAAATGACGGTGCTCGTTATAATACATGAAGAAAAGAAGCCAACAGTCGGCGAGGCCAAGGAAAGCATCGGGGATGGTACTTTGTATTTTATAAATTTTTACTTGAATAATCACAGAAATTGTTAATGTAATCTGTTTAGGGGAAAGATAATTAAACAGAAAGTAGAAAAAAAGACTACGTGCCGATAGTGGGAACCGAACCCACGACCTCCAACCCACGACCTCCACGACCCACGAACCCTGAACCTCCGACCTTGCAGCTTATGGGGGCCTAGTTCTGGCAGTCTTGAAGCCATAGGTAGCGTAAGAGGGTTCTAGCACAGCGTTCGCCCTCGCTCCTGATCACGTTCTACGTGACGCTGGCGGTAACATAGGACGTTCCATGTCCGCCGCTACGGTTGAGGGTGGCACTGGTGAACACTCTCAAGGTTCGTATACAGACAACATAAATACCCAAGAAAGTAGGAGGGGGGACAGCGGCCGATGTAGCTCAGTTGGAAGAGCACTGGACGCGATATTCGGAGGTCGTGGGTTCGGCACCCACCATCGGCACGTTGTTTTTTCTTCTACTTTGTGTTCAATTACCTTTCCCCTAAACAGATTACATTACTAATTTCCGCGATTATCCAGGTAAAAGTTTAAAAAAAAACAAAGTACCATCCATGCTTTCCTAGGCCTCGCCGACTGTTGGCTTCTTTCCTTCATGTATTGTAACGAATACCCTCATTTCCCCTTAAATTATCTGCTTGCAGCTTACGGGGGTCTCGATTCTGGCAGCCTTGAAGCTGCAGGTAGCGTAAGAGGGGTCTAGAACAGCGTTCGCCTCGCTCCTTATCACGTTCTACGTGACGCTGGCGGTAACGTAGGACGTTCCACGTCCGCGAAATAGTTGAGGGTGGCGCTGGTGAACACTCTCAAGGTTCGTATACAGAGAACATAAACACCCAAGAAAGTAGGAGAGACGACAGCGGCCGATGTAGCTCAGTTGGAAGAGCACCGGACGCGATAATCGGAGGTCGTGGGTTCGGTTCCCACCATCAGCACGTTGTTTTTTCTTTTACTTTGTGTTTAATTATCTTTCTCCTAAACAGATTACATTACTAATTTTTGTGATTATCCAGGCAAAAATTAAAACAAAAAATACAAAGTACCATCTGCAATGCTTACCTTGGCCTCGCCGACTGTTGGCTTCGTTCCTTTTGCTAGATGTGACTCGATATCCCCAAGAGTAGCGTTGGCCGTGTGGCTCGGAGTCCAGCGGAAGGCGTCAGCAGTCCCGGCAAGTGACAGGCGTCGAATAAACAAAAACAAAATTTTAATACTGCATCACGTAGAAATGGCCAGAGAAGCAGACGCGAAGAAAAAAACTGACGCGATCACAAAGCAGGTGTCTCGGCGACGTCTCCGTCATCTATGCATCGTGTAAGTAAGACAAGACGAATACATCGAGGCCTCCAAACACTGTCCAGGAGGCTTGAAAAGCATTATGGGGCGTTCTTTACACCAAACCTCAAAACGTTAGGACGGAAAGCTCTTAGTGCTGAAATGAACGCCGCATACCCACTAGACTGCTATGTCAGGGGAACCTACCAGTAACCCCTGGCAAGGTATACTGTGGAAATAAACTGAGCGCTAACTTTGTCGATGCAGTCCTGATGTTCGGGATCCGATAAATGTGATGCTTAGAGATATAATTTAGCTTACGGTAATCGACGCAAGGACGAAGGGCCTTGCCCGGCACGGGCAGTGAAGCAGACCCAAGGACAAAACACGCTCATAAAGATTATGTCTTGGCGTCATCTGTATGTCGGGTCTTCGTCCTCTCTTGCAGTTGTTGTTGTTGTGGCTGTAGGAAGAAGGAAAAGAAAATGCACGGGCCTGGTACTGGCTCTGTAGCTGAGCCACCTCCGCTGCCTCGTGCAGACTGAAGAGAATATAGAGAAGAAAGAAAAGCAAGAGGGAAAGAAAGACGCGCGCCGCAACAACAACAGCCGTCGTCCACCACCAGCGGTGGCGTGTGAAATGACGGCCTACAACAGATAAAAATTAGGTGCCAGGCCAGCCCCCGCCGCAAGCAGCGGTAACCCACCTGCACCAGCCCCATCAGGGTTGAACACCCCTGGAAGCATCCGTGCTTTTTATATGCTCGGCATCTTCAGATGGAAAGGGAAAATTCGCGCTAGCAAGCTTTGCTTAATCAGTCACGGCGGCTTGGAGGAACGTCTTGTTAATGAGCGAGGGCAACGCTCTCTCGCTCGAGCGATATGCTTGGCCAGCATTCGACCAACACGCACACACACATAAGACGACACGTGTAGATTGAACACGTCAGAGTATGTCTGCAGGAAGAAGCGTTGGACGTCCGAAAGCACGGCGCTGAAATTGCCAAAATGACCGCTGCTTTGTTTGATGCTCTTCCTTTCACTGCATTTTTCTGCGGCCGTGTCGGCGGTCGCGCATATCGTTAGCGAATCGTAACACTATAGAATAAGGCAGCCAATACTGTATCATCCTCACAGCTAAGGTAGACGTCATTGCTAGTAAATGGCAGCTGACTGATAACAAACGCCTGGAGCATACATCGTAAGCCAGCCTCCCGCATGCATTTATGTTTGTTGGCAAAGCACTGAATTAGAGCAAGGGTGTGCAATCCGCAGTACCCCAATGATGGACACTCCATGCATAGGCTGGCCGCTAGTAGTAGTGCAGCTGGACGGATTATCGAAAAAGCCGGGTGCACCTTGGTTTGAGAGCAGCTCGGAATTCTAAGGAGACCATGAGATCTACGTGGCATTCCAGCTACGTGGCATTCAGTGGCATCCAGCGCTTGCTGAATTATGGATTCAATTTCGGCATCGTTGCCTGCTGAAACCCACAGGCTGATATCGTCCGCGTATAAGGTATGGGAGCAAGGCGACATTGAAAAGGAAAGGGGAGACTACTGATACTTAGGGCGTGTCATTTCAGCAGAGGGTAATAGGGCCGAAAAATAAACTGCAAAACATACTTCAGCTGTATGGCTGGAGAGAAACATGCTTATATATTCGTAGGTGTCGTAGTCGCGATTTAGTAGGGAGAGGTTAGTGAATATCTGCGTGGCAGACGTTGTCCAAGGCTTTGGTTACGTCAAGCCCTAAAGATTTGGTTATGTCAGTCCCTAGGATACCCTCGTGCCAGCTCTGGTAAAGGAGCACAAATGTTATACTAGGGCTTGACATACCCAAAGCCTTTGACGTCTCCCATGCGGCTATTTTCTGTAACCTCTCCCTCATCATTCTGCTGCATCCTTAGCGTCATATTCGACAACGCATTCCTTTCCTCATATTGCAGACTTATTGGAAAAGAGCTGCTGTGGCCTCGCAAATTTGCGACCACCTTGATGTCATAGGCATTGTGGAACTGCCTGTACGCTCCTGGTGGCTAAATCGCAACTCGTCACATGGGCTGCAGTGGAGGTGGCGGAAGGAGGCCTCCTTATCTCTGTCTTTTTTGTATATCTAGGTCGGTGAACTCGCCGTGCGTTTTTCCTCGCTTAACACTGATGTTAGCTACCGCCGGTGCCCCGTGAATTGTTGATCTCGTGTTGCGTGCCGTGACTCTGTGTCAGTACGTATATTAGTTTTTGCTGTGCACTTCTAAGTGTCACACTTGCCATGGCAACATGTGAAGCCCAGTTTGGCTGTCGTGGAGTACGAGTGTCTATTTCTTCTTGCACGCTGCCGTTCGGCGGGCCACGTTACGTCCATGGCAGCCACGCCGACACAACACCGCTGGCAGACGATGGGCGCGCATTGAAATGCTGCGAATATGCGTGCTGTTATGATATTGGAAGTTTTTCTGGTTAATCTGATTCAATGTTCAAAGCAAAAGGTGAAAACGGCCGCAAGGCATGGAGGTGCATGGTGTGGCGTCCATCAAAGGCCAAATTTATTGAGGTAGTGACAGACCAACCAGGCGTAGTGATATTGGAATATGTCTGGCAGACATAACTAAGAGGTTTGATGCTCATGTGGAGCCTCCCGTTCAAGTTGAAGATAAGTCCTCAATTGAGCTGATGACAGCAAAGTATTTAGTATTTTGTGTTTATTTATTTGAAGTGCATTTTATTTTTTACACTTCAGGAAGGAGGCCAAAAGGCACGACGCCTGACGTGGGCCTTCCTCCCTGGGGGAAGCAAATTGCATTTGGCACATGTATACAAAACAAGCAAATACAATATGTGTAGCGGTCATCATGACATCAGTTTCCACAAGCACATGAAACAAAATCCATTACAAAGATAACAATACCTGAACCTAAGGTGTTCTGAATAAATAAGAAAAAAAAACAACATGAAACCATCACAAGCCACGATTGCTGGTACAGCAATCTGCGATGAACATACAAGAACGAAAAACTGTACAGAGCATGTTACAGTAAATTAAGATTTCTTGAAAAGAAGCAATGATGAAATACAAGAAGTTATTAAAGGAAAGAAAGAAAAAGAATCATGTTCACTGATATGAATACACAGTATATCACAAGATGTACCGAAACGTCATGCAACCAGCAGTGCAATCACCTTTGTCTTGTAATTTTTTTTACTTTTACATTGGTAGAAGAGGTCATGGACATTTCTGTTTTCATTTAAAAGGGCAGTCATTTGATATTTAATTGTTTTAAACCCGTAATTCGTTCTTGCTTTTGGTGTTCTTATTTCCATATGCCGAAGGTGATATGGATTTTGAGATAGTTCTGGCGTTACAAAAAACTGAGGTTCAGAATGAATTGTAGTATACGTATCAAGCGCTAGCCGAAGAGTTTTTAACTGATAGATGGTTAATAGCCCTAAGCTGTTCCACCACTGGTCCGTGCTTTCTAAGTAAGCTAGGCTAGCAGTTGCTCTAATGGCCTTTTTCTGTAGCAGAAACAAAGCATTTAAATTAGCCTGTGTTGTATCGCTCCATACCAGCAGACAATAGTGAAGATGCGATTGAATTAAACTGAAATAAAGTTGTTTTTTTAGCCATATTGGTAATAGAAGCCTAAATTTGTTTAGAAGGCCCACAGATCGCGAAATCTTTTTTCTTACTTGATTAATATGGTCAGTCCACAGCTGGTATTCATTAAATATAACTCCAAGAAATTTTATTTACTTAACACGCTGTATAATGTTTGAATTGGATAGTATAGTTGACTCATCTCCTATGACTTTATTTTTAGCTCTGAATATTACATACTTCGTCTTCGTGATGTTTAATTCTAACCTATTGGCCCGCAACCATATTGAGAGATTTTCTAACCAGATATTTGCTTTACTCTCTATAGTTTGTAAACTCGCGTCAGTAAAGAAAATATTTGTGTCGTCGACGTATAAAACTGTTTCGGAGCAAGGAGGGATATTAATAATATCATTTATGTGAACTAGGAGTAGAATGGGACCCAGTATTGAGCCCTGTGGCACACCAGTGCGTATAAGGCCGTAGCTGGAAGGTATGTCGTTGATCATTGTAAATTGCACTCTGGATGACAAGTAGCTCTCAAGAAGACTGAGGGCTGAGCCTCGTACCCCGTAGAATTCCAGTTTACGTAGTAAAATTTCGGGACAGAGTCGAAGGCTTTTCTAAAGTCTAAAAATAGCCCAAGTGTAAACATTCTGTTTTCGATGTTATAGATTATTTTGTCTTTTATGATAAGTAAAGCTTTTTCCATAGATTTGTCCTTCTGAAATCCAAACTGTTCTTTGGCCATAGCTCTGGTCTTAGCGAGGTACGAAATAAGGCGGGTGTTGATAACTTGTTCGGCAATTTTCGCGAAGACGGGCAGAACGGATATTTAGCGATAATAATTAGGATCGTTATAGCTTCCTGTCTTATGTATCACGCAAACTCTCGCAATCTTTAATTTCTCTGGAAACTTGCCTTCTTTGAGCATTTGGTTGCATATATGTGACAGCAAAGGTGCGATAATATCGGATACAGTTTTCACTACCTCACCCTTAATGTTATCAGCACCAACGGAACAATTATTGTTTAGACACATCATATACCTAGAAATTTCGGCTGTTGTTGGTGGGGAGAGAAACATTGAACATTCTGGACTGACTTGAAGAAATGACATTGGATCAGTGCACGTCGTTTGTGCGGCCTGATTTTCACTAACCGTCAAGAAGTGTTCGTTGAACATTTCTGATAAGGGACGACTTCTGAGGTGGACACCATCTACCACAATTTCTACTGGAGTTGGTTGAGATCGTTTAGATATTAAGTTGTTGTATGACCTCCATATTTGATTTGGGGCATGTTTATTAGCAAACGCTTTTGCGTAATATTCCTGTTTGGCGGTTTTCAAATCGGTGTTGAGTTTATTCCTTACAGTTTTATACAGTTTCAGTATATTCATGTCCCTACACTTTAAAAAATCAGCAAAGAGATTGCGTTTCTGCCTTATTCTTTTGTACAGCTCTTTTGTGACCCACGGCTTTTTAGACTTTTTGTATTTGGAGCTGCGAACAAGAGGAAAGGCGGCATTATAGGCATTTTGAAATTTTTCTTCAAAGACATCGTAAGAGCGACTAGGATCCATTTCATTAAAAACATTTGACCAGTCCACTTCTGAGATCATGCGTCGAAAACAATTTATTGTTTCGCCATTAATTTCTCGATAAAAATAATAACTGGGTTTCTAGAAAAAGTTTTCCTCGAATGGGGCAGAAAAATAAAAAATGGAAGATGGTCACTGACGTCGCATGCCATCACACCCGACTTGACATCGTTTGGTAAAAAGTCAGTGAAGCATAAATCGAAAGAAGTACCGGTACTTGCGGTGATTCTTGTAGGCATGCAGGTTTAAAACATTTGTGCAACTGTAGGTGGACATAATAGCAATAAAGTTCTTGGATACAGTACTCTCAGCTAATATATCGATGTTAAAATCGCCCAGGACGACAACAGATTGGCTATGTCCTGTAAGCGAGTGAAGTACACTGTCGAGGTAAGAAAAAGCGTTTAACGTTCCCAGACGGTGGTCAGTAAACGACAATTATAAGAACATCACAAGATTCTGCAACAAGTACTTCAAAATCATAATCAACAACGGAAAATGTCTGTAAACCGGCATGTGTTACACCATCACGAAAATAGAGAGAGACACCTCCGCCTTTTTTGCTGTCTCTGAACAAAGACACATCAGAATAGTTTTCAAATTGAACAACATCAAGTAAATCAGTGAACCACGTTTCTGTAAATGCTAAAACATCAAATTTATGGGCAAGTGAATTGAGAAAAGTGTAAAGGGCGTCTCCTTTATTTCGAAGACTTTGCGAGTTTAAGCAAAATAAAGAAAATGTCTTATTTGGGTGGGGAGGTAATCCCACTACTGTGCTGTTAAAATCATCTATCGCGTAATAGCTGTAGTTTTCTGAAAGTGCTCCGTAGTCCATGCTGCCAGAAAATAAAGAAGCAGAAGAAACTCAATGGATTAAGGTTCACTCCTCCAATTCATCGCTTTCAGCCCGAATCGTTTCCTTGATGTTGCACAGATCTGCCTCGCATGCAATGCGCAAAATGGGTTCTCCGGGGCCCTTGTGGACCATCACCTTTCCGTTCTTCTGCCATGTGAAGCGATAACCCATTTGCTTTGCCCTTGTGCGTGCCAGCCACAAAAGATGCTTGTTTCGTCGGGTGAGGTTATTGTAGAAGCGCATATCTGAACCACTATCGAAGACTTGCCTACCCTTGTCCTTCCAGTTCTCTTTTGTTTTCCTAGAAACGAACCTTACGAGGATGGGAGCCTCACGCCCCTTTTTTGCGGAAAGACGGTGGATGCCGTCAATATCGTCCTCGTCAAGAGAACAGAGACCAAGGGAAGCAGCCAGCTCATTGATTTTAGGCAAGAGGTTTTCATTTTCTTCCGATTTGAGCCCATGTATCTCGAGATTCTGCCGTCTGCCATACTGTTCAAGTTCGTTAACTTGATCCTTTAAATCTAATATCACCTTCGAACTGCCGGAGTCTTCGACTGCTCCAAGACGTGCCTTGATGTCTGTTAGTTCAAGGTCCTGCTTGGTTTGACGCTGAACCACTTCATCATACTTATCAGACATGAGTCCAATAGACTCTTGTACATCAGTTACTATTCGCCTCAACTTGGGAAGTGCATTCACCATCTCAACTAAAGGCATCAGAAGGCATAGTTTTTTTGCATATCTGATACGATAGCCATTAGTCCCTGTTGGGAGAACTCCTGCTGTTCGCTATTTGTATAGCTATTCACCGGTGAGGAGTCATCTGAACAACTTTGTTTGCTAGACTGCCGCACAGTGCGCTCTGACGCCACTACACATGTCCGACATTTCCACTGCGTAATGCTGCTATCAGCCTTTTTATTTTTGTAGACTTTGGCTGTTAGACCTGAACATACTTTTCCGATGTGGTAGTTGAATTCGCACGTTGCACAGGTTACAAATGGGTCTTTGGGCGGGATAGCAGCATGGCAGGAAAGACACAGGTCAGGGTCCTCTAGTCCCGTAGGGTTAAACATAGCTATCACTAAGCAGTTGCACCCGGCAGCAGCAGCAGATGCAAACAAAAAAAAAATAAAAGAAGCAAAGCCACCAACCTGCGAAGTGGAAGAAATGCGTCAGGCACTTCAAGACAAGCGTAGTCGATGTGCTACTGCTGCTACTGCCGAATGCAAATGCGGAGCGGTGCTTCCCAGTATTGCCGAAGAAACCTCGGTAGTTCAAACGTCGTAGCTGGGGCCAATGGGAGCAATCCAGATGCGGTAGATGTTAGACGCAGATATGATCAGCAATCTTGGTAACCCTGCTCCGGCGTCGGCAGGAAATTTTTCAGGCGCAGCACAGCCGTAGTTTAGCCATGCGTCAAGGGTTGAGCTCGAGCGGAGGCCCAGCCGTAAAACTGCGAAGTGGAAGAAATGCGTCAGGCACTTCAAGACAAGCGTCGTCGATGTGCTACTGCTGCTACTGCCGAATGCAAGTGTGATAAAACTCTCAGTAGACAAGTTCAGCAAGGAAGGGACATTGGTAACTTGAGCAAACGTGTGAGTAAGCTCGAGGCTGGTTGTACTTCAAGTGACATTGAACAGCTAAAATTGACTTTGAGCGACCTTTAATGGCGCAGCAAAAATCTCATTGTAGAAGATCACGTTATCCCAGTAACAGAAAGGGAGGACCTGTTGTATAAATTGAATGAGGTAGATAAGAATTTTCAGCTTCTGGAGTTGATAAGGAATGATGTTGGCACTATTCACAGACTTCCCAGAAAGCAAAACAAAACCATGAAATTGTTATCCAGTTTTCCCAGCAATAAAATCGCGACTTGTCGTTGGAATATCGAAAATAATTAAAAAAAGTACATTGGCCGGGTCAATCACTGATACCATGACTCACTAGAACAGAGACCTGTTGCGTTGCACACGATATTGGGCAAGCAGCAATGAATATAAGGATATCACGGAATTTCAAAAGCAAGATTCTTGTCAGGAAACGGGAAGGTCATAGCGCTATTGTCATTCGCTGCACCGCAAACCTTGAAAGACTGTGATATGATTTGGTCTGATAATCCATTCGTTTATTTTTTTCACAATGCTTCCTTCTGTCACTCCTAAAATAGACTTGTGAAATCTTAGTAATGTACTGAATCCTAATGGTTAGCGATGCCTCAACTGTATTCGCTGTTACCTCAGATCTGGAAGAAACAGTTGCGATGAACTAAATTACCTCCTTACTGCAGTGCAAACACGAACTGATGTCATGTTTTCAGAACGTTGGCTTGGTTCGCCTCGGAAGAGGATGTGCATACGCTTCACACGTATAAATCGTATTACATAAACCATGCTGACAAAACGGGTGGTGACAGAGCAATGCACATCTCAACTTAATTGATTCTGAACTTTTGTCTGAAGTTTCTTGTATTACTCCCTTTTATGAAACACTCGTGATTAGATGTGATACCACAACATTCTGTGCATGCTACCGTCCTCATTCAACCAAAGATCAGTTGTTCTTTTCTTTTCTCATGTCGTTTCTAGAATTTGTAGATTCATAAAAATATCACTTAATTCTTTATGCTGACTTGAATATAAACATGCTAGTAAAAAGTGATGCAAATCCTAAGCTGCAATCTTTGTTAGACAGTCATTCCTGTAAAAATAACATACCGTCAGCGAAACAAAACACTGCAAGATCTGCTACATATTTAGACTGGTTTGTAACAAACTTTGGTTCACATCATCACATAATATCACTTCATTTCCTTAAAGGCCTCTATTGAATGCAAAACGTATGGTGTGGGATAACAGACATGAAAAAATACAAGCACAGGGCATTGCGTGTTAAAATAATTCTTACGGCTTCGAGAAATAAAGATTGGCATGAGAGGGTGGGGAGTTATGGGGAAAGGCATTGCTGGTCCGCAATTGCTCGGGGAACAAAATTCTGAAAATGTTTTTGGGCGAGCAAGAAGTCTATTTATTTGAAACGGATGCGAAGCGCAATGTGATACGTGAGTGCAATTGACAATGTAAGGAGCCTGATTTAGTGAACTTCATCGAATTTTCTGCAATAAACAAAGACTGGCAATGCGGCGTGGAAGTAAAAGGTTTTGAAAGTAGATTTTTTTTTTAGATAAAACGCTGATGAATATGATGAGTATGCGTGATGTATTAAACAGATGGCACCATTTTGAACTTATCCAAGCGCATTTGTCAGGTATATCTGAGATGGGTTTCATACTGCACTGACATACTCAACTTTTCATCTGGTTAGTGTTTTATATAACAGAGGTTTTACTTGTTGGGTTGCATGACGTAGGTGCCGTTTTATCAAGCCTAAAACTTTTTGCAGATGATATATTGTTACTTACGTATGTGCACTAAGCCAGTTCGCAACACAGGCTGATTCTAAGGAACTTTATATGAAAACAAATAAGAGGGTTTTAATGACGAGTAAAATATATGAGTTTGCACTTCTTAGCACTTAGTCATTAGCCAGCGATCGCATCAGGTAGGTCATTTATATATTTAAAACAGGAGAGGGGCGAGCACAGATCATTGCGGGAGGCCAGATGTTACAAGGATCGTTTGAGGCTTTGTTTTTTTTTAATATAGACGAACTGTGAGCGGTTAGCAAACAACTCTTTATTACATTTTAGAATGTTGGGATGCAAGTTTAGAGCGGCTAGTTTCAGTGGTAAGCGTTTGTGAGGCACCTTGTGAAAGACATTTGCGAAGTCTAAGAATGTCTGAATTGAATAACAATTTATTTCCAGTGATATATAGGAAATGGGCATCGGGTAAAAAGCTGCAAGGTTAGCCTGAGATATGCCCGAGGCACAGTAAATGTGGAGCAACAAGATTATGCAGTACTAAAAGAGCACAAATATATAAATAAAACAGCACTATAAAACTAGGACAGTGAATTAACGGCCAGCGATGGTCTAAAAGTATGGACGCAATATGGCAAAAGGTTATGAAAATGAAGTGACTATTCTCATGCCGACATTCACTGAAGCAAGGAGCGGAAGGTACATAAAGAAAGTGCGGTATTGATGAAATATAGGTTAGAGTCCATAATTAAGGTGGTAAATATGTTTGGCATGTGTATACTACAAATATTTAGTATGCATGTTAAAATAAATTGAAGGCTCTGGTTACCGTATGACGTCCTCGTTCGATGAACGTCCCGTATTTATTTACTTCTGGTATGAAAGCGTTCTTCGTAAGGCTTACGTCAAGCAATAGTCTTTAAAAAGTCACTTGATCATTGAAGTGAAAATTTAGGGCAGTGAAGCAAACCATAATCAACACATAGTTTGCAGATGATGAATCCCATATTATGGAAATAATGTTTCTGTGTGGGTAGTGCAACATGCACCAGCGATCAGTCTAATTGCCTTCTTTTGGAGACCGAGAATGATAAGATTTGTTTTGGACGTATAACCGCAATCTAGCTGACAGTAGTTTATATGGGATTGAAATAGAGAATGGTAAAAAGAAGCTTGTGCTTTGGGGAAATTCGTTTCGAAGTCTCGAGAGGAAGCCTGCAGATCTAGTAAGCTTGCTTTCAATATACATTGTATGGTCAGAGCATCTCATGTGAGTGTCGAATCCAACGCCGAGCGATTTGAACCTGTCTACAATTTTAATAATGTTATTTCCTAGATGCCGAGTATTCTTTACAGTAATATCCAGCCTAAAGGGCCGAGAAAAGACGGCTTGGTCTTGTTAGAGTTACCTACCAAATCATTAGCTTTGAACCATTTTTGAAGAGCACAAAGAACATAATTTGCAATTTTGATTACAGTTCTTCAGCAAAAGAGCCCCTGACAAAACAACTTGTGTCGCCAGCGTACTGAATACAAATTGTATGATAGGTTATGCTCACAAGACTGTTAGCATAAACATTAAAGAGAAACGGGCCGAGAAGGCTACCTTGCGGGACAACACATTGAATCAAAAGAGAGCTAGACTTGTGATTATTGACCGATACCACCTGCTGGCGCATGTTTACGAAGGAAAGAGTTGAAAGGAAAGACACAGCACAACATACCTTTCAAGTTTACAGACTAATATTTTATGATTAAGAAGGTCGAAAGCTTTTGTAAAGTCGATAAAAATACCAAGAGTCAAACTTAAGCTTCGATATTATTTAAAACAATATCTTTTTACAAGAGTAAAGCAGATTCAGTGGACGTGCACTTGCAAAATCTAAACTGACTGGCATTGATTATCGAAGCACTATGCTTGTTACGATCACGGTTAGTGGGCAGGTCAAAAGAAAATATTGCTACTTGTGTTTCGCACGAGAAAACCTTTCGAAAACCATGTTGTGCAGAATGAAAGAAGTTGTTAGAATCCTGGAAGACATCCCTAGTTTGAGCTATTACCTTATTTCATTGTGTTAGTGCCCACCTACCTACTGTAATGGAAGTTAATCAGTTCATTGACACAAAAAAAATGAATACACTCTGCATTTTCTTGCCGCAATATTATTCCTAGAACGCTTTGCATGTTCAGAGATCGCCTTACTGCAGCCTGTTGGAACAATGTCTTCAGAGCAAATGAATCCGGGAAGAACATACGATACATTTCTACGCACGTTGTCTGATATATACTACGCGTGTTTCCCCACAAAGTCATTTAGAACATCGGACAGAAATTGAAAACCATGGATAATCGACGAATCGCAAAAGCTCGTGAAAAAAAGAAAACTAGTCGTATAACATTTATACGCAGTAAAACTCCAGAAGCCTTGAAACATACAACATTTACAGAACTTTAGTCACTAAATACCTTTACGCTGCAAAAACAATATGATAACCTATTCAACTAAACAAAAAGGGCGCACAAGGATTCTTTGGAAAACACTTAACATTGTAAGTAATGAAACTACGTCACAAACAGTTGCTAAATTTATGCAAGCCGGAACACAGTTACAAGGTCCTCAACTAGCTGATGCCTTAATCCGCGAATAAGCGCATGGAGGTCAGAGTCGGCAGTGAAACCAAAGGAAGTGGAATCAGGCTGCATGGCGTATTTACTGTAGGTCGTCAAGGCGTTGACAAATTGATATGATGGTGTCGATGGTGGTAGGGTTCTACACGGCCAGGGCGTTAAAGGTGAGTAGCCCAATACCTTTAAGGACGTGCCGAACCCGCTCGGTCTCTGGCACGGTGTCATTTATGCGCCGGCAAAGTGCAAGAACATCTTCTATATAAGACGTATAGGTCGCATCGGACCGCTGAATTCGGGTTTTTAGCTTCTTCTTGCCATTTTCTGTGCGAACAGTAAGAGCGCTGAAAATCTGGGGTAACGTTTCTTTAAAGGTAGCTTAGTCCAGAATCGTCGATTCATGGTTTAGGAACCACATTTTGGCCACATGCGTCAAATAAAAGGACACTTTATTTAGTTTAAGAGAATCGTCCCCCCAGTTGAAAGCACTGATCCGGACGTTGCTGTCGAGCCAGTCATCAGCGCCATCGCCTCGAAGACCGGCGAACCTCTACGGGTCGTGCTGACGGCTGCTCACAGTCCGAGTGGCAAGGGGAGCTGGGGTAGAGTTGGAAGAACCCAGAACAGATTAATGGCCCTATTGGGTCATGATGATGGTGCTCGGGGTCAAACGACGGCCAAAACGGTGCTCCGGGTAGAAGCAGGTGACGAAGAAGCGAGGAAATTAAGGCGCACCTCCACCAGCTGTAAGGTAACGGGAAGGTACGGCTCGGATCAAGTTTGAGAGGATACCTGAAGCCTTGGTCGCACAATGTAGCGTACCACTCTCCGCTATGATGATGGGTATCTACAAGAGAGAGCAGGATGAAGATGAAGCATCGCAGTCACCCATGTGAAAGATGAAGCGCCCCACAGTGCTCATAATATGTATAAAGTCAGGTTATGCTCCGTTAAAAGAAACAGTTTATGACTCTACGTTTCGACAGGAGGACCGATCTTTTTCCAAGACAAGAATTTAGGTTCTTCAGTTGCAACGTCGGGTCAAAAAATTGGAGGCTTATCAAGGTTAAGCCCCGTGGATGCGAAGCATGTTAAGCAGCTGCCTCAGTGTGGATGGGGCTAAGTGACGGAGATGTGATTTTAGGTTAATCGTCGTACTTTATTCTTTGCAGCCCGACAAACACACTCTTATGGTCCGTAAATGCATGACTCTTGGTTTGCACGTCACTTACGCATACACGCCCGGCGCAAAGACGCTGGTGTGGTTGATGCGACGGCGGGCGCGCGCCGTTTCATCCCTGGCGTGGCGTCACATATCACGTGATGCAGCGATGGTGGCGCCGCCGCCGCGTCGCGCGCGACGGTACAGTGCTCTAGAAGATTGGGCAGTGTGTCGACCGCGCCGCGAAATGCATGGGAGCGGGGGGCCGCTTTTGCGATGACGGAGGCGCCGCAGCGCTGAGGGCGCCACCAGCAACTGGTGTGTCAGCCGTCCGGGCGCCCGCGTATGCGCGCTGTGCAACAGGGTGGATACCGCGCGCACTGTACGTTCTTGTTTGTTTGTGCGTCGTCTCGAGCTGTTCGCGACAAGATTTTATAAATATGCCGGTTAATGGGGCTCAGTACTGTTAGCAATCACCTAATTTATTTTCCCTTTTGGCCATCGACAACACCCCGCGGAAGCAACATGACAGGAGCTGGGCTCCGAAGAAAACAGCTTGGAGAGGGCGTACAAATTCAGACTCGCACACCACGCTTCACTCGCCGTACAGCTTGCTTTAGCATTCCTGAAGCACCTAATTGACGTCCAGAAATGCGCTCGTTTTGAAAAGAGGGCAGTGTGGAGACAGGATGTATGAAGAAGTCAAACATGCAACATGTGCGTTCGAGCGCTGACTAAAGCTGACCACAGTAACCCCATTAACAAAACAGCCAAAATTGTTTATTCCGTTATTTCACGCACAGACTATGCCGACTACAGTGAGTCACCTGAAGCCACAAGAAAAGTTGGCATTCAGTTCGAATGAATTAAATATGGACTACCCCGCATAGAGGTAGTGACTACACTACGAACGAACGACACTACACCAGGTAAACGGCTACTAAATAACTAAACACAGTGGGTCAGGAAAGGTGGAAGAAGCGGGAAGTAAAGGATGCACAGAAAAAAAAGAAAAGAACCGTGTCGCCTACAAGGGAGGGAGAAAGGAGGCACGCTGCGCCGTGAAAAGAGCGACCGCGAATGTGAACAAAGGTTTGGAATTGTCGTGCGGCACGGCAAACGCACGACGGAGAACAAAGCAGGCTGCTAAAGACGAAGAAAAGTGGAGGAATATGACAGGCAATAAAAAAAAAGGGGGGAAACAATCGAGTCTAAGAACCAAATGGAGGCCTGGGAATTAAGAAGAAAGCAGTGCACAAAAAGGCTGCAATCGAACGCGTACATATAAGCGTCGAAATTTAAGTCAGCAGCTTTGTAAAACTGTACACTAATATAAGAACAAACCATTTTATTTTCTTTCCATAAGTTGGAACATTGTTGTAACGGGTATAGCTTTAAGTACCCGGAGACGCGCGCTATACTTAAGACATTTAGTCTCAATGCATTATAGTTTGACAATGACTTAATTGTTCCAGAAAATATTTTCATTCTAGGTAGTTTTTATTCTGCGTGCTCAAGCAACCGGTAATATGTAAGTCATTGACCCCAGAAGATCGCTCTAGTCCTGTTTTGGTGCACATATAAAATGAAAAAAAAAAAAAAAGCTTTGAAAAAGAAAGAACGATGGAAATAGAGGATGCAGAGTCTATATAGTGTACGCCTAATTCGCTTCCGCTACGTAATCCTTCAGCGAAAGAGAGGCTGTGAGGCCGGCACGGTTTTTCGCCACGAACGCGTAGGCTCCAAGCTATAGTCGCAATTTACCCAAAAATTTGGCTCGATTGTACGATCCATTTGGACGCCTTTGCACTTCAGATTTTGCAACCTTCATCTAAAATGTGGAGGTTCAAAAATTTTACCTACTTAGAGCACCAGAAAGCTCACACTTGAAGTAATGAAATTTCATGTGTTTTTGCGGCTTCGCTCTTTGCGAAGTAAGCGAACCACGACAAGAGTTCTCAAAGGGAAAATAATTGAATTCCCTTGGAAGTATTTCACGTGTAATAGCAACCTTGTTAACAATTATAGCCTGATTAGTTCTGCAAAGAGTACCCGCGCCAAGTAGCCCGATTACAGTCCGGCAAGCAGTAGTTGGCGAGTATATCCAGTCGATTACGCACATTTCCATACCACACACTCGAAGAATAAACACGCATTAGTGTCCGCATCTGAATTAGGCCTTATATTAATTGCATGTGCATTTGGTGCCCGTCACCGTTTTCGAATTTTTCGTTTTCTTGCGGTGCGTGCCAAGAACTGCATCATATCGCCAATACGACGCGCAATTATAAGGTGCTTTTTTTTTTTTTTGCTTTGTGCAATTTGATGCCAGCAAAGCGTCCGCTCTCAAGTGCCCACTATGAACGTATTCCCTCGTATACGTATGTGACAGGTTTAATTTTTCATTATTTATCTGAAGTATTGCCCTAGCTGTACTTGACATTTTTTAAATCTAAACAGCTGGTTCACCATTTGGTCAGCGGCACGTAAACAAATGTCCACGATATATGTATTTGTTAATTACGAACAGAGAATAAATGCTTGAGTCGCGTATATGTTCCTTTTTTTCTTTTTGCCGCTAAATACCGCATTGCTTTATATTAGAACGGTAATAAATAAATGTGTTTTGCTCGCACACTATATTTGTAATTTCTATAAGCGGTGATTAGGGCACATAAAGAACACCTATTAAAGAGATATATTACAGATTTCTGACGATTTCAGATAAACGTTGTTATGTTTTAATAAGCACAAGCTGCAAAATGTAAGCAGGTGTTCGTAAATAAGGTTCGTAAAAAATAAGCTGTTCCTAAGAGACCTTACGAAGCACAAGCTTTGATTCGCATGTATACTGTTTTTCTCCGCGTGTTAATAGCGCTCCTCGGCAGTAGCCTTTGTTCTCTTACTGGAAGAACGAATGCAAAACACCACGCTTCGTTGGAAACATTAAGTACAAGCTCATCTGGACGATTTATGGCTGTTCGCAGGAAGAAATGTTGAAAGAGTTTGAAATAGCGATTCAAACATCGCGCGCTGCTCCGTAGGACTGCCCAAGCGAGCACGGCGTCTCCAGATTAACGTAATGGAATGACAGGGATGAGTTTAAGCACTTGTAATAAGTAGCCCCTTTAATAAATATCGCACCATTTGCGTAGCGTGTCAAAATAGCTCCAAAGAGAACCGCGCCCCTCCTCTGTACCCCCGCTATCCCCGCGGCCGCTACGAGCCGAGCGGCGAACGTGGCACCCCTGTTGCACGTCGCGCCCTCTCGCGGGAATCGGTTCCTGTCATCGCAAAAGCGGCCCGCTCTCCGGCGCCGGTCGTCACACTGTCCAATATTCTAGAGCACTATAGCGACGGCGCGAACCGAAGCGTGGAGGCCTCCGCCGGGCGACGTCTGACGGCGCGATATGAGGGCCCATCTGCAGCCGGTGTTACGTCATCACGTGACGTCACATCATGTGATCTCACTTCAAGGTCAATGGTGGCCGCCGCCGGGAGGCGACCGACGGCGCGATATGAGGCCCCATCAGCAGCCGGTGTGACGTCATCACGTGACGTCATGTCACGTGACCCCACTTCAGGGTCAATGGTGGCCACCGCCGGGCGTCGCGCGAAGGCCCGAAACCTACGTTAATATGCTTCGCATAATAAAATGTTTTCGTTAAGGAAGCGTACACCTCGCTTTCTAGGGAGGAAGGTGGGTGTGAAAGTGGAAAAGGAGAAAGAGGAACCGTAGTGGTTCCTCTTTCTCTTTTTCCACTTTCACACCCACCTTCCTACCTTCCCTTACGGCGCAGTTGAGGTGTCCACAGAAAACAAGTGAGACAGTTACCGCGCCTTTCCCTTCCTATATATCAATCAATCAATCGGTTTACTGGGGCCGTGCAAGTGGTGACTGCAGTGTGAAGGACGGCCAGCGTGCTCTGCATTTTCGCCGCAGAAGAGAAAGAGGAACCGTAGTGGCCCCGCCGGGGTGGTGCAGTGGTAAGACGCCCGACTACTATGCCGGAGTTCCGGGTTCGAACACGACCACGGCGGCTGCGTTTCGATGGAGGCGAAACGAAGTGGCGTCCGTGTGCTGTGCGATGTCAGCGCACGTTAAAGATCCCCAGGTGGTCGAAATTACTCAGTAGCCCTCCACTACGGCTCCCCTTTCTCTCTATCCGCTTTCACTCCCACCTTCATCACTTCTCTTACGGCGCGGTTCAGGTGTCCACAGAACAAGTGTGACAGATACTGCGCCTTTCCCTTCCTATGAACCAACCAACCAACCGTAGTGGAGGGCTGCGGAGTAATTTCGACCACCTGGGGATCTTTGAAGTGCGCTGACAGCTGACATCGCACAGCACACGGACGCCACTTCGTTTCGCCTCCATCGAAACGCAGCCGCCGAGGTCGGGTTCGAACTGACACAGCAACCAGTAAACCGACAGAGGGTTGTTGTGCTGTAGGAAGAAGGAAAAGGAAATGCACCTGCCTGCTATTGGCTCTCTAGTTGAGCCACCTCCGCTGCCTCGAGCGAACAGACGAGAAAATAAAGAAGAAAGAAAAGGAAGAGGGAGAGGGAGAGGAAGACTCGAGCCGCAACAGCAGCCATCGTCCACTACCGAAGCGGTGGCGGGAGCAATGACGGCCTACAACAGATAACAATTCGGTGCACAGGCTAGCCCCTGCCGCAAGCGGCGGTGACCTACATGTCCCAGCCCCATCAGGGGAGAACACAATTTCAAAGACGAAAATGGCAGGCGCTATATATGCAACGTTCTGTCGTACACATGGTGTAGAAAGCAGCGCAGTTTTGAAGTTTACAACCCCAGAATTTATGCAGATACGAAGTACTTAAAGGCATTTGGGACGGAATGATGACCCCTAGGCTTACCTTGGGGAACGCGGTTTGGTGCTTTAGAGCAGAAATCCAGTCGAGGCCAGGAATAAATCAACTATCTCTGGGTGGAAGGTTAGCACTTTGTGCCCATAGCGAAACAACGAAGCAGTGCACAGAGACAACGGCCGGGCATCTTTCCAGGCACGAGAGGCTAGAGATGGGCCAAGAGGCTCTTTTAGTGAGCGGCTCAGAACAGCTCAGCTCACTGAAGCGAGCGGCCTCATTGGAACGGCTCGCTATCCGTTTATTTAAATCTAGGTCGCTCAGGAGCGAGAAGTGGTTATAGTTATATTAGAGAGAGAGAGAGGGAAAGCCGGCTCTGTCTCTCTGTCGTTCACGGATCCGGGCCCATGCGACCTCGCGAACCGTTATGTTGCATTTGTGTGACAGTGTGCGACTTTCGCGCTTCTGTTAGCGGTGGGGCAAAGAAACTTCTCCCTCGCCCTTCCTCGTAAGAGTAGCACCCACTCTCTCGCTAGAGCAATAACCCCTCCTCGCCTTCGGCTATCTTTTCAACTGCTCTTAGTTAAGAACGAGAGAGCCGTACTTTAGTAAAAGTGAGCGGTGCTTCGTTTAGACTTTGGATAGCCGGCTCGCCCTCTCATTTAGTGACTCGGGCCGAACGTTTCTTCAGAGCCAAATCTTGTAAATGACGGCACCTTATGTTGGCCGCTGCTGTTCGAACGTTGAATCACGACTCTCACCAATCGTACATCGTGTGCTGGTGTAACAATTTAAAGTATCAGTGAAAACACATATAACACGGTTATTCAATAATGCATTTATGTTTCTTCAAAGTACATTATGCAAGAATAAAAATGAGCCCCAGATTCACAAAAAGAGGGTACGTCATCTAATTAAAGAGCCTCAAGCACAAACCAAGAGGCTTCAGAAGAATAGGCTACAAAAGCAACGCACGGCGGTGCTGCTGGATGGATGGATCGACAGATGAAGTATACGATTGGGTAACTACAACATAAATCTATCTACTGAATTTTTATTTCTATATTACTAACGTTGTTTCACTTTTCAAATTTGAAGCCACCAATCTTCCAATCGCTTCCTGTTAGCTTCCACCGCAGATTCATTCAACAAACCACTGATATTTCTAAACCACAGGGCGCCAGGAAGAGTGACAGCGCCTGCGTCGACATCCGGTTGGATACCATCAAATTCTGGTATAAGATGCTCATTTGTTTCTATGGATTTACCACACACTGCACGTGCGTCGTCTTCTTGGTTAGTTTTCTTTTTGTAGTGTTCTAAGGCAACCCTAATACAGCTTCAAAAAGTGGGGCACTTCCTCTTGAGCTATCAAAGAAAACTTCCTTCCTGAGCTGCCTTTTCCACTTTCAGTATAGTTCTACACACTGTTTCTTTTCCATAAACTTTATCTAATATTTAGCTGCGTGTCTTCTTATCTCCGCCATTTTCTAGTCAAAATGTCGGGCCGCTTGCTCCCAACAGCACTCACTCACTGTAATGTTATTCATTAGGCGAGAGCTTATACAGCTCGTTAAGTCGAAGAGCCATCGGTATCGTAGCAGTAGTATTTGTAGTTATAGGCTCCTCGTGTCATTAACAACCGCGGTGGCTGCGTAAAGCAAACATACGAAGGTAATATTGGGCAGTTGTGATTGCTGAATAATTCATAATCGACAGGCGATGAAGATTTAATGAAATCTCTAATATTTTCATAATTGTTGTAGTAAAGAAATGATAAGTTTGGAAAAGGTGGATCAATGGTGCTCAGAAGAAAAAAGCAATGCTGGGTGATGCTAATTTATAAAATGTACAAGGAATGCAATTATTCAATCATTTGAAATAAGTTAAAACCGACAAAGGTGTCAAACTGCTCAGAATGAAAAGCCAATGTATGCGATTTTAAAGAATAAAAGAAAATGTCAGAAAATAAGATATGCAAAAATTAGAACAATGAAATTATCCTTGTGTCTGAAATGCTATCGTGTCATACCTTTAACAAAGATTAAGCGTCACCAATATTATCTCATTATTATTAATTTGACAGTGGAATGTTTGTATGTAGTAAAAAGACCGAAGCTACCTATTGGGGGCCTACAAGAAGCTGGACTGTGACGTGCTTTCTCAACCACTGTTTGATATGTATTAATATTTATACAAAGTAAATTTGCTTGCCACGGTGAGACAGAGGAGCAGGCTCTAATTCAGTTGTAAGAAAACTACTCACTTTGAATAGATAAGCTAGTTGAAACACAATGGCGTATTCATTATGATAGTTCTTTATCTCTGGTGCAGCCCTGATGGAACTCCGTGGATGCCCACAAGTGGGGCACCAGTTTCAGAACTCATTTTGTGGGCAACTGTAATAGTAGTGTGTGTTCACAGCCTTCGCACATACATTCCAACTATGTTTCACCCTCTGTACAGGAGAAAAGCTCCTGACGCAGGAAGGACAGAAAGGTATGACAGCCAATGAAACTCGGAATTTCAATTCACGAGCACATTGAGTGAGTAAGTAACGCTGCGATAAATTCATACTGACAGATGCGATGATTATTTGCAATACTCGAAACTAGAGATTGGTAGAATGTGCCTAGAGAGAGTTGTCATATTTCATTCATACCTTTATTGTCCAATACAGCGCCCTGTCCTGTCTCCCTTGTCTGATTGTGGTGTGTATGTTGCGCGTTACATAAGTTTACTATACAGGTGTCATAGACGCTTGATTCAAGCCTCTTCATCTAGGCTACACAGCATGAAAAGAGACCATTTTTTTACAAAGTACTATAGAGGCAGAGCCGGCAGCACTGACATGAGAAGCTTCCGCCACTGAAGGCAAGATCTAAGAGGAACATGAGCATGAAATGGATTGCAGTGGTAATATTGAAGATGGCGGGTCACCAGCAAGTGACACCGATGGTCAAAGGCTCCTACTGCAGGAGACATTTCCCCAATACAAAAGGCTGATGTTGTAAGCACCCAATATTTTTTTAGACATCCAACCATAAATGCTAAAAATACATTTACATAGTAGAAAGCTGTCATGATGTGTTTTTGATCCAGGTGGTACATTAAAACAATTTACACCACACCAAAGCATATATTGTGAAGTTACAATTTTATTCTTTCAGGCATGCCAGCCAGGCTTCAACAACTGGAAAGCTCACTATTCTTCTGTCAATGGCGAGCTGCGCGGACGCATTACCTTAATTTACATCGAGAAGAATTATCAAGATTTGCTATCATTGAGCTTATCATCCTCTGTTTTGTTTGTGTATTTTGTTATTCAGTTGGAAACAGCATTTTTTTAACGCTGCTTTTTGCAGAAAAGCTTTTAGTGTACTGTAAATTGTACCAGTTTTGACATTGACAGCCTAGGATGCTGATGCTCTTTGTACTCCTCCATAGGTCACTGTGACAGAGAGAAGTTTGGAAATAACATGTGGGTTTCAGAGCTTTTACTAACTGAGCGAAAACGGTGAGGCACAACAAGACCTGCGGCGTTACACTGTCGGTGTTCAGTCTGTTGTTGAACTTTCTATTTCCTTCTAGGTACAGGACCCCAAACGTGAGTAGTGAGGGCTGTATCTGCTTGTTTCTTGCTAAACTTAGCTTTGGACTAAGTTACAGTGTATTTTAAAGTAAACTACACTAACTGTAGTTACATCATTGAATGCAATGACGTTGAAACAGAGATGCCGTCGAGACCACATTGCCAACATGTACAATATTCTATTTATGAAACAAGACAGCACTATTAAGTATTTAATAGGTATTATTCCCAACGGAATGAGAGCGTCTATGTTAAGGCCTACAGAGGGGGCCACACTCAAAACTGGATTTCTGATGCACATCAAACCTGGGGATGTGGTGTGCAGTAATAAAGGGTTTCCCAGCTTTCGATCCGATGTACCAGGAAAGGTTACTTCCTCTCATGCCTCTATTTATTTACTCTGGAGATGAGATATCTAAAGAAGTCATGGAAAACCCTTAACAACTGTGTCTGTGCAAATTCATGTTGAGCGCGTAATTCAAAGCCTAAACGAAACAAAATTTTAACCACCAGAGTACCCCACAGCTTAGTCACCTACATGAGTAAAGTGCTGTCTGTGTGTGCAGCACTTGTGAATATGCAGCCGCTATATTAAAACGTAGCCTACTTAGCATTAATGTTTCTCGACAGTTGCAGTAAAAATAATGTGCTGACAAGTCTAAAGTTGCATAAACCACCCAGCGTAATGTCTGATTACTTATACCAGTCTCCGCGCAACTTAATTTTCTTATCACGTAGTAATACCTACTTCCGGGTAAATAATTCATACGTACAGTTTGCAATAACAGTGGCGGAAAAGATGGGCTTTATACACAAGTCTGCCTACAAGTTTATCATTTCACTGCTATATGTCTGATAAATGAAGGGACTGCCAAAATAAGCTAAAATATTACCTGAATTTGTGTTTTAATGTTGATAATGCCAGAAATGGCAGAAAAGAATACATATTGTTGCGCCGCGTAGAGGCTCACTAAAAGCAGCAGAAGCGGCACAAGAGGAAGCGGAGGAAGCGAGGCGCGCGCAGACGATCCGGACTTTTCTAAGCCCTGTGCGTCCGTCCTGCATACGAAGTTCACCTGTATTAAAACCAATTCATCGGTTACATTTGGTGCTAGGAGCCGGGTAAAAACGTTCTGGATCCGCCAGTACCATGTCGTAGCCGTCGTGTAGCAGGTTTGCCACCTTGATATCCTCAACAGTACCTTTCAATGGCTACCACCTGCACGACGCAGACTCATGAACAGAGACCTGAACAGACGACGGCCTTTCCCCACCAGCGAGAGCCGCGTACGTTTCACGGTGAGCGCGAAGAGGACGTTGAGGATTGGCTCCGACATCACAAAAGATGCAGCAAGTACAACCAATTGAACTCAATCGCACGTCTGTACAATGTTGTTGTCTTCCTCGCTGGCACACCTCTGACTTTGTTTGATAACCACGAAGAATCCTGACGACCTCGGAATGATTTGTTGAAGAAATTATGAAGTCGTTTGGGATACCCTTGCGAAGAAGGAACGCGCTGAGCATCAGCTTTCCCAGAGAGCCCAGCTGCCCGGTGAGACATGCACACGTTATATCGAATAAATATTGAAACTTTGCCGCATTGCAAACCGGCATATGTCAGAAGAGAACAAGGTAGGGTACATTGTCAAAGGGATTGCTGAGGATATGTACAATTTCCTCTTTTCGCGGGACACCGTTGCCACATTTGCAGATGTCCTCAAGCAGTGCCGGGCATTTCAGGCGTTAAAGGCACGTCGGATAGCGCCCAAATTTGGCCGCATTTCAAATATGATAACTGTTGTCGGTATCGACAATCCGGAGGCTGAAGACATCGTTTCTATGGCCAGGAGGATTATGCGCGATTATATGTACCCTACAACCCGACATCGAGGTCCGTATCATCATGAGAACAACGCACTCCATGGGTTGCACAATATAACGGCGAACCATCTTGCAACAACGGCTTGGAGCGGATTCTGCAACCAACATCGCACCCTTATTTCCAGCAGCGTCCAGCCCATACGGATGAAGTGCCTCGTGGTGCTTATCGTCGCGCTTCTTTCGTCCCTTCTCGGCCTCAAAGGGATCCTGAAGTGAACTACCAAAGCCGCCGGCCACCCGTATGTTATGGCTGTGGGGGACGCGGACATATCTTCCGCTTTTGCCTGCGTCGTCCAATTATCCGACCCCCTGTCCGACGAGCAGCGCGCTTCACGAATGGCGCCCAGTGGGAGCAGCAGCCACCCGCTACCTTCTATCGGCCCTCTTCGCCTCAACGCCATGCACGGAATGACTCCCCTGTGTCCGATCGCAGCATCACTCCCCCACCGCAGCGACAACCCCGTTCGTCATCCCCATGTCACCGCTTTGTTTGTCCACCGTTGGGAAACTAGATGGCACAACCGATGGAGATAAGGTCGCCGGACGGTCAATTTCACGCATACCTCTGCCTATCGTCATGCTACAGAACAAAGTGTCAGTGTGTGTAGACAATGTTAAAACGAATGCTTTGGTCGACACTGGTGCTGCTGTGTCAGTTATGAGCCTTTCATTTAAAAACCGCCTTCGACATAAAGTAAGGTTTGTGTTTAACAAAAACACTACGTTTTGTGAAGTTGGGGGTGAAAGTTTAGTTCCGGTTGGCCTGTGCTCAGTTTCAGTTGTAATTGGTGATGAGTGCTATAGGAGTGAATTCGTTGTATTGAGACGTGCCACGCATGACGTTATCTTAGGTGTTGACGTTTTGCGCAAGTGGGGTGCGACTTTAGACTTCAGTCGGTCAGATTTGTTTGCAGCCGAACAACATCCCCGCATTAGTAGATAACATGTCTCAGAGTCATCAAGAAGTTCTCGTCTTTAAGGAAGATGTGTTGCTGCCTGAAATGACGGCGACGTTTGTCCCCGTGAAGTCATCTGAATCCTTCATGGGTAAACTTTCAATAGTCGTCGAGCCAGATGTCTCGAATGGAGCGAGAAAAAAAAATTTGGTGCCACGTTCCGTCGTGGAGGCGGAGGATGGTCGCGCATACATCTGGGCTGTGAACGTGTCAGAAGAGCCTGCTTGTCTTCCTTCTGGTTTGACAATCGCGAGATTTGAAAATTATGTGACTTATACCGTTGGAATTATTTCCGATTGGAAAGGAGCCGCAAAAGACAAGTCTGAATATTGTGCTTTGTTTGAGGGCATGGTCGCTCCGATCTAGTGAACATCGTATTTTACAAGACATTTTGACAACTCATGCCCAAGTGTTCGAGTTTGCCTCAAATCGATCGGGTAATCATTTTTCAGCTTCTCGGCTACAACACAAAATTAACACAGGAAGAGCACCTCCTATTTGCCAAAAACTTTACAGAGTCTCCCCGGAAGAGCGCACGATAACTCAAGAACAGGTGGACGAAGTACTGCACAAAGGAATCATACGAGCATCTTCCAATCCGTGGGCCACACCTGTGATCCTGGTGCGAAAAAAACACAATTCTTGGCGATTTTGTGTAGACTACCGTCGTTTGAATGAGGTAACAAAGAAAGACGTACACCCGTCACCTCGCATTGATGACGCTGTCGACTGTCTGCATTCGGCGTCATATTTCTCCTCTGTTGATTTGCGATCTGGTTATTGGCAAATTCCTCTACATCCATCCAACCGTGAGAAGACTGCTTTTGTAACACCAGATGGTGTATACGAATTTAATGCAATGCCCTTTGGATTATGCAACGCTCTCGCGACGTTGGAGCGATTTATGGGCACTATCCTTCTGGCCTCAAATCGGAAATATGCATATCTTACGTGACGATGTTATCATTTTTGGAAAGACCTTCCAAGAGCACAATGAGAGGCTCCTTAATGTTCTTGAATGCATTGGGAAAGCGAGCCTCATTTTGAATTCAAAGAAGTGCCATTTTCAAGAGCGACAAACTAGTTCTTGGGTTCCTCGTCAACGAGGATTGTATCAGGCCGGATCCGCAGAAGATTGCTGCCGTACGCGACTTCGAAACTCCACGCGCCCTGAAAAGTCTTCGGAGCTTTCTTGGCCTCTCTGCTCATTTTCGTCGCTTCATTGCTGGTTTTGCGCAACTTGCCCGCCCCCTTACTTCTCTACTGTACAAGGCGTCGCAATTTGTGTGGACCCCAGAGTGCGAATCCTCTTTCAATCTGCTCAAGTCTTCTCTAACGTCAGCACCACTGCTGCGCCACTTCGACCCTTGTGCTGTGACGGAGGTCCACACTGACGCCAGTGGCATCGGTCTTGGGGTGGTGCTTGTGCAGCTGCATAGTGGGGCTGAAGACGTTGTTGCATACGCCGGCCGCTAGTTGACAAAATGTGAACGGAACTACGCAGTTACCGAATTGGAGTGCCTCGCAGTTGTGTTCGCAGTGCACAAGTTCCAAACATACCTATAAGGGCGCTACTTCACCATTGTTACTGACCACTATTCGCTATGCTGGCTCATCGGGCTTCGCGATCCATCTGGTCGTCTGGCGCGCTGTGCATTACGCCCACAAGAATACAACTTTGGCGCCGCGTACAATAGTGGACGACATCACCGTGATGCAGACTGCTTGTCACGGCACCCATTGCCGACTTCCGTTAACAATAAAGATGGCTTCGATAGGTGTTTAGCCTCAATCGCGTCGACATTTCCTAGTATGGCGACCTTTAGGCGAGAACAACGCAACGACCAGTCACTAAAGCCTCTTATACAAGGGACAGAAGGAAGAGCAGAGTCAACGAAGTTTACTATTGAAGATGATGTTTTGTTCAAGAAGAACTACTGAGTTGACGGTGCTGCCTTCGTCCCAAAAGGAGGGGGAGGAGGAGGAAAAACATTTATTATGTAAACTTCCTTTTCTTCCTGAGTGGAGCCCTCAGTCCAGGGCTCCATGTGCCGCCTCAATCCTGCATGCCCGCCAGAACAGCTGTCGCTGGTCTTGCGGGTTGTTGCGAATAAGGTCTCCGTGCATAAGTGTTTGCATGCCATGTACGATGATATTACATGTGGACATCTAGGCTTCTGTCGTACCCTTCAAAAAATTCGGCAGCGATTTAATGGCCACAAATTTAAGAGACCATCAAGCAATACGTTGCGACATGTGAAAAATGCCAACAACTTGAGGCACGCACCACCACGCTGGCCGGACCTTTACAAGTCGTTAAGCCACCTACCTCACCTTTTGAAAAGATTGGACATAGCCTCCTTTATACTCTCTGTGCCTGGCAACTCCGCGCTCCGCGGCCGTCGCCGCCGCTCCTCCTCCGTTGAGAAGTTACGCCGCTGGCTGCCGAGAGATGGCGACAGCGACGTAGGGTCACCGTCGCCAGGCGAGTGCCGGGTGCGCTGTGTTGCAAAGCTGTCCGGATAGCCACGCGCTGTCGCTTTCTCGCTGTTTCGTGGACTGTTTTGCGGTGTGCAAGGTCATGCTTCTACTTTTATCGGCGTCGGGTGCTGCAGGAGTACAGCATTGCATCGACTGGTAAGTGCCAGCTTTGCTTTATCCTTCCGCCGATCGCTGCGTAGTATTCAGCTACTTTGAGTCTTGTGAAAAATAGTGACAGCACCGAAAACTGTTTATTAAGCGTTAATGCTGCAATAATAATGTTAGATGTGCACATGTGCTTTCTGGATTGAAATGCGAATTGCTTCCCTGCCTAGCTCGTCTGCGTAGTGTGTTGAATGTGCTCCTGCTCAGCTTTTTTTTTTTCGCAGTATACGCTGATTACGAAATTTTATGATAATATAGACACACAAGTTTTACCTATTGTCAAGATGACTGCGTTAAAGCGAGTTAAACCGAATCGTGCAAAGCCTATAGTAGTTTCCCTTGTCAACTAAATCGCTCTGCCCCTCTATAGCACCAGAAACCGCAAAACTCGTATTCAACAGCATTGAGGCCTGTGAAAAATAATGATGTTTGTTACGCGTCAGTAAGGTAATAAAATATTAAATATACACGCGTATTTTCTGGACTACGGCGCTAGCTTCCTCCCTGGTTAGCTCGTCTGTGTAGTATGTTACATGTGCTCCAGCGCAGTATTTGTTGTTTTGCTAGCTGCGCAATTCTGTGATAAAATAAAAACACAAGCTTTACCTGTTGTGACGATTACTTTGGAGTGAGCGAAACAGAAAGATGCAACGCGTACATTTGCCTTCCTTGTTTTTCATGTTAAAAAGAAACGTTTGAACGACGCGCTGATTGATTGAATGAAACAGCTGATACAGTAATTGCTTTCCTTAGAGATCTCAATGGCATACTGCGATGCAGTTGTCGCAATCATCTACAAATCAAGCTGGCTTCTGAAGTGCCCTATCAGTGACAGCAGTCACCGTGAACATTTTTTTCTACTTATGGCAACGATTCATCCAACCACGTCGGTACTCTTGTAGCACAACTGCTGTTGTGAAATGTGTAAACAAATGCTGGTGCCTTTCTTCTTAAATTTTATTTTACCGCAGCGTAGACTAGCACTGTAATTTTTCTATTACCATTGGCGCTAGTGCAACAGTCATGCAGTTTTAAAAGCCATGCGCAATTTCTTGAAACTGCCTCAGATAAAATGTCATAGCATTGGTGTCATTGCTTAACAAGTATCACGATCACTTTTAATGCTTAGAAGATGTTGGCCTTAATAGTAAATTTGATGAATATGCACAATTCATGCTTAGGGACAGTTATCCCGCGAAAGAATAACATCGCTCCCGCCCTCGCGCCGACGTTCGTACCCGTGCGCCTCGACCCCTAGGTCAGTGGCGCCCTCAGTCAGGGCGCCGCGCAACTTTACCGGACGTCGCCGTTGTATTGTTCGCGCGACGTGTTGACAGGCACAGAGAGTATAAAGGAGGCTATGGATTGGGATTGACCTGCTCGGTCCTTTTCTAAAGAATGTAGAGGGCTGCCGCTGGGTTATCGTCTGCGTTTACCATCTTACCAGATACGCGGAGACCGCTGCTCTCGCTACCACAAAGGCTGCTGATGTTTTGTCGTGTCTTTTGCATTCCGTTATTCTTCGCCATGGCGCGCCCCGTGTTATTATATGTGCTCGTGGTCGGCAATTCACTGCTCATGTCGTGGAAGAAATGCTCCGACTTTGTGGTTCACACTCCGACACTCGACACCGTATCATCCGCAGACCAACGGTCTCATCGAGCGCACCAACCGCACCTTGACAACCATACTATCCATGTACGTCTCGTCTGACCATCGCAACTGGGATTCAGTGCTACCGTATGTTACGTACGCATAAAACACTGCAAATCATGAAGTTACCCGCTATCATCTATTCTATTTACTATATGCAAGAACTCCCCATGTTTTTTTAGACACCATATTCTCATTTTCCCCCAACGACGATGCATCAGTTTCCCAGATACTATGGTGTGTCGAAGAAGCCCGTCGTATGGCCCGATTACGCACATTGGCTATTCGGAATATAATCAGCCTTTACACATAGCATTTATTGATACGAAAAAGCATTTGACTCAGTTGAAACATCGGCGGTGATGCGGGCATTGCGAAATCAAGGGGTATACGAGCCATACGTGAAAGTGGTGAAAGATATATATAGTGGCTGCACAGCAACCATAGTTCTGGATAAAGAAAGTAACAAAATTCCCATAAAGAAAGGTGTCAGGCAAGGAGACACAATCTCCCCAGTACTATTCACAGTTGTATAGAGGAGGTATTCAGAGACTTGGAATTGGAGCAGTTAGGGATAAGGGTAGATGGAGAATACCTCTGTAATCTGCGACTTGCTGATGGCATTTCCTTGCTAAGCAACTCGGGGAATGAACTGCAAACAATGATTGATGACCTAGACAGGAAAAGTAGAAAGGTAGGCTTGAAAATCAATATGCAGAAGACTAAGGTAATGTTCAACAGCCTCGCGAAGGAACAGCAGTTTACATTAGGTAGCGAAGTACTTGAAGTAGTAGGCGATTATGTCTACTTAGGACAGGTAGTAACCGCAGATCCGGATCATGAAAAGGAAATAACAAGAAGAATAAGATTGGGATGGAGCGCAATTGGCAAGCACTCGCAGATTATGACTAGCAGCTTACCGGTATCGCTCAAAAGGGAAGTATACAACAGTTGCATCTTACCCGTACTCACCTATGGGGCTGAAACGTGGAGGCTACCCAAGAGAGTTCTACTTAGGTTGAGGATAACCCAGAGGACTATGGAACGAAAAATGGTAGGAGTAACATTAAGAGATAAGAAGCGTGCAGAGTGGGTCAGAGAAACAACTCATGTTACCGACATTCTAGCGGGAATTAAGAATACGAAATGGACATGGGCAGGACATGTAGTGTGAAGAGAGGATAACCGCTGGTCGCTTAGGGTAAAAAACTGGATTTCAAGAGAAGGAAAGCGTAGCAGGGGGCGGCAGAAAGTTAGGTGGGTGGAAGAGGTTAAGACGTTCGTGGGGGTCAAGTGGATGCAGCTAGCACAAAGCCGGGTTAAGTGGAGAAATATGGGAGAGTCCTGCAGTGGGTATAGTCAAGCTGATGATGATGATGAATGGCAGACGATATGAATATGACAAGCGCATTTTATTCAAAGAAAAATAGTTGAGCCTACAATGCAAGAATGTGGTAAATTATTGCTATTATCGAAACGGTAGAATAAGAAGTTAAAACAATGCAGGAACGAAAAATTTTAAATAAACCCATTCCATTTTTGTGATAACTTCCCAAAGGAAAATCTTCTCTCTGTAGGTACTTACAATTTCTGATTGCTTGGGTGAGTAGACATAGAGCAGTGACATGTACAAATTGAATACGTACATCGATGCCTGTTTTTGTGTGTATACTGATGTGTATCTTTGAGTGTAATAATAGCATCCGGAATGTCAGGTAGGGGGTATAGCACATGCTTTCTTCGCAAATAATGAAAGGTCGTTCGTTATACTTGAAAGAGCACTTTATCTCAACCAGCACAGCAAAGCCACAGCTGCTGCCTAGACACTACTAAGCCTCTCTGGATAGCCAAAGATGGCTATAAGTATGCTGCACAAATGTTCAACCAACACGTTTATCAATACCAGTGCAGTTCACCCATTACTAAGCAGTTATATACCCTGGTAATGCGTATTTCCCGTTTCTACTCGAAGCTTACTCGGGCTGTACCTTGTGCCTTGGTGTATATTAACGAATAAAGGTAATATTATTGCATGTATTAAACTTAACTCTGCATATGGGCTTCTATATTAGAAATATCAAATAGGCAAATAGCATAGAACACTCTAACATCATTTCCAATTTAGCAAACTCTTATTGATGCAAAAAACTAACCATAACGCCTCGGTGTACTTGCTTAGGTTCTGGTCATTGAAAGCTGCTGTGCGCCAAAGGCAGGATAGCGAAAGAAACTGTGCGCATACTGCAGGCAACCAAAAACGACGATGGCAGCAGACAAGTGAGAATCAAGTGGTTCCCGGCGCACGCGGGCGAGGCGTCAGACCGCGACGGCAACCACAACGAGACGGCACACGCCGAGGCACGCGCGCTAACGTACCGCGCCTTGGTCGACTGGACGCTGTGGTTCAGCACCAAAGAGCGAATGACCGACTACAAGGAAATAACCAAGGTGTTCCGCCTAGCTCGCAGAACTCTTCCACCCGCTTGCTCGGGGCTCAGTCGAGAGCAAGTCGTTTTATTCAGACAGCTACAGACGGGCTCACTCCCCAGTCCGTCGCTGATGCAAAGAATGTATCCCGAGACGCACCCGACAGACAAATGCAGAGTCTGCCGAACGGAGACGGCCGGCTTCGCACACATGCTGTGGAATTGTACCAATTACCAGGAAGAAGCTACATCTGGGTGGATCCCGCCGCGACTGGAAGCAGCCGCAGGGAGCGACAATCAAGAGGAGCAGCTGTGGGCTGTCCAGCAGGTCATCAAGGCGCTGGCCCGGCAGGGAACCAGCGAACCGGCCACGGTGAGCGGGGACCCAGGCCGCGCGGCCGGTGTCCAGAGGACGACGTAGGCCCCATCCGGAGCGCGGGCGCTCGAGCGCGCGTTCTACTGCAGGCCCAGAATAAACGTTTTACCAATACAAATCTTATTCCTAATGGATGCGAGAATAATATCTTAGAAGCCAAATGCTGTGCACCGTTCGTCTGGCCCTGGGTGAGAATAGCCGGATCCGCAACGCTGCTGTGCACTAGTATCTTCTGCTGGTATTTTGCTGCCTGATCAGCATTAAGATCGGATACAAGGTCATTCGGTTGAGCACGCTGGTCATCATCAATTTCCAGGTTATTTTAGGCTGAGGTCGTCAGCATCAGAGCCACAAAGTCTTCAAGAGGCTCTCCTTCAGCTGCTTTGGAAATCCTCTCAATAACATGTTCTTGGACCTCTTAGCAAATAAGTTCATCCTCATGAAGAGTTGGAACTCTAGGACCTCTTGCTGTGCATATTTGATCTCTGAAAACTTTAGTAGTGTAGAGCCGGATGCATGCTTCACATCTGGGGAAGTGGCTTTCGGACCTTTTATTAAAGAGCGAGGAATAATAGAGGACATTTCACTGTGCATCTGCAAATGTTCGGAACATCTGATGAGTTTTATTCAAGCTATTAAGAGTAAAAATAATGTGGTTGTGTCTATCAAAGAAATATATCTGAGGAGCCCCACTGAGATATGCTTATAAGAAAAATATTAGCAAAGCAAAAAAAAAAAACACTTCACAATCTCACTACCCAACAAGTCCAATAGGCTCTCTAAGAAAGCCTCGGGTTTTCTGCGCTGGATTTGCCCCATTGTTGAGCATGGCTTGTGCAAGACTCATCTTCGTGGGAGTTTATGAAAGAGCACACAGCAGCAGCATGCTTGCAGCGGTCATGAATTCCTACCTTGCACGTGCACTTCGCGCGGGAACTCGGAATCTGGCGCTTTTCAGGGCATGATTATGCAAGCTGCAAACAAACACGTGTCACATTGCAGAGACGGCCCGGTCGGTTCTTTTCGAGTTTAGGGCATAAAGGGCAAAACTAACAAAAGAGAACAAGGATGCTGCCTCTCAACGCATGCTCAGATGCAGATGGTTTATTCTTTAGGAAGCAGATCCTAAAGCTAAAGGCAGGATACATAAAATGGCATGTAAGCGAGAATCTAATTGAGTGAACGTGTACGTTTATTTTTGTAGTGTTTAACGTAGACCTTAGCGCGACATGGCTATGAGGAATGCTGTAGTGGAGACCTGAAAACGTTTGAACGCCTCCGCCTCTTTTTCGTGGATATTTACAGGGCATGTGCATTTTACTGTATGGTCTCCTTGCAGTTCTCCTCCGTACAAATGCGGTTGCTGCATAAAATGTTTGAACTATGTGCACAAACCCGTTATCGTTCGCCTTTCCTTCCTTTGAGCCACTTATTGTCTGAGCTCACCAGTGACGTCACCACCCTCGCAGGCTACAAGAGCAAGAGTTCTTAGTGAAAAAAATACTCAGGAAATGTCTTTCATACATGTAAAGAGAATTTATTGGATATATATATATATATATATATATATATATATATATATATATATATATAGTATATACATACTAAAACTAACATTACTCACACACCAAAGCCCTATACAAAACACTCTATGATAGATATTGCCATCTGGTGTCCCTATGTTCTTGCTGCGGCTGGATGAATGGGACACTGAAGTCGGCTCGCGCGCGGTCCTCGGAACGCTGCCTGCTCCTACAGCTTAGCCCTGTCGTTGACGTCTTGCCCGGTTGTCCGCGACATATTTTAGTGTCGGCGCAGGGTATCATTCCCAGTATATGTCCCGCACACCTCCGCACACCCAGGATTCAGGTCCTTTGCCAGTCGACATTCCTGCGCACCTACCAGAGGCCTAGGCCTACCACCAGAGCATGGACCGTTGGAATTCGCCACCGCAGCCGCCCCTCGACTTGTCATGCAAGCTCCAACTTATTACGTGCTACAGAACCCACGACTGCCTAAGCCTTTCCTTGGCAGTCAGAATGAAGACGTCGAAGACTGGCTCGTCCATTTTGAACGGGTAGCCTCGTTTAATCAGTGGGACGGCGCCACAAAGCTCAGGAAAATCTCCTTCAGCCTGGGAGATGGCGCTTGTACAGGGTACGATAATTTCGAAGGCGCCCTAACATCGTGACGCGAGTTCTGCCCCTGCATCCTGAACACCTACACCAGCCTGAATTGCCGAGAACGAGCGGAAAGGGCTTTGCACCCTCGAATGCAGATGCCCAACGAACCTATAACTATATACATGGAGGATATGACCAGGCTGTTCCGACGATCTGACCCGGCAATGCCCGAAAAGAAAAAGGTGCGCCATATCATGCGCGGCTTTAGGGAGCAACTGTTCGCTGGCCTCGTGCGCAATCCGCCGAATATGGTTGCTAAATTTCTTACGGAGGCAATCACGATAGAAAGGATGATCCAGCAGCAGTGTACGACCTACGACAGGCCGGTACTCGCCGCTTCGCTCACAGAGCCGCTTTCGGCCATCAGGGGTACTCATGATCTTCCCCGCGACATCATCCGCTCCATTTTACGAGAAGAGCTTCAGACTCTTTTCGGTGCTCTACAGGAGACGGTTGGCACTATCGCTAAAATCGTCCGAGAAGACCTTCAGCAAGCATTTCCACCTTCGGTACCGTCTCCTAACTCGGCATTATTTCCACCGAGTCCTGTCGGCCAATGTATGCGGACATCTTGCGACGTCCTCCGGCTGATTCCACACCGCCCGACCAAGGCTCACTATATTCTGCCCGCCCTGAGCCGTACATCGATACCCGCCAACCACCCCAGCGACAGGCAGACCTGTGGCGTGCACAAATCGGCAGCGCCTGAGCTTCCACTGCGGAGAACCAGGTCACCTGTATCGGCAGTGGCCATATCGACAACTGGGACTGAAGGATTTCCCCATAGACATGAGTCGCTCTCCATTAGGCCAACGACCCGGGATATTGAGCACTACGTAGTCCGGCAACTCATGGCACCAACCTTTCGGTGACAGTCACGATCTCCGTCTCCATGCCGACCATCATCGCAACCCAGCTCCTCCTGGATGGCGCAGCGACGGTAGCCAAGTCTGCGTCGGGAAAATTGAAGACAGCGACCTTCGGGGCGAGGCCGCTTCAAATTGACGCGACAAAGACCCCCCCGACAACGCGACCATTGAGCGATCGCGACTCTACAGCCCCGACGACAGTTCGTACACATGAAGATAGACTCTCGCTTGATATACCCGTGGTCCTCGACGGCTATACGGTTAGCTCATTGGTAGACAGTGGTGCTGATTTTTCTATTTTGAGCGGGAAGCTAGTGGCGCTTCTGAAAAAAGTAAGGACGCCATGTTCTGGCTCGCAGATTCGCACCGCTGGCGGGCATGTCGTCCTTTCGAGCGGTCAGTGCACGGCGAGAGTCCAAATTCGCAACTGCACATTTTTTCTAAGCAGCCTTGTTATACCTGACTGCTCCCGCGACTGTACCCTTGGTGTGGAGTTTCTCGGGGTGTATGGGGCCATTATCGATCTCCGGAAGCATACCGTGACCTTTTCGACCGAAAAAGTTGATAATACTGACACCGCGGACCGCCACCGCCGCACCCCTTTCCGAATTTCTGCCAAGAGCGTTTCTTTCAGTGTTTTTGTGACTGTTAACTGCGACGAACTATGGTGACGGAACGGCGGTCGCTGGGGGCAACCAGTCCCTCTTGCTCACCACAGCATCACCTCGGCGCGGAACCTCATCCACCTCCGTAACGGCCGATCTGAACTTCTGCAGACTAACTTCACCAATGAATCCCGTCGTCTTTTCTGCGCTACCGCAATCGCATTCGCCGACTCCTTAGCGGACGTTCCTGAATGTTTTACGTTCGGAGAAGTTGAAAATGTGCTCCCATCCCTCGATCGTCTTGATATTAGAACAGATCTCTCGGAACCACCGCAGCGCGAACTGCGCTCTCTCATCCTGGAATAGAGTGCTTCTTTTGTGACGTCACCGAAAATTTGGCAAACGCCTCTTGTGAAGTACCGCATAATTACTCCCTACGATGACCGCCCTCTACGCCAGCAGCTGTACCGCATCTCAACGACGGAACGTGAAGCGATTCAGACTAGGTTCAGGAGATTCTTCGTGATGGGGTCATCCAACCCTCCAACAGTCCGTAGTCATCCCCTGTCTTGCTGGTAAAGAAAGAAGATGGCACCCTTCGCTTCTGTGTTGATTAGCGAAGGTTAAGCGACATCGCTAAAAAAGACGTACACCCGCTGCCCTGTATCGACGATTCGCTCGACAAGCTTCATCGCACCCAGTACTTTTCCTATATTGATTTGAAGAGCGGGTACTGGCAGATTGAGGTCGATGAGCGGGACCGCGAAAAAACAGCTTTTGTCACCCCAAATGGACTGTACAAGTTTAAAGTGCTGCTTTTAGGCTTATTTTCAGTGCCGGCTACTTTTCAGTGCATGATGGACACCGTCCTCGCCGGCCTCAAATAGGAAATCTGTTTAGTTTATCTCGACGATGTTGTCGTGTACTCTGAAACCTTTGAAGAACACCTCAAACGCCTGCACGCACTATTAGGTGCCCTCCGGGGAGCTGACTTGACGCTCAAGCCCGAGAAATGCCACTTTGGCTACAAAGAGTTGAAGTTTCTCGGTCATCTTGTGAGTGCCGCAGGTGTTAGGCCACACCCAGAGACAACTGCCGCGGTAGCGAAATTTCCCGTTCCTGCCACGAACGGGTTTTTTTTAAAGGCTTCTGGGTTTAGGTTCCTAGCAGAATGTGTTCTGCAACTTCTCTGTTTGCTTCGTCTGACAAGCTGTCTGAACATTATCCACGACGTGGCTGGCATATTTGCTGCAGCCTATTTTCTGCTTCTGTTGTTCACCAGCACGAGCGGAGACCCGTTGATCCTGTGCTTGAGCCCGACTTTGGGAGGGGTGAGGGTCTCGCGGAGGGTCCTGAAGACCCCCTACCACGCTCTGCTCAGGGGCGGGCTCCGTGCTCCTTTGTTGAGCATGAGCGCTTTGGGCATGCCCGCTATGCTCGCCTTTAGGTGCAACACAATGGCGTGGAGCTTTCAGCCACTTATGCCGAACGGCTATGCTCTTATGAGGCACTGTGTTCACTTGCCTGAGCAATACATGAATACGTTGTGGAGGTCTGAGTCACTCGCGCCTGTCGGATTTGCCTTATTGTGGCAGAGACATACAGACACCACGCACCTTCCTTCACCAAGGCTTGAGCCCAAGAGATCGACAAAGGCTCTTAATGGGCATGCGCTTTACAGCGCATCTGCTCTCTTCCTCTCTCTTATGCAGCACTGGACTATTTTCTGATATCAGCTGTATTGTATAACATTTTTCTTGTCTTTTTCTTTTCTATTTTTTTTCTTTTAAATCAGTCATTTGGTATTTACTAATGTAATTACTATTACTTTTCTTTTCTCTGTTCACCTCTTTGTGGCCAATTTTTATGTATACATTTATCCGCATTCCCCATTTTCAAGTTGCCTTAATTATTTTCCATAGACCGGTATATTATATTTTCAGATTTCAGAATTCAGTTTTTTTTCTTGTTTGTGTGTACGTAATGTGCAGCTTTCTCTCAACCGATTCGGACCGAATTTTATTCTATAATTTCATCGTAATGGACGTCTTCATATTGTGAAAGAAGGCTAGGTTGAGACGGCAAGGTCGTGACGGCAAGGCCAGCGATGCCTTGTCTAGCGTTTTAATCCGGTGACAAAACCCAGGCGCGTGCCGGAGCCGGTGCCGCGGGACAATGATGATGGTATGTACAAATGAAAGAGGAAGATCATGGCATGTACAAATTAAAGAACATCCACAGAAGGCTCACACAATCTGCCCGGGGGGTCGGAAGCGGCCAGCCTGGCCGCTCCTACCTAACCGATGCATCGCGGCGCACAAACGGTTTCAGGCGAGACACATGAACAATTTCAGTTCCACGGTGGCGTCGATCAGCTGGGGGATCAACAGGCGTCACTTTGTAGTTCACTGGAGAAGTTTGGCTTATGACCTCATAGGGAGCTACGTAGCGGTGGTGGAATTTGTCACTAAGGCCAGGGCTGCGCAATGGTGTGTAAAGCAGTATTTCGTCACCAGGACGAAAAGAGACCACTCGATGTGTAGAATGATAGCGAGTTTTGCGGACTTCCTGGCACGCTGCCGTGTTGAGGCGGGCAAGATGACGGTATCTGGCCACACGAGATAAAAAATGGGTAGGCACTGATGAGGAGTAGTCGGGCGTAGAGAAGAATGAAGCGTCGAGAATTGTAGTGGGAGGACGGTCGTAAGCAAGAAAAAATGGAGAGTAACCGGTAGTTCGCTGCACTGCTGTATTATAGGCGAATGTGACGAATGGTAGAATAGTGTCCCAATTTCGATGATCTGGTGTGATGTACATTGATATTATGTCCGACAAGGTGCGATGAAATCGCTCAATCAGACCGTTAGTCTGGGGATGGTAGCTTGAGGTTGTCTTATGAAGGGTGGATGAGGCGTGAAGAACTTCGGCAACGACTTTCGATAAGAAGGCTGTACCGCGGTCACTTAGGAGCACCCGAGGAGCGCCATGGCGCAATACAATTGATCGCAAAAAGAAATTTGCTACTTCTTCAGCGGAACCAGTCGGTACAGGTGCTGTCTCAGCGTAGCGTGTGAGGTGGTCGACAGCTGTTGTAATCCAATGGTTACCGCCATAGGAGAGAGGTAGGGGACCATATAAGTCGATGCCGGCTACGTCGAATGGCGTGGTGGGACAAGGAAGAGGTTGTAGAAGGCCAGCGGGCGAAGAAGTCAGCCGATGCGACGTTGGCACAGAGGGCAGGATGCGACGTATTTGGCAACGGTGGAAGATAAGCCAGGCCAAAAGAATCGTTTTCTCACGCGGTCGTAGGTTTTGTGAAAACCAAGGTGACCTACAGTAGCGTCATCGTGGAGAGCCGCCAGTATACGTGGGCGAAGCACATGCGGCGCGACTGGGATCCAGCGAGTTCCATCAGGGCAATACACGTAGCGGAGTAAGATGCCATCTTCGAGCTTGAAATTTCGAAGCTGTCGGCGAAGCCTAGCATTTGGAGGGTCCGAAGCGCCGATAAGGCGGTCGATGATAGGATGGCAGTAGGCATCGGCTAATTACTGTGAGCGGAGAGCGTGCTTGTTCTCAGAGTCGTCAAAACAAACGGTTGTGATATAAGCCGGGCAAAGAGATGGTCGGCTCTGGTCAGAGGTGGAAATGAATTGGGAAGAAAAGCAGCAAGAGGATTTCGAAAGAGGACAGCGAGAGAGAGCGTCGGCGTCTTGGTGTTGGCGACCAGATTTATAAGTGACGTCGAAATGGTATTCTTGCAGGCGTAGAATCCAGCGTCCAAGTCGGCCTGTCAAATTTTTGAGTGAAGAGAACCAGCAAAGAGCATGGTGGTCGGTCACACCGTATAGGTAAGGGCGAAACTTTTGGACAGCCCAGACGACAGCAAGACACTCCTGCTCGGTAATGGTGTAGTTTTTCTCAGCTGGAGTGAGAGCCCGACTGGCAAAGGCAATCACTTTCTCACGCGATGTTGCATCACGCTGCAGAAGTACAGCGCCAAGACCGTGACCACTGGCATCGGTGTGCAGGATAGTTGGAGCGCTGTCACTGAAGTGGCCAAGAACAGGATCTGATGTGAGGGCGTGCTTGAGGTAATTAAAAGCAGTTTCGCACTGCTCAGTCCACACGAAAGGTCTGCGTGCTTTTAGTAGCTCATGAAGTGGTGCAGCAATAGTTGCAAAATGCCTTATATAACGCCGGAAATAGGACGCGAGGCCGAGGAAACTGCGCAAATCTGTAGTCCGTTGTGGGCGAGCAAAGTTCAAGACCGCGATTATTTTTTCAGGATCTGGGCGAATGCCGTCATGGCTGACCAGATGTCCCAATATTCTAATTTCCTTCTGTGCAAAGTGGCACTTCTTGGTGTTGAGCTGAAGGCCTGCCGAAGCGAGACAGGTGAGGACTTCATTCAGGCGCGTGAGATGGTCATTAAAGGTTGCCGAAAAGATAACAATGTCGTCCAAGTAACACAAACAGGTTCTCCATTTTAGGCCATGAAGTACAGTGTCGATCACTCCTTCAAATGTCGCTGGTGCGTTACAAAGTCCGAAAGGCATAAGATTAAATTCGTAAAGGCCATCGGGTGTTGCGAGAACGGTTTTTTCTTTGTCGTCCTCTTGCATAGGTATTTGCCAATACCATGAGCGAAGGTCAAAGGTCGAGAAATATTCGGAGCCTTGGAGGGAGTCAAGGGCGTCATCAATTCGCGGCATCGGATATAGATCTTTGCGGGCAATTTTGTTGAGCGCGCGGTAATCAACACAAAAGCGTACCGAGCCGTCATTTTTTTTTAACTAGCACTACTGGGGAGGACCATGGGCTTGTTGAAGGACGAATTATATTGCGATGGAGCATATCTTTTACATTTTCTTCAATTACTTTTCGTTCAGAGAGGGAAACCCGATAAGGCCGTCGGCGAATGATAGGATTACCTTCAGTAATGATGCGATGGTGCGCAACACTAGTCCGTCCCAGAGGTGTGGAAGTGGCATTAAAAATGGCTTGGTGGTGTCGAAGCAATGTCAGCAGTTCTTGGCGTTGGTTCGGCGGGAGTTTAGGATTAATAGTCTTTGCGAGAACAGAGAGACGTGTGACGAAACACGTTGCTGAGGCGGAGGGGCGGTGAGCACCATCAGGGAAAAAGGTTGAACATCCACCATAAAATTCAGAGAAGTTCCTTTTGGGAGCGCGAGGGATTCACGTGAAGTGTTAGTGGCCACTACTGTCGCTGAGCCGTTGTGGAGCCGGACAAGACTTGACGGGAAGGCGATGCCGCGTGGAAGATGACCATATGATGGTGCAATGAGTACGTCCCCGTCAGTGATGTGGTCAGGAACAACAGTAAGCAGTTTTTCGCACTGAGGAGGCAAAACAGTATCAGCGGCGGCAACGAGGGGATGATGTCGTTCAGAAAAATCAGATGAAAAATCGCTGTCTGTCATATGGATAACACGGTCACCACAAGAAATTAACGCTGAAGCAGTTGACAAAAAATCCCATCCGAAAATCATGAGGTGCGCACAAGGTGAGAGCACAGCAAACTGCACATGATGGCGGATGCCGTCGATAACAACTCGTACGGTGCACTTCGCTGAAGGGCGCAAAGGGACGCCATTGGCTCCACGGAGTTCAGGCCCATCATATGGGGTTGTCACTTTTCGCAAACGGTAGCACAAATCAGCGTGAATGACAGAAATTGCAGCCCCTGTATCAATCAAACCTTCAACCGGCAAACCTTCAGCGATAACAGCAATCACGTTATACGGGCGATCAGGAAGACTTTTAGTAAGTTCGAAAAGTGCAGTTTGACCTCCGGAAACTGCAGCACTTAGTTTTCCGGATGGCGGACAGGGAGAACGGTTGCGGGGCGGAGAGGGGAAACTGAGCGGCGGTATGGGGATGTGGACCGGCGTCGGGATACATGGTTCCCACGAGGCTCAGAGGAAGATACTGGAGGTGGGGAGGATCGTCGAGGTGGGCTTGGAATAGACCGGCGTTGATAATATGAGTTTGAAGGCATGTCGCATTCGAAGGTGTCGTAACCACGGCGCTCGTTCTGGAGGCGGCGACGACAGAAGCGGGATATATGTCCTCTAATACCACAGTAATAGCAGACTGGTCGGGGGGACGCCAAGGTACGTAATTGGGTTGTGTAGATTGAGCCATCGCCATTGCATTGACGTGATTGTATGTTGGTGCTGGTTGGGGCGGGGGAACCAAAGAAGGGGGGGATGCAGCGACATGCGCGTAGGTCGGCGCTGGGCGGATTGCAGAAGGTTCGGATGTCATAGGTCGGCTGATGATAGCTAACTCTTCTTTAATCATGTTACGGAGAACGGCGTCATTAGGAGGTGCGGAAGAATGATCGCAGCCATGTCGACAGAAAGGATTAAGGGCTTGAAGCTCCTCGCGAATGATTGCTCGAATCATTGCCCGCAGATCAAGGTCAGCAGAGGTCGGACCAGTTGCGAAGCCGGGCTGTAATCGAGAGGACTGCAGCTGGTCGAGGCGTTGACAGGTCGTAATAATTGAATCAACACTTGAAGGATTCTGGGCAACTAAGGTGTGATATGCCATAGCATTGATCCCTTTTAAGACGTGGTGCACACGTTCAGGTTCCGTCATGGTGGGACTAATGCGCCGACAAAGTGCAAGAACAGCCTCTATGTAAGACGCATATGATTCATCGGGACCTTGAAGGCGGGAGGCGAGCTTGTTTCTCGCGATCTCAGTCCGAACTGCCGGGTTGGCGAAGTATTGGCGGAATTGCTGTTTGAAAGTGGTCCAGTTAGTAGTGTGGGGTTCGCGATTAATGAACCAGTTTCTGGCGACCTCAATTAGATAGAACGAAACGTTGAGGAATTTTAAAGCATCGTCCCACCGGTTATAGGCACTGCAGCGTTCATATGTGTCAAGCCAGTCATCCACGTCTTCGTCACGACGACCAGCGAACAGCGGTGGGTCGCGTTGACGGGTGGGCAGAGTCGGAGGCATCGGTGCAGCTGAGGTAGAGGGTCCGGCCGGGTTGGGATTGCTCTCGGTGGACATGATTATGGTGGTTTTTGCCAAACGGCGACCGGAACGTAGCTCTAGCGAGAGGCAGCAAGGGGATCGAATTCGACCTCCACCACTTGTGAAAGAAGGCTAGGTTGAGACGGCAAGGTCGTGACGGCAAGGCCAGCGATGCCTTGTCTAGCGTTTTAATCCGGTGACAAAACCCAGGCGCTTGCCGGAGCCGGTGCCGCGGGACGATGATGATGGTATGTACAAATGAAAGAGGAAGATCACGGCATGTACAAATTAAAGAACATCCACGGAAGGCTCACAATATTTATTTTTTCTAGGCTGAAGTGTGTTTCGCATATTCAATTTAAAGTTATATTTTTTACGAATCGGCTAATCCTTAATGCACAATTTTTATATTTCTGTTCTCTCTTCTTTTGCAGTTTCTGGCTACCCACGGACATTTTCTTCTTTGCTTCCTTCTTTCCTGGACTTCTTTATCTTTTTGTGCTTTTCTTTCGCTTTTTCTCTCTTTCTTTATCCTTTTTACATTTCATATATCTATCTATTGTAACTAGGCAGTTGTGATCTTTGTTTTCTTTTGTATCTTTTATGTACATTTTTTACATTTTTATTTCTATGTTTTTTTTTCATCTAAATTATTTTTTTTTTATTTTGGGCGTTTAGCTCCTTTTCTTTTATCTTAAATTGGATTGAGCCTGGCAAAGCTTTGCTGGTCCGGGCTCCCTCTCTCTTTCTTTCACATTTTTTTCGTCATATTCTGAGAGGAATAATAAAAGGTAAAGGTATGTGTCCGTACTACCGCCGCTTCATCGCCGGCTTTGCCAAGGTAGTCGCACCCCTGACCCGCCTAAAGCGGGATGATACAGAGTTCGTGTGGGCCGCCGATCCTACAGCAGGTTTTTGCGGAGCTGCGCAGACGACTGCAAACTACCCCCACTCGGCGCACTTTGATGAAGACGCTGCCACCGAAGTCCACACCGACGCCAGCAACATCGGCCTTGTAGCTCTACGCATTCAAAACCAAGCTGTCATGAAAAGGATGATTGCGTATGCCAGCCGCATGCTCTCCCGCGCTGAGACAAATTATTCCACTGCGGAAAAAGAACGCCTCGTGGTTGTGTAGCAACTATGCAATTTAGCCCTTACCTCTACGTGCGTTTAAAGCCGTTACTGACCACCATTCTTTGTGCAGGCTGGGGAATCTCCGCGACCCATGGGGGCGCAAAGAATTGATTACTCCATTGTGTACAAATCTATTCAGAAGCAAGAAGATGCTAATGCAGTCTCGCGGGCACAGGTCGGATTTGTCGATAACGTCACGGATGACAGAGGGTTCCTATGACTAGTGAATGCCTTAGACATAATGACCCGACAGCGAGCTGACCAAGACCTTCGACAGGTCATTCACCCCATGGAGGATCACTCTGCTGACATCCCCCGCCAGTTTGGAAGGAACCTGTCTGCATTCCATCTAGGGAATGGCGTTTTATTTAAGAAAAACTCCAGCACTGATGACCGAGAGCACCTTCTCTTCGTGCCGGCCGACCTTCGCGACGATATCGTTTTGGTTGGCACGATGAGCCCACCTCCGGACACTTGGGATTTGCACGCACACTCGCTCGAGTTCGTCAAGCCTATTATTGGCCTAAACTTTCTGGCGCCGTCCATCTCTACGCCAGAGGCTGCCGCGAGAGTCAACGTCGAAAGGTGCCTCCATTCAAGCCGGCGGGTTTGCTCCAACCTATTAATCCACCTCGTACTCCGTTTGACCAAGTCGGTATCGCCAATCTGGGCCCATTTCCGCTGTCATCGACGGGTAACAAATGAATTATAGTCGCGACCAACTATCTCACACGGTATGCGGAAACCATGGCAGTGCAGCGTGGCACATGAATTGAGATCGCTCAGTTCATGCAGCAAATCGTGTTGCTTCATGGCGCACCATTCCTAGTGTCACGGATCGATTCACCGCGTTTACGGCACAGCTCATGCACAACGTGCTCGAGCGTAGTCATAGCAGCCACCGAAAAACTACTGCATATCACCTGCAGAAGAATGGCCTCACAGAGAGACTCAACAAAACCATCGCCGACATGATCGCAATGTACATAGACTCGCAGCACAAAAGCTGGAATGAGATTCTCCCTTACATCACACATGCCTACAACACGGCAACCCAAGAGACACCGCGTTTTACATCATTTCGCCTAGTCTACGGACGTGCCGTTCAAACGATGTTAGATGCCATGCTTCCGAGCTGCACAGATGATCATCCACTCACGCCAGACGCCGAGCAGTTAGCTCAGCGTGCTGAGGAAGCACGTCAACTTGCCCGCATTCACATTCAGCAACATCAAGGCACGGATGCACGCCGCTTCAACCTCCGTCCTTGACACGTCACATACCATCCTGGAGAAAAAGTTTGGGTGAGTACCCCGGTGCGTTGGCCCAACTTTTGAGACAAACTGGTTTCCCGTTACTTCGGACCTTACGATGTTCTGCGCCATCTCACGGAAATGACATACGAAGTTCTTCCAGCGAGTACTGTGCAGCCCTCGCGTCGCCAACCACGCTCCAAGGTCGTGCACGTAGTTCGCATGACGCCCTATTTCACGCGGTAGTGTGCAATGCGCTTGTTTCGTTGTCGCGTAGGACACCTTACCCCGCCTCCGTTATCTATTCTGTCCATGTGCTGATATTTGTTTTCGCTTGCATTGCCCATCGCTTGCGCTCCGTCTCTGATTTCTTTTTTTAAGAGGGGGGGTAATGCCACCTGGTGTCCCTATGTTCTTGCGGCGCCTGGAAGAAGACGACACTAAAGTCGGCTTGCGCGCTGCGTTTGGAACGCTGCCTGCTCCTAAAACTTAGCCTTGTCGTTCACGTCCTGCCCTGTTGCCAGCGACAATATACATAATAAACTTAGACATGATTTCGGAGAGAGGGGAAAGTGGAAACAAAAGAAGGGGGGTGGGTTCTAATAAAGGACGACAGGCATCTCAAGTCAGCTCCCCCTTACAACATAGAAGCCTGTATGCCAGCACCGCAAGAACCGCGTCTCGCCGTCCGTTTATAACTCTCCAGACACTTCCGGATGACGAGGTGCGGCCTCTGCAAGGCTGGCTAAATTGCACGGACGGGAGTGCGGCGCGCCTCAGCGAGGCCCCTGCGACGCCTCAACATAAATAGAACTGCAGTGAACGTAAGGTGTTCCAAAGGATTACGCCGGCGCTTGACGCCGGAGTTCATTCGGACGTTATACAACCTACATGCGAGCTGCCACATGTTCTTTTAACTACACATCCAAAAAAACATGCGAGAGACTGTGGGAAGCACCACAGATGGCACAGTGGTCATTGGGTACAAAACCCAATCTGGCAAGGCGCTGTCTCGCGGGGAGACGCCCCAGCGCCTAAGCAAGTCAAAATCTCGAACTTCATTTGGCATCGCCATTTGGGGACAGCGGTCTCTCATGGCTCATCAGCTGAAAGCCTTCAAACGGCAACTAGTTCGCTGATGCGTATCGTTGGTAGGTCGCCTACATTAACGTCTGACACGTCTGCATCAAGAGCCGACTTTGTCTCGGCAACCTCGCGGTAAAACAGCAAAAGTCTGTCCGCATGTGGACCTAAATAATGTTCGGGTGTAAGCACACGGTGCACCGTGTTCATCCAGTACAGGATGAGCCAGCGACCAGGGAAAGACGCGTCAGCCAATAGCCTCTCCACCAGCCTTAAAGCGAGTACTCGAGCCACTGTCGGGATGCCCGGCGGGTCAAAGCCTCCTTTGCTCTTCGGAAGGTGTAGGATGTTATGGGCAAGTAGCGCTGTCCTGCCATCCAAAACAAAAGTCCGTATAAGGGACGCGAGTTTCTTCGTCACATGGTGCGGGATTGTCGCGATACGCTGCACATAAAGGGTGAAAGCGCACGCTAGTATCTTGACTACACTGCCTTTAACATTGAGGGTGGGGTTGTAACGCGCTGCTTCAGACAGGGCGTGCATTGCTCGCGAGCGAACTGAGTCTCAGTTACGGGGATGAACCCCCCATTCATCAAACTACAATCCAAATACCCACACTGCATCCACAAACGGTACGGCGGCGGCTAAAGCGCCCCAGAGCTCACCGAAGCGGAGTGCTTTACTTTTCTTCGCGTTGCGCTGCGCTCTAGATAAAGCTGTGTATTCCGAAAAGATGTAAAAAAAACAATGAAACTGTCACTCTCACGCACGAAGAGTGATATGTCGTCCGCGAATGCAGACACAACGACAGACTCCTGTCCTATTGATGGGAAACCTCGAATACCCATGTCCGCGTCGAACCTACGCAGCAGCGGGTCGAGCGAAAACATGAAGAGTACCGGTGAGAGTGGACTCCCCTGACGCACCGCACGCGTAATCGGAAAGCTGCCGGCAATTTGACCAATCAGTACTAGTTCACAGCTGAGGTTGGTGTATAGCCCTCGTAGGAGCTGAACTAATTCTTCAGGAAAACCAAATGAGTGGAGCACGCCGAACAAGTAACCATGTTTAGTCATCATGTCCTACCAGACTGTGTTCTAAGGCGTGGTCGAGGCCTTGCGAAGAAACGAGGCCCACAAAATGCTCGCGAAACAAGTTGTGAATTGTACGCGGGTTCGGAAGATGTAGTAACGTGCACAAAAATGGCGCTCTCCACGCGCATTTACCTATTAGTGCGCTGTACAACTGCTCGAGCGTGTCCGAGGTCTGCACTATCCTCAAGCAACACGTTGGATGGACCCGCGGAGAGTGATGTTCCTGAACTGTCCTCGAGGATGCGGTGATAACGATCGCACAGCGTCTCGAGATATTTGCTCATTGCGAATGTAAGCGTTTCACCACCACGTACGATGCGCATACGGCGCAGAATGTCATTGAGCATGGTCGTAATGCGGACAAGCCGCGCCTTCCCCGCACGTACAATAACATCGCGCCAGCGTGCGTTCAGCGCGTCCCAAGTAGCAGTAGTTACGTTACTAACTGCGGCCACAGACAAGCACAACACTCGGCCTATATCATCAATGCACTCTTCATTGTACAGTACCGCTGCATTCATGCGCCACATTAGGGGGCTGTTCGCACGACCCGGGGCTAATCACATAATAATCATAACCGGGAAGTGATCACTTGGTTTGAGGCCTGATGGAAAAGGTAATACCTCGCACTGTAGCAAGTCACCTGTCATGGTAGAGGGGATTTAAACTCGATCTATTCAGATCGTGCTCTGACCCCACCCCTGGCTCGTGTTGCCTCTAAATCGTCTCTGTGAAGAGTGACCCACTCGTCCTCTAAGAGTAATGATCGTAACAGCTATCAAAGTTCCTTCGCGTGACAATTGGGGGCGCCCTGACCAGGCCCCCTGATATCGCACATTGTGTCTAAAACAAAATTGAAATCCCCGAGGAGAAAGTGGGGCACGTCATCGAGAAATTATGTCGTGATGGACCGAAAGAACTTGTTTGTCAAACTACGCGTGAATGGCGCGTACATGCTGAAAAAATGAGTCCTGCGACCATCCAGAAAAGAATCGACGGCACTCACGCGCCCATTTATGCCATATATACAATGTGCACATTCCCTCTATGCTGGTGAAGAAATATCACGCCTACGCAGCAACACCGAGAGTCCGTTAACAAAAAAAGCGGCCTCAACATTGAACCGAAAAGGGAAATAAAAGACATCGGCGGAGGTGCGGAAGCTGCACTGCTGCAAAAAAAACATCTACTCAATGCAAACGCGCAAGATGAAGCACCTCCCTTCCCCTTTCAGATGAAAGCGAGGATGCACTAGGTGCGGTCTTTCTGACCTCTACCTGCATCCTTCATCATCCTACGGCCCCGCCGGGTTGGTGCAGTGGTAAGACGCCCGACTACTGTGCCGGAGTACCCGGGTTCCAACCCGACCACGGCGGCTGCGTGTCCATGGAGGCGAAACGAAGAGGAGTCCGTGTGCTGTGCGATGTCAGCGCACATTAAAGATCCCCAGGTGGTCGAAATTACTCCGCCCTCCAATACGGCTACTCTTTCTCTCTTTCCACTTTCACATTCACCTTCCTTCCTTCTCTTACGGCGTGGTTAAAGTGTCCACAGAAAACAAGTGAGATAGTTACATCGCCTTTCCATTCCTATAAATCAATGAATCAGTTCTTTTTAATCATCCAACGGCTACCCCAGGCAAGGCATCCCGCACCATAAGGTTTGGGAGGTTTTTGTTTCAGGGAGCGGGCTTTTCGCAGCCAAGGGTCTCATGCAATCCGGCCTGTTCCCACCGGGGCGGTGTCACGGTGCTTATGCACCACGTCCGCACCACCCCGGTGGGTCGAAGACAGACGCGAGCAAGTCTTCTAATATCTCACTACTAGTTTTCTGTTTTCTTCTTTGAAGATCACTGTGGGGCGTCCCTATTCTGTAATAAATTTCTTTCCCCCGAAGTGGCGTCTCTCTCTCTCTCTCTCTAGGTGGAACCATAGTTCTTTTCTGATTTTGGCCTTCACTTCATGGAGGCTCGGAGTCTTGTTCGAGTAGGCCGCTTTGCAACGGGCCAACCACACCTGATAGTTGACCTCTGCCAGTGTCAAGACAAACTGTTTACGCCCTTCCTTTAGAAGCGGATTCAAGTAGCGCACGGTAGGGTATGGGATCCCAAGGAGGCCGAACATATCTTCTGGACACTCTGGAAACGCTGCGGGAATTAGGCAGTCCAGAAAGATGTGCTTCGCTGTCTCTCGGGCCAAGCAGAAGGGACACAAGTCAATATTTCGGGACGTCGCAGGGACGAAGGCGCGCCGTCTGACTGGTAAGATGCCTCTTGCGAACCTCCACATCACGGAGGCTCAGCGTGCATTGATGAAGTGGGCGGTTATGTACTGCTAATTGGGACTTTCTGCGCGTAGTATGTAGCTTGATAGGCGGGCAGGGAGCGGAGGTGTGATCACATTGATAATATCTTTCAGGGGCATGGTTATTCGGTCAACGATAGACGAGGTTTCCTTAACGTACTCTGCGTCCGTGGCTGTGGTTCGGTAAAATGATAGGGATGACCCTGCATGCGGGGTGTTGCGGTGCAGGGCCTTCTCAGTGAATGTTCGCAGCCGTGTAAACAGATAGTACGAAGCCATCGTTTTTGTTCGCGGCATGTCGCATTCGACGGCTCTGAATGTCCATTTGATGTGCAGAGCCCTTGTGAGAATATCCAGATCGGGCAGGCCACCTTTGAATCTGGGCAGGTAGACAATGGCTCACTTTACCTTATCGGGGGCTCCCTGCTGCTTTTTCTTGTCTAGGGGGATGCCTAGGATGCCGGCCACAGAGCGGAGGGTAGGAATCAGCATTATCTTGATGATGGTGGCCTGCGCAGTCATGGGCCATTTTAGTGCACCACAATTGGGTTTTAATTCTTAGTTGCTCGTCAGCCCTGTTCCAATTTCTGGAAGCTGGTCCAGTGGATGTCGGCGCAAGAGTAATGATTGCTTACGAACATGTCGAACGCTTACCGAATAGGCTTTATGCAGTGGTTTAGAACGAATGTAAGTTGATAAACTTGATTTCCAATGTTATCTGGAAGTTTTGAATGACTGTGTATAGTGTGGTCAGCAATGACAACATCAAAATTTAGTTGCTCACGATGTGCAAAGTTGTTATTCTGAAATGTCTGATTTCATTTAGAAGGTTTTTTATAATAATAATTATGAAATTTCTATAATATGTATAAAATAAATTCAAACACGACCCGTCACAGCCGCTCGATGTAAATGTCATAGGTATTACAAGAGACCATTTTAGGGGTAGCTGACACAGCTCGTCCGGCCGAAAAGCTGTCGGCGTTGTAGTCATAGTAGTCTGCTCTGGTTTGGTTTGCGTTCTTCAAAGTCCCAAAGCGACTAAGACTATGAGAGACGCCGTAGTGCAATCCCGAATTTTCTACCATCGGCGGTTCTTTAACGTGCACTGACATCGCACAGCACGTGGGCGCCTAGCTTTTTGCTATCGGTAGCTTTATTGTTGGAAGATTCCTGTGCGTCGATATAGACAGCTGTTCGATCTGCTGAATATTTTTTGAAGAGATTTAGCCCTATCCTTAGAGCGAGCGACATGATACTTTGGGTGCATGTTCTTAGGGAGAGGGTAACGATGAGGTTGCCGTGGATGCGAGGCGCAAGCTGGGCCTCGTCAGCGAAGCGCTTCGAAGCCCATTCCAATCTTGTTGAGTATGCGACGTCCGAAGGTGAGGCGCTTGTACTGAGAGGTGAGATGAACGTCCACGAGCTCCGTTAAAGGGTTATAAACCCCTAATGCCAGGCCCCGCCGTGGTGGTGCAGTGATAATATGCCCGAATACTGTGCCGGAGTACCCGGGTTCGATCCCGACCGCGGCGGCTGCGTCTTGATGTAGGCAAACCAGAGAGGATCTCTATGCTGTACTTTTTAGGAGTCCATTGAAGATCCTCGGGTGGTCGAAATTACTCCTTAGCCTGCCACTTCTGCTCCCCTTTCTTTCCACATTAGCTCCCATCTTCCTCCTTTCCCTCGCGGTGCGGTTCAGGTGTCCATAGAAACAGGTGGGACAGATACTGTGTCTTTCCCTTCCTGTAGAATAATTATTGTAATATTTGAATAGCCGCCTTGTATGCCTGTTGCTTTATGTGACTCGACATCCCCAAGAGTAGCGTTGGCCGTGTGGCTCGGAGTCCAGCGGAAGGCATCTACAGTCCCGGCAAGTAACAAGGTGTCGAATAACCAAAAACAAATTTTAATACTGCAATACTGGGACTCGGGTCTCCTGTAAAGCAAAGACAACAAATTCCAGAGATTTCTGGAGGATTAGATCTTTAAGGTCCGCGTGTCGTACTCGCAGGGAGTTGGTATTCCACTGCAAGACACGCGGTCTCCTAGGAACAGGGTTGCGTCTGTTCCTACGTCTGGCTATGATGGCGAGTGGTAGGGCTCCCAGTAATGAGAGCAGCAGCTTCTCCCAATCGGTGAGCGCCAGAGTTGGGTGGGAGCTGGGTCATGAGCGCTTGGACAGCAAGTCGTAGCGCTTCGGTTACCGAAGTGAGTGTGGCTTGGATATCCACCGCCACAGGTTGCTGAGGGGGCTCCCGAGCTGGTTCGCTGGGGTGTTTGGGACTCCGCGATTGGAGGGCCTTTGAGTAGGATTCGAACTGGGTAGACCCAGACCCAGTGGGCTGAAGAGGGCGGAGCTCATTGTGCACTTGCCGCCGATCTTCAGGTGTTGTTGTCTTGCGGAGAGCCGTGGTTAGCTGCTGTTGGTGTCGCCACTTGGGACACGAGGGATCAGCAGCCCGGTGCCGATCTCCGCAATGAAAACACTTGGGAGTGCTAGAAGTGCACTTCCGAGTGTGGTGTGATCCGCCGCAGATGGAGCAGCGATCAGGCCTGGTGCAAGCGGCGGAGACATGATTAAAGGCTCCGCAGCGGGTGCACTGGAGGGGACGAGCTTTAAGTGGTCGAACAGCAAACTTCATCCCATTGATGTAGACATGGTCAGGTGGAGGGGCAGCGAAGCGGACGGAGACAGGGTGGCCTCGACGACGGACGCCGAGTATCTCAACATCAGCCTCAATGCCCTCGGCAATGTCCTGTTCCCGGACCTCACGATCGACGCCGAAGATAGTGCCCACATGGAAGTCCATGCGGGAAGCCTCGAACGAGCGAACGGGAATATCGAGGAGGGACTTGAGGGTCAGGAGGTGATCGCGGGCTTCTTGGGATGACACATCAGCAGCCACGATGTTTCGTTTCCGGTTGAGCCGGACCTCAATGACCCCTGGCTGGCCATAGAGGTAGGCACTCATGTGTTCCTTGATGGTAGCCCTGAAAGAAGTGTTCTTCTCTCGAGGGGTGAACAGCACCGTGGACACACGAGTCACCTTGGGGCGGTTGACTCGGCGCGTGACCGTAGTCCAACCACCGGATCCCGATCGTGATCAGGAGCCGGATGGTTGGAGCGGGAAGGTTGTTGTGCCGTGGTGGAGTTGTTAGCTTGGTCCTGAGTTAAATCAGAGGAGGTAAACCAGGGAACCTCCGGAGGCGAACCGGAGGATGGTAGGGCAGCGGTCTTGTCAGAATCTTGATGTTCAGGATCCTCGGCTAAGGCTGCGAAGGAGTTATGCAGAGTTACTTCACCTTGGGAAGTGAGCTCTTGCGAGGGTCCGGAGGAACGAGGCTTGCGGAGGCGGTTCGCAGTTGCGAGCACATCGTCCAGTGCCTTGAGCTGGGAGGCAAGGTCTTCTTTTCCAGATGGAAAGAAGGTAGTAGATGAAGTGTTGCTCTCACCAGATATGACAGCCTGCAGTGCCTGAAGAGAGGCTTCTGGCTGTCCGGTAGGGAGTAAAACAGAAGGCGATCGACTCGAGTCGGACGACTCGGCTGTCACAGCGGCATCGTCGGTGACCTTGCGCTGTTGGCGCTTGGCCTTTCCTTTGCGCTGAGGCTTGGGAGGTGGGTTGTCGGCAGGATCCTTCAGGAATTGCGCCGCTCTCAACCGGGTCACAGGGGGAGATGGGCTGCGGCTACCGGCCGGAGATGAAGAGACCTGGGGCGGTGAAGGCCCTGAGGCAGGAGGGGGGACAAGGTTGCGACGGGACTCCTCAATGGAGGGGGTTGTCAACAACCGAAGACTCTCATAGAAGTCCTCAAGTTGTCCCCGGACATGGCACTCGATATCGGCACGATAGGATGCCGGATCTCGGCCGAGGCTGCGAGTACGGCGGCGTTCCGGTTGGAGACCACCGCGGCGAGCGGTGTGTTGCTCCATAGCAGCAACAGCCTGAAAAAACTGGAAGCGAGAAAAGGGGCCGAAACCGCAAATTAGTGCGCTATAAGCTCACCTTGATAGCGACGGAGGAACAGAAGTGTGGTCCGATGAGAACAGGTGGGACGAGGAGTTGGTCCCAGCGGCAAGGCGGGACCATGCAGCCGGAAGCCCGGCACAACCCCGGAGGGGCCGGCGGCGGCGATGCGCTTCCTCAGTGGTCCACGGTGAAAATCCGAGTGGTGGAATTCTCGAAGATTATTCCACGTGAAAATCCACAGAGGAGGCACACAGGGGCCCCGCGGCACTCGCACAACACACGCGCAACGCGCCACAAGCACAGGGGAGGCTTGTGGCGCGTTGCGCTGAGGAGCACGGCCGGGGAGCGGGCGGCGCGACGAGCGCGCGCGTACTCGTCGGAGCGAGCAGCGCACGCGTCCGAACGCGCCGAGAGCTGGAGGCGAAATGCGGCGACAACAGGAGCGCACGAAATCGAAGGGAGCGAGCGACGGAGGTCCGCTCTCGCTGAAGGTTCTGAGACCCATAAACCAAGGTCATTCAGCCATGCGTTCGACGTGGTCTCAAGTTCCTCAAGGCTCTGCCCAGAAAAAAAAACTTGTGTCGTCAGCGTACAGCAACACCTCACCCGCAGTTGAAATGTTAATTATATCATTTATATACAGTATGAATAACAACGGGCCGAGTATAGAGCCCTGAGGAACGCCGTATTTAATGTTTTCTTTTCCTGACGTAATGCCATGTATGGAAATAAACTGAGCCCTCGAGTGTAAATAACTCCGTATAAGACTTTGTGCTGTGCCTCTAAAACCATATGCCTCAAGCTTACTGAACAAGATATGGTGTTGTATAGAATCAAACGCCTTATGAAAGTCTAGGTAGATTCCAACTGTAAATAACTTGGCTTCGATGTTACGGATGATTTTATCTTTAATATGCAGCAGGGTCATTTCGGTCGATTTCCCCTTCTGAAATCCGTACTGCTGTTCAACTATCACTTTCCTTAACGATAAAAAAGTGCTAAATCGTTTATATAGGATTCGCTCCGCAACTTTGGAGAACAGTGACAACACTGAGATTGGTCTGTAATTGTTTAACTGATTGTATTTACCATCTTTGTGTATTAGAGTAACGTGAGCAATTTTCAGTCGTTGTGGGAAGATACCAAGGGCTAGCATTTGATTGAAAATATGCGATAGGGGCTTTGCTACGTCATGCTATGGTTTTGCTTTTGGCTTTAATATCATCTTCACCAGCAGCCGATTTGTTGTCAAGGGAATTCAACATAGAAATAACTTCATCCTCAGATGTAGGAACAAGAAATAGACTTTCCTTTACAACATTATTAATATAACTTAAAGGGTTGCACTCTGGTTGGTTACCTGGCATGATAATTGGAGCTCCGACATTTATGAAATAATTGTTAAAAAGACTGGCTAACGATTCGCGGGAGTATGCTCTTCCATTAATTTCCAGTTCTAATGGTAAGCTAGCCGTCGGGGCGTTGGTCAACTCACGAAAAACTTTCCATTTTCTGCTACTACTTTGGGTTGAGTTCTCAAACTTATGTTGAAAAAATGCGAATTTGGCTTTTTTTAAATCTGAATTTAACCTATTCCTGAAGCGTTTGAATTCATGCAATTGTTCGACTTCACGCGTTTTTAGAAAAAGGCTGAACATTTTTTCCTTCTGTTTGATGCGCTATAAAGATCCTTAGTTATCCATGGTTTCCGGCCTTTTTTGTGCTGAAGTATCGTTGATAACGGAAAGGCAACATTATAGCAATGCTGTAGTGTAGAAATGAATGCATCATATGACTTAGAGGGATCGCTTTCAGCGTACACGTTTGTCCAATTTGAAGTAGCCACCAAAGACGTGAATAAACTAACACTATGGTTGTTAATGTGGCTTTTAGTGTGTTTTATATTTTGAGAGTTGCTTTTTATGGGACATGCTGCAAATATGGATAAACGATCACTTATATCCGAACACAAGACACCGGATAAAGTTGTCTCCTTAGGAATGTTTGTGAAACAAAGATCAATCAGCGTGCTTGAATGCATTGTTACCCTAGTGGCTTCGGTGGTTAAATTTTCACAACCATTTGCAAACATGACTTCTAGAAGTTGGTATTTTGGTTGCTCAGCTGAAAAAAGGTCAACATTGAAATCACCAATGACAACAACGTTCCATTTTTTGGCGTTTACTAAAACCAACATTCTCTCAATAAAGCTAAGAAAGTTTTGAAGAATGCCATGGGGAGGCCGGTAGAGTTCAAGAACTAGTACATTGTGACACACAATCGCAACTGTTTCAAAATCATTGGTCACGCATGTGAAACCTGGCAAGCATTCAAACTGATGATCTTCCGTACATAAATAGATACGCCCCCACCGCGCCTTTCCGCGCGATAAACAGAAACGTGCCTATAATCACAAAAACTGAGTACTTCTGAGCTATCGCAAAACCAGGTTTCTGAAAAAACCAAAAAGTCAAACGCGCAATCGAAAACCGATAGATATGCTTCGATTTCCACATGTTTGTTTCGGAGACTTCTTGCGTTCATATGAAAGAGAGAAACGTGCTTATTGTGCAAACAATTTTCACTGTTCAGTATTCTTTTAAAAGTTTCAGTAGTGTACGTGGCCATAATTTAAATTCGGGTGTCACAGTGAGCTTGAACTGAGAGCTAGACAATCTTTTCGAGGTCTTCTTCGTTTGAGATCCTGATAGCAGTTGCACCATTGCATTTGCGCACAAAGACTCGCCCTACTGAAGTCCAAACATACTGATACCCATTTTCTTTCGCTTTACGTTTTGCAAGCCAGCGCAGCTGTTTGTTCGTTGCCGTCAGGCTGTCAAAGAATATGACGCCAAGTTTCTTAGTCTGTAGTTCCTTTCTTTTCTCGAACCATTTGGCCCTAAGAGTTCGCGACGCAAATCTGACAATTACCACATTTGGCTTGCCGTCCTTTGCGGGCAGTCTGTGTAACCCTTCATTGTCGTCTTCAGTCAGTTCTGCGATCTCAAGATGCTGAGCTAATTTATTCACTTCTAGCAGGAGGTCCTCATCGTCTTGTCGTTTAAGACCGTGAATTTCAATGTTTTGTTTCCGGCTGTACTGCTCTAGATCATTTATCTGTTGTTTTAGTCCGGACACAGTTTTCAGTACTGGTGAACTTTCCATAGCGTCTACCCGTCGACACAAGTCGATTATTTCCTGGTCTTGCCTATTTTGTGTGTTTCTTAGGTCGTCATAGGTATTGGACAGGAACTGAACGGATTTCTCAATATTTGTTACAGTTTCCTGCAAGCTCATCAACTTACCTAATTTTGCTTCGAGTAGCGGAATTTGGGACAGCTTTCTATTTATTTCTGCCAGCTCTGCCTGTATTTTCCAGTCATATCTTGTATTTCATGCTCGCTAGCGGAAGGCTTGCAAGACAAACATTTCTGATTTAATAGTTGTTTCTTTCATCGGTCCAAAAGACCGTTCAGATATGCCACTGCATTTACCAAGGTGAAACTGCAAGTCACATTCAGCACACGTCAATACCAAATCATATTCATCAAACTCTTGATGACAAGAGGAGCACTTATCTTTATCAAATGGCATAGAACACTTCAAGCAAGGGGCGGCCTTATCAAGAAAGAGAAATCTTAACAAGAAAAGACGGTAAGAGCAGCGGCAGTAGCAGTGGTGCAGTTGGGCTAATAATACATAAAATAAGGCGAAGTGTTTTTTCACAAACCTGCAAGGAATGCGGGATGCGTTTTAGGCACCGGAGAACTGGACCATGCCACCGCTACCGCTGCCGCCCAAGAAGTGAACATATCGGGGTCCGGATTGTTGCTTTTGTAGACGGGGCTGGACGATGATTTGTTGGCGCGGCCTCTGATGCGATGGTGACGACAGTGGTGACCACGATGTCCAGCGTTTTTCGTTCCGTTATTCTTGCACGGCGACAATATCTGCAAGGAATGCGGGATGCGTTTTAGGCACCGGAGAACTGGACCATGCCATCGCTACCGCTGCCGCTCAAGAAGTGAACATATCGGGGTCCGTATTGTTGCTTTTGTAGACGGGGCTGGACGATGATTTGTTGGCGCGGCCTCTGATGCGATGGTGACGACAGTGGTGATCACGATGGCCAGCGTTTTTCGTTCCGTTGTTCTTGCACGGCGACAATATCTGCAAGGAATGCGGGATGCGTTTTAGGCACTGGAGAACTGGACCATGCCACCGCTACCGCTGCCGTCCTCATTTGCTGGCAGTAATAACCCCATTTATTCAGCCCAAGGTGGTTTTCGTAAGAGCTAGTGCTCCTTGCTCAAACAGAATTCATTATGGATGATCTTTAACGGCCAATCATGGTTGTTGGACTTTTCTTGGACTTCTCAAAAGCCTTTCATCTTATTAACCACAAGATTCTCATTAAAAAGCTCGATTAATACGGCATTAGAGTGCTATCACAGAAATCGCATCAAAAAGACCTCAATTTGTAAGGATTAGAGGACAGAAATGTTCAGTGATATCAGTCAAAACAGGAGTCCCACAAGGTAGCATTTTAGGCGCTCTTTTATTTATCCAATACCAAAATGAAACAGTCCGTCTTTCTGAAACTGCCCATTACGTAATCTACGGAGATGATACAAATTTATTTTTTGCGAACAACTCAGAAGATCCAGCTTATGAAACGAATGTGTCGCTGTACAAAATAAATGCATGGGCTAAAAGTAATTGCTTTAAGCTTAATCCTGATAAAACTAAAGCCGTCCTATTTCACTCCCGTCGCAGACATATACAGCTGCCTGACATTCTGTTGAACAAAACCAAAATTGAAGTAGTAAAAACATTCAAATCCTTGGGCGTATATTTCTCTGAAAATGTGACATGGGATAAACACGTGAAAAACTTGCCATCATACGCCGCCACAGTCATTATCTCCCTACCTCAGTGAACTTACTTTTATGCAACTCCTTGTTTTCTACTTCATTAAGTTAAACATTTCTAGTATGGCCCATCACAGCAGCAGCAAACATTACCAAGCTCTCAGTATTGCAGAAACGAGTCCTGCGCCTGGCATGTAAAGTTCCGTACCGGTCACACACTGCTGGTTTTTTAAAAAGCACCACATCCTGTCACGCAACTTTAAATTTGTAAACAGTGTCGCTTATGCAAATTAGACTCATTAAAGGTAAAGATGTTTAGACATATTTAGCAGGATTGCGGAAATTCTAAAGAACTGATGATTGATTGGTTGGTTTGTGGGGTTTAACGTCCCAAAGCAACTAAGGCTATGAGAGAGGCCGTTGTGGAGGACTCTGGAAATTTCTACCACCTGGGGTTCTTTAACGTGCACTGACATCGCACAGCACACGGGCGCCTTGCTTTTCGCCTGCACCGAAAAGCGGCCGCCGAGGCCGGGATTCGATCCCGCGCCCTTCGAGCGCCGTAACCACTGCGCCACCCCGGCGGGGTTAAACAACTGATGAGGTACGTTATTTAGCAGCATGGAAGCTTACCAAATACCGAATACGGAAAACAAATTCTGAAATATTCATTGCCGACAATTATTAACCAGATGTTCATGGAGGAAATTATTGACGTAACCAGAAATTCGTTACCAGAACTGCGCGCTGTTTGAATATAATTAACAGTATTTTTCTAACTTATGTCGTTCTTCTTGTTTGTTTGCTCTCAGGTGTGGTGTAGTTTAGCCAACATGTGTTGATTGAATAAAATTAACTTTATTTTCCACCAATTTAGGAGGCCCCTTACTCCCCGTTCCTGGCACGCAGGCCTGAGGAATGGGTCTGGAACCTCCGCGACGAAGGACTAGCGATTAAACACTCCCTCAGCCGCCAGGCAGACAGCGAGAAAGGAACGATCGTGAAAAGGGGAAGAAGGAAGGAGCGCTGGTGTTCTAGTGTGCTGGTGTGTTGTTCTTCTGTCTTCGCCTGACTGACGGATCCTGTCTTGTCTGCGAGCAGGACTGTTCTCTCCCGTGAGGCCATTTCACGTCAGGGGATTGGCCAGTAGTTCTTTTACGCCGGAATTAGAGTTCATGTACAATTATGCCTGTAATGTATCTAGCTTCCCCAGGTGGGGGTTCGGCATCCTGGTTTGCCAGTCTGCCGGCCCAAAGCTTGGACTTGGAATCTTGCGGAAGAAATGGAATAAGTGTAATACCGGTGGCATTTGTATCAATTGGGGATGGATTCCTGAAGTTGAAAAATCCAAAAATATTCCAGAAGCAGCTGAATCTGTCACGCTCCCCTACATAGAAATATCTGAGGTGTCCGTTCGGCAGGAGATGTATTCTCTGTAAGTCCTCGAATATACAGTGTGTGTCGGACTTGCTTCGGTGCATATCGTTTGCATCACTGGCAGTAAAGCCTTTTATAACTAAACAGCTGGCATGTTCAAAAGGTATACGCGGCGTGGATTAATTGGTTTTACTGCAAGGAATGATCGAGGAATTTAACCAGGCTGGCGTTGGCATCATATCACTGTTCCGTTGCAGCAGAGATGCTGGTGGCTCCAGGGGGCCGACAGAATCGATGACAGCGACGTTTGCTGGGGCTAACCGTCCAAAAGAGATCAAAGTATGACCCTGTGTGTAACGTGTAGATCCCCTGCAGCCTCGCCCTTTGCAGTGCAAAAACTGCTGGCGATTTGGACACAGCAGCAAGGCGTGCAAATCCGCAACACGCTGCAGACTGTGCGGAGACAACCATTCATCTGACATTTGCAAGTCTGCTGTGGTAATCTGCACACCATGTCACGCAGATGACCCTGCTGATGATGATGCATACCCAAAACGCGCAGATGAACGCACAGATGAGCAAACTGTTCTCGACATTACCCAGCAAAAAAAGTGCTCTAGAGCAGAAGTCTATGCACAGCTAGACCATAAGAGGAATTCATATGCAGCTTGTGCAAGAACACTATGTTCGGATGTGGAAGCAGGCCTGCGAAAGTCGGTTGTCTCAGCTGTAAAGAAATCATTTGACGGTTTTTAGAGCATATGTTAAGCACGTTCACAGAAGCTGTGTCACAGGTATTACCTGCAAAGATTGGTTCTACCGAAATTGCAGCTTTGCAAGTTGGCAACCATTATATAGCAGAATGCCATGCTCCTATTGTTTCTAGGGCCTCTTTTGACAGAGATTCTACCCAGACGACGCCTACTCCTTTTTTCTTCAATGAAAGGGCATGGTCAGGGTCCTGTGGATACCCACGTGGCCACCGTTTACCCATCGGATGTAGAGATGACAGATCGCACGCTCTTGTGCTGCTCTGTGTGCGAGGGGGTCAATGCTTCTCAAGCTGTTTTTACAGCTTTGTAGCTGGACCCCTAGCAACCATGTTTATGGTTGCGAAATAAATTAATCTCAAATTTCAAAATACTATGTTACGTTTTCCATACGTACAAGTAAATATGCAAATGCTGCAGGGTGAAAACTCGAAGGGTGCAACGCTGCTGCACCGAATATGGAGGGAAAGCATTATCTGCGGCTGACCGAGCGTTCTTCTTCTTCTTCCCTAGCCCACATATAAAACTCCGATTTAACCAAGCTGTGTGAACGCGCCTTAGGGGCCTATTGGAGTAACGTGAAATCAGGGTCCTAGGCTCATTCTGACATAACCGTCCAATGCGAAACGAGGGACGCAAGTTGGAAATACTCTTTCAGGGCACCACGCACGCGTACACGGACACGGAACACAGCGACGAGCGGTGAGACCTGGCGTAATTTTGCTTTTGCAATAATATCCTGAGTGGAGAGATTTGAGCGGAAGCCAACCATGGCAGGAGGTATGAGGTGGTCATCTTCACCATATTAATTAGACCGATTGAGAATGACGAGTTCCATCAGGTTACCAGCATAGGAAGTGAGAAAAATGAGACAGAGGTTGGCTACTCCTGGCCCTACGGGGCTGGGACTGATAGGTCACCGCCGTTTGCGGGGGATGCTAGCCGTCTTCCAGAGGTTGCACCTGTTGTAGGCCATCATTGCACCCGACTCTGCTTCGGTGGCTGACGACGGCTGTTGCGATGCGCGGCTTTCCCTCTTCTTTTTTTGCGGCGTAAAGCTACAACACCTTGGGTCAGAGTCGAGTTTCGCGTGTGCCAACAAATTTGAAGCGATCAACCAGAAGCCTCATGCTCAATCACTATTGAATCGATGCTTAAAAATAAACTAAAAACCTTGTCATCCACGAGGGTATCCAACCTGAGTCCCTTGGATTCCCAGCCCAGCACTTACCACTGCGTCACGACGCCCTGTCTTTGTATTCTTTATTGCCGAATTTATTATCATATTTTACTCATAAAGAGCATTACTCCACAAGCACACAACATGGGTTAAAACCGCACGATTTTAACTGCGTGATTCATTAAAAATCAGGCATTGCAGCAACACTTCATTCTCAGAAGCCACTCAGGCACTTCGTCTTGCGTCTTAAAGACTTGAATAACACTGGAAACGGCTTCGCGAAAATGCGGCTTTATTTTCCTCGCATAAACATCTGCATGGCTGAAAGCCATTCTGGATGGCTAGATACTCTGCAGGCTAAGAAATTGGCAGTGGCTTAGCTTGGTTAAGCCTGGTAATTGAGAAAGCAACAGCTATGGCTACGCCTAGCTTCAGCTGATGGTGTAACTGGTTGTGGTGCTTGTGGTTATCCTTATTGTTATGCAGTGATTCATACTGGCCACGGCATATTGTTCAACTATTGTTTATTGCGGTGTGCTACCTGGTTATTCGATGCATACCTAGTAGCGAGGCAAGGAGTGCCGTGGCTGCAACGAGCTACTTGGTTGTGGGTGAGGTTAAGGCAGAATGTACAACTGCCGCTCCGGCACCGGTTGCAAAGGCATTCTTTACACCAGCAGAAATGAAAGCATCCCTGGAGACTGCGTTGGTTCCACCTGCCGCTAGGCCACCTCCTATAGTATCCAAAGTTGCACCCCCCCCCCCCGGTAGCTGCGGCTGCAACCCCATAATTCTTCTTAGCTTTAGGAGCATGTGGCACAACTGCAGCTCCGTGGTTGGTAGCTACCGCCTCGCGAGCCAACGGCGCGAGTTGGAGCCCCTGTTTTGCCGCAGATGGGATGGCGTCACTCCGGCTGTAGCGCCTCTCGTTTATGGAGCGGGAGTTACGCCGCGGTCAGTAGCTACCGCCTTGCGCGCCGACGGCACGAGTTGGGGCCCCTTTTTTGCGGCAGATGGGATGACGTCACTGCGGCTGTAGCGCTCCCTCACGGAGGGAGCGGGAGTTAGGCCGCGGCTGGTAGCTACCGCCTCGCGAGTTGATGGCACGAGTTGGGGCCCCTGTTTTTGCGCAGCTGTGCTTGGCGGCGCGCCTAAGTTCACGCTAAAGGTCAATGGTAGCTACCGCCTCGCTACGCGAAAGGCTGAATAGTGAAAGTAGTATTGCTTCCGCAATAATAACGTAATCATGCCCAGCAGTAAGCCATCATCATCTTCTTCCCCTTGTCTACATTGAGAATGATAGTGAGATTCTGCGAGTGACGGGTACTGCGCCTTTCCTTTCCTGTAGGCGAATTATAGAATGCCAGTAAACTTTAATGCGTTCAATGGAATGCTGGTTGTATTCGACAAGAGACGCGTGATGTACGGTCACGACAAGACGTTTAACCAGAGGGGCAGCGAGAGGGGCCCGGAAGACAGAATCTTCCCAGACCGAGACGAATGTCTAGCGAAAACACGTCGCCAGGAAGCTCTACGACGTGTTATGGCCGCCGATAAACAATAGCAACGGCAGCCGGAGGAAAGTGGGAAAGAGGACGAGGAGGATGAAGGAAGCGATTCCAAGAATCGTCGGTGCACGGACCACACGATAAAACTCAGTGAAAGTGCAAACTCAGCTCCAAGCATAACCATAAATTTACGCCACCTATATCCAGGCATGCACTGCAAGCCACTGCCATTTTTTTTCTATCTTCTCTAGTTTCTCTTCCGTCTGCAAGAAGCAACGGATGTGGCTCAGCTACAGTCAGTAGCAGGCCCGCGGCTTCGGTATGAAAGTCGCTTGTGCAGGTTTCCGTGCAGCGGGGCGTTCACCTTCTGTCCAGCAATCGTTCATAAAGGCGGTCGGTGAAGGCCTCAATGCATGGTTCATCTAAATTATGGAGATTTATTGGAAGAGCCGTCCGGTCCTCGAGCAGGGTTGGGGCGGAGGTGAGTTAAGGCGAATCTTACCTCAGCCCCCGAAATCCCCGCATCGAGGGCTGCGTTTGCATCGCCCATATAGTTGGTAGAGGATTGGGTAGAGTGGCGTTGAGTTACCGGACACGATGTTCATTGAGGAGGTGTTGGTTGGAGACGGGGTGTTTATGAACTATGCGATAAATGCTGTCCTGTTGGAATGTTTCTCATAAAAGGTAGCGGAGAGTTGCCAGTTGCCATAAAAGGCTTCACATATTGCCATGGCGAATGTGAAGTACACAAGAAGTACACAAGGAAAGCTAATATACGCACTGACACAGAGTCACGGCACCCAACACGATATCAACAATTCATGGGGCAACGGTGGTAGCTAACACCAGTGTTAAGTGAGGAGAAACGCAAGGCAAGTTCACCACTGTGAATATGAAAAACATCCAGAGATAAGGAGGAGTCTTTCCACCACCTCCGCGTCTGCCCGTGTGACGAGTCGCGATTCAGCCACCAGGAGCTTACCAATAGTTCCACCAAGTCTATAACATCAGGGCGGTCGCACGTTTCCGAGGCCACAGCAGCAGTTTCCAATCAGGTCTTCACTATCAGGAAAGGAAGTTATGGTCAAATACGACGCTATGGAAACAGCAGAATGATGAGGGAGAGGCTATTGTAAATAGCTGCATGGGATACATTAATATGTCAAGCCCTAGGATAACCTTTGTGACCCTCTACCAGAGCGGGCACAAGGATATCCTATAGGGCCTCACATAACCAAATCTTTTGGGCTTGGCATAACCAAAGCTTTGGACGTCTCCCACGCAGATATTCTCACTAACCTTTCCCTACTCAATCGCGACTACGATACCTACGATTATATATGCACGTTTCTCTCCAGCCATACAGCTGAAGTAAGCTTAGGCTCTTTCTTTTCAGTCCCTATTACCCTCAGTTGCAACGGCACGCCCTAAGTATCAGTACGCTGCCATTTTCTTTTGAATCTCTCCTTGCTCACATTTCTTATACGCGGACGATATCAACCTCTGGGTTTCAGCAGGCCACGATGCTGAAATTGAACCCCGTGGACATGCTCCAACGTTTTGAACCTACACGTGTCGTCATGTGCGTGCGTGCGTGTGGGTCGAACGCTGGCAAGACCAGCGCTCGAGCAAGAGTGCGTAGTCCTGGCTCGTTAACGAGAGGTTCCTTCACGCCGCCGTGACTGATTCAGCAAAGCTTGCTCTAGCTCGAATCCTCCCTTTCCATCTGAAGATACCGAGCACGGATGGTTCCACTGCGAGAGAGGACGAAGACACAACTGAGAGATGACGCCAAGACACCTGCTTTATGAGCGTGTTTTGCTTTTGGCCTGCTTTGCTTCTCGTGTCGGGCAAGGCTCCTCGTCCTTGTGCCGACTTCCATAAGCTAAATTTTATCACTAAGGTTCTCATTATTCGGATCCCGAACATCAAGACTGCATCGACAACATTAGTGCTCAGTTTATTTGCACAGTATCCCTTGCCAGGGTTACTGGTAGGTTCTCCTCACACAACCGTCCTGTGGGTATGCGGTGTTCATTTCATCAGTACGAACTTACCGTTCTAAAGATTTGAGGTTTGGTTTAAAGAACGCGCCATAATATTTTTCAAGCCGCATGGACAAAGTGTTTGGAGGCCTCGAAGTATTCGCCTTGCCTTATTTACGCGATGCAGAGACGGCGGAGAAAAGTCGCCCAGTTGCTCTGTAATCGTGTCAGTTTCTTTCTTCGAGTCTGCTTCTGTAGCCGTTTCCACGTGAAGCAGTATTAAACTTTCTTTTTGGTTAGTCGACGCCTCGTCATTTGCCGGGACTGCTGATGCTTTCCGCTGGCCTCCAAGCCGCAAGGCCAAAGCTACTCTTGGGGCTTTCGAGTCACATCTAGTAAAAAACCTACAAGGCATCTCTTCACATCCCTAGTAGTGTTAATATAATAATTGGTTCACAGAAAGGAAAAGGCGCAATATCTGTCACATTTGTTTTGGTGGACTCCTGAAGAACACCGTATGGGAAGGGAGGAAGATGGGCGTGAAAGTGGAAAGAAAGTAAGGTGAGCAGTAGTGGAGGGCTTCGGAGTAGTTTCGACCATCTGCGGATCTTTAACGTGCTCGGACATCGCAGAGCACACGGACGCCTCTTCGTGTCTCCTCCACTGAAACATAGCCGCCGCGATCGGGATCGAGCCCGGGTACACCGGCAAAGAAGTCGGGCGTCTTCGCACTGCATCACCTCGGTGGGGCCTGGACTTAGGGGTCTATAACCATTTAACGGACCTCGTGGAAGCTCATCTCACCTCTGATTACAAGCGCTTCATCCAAATCCGCACTGCACGTCGCATACTCAACAAGGTTAAAATATGCTTCGAAGCGACTTTTCTGACGAGGCCCAGCTTCCGCATCGCATCCACGGTAAACTCATCGTTACTCCTCTCCCTAAAACGTGCACCCACCGTATCATCTCGCTTGCTGTAAGGATAGGGCTAAGACTCTGCACTAAACGATTCAAGAGGTATAATCGAATATGTAGACGCTGCATATTGCGGCAAAGGAAAAATGAATGCAGTCGTACTCAATGGCAAGTGAGAAATGGTTACAGCAGCGTCTATAAAAATAAAATCGATACGGACAGCGAAAGAGGCTGCAATAGCACTGGCTCTTGCTCAGACCCAGGCAAAATACATAGTCAGTGACAGCAAAAGCTCAATCAGGAGCTACACCGCTGGAGTAATAACAAAAATAGCGGGTAGAACCTTCGATCAAAAACGAATAGAACGAGACGTCACCCTTGTTTGGACGCCAGCCCATGCAAGCGTGCACGGAAAGGAGGCGGCACACAAACTAGCCCGAGATCTCACACACCGGGCTGGAGAAGTGCCACCGGAGTAAAACAAACAAGAGGACCTGATTAACTGTAGTGAAATAACAATGCACTACAGACTAAGCAAGAGGGTCCTACCACCACCAGGCCCCATGTTAGTCAAAGATGCAGCAGTAGCATGGAGAAAGCTACTGACAAATACGTACCCGAACCCTGTTCTTGTCCAACATATATGGTCCAAAATACCATCAGACCTATGTTTGTTATGTAACGGAAGGTGATCACTAGATCACATAATATGGGAATGTGCGAAGTTACCAGGTAGGGCTAAAAATTTAACTAAAGACACCTGGAAGACCCTTCTGCGAAGCTCAGACCCAACAGCCTAAAGAAAAATTGTTCGACTGGCCGATGATGTCGCAGGAGTCCAAGAACTACCCGCCTGCAACTAAGGCTATTGTCCCACCTTCCGGGTCTAACCCCGAAGAGCGGTATAGTCACTCTGTTGGTAAAATAAAACTTCTCCCTCTCTCCATCTCAACAGGTCGAACAGCTGTCTATATTGACGCAGCCCGGGGTGTGAGATTTCGGACAAGTTTGTGTGCCGCCTCGTTTCCGGGCACGCCTGCGCGGGCTGGCGTCCAACCTAGGGGGTTTTGCCTCCATCGAAACACAATAACTACACCACTGTAGATAGGATCCGTATTTTTCAGCGCCTAGATTTCATATTTCGCCTCAGATATTCACCCATTCCTTTGAGCAAGCCAATGAAGTTATAAGGATTCACCTGACAACTTATTTGCCTTCATCTGACCGACCGCCGGTTAACTAGGACCTCATCTTTGACCCGCCTCGAAGCAACCAAGCTAAGCCTAACGCTCGGTGTGGTACCGCTTCCTCCGCAGCGCAGAGCTGCGTCTCACGCCACCCCTGCGGCCGCTGAGCCATCGCCGCAGCTGCTGTAGCCTCGAAGAAGTCGACATGGACAACCAAGTCGACGGTACGCCAATCACTCCAGAAGAAATTCACGACGACCCCCGCTGGACCCGAATTGTTAAGGGCCAGCGTTCAGCCTACCCAAAAGGAGATGCTACTCCTCAAAGCGACCCCCTCAAGTCCGCCATAGCGCCCCCGCCATCACCAAAGACTCCCAGATTACGTCACCATGCTCCCCTACCTCGACTTCCACAAGAAGACTACAAGATCGTGTTCCGCCTCGGCGGCGGCCTCGACCTCCGCATCACTACCAATGGGGCCCTCCTGACCTCACTTTCTGCCATCGCCAAAGTTGACTATGCCACCACCCGTGCCAAGGATCGCGTACGTATCAACGCATACAACAACTCATTTACTGTCAGTTCACCCTCAGACCAACGCACCCGGGTCCGAACCTCTTAGTTGCGTTTCGCAACTAATTCGTACCCCCTGCGCGCTTATGTTGTCGCTCCTGACAACGCTCTCCGCGGTGTAATCTAGAACGCCGTGGACAAACAGAGCCAAGAGGAGATCATAGCAGATTTTCAAGCTATGAAACCCAGCAACACCTATGCCATTGCCGATGCAAGACAGATGGGACGTACGCGGTCCATCCTGATCACCTTCGTCGGCACAAAAGAACTACCCCACACCGTGGTATTCAACTGCGACCTTTTTATCTGCTACCCTTTCCGCCGCAAGGCCGAAGCCTGCACCAATTAGAGCTTAGGCCATCACTCCGACGTATGCACCCAGCCCAAAGTCGGACGCTGCACGCGCGCGGAGCCGTGCACGAGATTCGGGAGCCCCCCGACTGCACACCTAATTGCATCTTGTGCCAAGGCACACATGTTACGGGATCCCGCCCGTGTGGACTTCGCTACACGCGGACCGGTCCCTCTCCAACTAACTCCAGCCTTAAGTCAACGTCATCCACCCAAAACCCTCCACCGAAGACTCCCGCCCATCTAGACCCTGCCAGCGGTCCAACTCCTGGCCCGCCAAGAACGCAGCCCCCGCCGTCGCTCCGTCTCTTTTCCGCCACTGCCGAGCCAAGACACCCCATCGACTTCTTCCCAGGTGAGCCGGCCTTTGCAGCCTCCCACCCCCGACACCGAAAAAGAAGAGCTCAAAGCTGAAGTCGATGCCCAAAACAGGGAGATTACCCTGCGAAAACAACAGCTGCAGGCGTTGTTAGGGCACCCCCAACTCCCCACCCCTTCACCACAATGCCCCCACCACCTATCCCTTAAAAGCCCCTGCCGCCCCCATGTCCATTTCCTCCAATGCTTCCTCCCGCGCCACCTTCCTTACCCGCAGCCCTCCAGAATGAGGCGGTCCACCAACCAGCCCACATCCAACCCGGAGGTGGAGGCCGTCATCCGCCACACATCCTCGTTTCTTGATGCCCCTGAGCAACGCCTCATGGCCGCAATTTCTGCCCTGCGCACCGACACGCAGAAATGGATGGAACAAATTAACGAATGCGTAGCCAGAATTGAGGCCCGCCAGAGTTCCCACGAAGCCGAACTTGCCCAGACGACCCTATTGGTGTCATCCCTCCTCCGCTCCTCCTCATCTCCCAATCCAACTGCACTAGCAGGGACACCCAGGCCTCGTGATGGTCATACATCCCTCACGCCTTAATTTCTGGCAGTGGAACTGCCGTGGTTGCCGCGGAAAGCGGAACGCGCTGCAGCTCCACCTCCAGAACATCCCTCCTTTCGACATCCCCGCTTCATTCGCCCTCCAAGAAACTTTCTCCCCAGTAAAGCTGCGCAACTTCACTGCTTTATCCTCCTTCCGCATCCCCCCCCCCCCCCCCTCCCCGAACATTGTCACTCTGGTTCACCGCGACTACACGGTGATAGAGCATCCTCTCGACATTCCAGAGTGCACGCAGCTTTTCTTAGAACTCCTCCCAAGGCGGCGACAGGATGCCAGTCTCTTTGTTCTGAATGTCTACAGCCCTCCTCGCACACCTTCAGCTCTTCTCCTCCTCCTTCTACGCAAAGCCCTTTCTCGCGCACATCGCAACGCGCTCCTCATTCTTGGGTATTTCAATGCACATCACGTCAGCTGGGGTTATCCCGGGAACTGTAGGAAAGGTCTCGCGCTGTGGACATTCGTCCAGAACTAACAGCTATCCGTCCTTAATGATTTTTCTGACCCAACCCGCATCGGCGCCAGCATCCAACGCAACACTAACACGGACCTTTCCATCTGCAAAAACGAATTGGACGCAGCGTGGACGAACACTTGGGTCTTTCTCGGCGGCGACCCCTATATCGTGTCCATCTCTTTCTCTTCCTACCCTATTCTCCCGCCAGCGTCTGAGCCAGGTAGTCGGCTGGGATCGGTTCCGTCACTCACGGCAATATGCCCCCAACTCCATCTGAGACCTTTCTCAATGGACTGCCACCTTGCTGAAAGATGTTTCATTCGCCACCTCTACCGTCCCTACCCCTCCTCACTCCTCCAAGGCTAACAGCCGCTTCCTTCGCCTATGGGAGGCGCATTATTCCCTGCCCCGACGCTGGCTTTCACAAAAACACAACCGCTCACTACGCCTCCGCCTTGCTCGCCTGGGTATGAAAATTGAGGTGCACTGCTCATACCTCACCAGGCAGAAATGAGGCCAGACCTGCAACCGCATGGCCGGTAACCTCTGGCTGAGGGATACGTGGGCGCCCCTAAGTGTCCTCCTTGACCCGTCGCATACCAAGGCCACGCAACGAAGGGTTGTGACGCGGCTCCTAAAATCCTCACCGCCATCTGATTCCGATTTCCTTCTTGCACTCCGAGATCGCTATCTCTGCACTTCCCCTTCGTCCCCCCTCCCTTCCTACATCGGCACCATTAATTCTGCGCATGACGCAGATGTCACTTTGTGGGAGGTTTGTGCAGCTCTACATAAGCTCCCACCACTTCCGCACCAGGAGCAGACCGAATTTCTAACAAAGCCCTCCGTAACCTGGACACATCATCCCTAGAGGCCACTATGGACTTCTTTAACAAACACTGGCACGAAGGCACTCTGCCTTCTGAGTGGACCCACGCTAAGGTAACCTTCATCCCCAAACCCTGCAAACCCTTAGACATTCAAAATCTCCGTCATATTTCCGTCACCTCTTGTCTCGGTAAGCTCTTTGAGCATGTCGTTCTAGACCGCTTGCAGAGCTTCCTCGAGGACAACCATCACTTCCTCGATTCGATGTTCGGCTTTCGCCCATCCCTCTCTATACAGAATGTCATACTCCAGCTCTCCGAAGAGGTCCTTCACCCTCTTTACGCCAAGCGCACTCGCTCGATCATGGCACTGGACTTGACGAAAGATTTGACAATGTCTCCCATACCGTCATCCTAGACGCCCTTCTACCCTTAACGTGGGTTCCTGGATCCATGGTTACATCAAGGCTTTTCTTTCCCATCGCACGGCTGAGATCTCATTCGGCAGCCTCTCCTCTTCCGCTTCCCCTCTTCGAAATCACCCCAGGGTTCTGTTCTATCTCCCCTTCTTTTCAACATCGCCCTTTTCCCTATGGCACGTGCTCTAACTACCATTCGTAACCTCTCCTATGCTTTCTACGCTGCTGATATCACCCTCAGGGTGACTACCGGCAATCTTGGAGAGATGGAAGCCGCCCTTCAGGCGGGCGCTAAAACGGTCGCTAATTAAGCTCGTACGGTCGGGCTAGCTTGTTCCCAGTCCAAGTCGGCGCTCCTGCTCCTCCTGGCTCGAGGCATAGATCCAACCTCATCTCCTAAACTTAACGTCACAATCGACGGACATCTCATCCCTTCTGTCTCTTGCATCTGTATTCTCAGTCTCTTTCTCGAATCGATCGCAAACACACTACTGTCCTTTCCCGCCTTACTACCACCGTCCAGCAGACGGTACGGATGATCCGACGGGTCGCTAACCGACACTACGGCATGCGCGAGCACGACCTCCGTCGTCTTGTTCGGGCCTTTGTGCTAAGCCGCTTTGTCTACTCCCTCCCCTACCTGTTTCTGTCTCGTGCCGAGGAAGAGAAGGTCAACTGTCTCATCCGCCAAACCTATAAGTCGGCTCTCGGGCTTCCCACTTCCACCCCCACTTCTCGTCTACTGGCGATGGGCGTCCACAATACTCTTTCAGAACTTGTGAAAGCCCATCGCGTGGCACAACTCGATCGTCAATCTCGCACCACCCCTGGAGGAGCCTTTCTCAATTCCCTTCGCTTGACCCGTGTCTCCCCTGTCTGTGTCAGCCATCCCTTGCCCAGTTCCCACTTCTCCATGCTCACTGTCAAGCCCCTTCCTAAGAACATGTACTCTGAGCATCATGCCGCTCGCCGATCTGCCCGCGCCTTCACCCTCTGGCATAGAGTTCCTTACACTAACTAGAGGGAAAGCTGAGGGCGCTGCACTTCAGCCACCATGGGCGCGCTAAGAATCATGGGCCGGTGTGCTACTTGTTGCGGGACAGTCGGTTTTTCTCGGGTACGTGGAGTGGCGTTACTGCGATGTTTCTTTTTCGTCATCATCATCATTTGAAGGTGCGTACATAGACCGCGAAAGCCATAGTAGCGAAGGCTCAAAAGCAGACGTCGCCAATAAATGGTTTCTGTTTCCCGAAATGCCACTAAAAACTTCCTGAAGTGATTGCGCAACCATAAATATTTTTATAACGTTTTTTTATTTCAAAGTTTGCATATTAAGTGCGAAATATTGGTATTTGTGCTGCTCAAAACTAAGCCAATAGGAGAAAGAGCCATCGCTTATATTTGATAAATATCACACTGACATGCTGTTTCTCTCTCTCTTTACAATTTATAGTCACAATATTCAATCTTAGGGCATTATTTACGGTAGAACAACGTTTATCTTTGCATTAGTTTTGGCCAAAAGTTGTAGTTCCGCACTCGGTAGCTCACCGGCCCATGATGCTTTGAGCGCCCATGGTGGCTGAACTGGCCGTCTGGAAACTCCATGTAAACGCCCATAGACGGCAGCACAGCTTTCCCTCTAGGTAAGAGTAAGAAACTCTATGCCCTCTGGTGCCAGTACGGTACACGGTCTGACACCGCGTATGTTGATGCGGCACCCTACCTCTCGCATCCCGCCTATGCCTTGGCCATTGTTTCTAATACACGAACACCCCGCTCCGTCGCCACTATCCATGCTCTCACTTCCACTGCCGTAGAGGTAGCTGCCATCGCCCTCGCCATTGCCAGCGCACAAGCCCTTTTCATATTTACCGACTCTAAGACCGCACTCCGCAACTTTGCAATGAGTAGAATCACTTCCTCTGCGCTCAATACCCTTAAGCACTCCTTCCCCCGTTCCGGATCTATCCAACTCTTTTGGGTTCCGGCTCACGCGGGGCACCCTGGATATGAGGCGGCAAATTCTATCGCTCGCGAAATGACCGACCGAGCTGGCCCCCTCCACCCCGGTATGGACACGCGTGACTCCCTCCTCACCTTCCATGACATCACCCTCCACTACCGCAACTCCCGCTTATCCCTCCCTCCCCCTCACAAGTCCCTATCTAAAATCGAACAGAATACGTGGCGCCATTTACAAGCCCACACTTTCCTCTCCCCTGCACGCCTTGCCCTTATTCACCCCGGTGCCTTCTAGCCCCAATGCACGCTTTGCAGCTCTCCCCGAGCAGACTATGCTCACATTTTTTACTCTTGTCCGGCGCACTTTCCTCCCGTCTCCTGGCAAATAAACAGCCCGCAGCTCTAGGGGGCTGCTTTGGCCAGCTCGGAGCCACATATTCAACAGCGGCTTACGACCTGGGCAGCGGAAGTCGCCGCCAGGCGTGACCTGGAGGCAACGACCAGCAGCCAGAAGGCCACCCACGGAACGGCGGAAACATAATTTTATTTTATTTATTTTTTTTTGTCTTCACTGAATAGAGTTTGTACCACTACCAACCAAGGGTGACGTCTCTCTATTCATTTTTGATTGACAGATGTTTATATTGACGCAGATTCGAACACCGACCTCGGCGGCTCCGTTTCGATGGAGGCAAAACGAAGAGGCGTCCGCGTGCTGTGCGATGTCAGCGGACGTTAAAGATCCACAGGTGGTCGAAATTACTCCGTAGCCCTCCACTACGGCTCCTCTTTCTCTCTTTACACATTCACTACCACCTTCAACCCTTCCCTTACGGCGCGGTTGAGGTGTTTACAGAAAACGAGTGAGACAGTTACCGGGCCTTTCCCTTCCTATAACAATCAGAAGCAGAAGCTATACTGACGAACCGATATATTCTGACAGCGAAAGGCAAGGCGCCCATTTGCTGTGCGATGTCAGTGCACGTTAAAGATTCGCAGATGGTCAAAATTTCGGGAGTCCACTACGGCGTCTCTGATAGTCTCAGTCGCTTTGGGACATTAAACAACGCAAACTAAACTAACGCAAACCACTATTACATGACGCCGACCGCTTTTCGACCGAACGAGCTGTATCAGCTACCCCTAAAATGCTCTCTTGTAACGCCTACGACATTCACGGTGATCGGCTGTGAAGGATCTTGTTTGAATTTATTTTATGTCAATTATTGAAAACCTACTGAGTGAAAAGAAACATTTCATAATAACAACGTTGCACACCGTCAGCAACTAAATTTGATGTTGTCATTGCTCATCACATCATTAGCAGTCGATAAAAATTTCCAGATAAGGTTGGAAATCAAGTTTATCAATTTATGTGTGTTCTAAGCCACGGCCAAATGCCTATTACGCAAGCGCTCGACATGTTCGTAAGCAATAGTTGTGACTGGAATCTCGGTAGGAAGTTTTTCGAGTATTTTTGTTCACTAAAAAATGTTGCTCTTATAGCCCGCGTAGGTGGTAACGTCACTGATGAGCTCGGATAACTGGTTCAGAGGAAGTAAAGGCGAGCAATAAGAGGTTTGTGCGCATAGTTCAAACATTGTATGCAGCAACTGATATTCGACCTAGGCTAATTGCAAGGAGATCATAGAGTAAAATATACATGCCCTTTAAATACCCACGTTAAGAGGGCGGGGGCGTTGACATTTTACAGGCCTCCACTACAGCATCCCTCATAGCCATGCCACGCTGAGGTCTCAGATAAACACTACAAAACTAAACGAACATGCTCACTCATTCTCGCTTACAGGTCAATTTATATTTCCTGCTTTTAGCTTTAGTGTCTGCTTTCTAAGAAGAAACAATTTACATCTGAGTATGCGTTGCGAGGCACCATCCTTGTTCTCTTTTGTTAGTTTTGCTTCTCACATTGTAAATTCAAAATGAACAATTTTTTTAGCGGCTCGCACTGCCATGCCCTGAAAAGCGAAAGCTTCCCAGTACACGTGCCAAGTGCACCTGCAAGGAGGAATTCACGGCCGCTGCAAGCATGCTGCTGCTGTGTGCTCTTTCATAAACTCCCACGAAGATAAGTCTTGCACAAGCCATGCTCAACAATGGGGCAAATCGAGTGGCGAAAATACGAGGTCCTTTTGGAAAGCATAGTGGACTTGTTGCCTAGTGAGCTTGTGAAGCGGGTTTTTTTTTCTTCACTAATAGTTTTTTCTTATAACCGCACCTGTGTACAGCGGCTCTGAAATATTTCTCGCATAGACCGAATCATATTACTGGCACTCTTATTAGCTTGAATGAACAGGCCATCAAATGCTCAGAACACGGTTTAATTTGTAGATGCACAGTGCGATATCCGTTCTTATTGTTCGTTTTTTAAAACAGGTCAGAAATCCACTCTCCCAGAGGTGAATCCTGCACCCCGCACTACACAACAGAAGTACCCCGAGATCAAACGTCCACTACAAGAGCTCTAAACTCTTCATGAATATGAACTGATTTGCAAATGAGTCCAAGAATAATTTATTGAGAGGGTTTCTGAAGATGCTGACGGAGAGATTCTTGAAGATCTATTGGCGCCAATGCTGGCGAGGTCCGTCTACCATTACCTAGAAAGTGATGATGACCAGCATACATAACGGAAAGTTCTTGTATCCGAACTTATTATTATCCTTATCCAGGCATATAACTGCTTAGCAATGTGTACACTACGCTGTTATTGATAAACGTGTTGGTTGAATATTTGCGCAGCAATGCTTATAGCCATGTTTGGTTTTTTAAACAGGCTCAATAGCGGCGCCACAGCAACCAAGGCTTTGCTGTGGCCCGGTTGGACTTGCAAAATATGGGGAGAAACAGTGTTCATTGAGATAAAGTGCCCTTTCAAGTATAACAAACGACCTTTAATTCACTACGAAGAAAGAAGTGCATCTTTCCTTACCTCACGTCCCCCATGACATTATTACACTCAAGAAGACACATTATTAATACACACAAACACAGGTATGGATGTACGTACTCAATTTCCAAATGTCACTCCTTTGCCTGCTCACCCAAGCAATCAGAAATTGTGCCCCACAAAGACCTCACTCTTTGGAAGCCGCTATATGGCGAAACATCCAAGCCCGCACACTACCAAACAAACCCGACACAATAATATGTGGCCCGCGCAATACCCCACAAATGCATATCCGGTCTGCGGAGAGATGTTCGACATCCTCCACAGGGTATAGACTGCTCCGAACAACCTACATCATACGGTTTACAGAAAATTTGCCTTGAGCAGTGAGAGGAGAACACTGGTTCACACAGAGTTCCCCATCGGTTCCACTTGAACGGTATTCGCCAATGGTTTCCCGGACCGAGGTGAACCACCCTCATAATTACTTTTGTAGTGAACTATGCGATTATATCACGAAAACGAGGATGTACTATGCGAGGATATCACGAAGACGAGGATCAGAACGACAAAGTGCCGCTGCGCTGCTCGAGCTCGCTGGCGCACGACTAGGCTAGCTATGTTCTTATGTTGTTCGCCGTGTAGCTTAGCGAGGGATATATACTCTGTTAAAACACAGTAAAACCCCCTTTCACTTTGTATAAATAAAGTTCATTCTCTCTCTCTCTTCCTTTGAGAGGTTATCAGAAAAGTGGAGTAGTTTTATTTAAAAAAGTTTATTACAGCATTGTTTTAACTTCTTATTGTACCCTTTTGATAATAGCATTTGTTTTGCCCTACATTTACATTGTAGGCTCATCAGTGTTCCTTTGAATAAAATGCTAAGATACCGATGGCTCTTCGTCCTAACGAGCTGTATAAGCTCTCGCCTAAAAATAAATATAGTGACTGATTGCTGTTGCGAGTAAGTGGCCCGCAATTTTGACTAGAAAGTGGCGGGGAAAAGGTGACACAGAGTTAAATTTTGGATATTTTTTTTTCTAAGAGTTTGCCACAAGACATAAGTTGAGAAAAGGGGAATGGGAGGCAGGAGATAGAAGGTAAAAGAAGCAGTGAAGTCCAGTTGCACTTATGTATTCGAGAAGGTTGGCAGTATAGTGATTGTCCATTGTCCATTTCTCATAATCGCTATTGCGATTCCACCGCAGGCCCACCTTCATGATTATCCGTTGCCTATTGTGAGTCGTTGATGGACACGTCCACAACAAGTGACGCACATGCAGACGTCAGGTGAAGTGTCACAGTGAGGGCACCTGTCAGTCACTAGTAGATCTTTTTCCCGCCATCGATGTCGAACAGATGTGGTCAGAGCCACTCCTGCTCGGATCCGGCGCACTGTCACCTCCTCCTGCCGAGTAAGACTACGGGAGAGGGTGCGAACATGGAGGAATGAGAGCGCGTGTTATGCTGGCGCAGAACTTGCGAATCAGAAACGTGGGACAAGAACGGATCTGGGGGAAGAAGAGAAGGTGGTGGATCGCCTGATGTGTTTATATGTGTCAAAGCATCCGCTTGAATATTATGTGGATCGTGAACATGGCCGCGAGTCCAGTGTATGCACACAAGACATGGGTACTTTGAACAGAGCAAATGTATGGACTGTGTTATTTGGAATGTGCGCCGAACGGCCTTAAGCTGTTGAAGGGCAGTGAGAGAGTCTGTGTAAAGATGAACTGCATTGAATTTAGGAACCTGTGGAAGGGAATGTATGGCATTGTAAATTGCTTGAAGTTCCAGTGCCAGAGGGGTGCACGTATCCGCGGTGTATGTCACGTGAGTGTTGAGATGCGGATGAGATTGACTATACACAGAAGTAACTCCTCGCTCTGCAGTATGTGATGCATCGGTATATAATATGCACCCTTCAGGCAGATGTGCAGATGATACCGACGGGGAAGCAGTGGGGCGATTGTCCGTGAGCTGGCAGTATCCTTATGAAAATGAATTTTGAGTTTCTGGTTTGGTCTTAATGTTTTCCTAATGAGTACAAAGGAACTCAACAGACATCCAATACCTTCTGTGTTTTAGCAACAGCCTTAAACCAGATTTTCAATTGACATTTCGCATTATTTTTTCTTGTTTTGAAAATGAAAGCTTTTTTTTGTGAATTCCTAATGTGTAAGCACAGAATGTGAAAAGTCAGCAGGAAGTATGATGTGTTTTCTCGGTCATTGCGACCACTCATTGAGAGAACACAGTGTGTTTCAATTTGAAACACAGTGCAACTTGAGCAATTCAATATAGAAAGAAATTATTAGCAATGATCACTACATGTGCATTACTAATACTGCTTGATGATTTTGGAGGATGTATGTATAATTGTTGAGAAACAGCATATTTTTAAAACAGCCAGTTTAATGAATGCTACATGCCCTTGCATTTCTACAGGACAGGCAGGTTGCCTGAAATGATTGAAACATTGTTTTACATTCAAAACTAAGCACTAAATTGATCCTTTGACAGGAATATATGTGCATTTACATTTCCTTTCTCACATGCTATGTTTACAAAGTAATCACTCAAAATACCATTGTACCTTCACATAAGAATAAAATCAGATGTCAAGTTCAATTTGAGTTAGACTGGCAGTTCAACTGCCAAACTTTCTACTTTATGTGAAACTATCACAGTAGTATGCAGTTAATTAGGCCATCAGTAGCAGATCAAAAATATCGAAATGTGAATTTGCAGCCTAGAATTAGGCAAAAATATGTAGAAAAGCATAGCATTCAAGGAATATAAAATCATAAATATATTTATTTCCTTCTGGACCTCAAAGTTAAAGTAAGGAGACACATACAGCCTTATAGGTACCTATACGTGACAGCACTGAGAGAAATAAACAAATACAGAAATTTTAAATATGAATGCATACACCATCAAAAAAACTATTTATATTACAAAACTGCATGTTACAAAAAAGAAAACTAGAATCATGTTCGTCACAATGACAAATGAAGTGCATGATAGATGAAGACAACATGTCACAGGCTATATTCAAGCAACATAATCAAAGGCAACAGCTGCATGTTAAGAAAACAACAATCATGTTCACCACAATAAAGAAATGAAAAGCAAGACAATTCAGCATGACATATTAAAAAGAGGGAGGACAAAAATGATTTCACAGCAAAAAAAGGAACAAAACAGCTGAACACAATAGTACCAGATAACTTTAGAAGGCAGTCATGCCACTGATTTCAGATAATGAATGCCTCTTCACACCATAACACCACAGAGTGAACCATTTTTCACACCCATTCACATGTTTGTTCTAGTTAGTGATGAACTTCATTTGGTTTCATCTCATGCAGATTAAAAAAAAAAAGATAACAGATTAAGCCAAACACTTCACTGAGCTAAATGTAGTTGTTCCCTCATGCTAATGAACCTCAGTGATAGTTCTGAAACACAGGCACAAACACTACGACAAAAATAGAGTCAAGGGACACTGTCTGCCCCAGTCATAACTGAGAATGTCCCCACATTGTGTTTGATGACTACACTTTTTGAAAAGCAAAAGTGCTTTCGATCAAGTTACCCTAACTTGTCCTAGACAGGTGGCAAGCTATTCAGAAAGTCATTACCCTAGTTTGTCCTAGCAATGTGGCAAGCTATTTTAGAAAATCAATTTTAAACAACTATTATAATTTCTCATTGCCAAAATGGGTCACTTATGCTGTGCCGAGGCAGGTGCTCTCCCTATTTTCATTCTGTACAGCAATGCCTCATTGTTTGCATGTTACTTTTATGATGAATAATTTTCTTTATGTAGCTTCAAGAGCATATTTTTCATTTAATACGCACAAATATGTGGCTGATCCAGAGTCCAGTACCACACATTTGCGAACTGAGGCCATTGGCACATTCTTGTTTTCGCCAGTGCTTTCAACCTTAACCATGTACTCATCCTCATAAGTTGTGCTGAACAGCTTACTGCATACTTTGTACACTTCAAGACAGAGCACAACATCTCTCACACATTTGCACACCTGATGTCCTTGATCACAGACCGCAACAATATCAATAATGCGTCCGTAAAGGCTGCCCATTTGAACAAAAGAGTTCATTCTTCGTGATTTATCAAGTTGAGAAGTACAGAAGGTCAGTGAATCTATACTCATTTTTTTGTAATGGTAGCCGCTGGACTTTTGTGTACCTTTTCCATAGAATGTAATGGCTCCATTGTGGACAAAGTGTCTTTTCAAGTTGTACCCTTTCATGTGAGACTTAAAAACCTGATCAACGTCCTTAGTTTTCCCAGTAACTTTTTGCCAAAATGTAGGCATGGCTTGCATAAAGGAGAACTTGTCAACTATCTGTCTTTCAGGATACCTTGTCCCTCTAACGAATTTACCCAGTTTTCCATTCATTCCTTCAAATGAAAACATGGAGTACGCCCATAGAGGTCCCCATTCTTGAACAGTGTCAAACATATGAAGCAGCAAGTGTGAGTTGTACGTCATGTAGCACAGCCCATATAAATCTTCATATTCTTTCAGAAATCTTATCATTTCAGCCCTCATCAGATTAAGCTTTTCAAATGAAATACGTTCACCCAGCAGGTAGTGCATAATTTCAACAAACGTTACCCAATTCTTGTAATTTCTGGAAGGAATGTAACCATAGAGTACAACAGGAGAGTAAAACATCAACCAGTTCCGCCATTCAGCAGACTTCCAGTACTGAACTTCCTTCAACGACCTTGGAAGCCTGGAAAGCTCCCATACAGGACGTAAACTGAGCAGTTTTTCATCTACCTCTTGAAAACAACTTCGAAGCTGAAAGTGGAGACACTTTTTTGATTTCAGCCAGAGCATTGTGGTGCTTTTCACAAAACCAGAACAAACAGCATGCATATAATCCACCACAAAGCCAGAACAAAAGCTGAAATAAGTAAGTAGTGTAAGAATGCTGGTAGTTTTCACACCACAACTTACCTTTCCAGGCTTTGTTCTGGCTTTCTGCGCATGCAAAAGGAATGACTCATGGGTACGCAGAGTAGGGATAGTCTCAGGAGCAGCATACACACGGCAGTGGCCATTGCCCTTGGCAACCACCTGACCAGTGATCTCACACCAAGCACAGCCATGTTCACCATTGAATTGAGTCATGCCCATGAGCTCGCATCTTGCAACACTGTCCACAGAACATGGACCTGGAAATACTTTTGTTTTCCTCTCATTTCCTTTGCTGTCTTTCCATAACATACCAGTAGAAGAAAGTTCATTTACTTTTTGCACAAAAGGCAATAAAAATGTGTTCATAGCTGGCTTCCTGGGACCAAACCAAAGTCCAGCTAGGAGGAGTTTCTGAACCCTTTCCTTATAAGGGAGCTCATTGACCTGAACCAAAAGGGGCCACATCCCAAAACTGCTTGCCTCAAACAGTGGGACACCATCAGTATTAAATGTCAAGCTGATGTCACCAACCCCAAGTGGAAGCTTACTATACCCTATACTGTTTGTGATATCTGTAACATCATAAGACAAAGGTGTTTGACTTGGCATGGCTGTCATTGCTTTTAATATATTAGAGATCTGTGGTTCAAGATCCAGTGAATAAAAATAAGAGAAGGTCTTTAAGAGTGCATTTATGTTGTGGTCAGCTTTGCACTCATTGCACATAAACTGTGCACCTTCCTCTGCAGTTCCAATATAACTGTAGCAATTGCTGCAATAAAAATGTCTTGTCCTTTTAACATCCATGTTCGCGAAGTGCTTGAAAAATGTGTACTTGGAGGTTGGTAGCGTTGCACTCTCAGGAAGGTGGCAGGAGATCAAATGTAGAAGACTCTCAGTTGCCTCTTTTGAGGCATCATGGCGAAGGCTGTGGCTTAGGATGAGCAAGATGCTTGCAGCTTTTGTGATCCTTGAGCCCGGGTAGAGTGGTTTGTCCTATTCACAAATGGCAAAGAATCACAATAAATGTGATATCTATTAAGGGCCGCACTGGAATTCCAACGTGCAAATGTTTTTCCTTTTTTTGCTTGAGCTAGAAACACATCTCTTTTCATCCATGAGAAACTGAAAACTCGCTTTTTCTCGAACTGAATTTCTTATAAAGCAGACAAGGTACGTAAGCAATTAAAAAAAAAACAGGGGCTCTTCATAGCGCTGGTATGCTCATATATCATAGTACAAATATAAATCCGCTGCAGTGGCTCAGTGGTTGGGCTTCTGATTTCAGAACCCAAGGACACATGCTTGATCTTAGCTGCAGCAACTGCTTTTCCATAGAGGTGAAATGCAAAGTGCCCATGTACTTAGTGTTGTCAGTGCACGTTAAAGAGCCTCAGGTGGTCAAAATTATCTGGAACCCTCCACTGCAGTGTCCCTCATAGCTTAATACATTTTGAGATGATAAGCCCTATAATGCAAACCAAAGCATAGCACAAATATAAGTTTTCTTATTTTCCAGTTATTCATTTTAACAATAAAGATATGATCACAATGTCAAGGGTTGATATATGATTGACGGGATTAAAGCACCATCTTTTATGTCAATATATTAATAAATGATTGTAATTGCTTATAATTAATTACGTTGTAACCTTTCTTTTGCACCGAAATAACCTTTCTACAAGGGGTAATTTCACACACTGCTTTGCAAATCCAGCAAAATTTCATTTTTGGCCCCCATATTTTTTTCCCATAATGAAATGCTCACCTTTCATGCACTAAAGCTCATTAACAGCCAATGACAAGTATCAAACATGAATGCATACACTGCATAACAAACCTGCATGCAGTGATTTATCAGCAAAACCTGTCTTTTCAATTTAGAACGCTACCTAGGAGTCTACACTGAAGAACCGAAACCTCGTAAGTCACAGTCAGTGGACTAGATTTTCTGTACTCACTTGTTATGTTCGCTTGCATTCAAGGGTCTCAGTCTATTCTACTCTCCAATTACTCGATGATAGGGAGGTACCTCTTCATATAAATAAATAGTTTGAATGAAAATGAGGGGAGAGGATTTTTCTCGTATAGTTCCCTGCTGCCAAGAAGGAATAAGCATATGTCAGCAATTATTTGCCGCTCTCTACTCTTAACTTACGGGGAGTGCGACAAACAGAAGAAAGTACCATCATACCAGGTCATCGTCGCTTTCTACAATCGACGGTACAGCATCGGCTGTGTCCTCCTCGTCCTTGCTGCTTGATAAATCTGATGAATCCACGTCAGTACTGTTCGCGCTGTCGTGCAGCCGGGTCGGTTCAGCATCCGCTTGAGCGAAACAGTCGTCACGGCCAGGAAATGCACTTTCATCATATTTAGATGCAGAACAAGGTGACAGAGTTTCCTGCGCTGCATCGGGTCCTCTGACGACGCTCAGGTCTTCAGAAGAAGATTCTGAATCATCAAGAGCAGCTTGTAATACATAGCTGTTTCGCCTGTCGTTCGATGAGGCTTGTGATTGATTATCACGAGCAGCTACATTGAGACGGTATTTGGAACGAATTGGAACATTGCATGATAGATCAGTTAGGTACTGATTGTACTTTCTTTTCAGTGGCATGTCTGAGTGTTGAAATCTCGAGTGATGTGCTCTAAACTTTACCTTTCCTCGTGCAAACTTGCATTCGGCAGCGTTTGCAGTTAAGCCTGCCCTTTTCAGAATCTCCAGTACCACCTGCAGGTGTTTGGTGTGCTCCTCCCTGGTTGAGGAGAAAATGGCTATATGGTGAATGTATGCCATTGCATGCACTTGAGCAGAGGGAAAGACGCGCACGTAGCAATACGAGAATGCATACCAAAAAAAAAATTCCACTGGTTCCCGATATGACATTCAACACTGAACACTGTCCAAAGCTACGCGCTGGAGTGACAGCTATGGTAGGAAGGCAAGACAAGAAGGGAACGAACGCTCTGCAGCGGCAGTTGACGCCGTCAACAATAGAGCTGCACCGCGCATCTGTCCTGCGTCCGCGGTTCAGATTGCTAGTCCCTGTGACCGAGGACACGTGCCCATTGGTGGTGGTGGTGGTTTATTATTGCTAAATAATCAAAAAGAAGGAAAAGAATGTTGCCGGCCGCGCCAACTGCTGTCTAAAAAATCTGAAGCACCTGAGCTAAAGTGCTCGGAGGCCGGCGGGAAAGGAAAGTGGATAAGAGAGGATAGCGAGGTGAAGTATAGAGGGGAGCGATAGGAAGAAAGGACCGTATGGCACATCAGAAGGTTCAGCGAACTTTACAGGCTCAGCAAAATGGTTGTTTGGGCGTGTTGGTGATACATGACGGAAGTTAAAGCGCACAACAAGACGAGGACAGTGTGTCTCACGTCTTCTTCCCTGTCCTCGTCTTATTGTGCGCTTTAACTTTCCTCATTTCTTCACAGGCTCTATGAGCGCTGCCATATTGTTCACTGGACGGTCGGGTGCACCCCGCGTAAGCACTGTAGAAGCTACAGCGAAACCTGTTGCACGGCCGCTCTCGAGGGAGAGGGCGCGCGCTCTTTCCCTCGAGACCGGCCGTGCCTGTTGCCGACTGTCCAGAGAGGAGGAATTTCACCGACTCCCTCTCCAGATGCAAAGGTCCCTGCGGTCGCAACGGGGAGTAAGTGGAATTTTCCACTGCCTCAAAACCCGCCAAACCTCGTTACCCCCTCCCCCTTTCCCTCGGCGCTTTCCCTCGGCACGATAACTGAAGTAGCTCGCACTGGTGAGGCTCAGCGCCATCGTCGTCTTGTGCACTTGCTTTGCTGATTTTGTTCATCTGTGCCGACGGTCCGTGCCATAACCACCATGACACACATACTTGTCAAGTGGCAGCAAGATAACAAATGGGATGTTTATCCCGTGCGCGCACTTGTCGATGCAAGAATTGGTGTGCGGCTCCTCACAGAGCCGCACTCCATCAAAGAAATCCGCGGCACTGTCGCGGACATCGTATGGAAGGCTGGCGAGGCGCCCGCGCCTGCTGAACTGCTGGACTTCGGTGAGTGTCACAAAAGTATTTGCTCGTCCAGGGGTTCGGGAACGAGAACGTTATGCTCATAATCTAGCGATTGTATTGCGCAGGAACGGACAAAACGATGGAGCGGCGCCGAGGAAAACTAGCGGCGGCATCGCTAGAAAATATCAATAATGTTGCCGCAAGTGGAAAAAACTTGGGTATGTGCCTTTAGTCCAGGTAGCATTTCTTCTTTTAAGACAGTATATAATTTGCGATTACCTGGCAATTGTGCATACATACAGGCGGCGAGGACCTGGAAAGCTGCGGGGATCCCGCCGCACCTGCTGAGGAGACGAGTACGTACAGTGCGTACAGTACGTTGTTGTTTTTGTGCCCTCATCTGAGGGCACAAAAACAACAACGTACTGTACTGTAAAACAACAACGTACTGGCCAATCCCCCTCGTGGGTATGTGCCATTATCTAATGGCATATACCCACGAGGGGGATTGGCCACACGTGAAACAAGTACATTTAGCTGGCTAAACATATGCACAAGCAAATATTAGGGGTTAGAGTTTTCGGTTTTTATTTTCTGAGAACTCTGCTCACTTTTTTTCGGTGTTTATTTTCAAACACAATTTCGGTTTTTTTTTTCGGTTAATATTATTTTCTTCCAACGAAATATCGTTTTTTTGTTTTTCGGTGAGATAAGAAAAATATGTGTACAGTTAAAAATGACGTAGTGTTAATTTTGGCTTTTTTTTTTCTTGCATGTTTTTTTATGCACTTTTATTTAATGTACAGTTGGTCACATACACAGCTATAAGCTCCTGGAAGAAAACGCTATTACAATAAAGGAAATTTAGCATTATGACAAAATGCATATGTAAAACAATTTATTACTAATTAATGCCGCGCACCCAGTAAAATCAGCCTCACAACAGTAATCGTAGAACTGCGAAGATACAAGGAGCGCGATCTCGTCGCTCTCAAGCAGAATTCACTGAACAAATGCACTTGCAGAATGTGAAAGAGTAGTCGCTCGCTCTACTCGTAGCAACATTTATCGCTACATGCGCAACAGTCGCGCAGCAGAATGCAGCACTCAGGCTTTAGCCTTTCATCACTTTAGTCGGTAAAGTGTCCTCGAATTTCTATATCTGGTTTTTGTACGACACAGGCCCGAAGAATGTGGAGCAGCCTCAGACTTGTGATGAGCCGGCTCAAAAGAAGCAACGGGTGAGTCGATGCTTTAAAGGTGATTATTTCAAGTAAGCGATCTTCTGTTTGAAATATAGGGGGTGTTTGGAGGTATTTCGGCTTTACAGTGCCTTCCTGTTCATTTAATTGGTGTATATTCCGTGCAAAGGTTTAAGCCTTGCTCAATTTTTTGCTTTATCCAACTGAAAGGGCTCTAATCTGATGTTTTAATCCCAGTTATGCTGACATGTCTGGAGTACTGTTTTTAAAAAAACGTTGCTGTGTTGTTTTGTATTCTTTTAACTTGTCTACCAGGTAAACCTTTTGTGTTCTGCGGTCACACATTCTAATTGTGGCCTTACCACTTACTTGTTTGTGACTAGCTGCCACTCCCCATTGGCAAACCCAGTGTCACTGCAGTCAAGCATCTCAGCATCATATCTGATTCTGGGCCCAGTACGATGCTGCAGGATGGGCACATAAGAATTGTTGACTCGTTCATATTAGTGTTCGAAAGAACAAAAAACTGGCATCATTTTCTATTGGGTGGAAAGTTAACTAAGTTCCAAAAAAAAGAGCACTTGCACAGTACTTTTAATTTGGCTGAATTTTGTGGACAGCTGGCTCTTTGCAATGTGATACTAGAACAAGTGCAGTCCTAATGTGTAAAGTACTTGTTCCTAGCCATGAGGTATGTACTAGTGGCACACCAGCATGCTAAAGCAAATTTCAGTGTTCCCCTCAATTATATTAGCAGAAGCAGTGTCTTCACATCACAGTTCCAATGAATCTAGCCAACCACAGGCAACCGCAGCCAAAAACGCCGTGAAAAAAAAAAAAAAGAATACTAGTTTGTTCCTATAGGACACTGGTTTTTTGCAGTCAGGCTTTCATCCAAGTAATAAAAAAATGTCAGTGTTCAGATTACCTTGAGAAAAATTAACATTACTACAGTTGTCAGTTTACAATTTAGCACGAGGTCATGCTGCATGGGGTGTTTGCGGTGACTGACACACACTAGCATGGTCTCGGATTTAGCACTCAATACTCGACACGCCTAGGCATTCATGCTATCTTTGTGATCCACTATGTCGGTACTAGTGTAGTTGAGTAATGTTTGGGGAGTTGCTTTAAAATGAAAAGAACAAGCAAAAAAGCTGATGAAAATTATTTCCTCTGTAGGTGCCTGGTTGCAGTTGTGCCGCGGCAGAAGAATTGCGGCAGCTTCGGGTATATATAAATCTTGAAGAAAGATTGGCAGTGGCTGAGAACAACTATGGTATGCACGGCTTTTATACTACAAATTGAAGCCCTTTTTATCATGCCTTCTATGGTTGCTTTCATCATTGCCATACACAACCTAATTTTGAAAAAAAAAAATGCAAAAGCCACTATTGCACAGTAAATTGTATATCAAGTTGTACTGAATATTACGTTGCGTTCCTCAATTGATGATTTTAACCCCTATCATATTGGGTTTAATGACCTATTGGGTCAACAGTCACTTCCACTTGGCTCTTTCTCATGGGATTGACTTACTGAGGATTTTCGTAACGATTTCAAACTGAACTTTGTTATAGTGAAAAGTGAGCTGCACAGATTGAAATGAAAACTGATGCTGTTTTTGTTGTGAACTGATCTGCCACGCAGTGCCTGCATGTCAAAGAACTTCAGGCGGTCTTATTTAATCCTGAGCTTTAAGTATTTTAATCTTTTCCTTGTTGTGCATGTCATGAATGGGCTCAATAGTGACAGGCATCATCCATTATAGCCTACTAAGGTCTGTACCAGTCTCTAGCATTGGAAAGTAGTTGACTTTTCTTTTCAGTGGCTCGGAAATTGGAAGGGGATGGGGGTTCTGAAGTTTTTGAATGCAAAAACTGATTGCACTGCATTGTCATCCAATATGTGACACTAGCAACATTCTTCACTAAATCCTTTTCTGAAAAGTAGCGAACACATACAGGCCATCTAATGTCGAATATTTTGTGAAGTCTGAATAAACCGGGAATGCGGTGCTAATGTCGAATTGACACCTGAAAGAATACAAATGTAATCACTGTGCAGTTGTGGGGCATGACAGTTTTTTTTTTGCACATGTTGCACAACAGCAAACATTATTTGACAGCAGCAATTCAGTGAAGTAGTAGAGTGTACCTAACATCATGAGCATATAGAAAATGTCATGCATGCATTTTTAGGGCTGGGTATTGTAGACAAAATAAAGTTACAAGATGCATGTGTGTGCTAACCCTTGTTTCTCCTGCTAAGATAACTGCAATAGCAAACATCACATCTACTGGTAAGCGCAATAAGGTTCGCTACAAGCGATATTGCTCTGTGGATAGTGCCCACTGGTTCAGTTTCATGAAAGTAAACCGAAAAAAAAAGTTGTGAATTATTCAGCGATATTGATGGGAGAAAACAAAACCAGCGTGGCCCAAGTTTAATTGGATCTTCTTTTCGATTCATCTTATATAACCCAGAGAGAAAAAATCTCGCACTAATGAAAAAAAATAACACTGCATCAACAATAATGAACTTGCGCTAGAAGAGGGTAGCTAACTGGCAGAATCAGTTGCTGCCATGGATACATCTGCTCTTTATTTTTTGTAAAACATGTTGAGAAGATGAACATCAGTAGCTGAAGCCCAGACATAGTCGAGGATATTCAATTCATTGGTGAATCGAATGTGTAAATAGATTTAAATTTTGCAATGCGGAATCGAATCCTCTCGACGGCCACTTTTTGATGGAGGCAAAAAGCAAGGTTCCCGTGTGCTTTGTGGTGCCAGTGCACGTTAAGACCACCAGGGTGTCGAAGTTTCTGGAGTCCTCCACACGGCGTCTCATAGCCTGAGTCGCTGCAAGACTATAAACCCCACAAACGAAATCAAATTTAAGAGAACAGTTTTACACCTTTGAGGTGGCGTAAAGTGTTCTATCTGGATGCATGGACATACGTAAAAAATCTCTTGACAGCTTGTTTGCACGAAGCAGTAAAACATGGGATGACTTGGCACAATAAGCAAACACTCTATCAGGCCGTTTACACAAAAATGCTATGCAAAATCTGTGTACACACAAATGTAAACACCATAGGGGATATACTTTGCCTGCCATCGAGCCCAAATTTGGAATGTTTAAAAGCAGATTAAATAAGATGCCATTTTACAGTTTAGGTGAGACGTTGTTCGAAAGTGCGCTTTAGCTTGATAAACATGTGACAGATTAACACAAGGCTACAAGAAAAAACCTTATTTTAGTTTTGCATACAGCAAGAGACCCAGCAGTATGCCACCATTATCGGCGACAGCAAGAATTAATCCAGTATCCACACAACCCTATACTATGCCGCTTCTGAATACAACTACAATCAAACACGGCAGAAACGCATGCGGCGGTCGCTACATGCCATCACTAGTGCGTAATGTCTATAGGCCGCTTTACTCATAGCAAGTACAAATGCTGGTTTCCTCCTTTTTTCTCGCATAGTTTCTTCTGTAGATTGTTGTTGCTGCACTGAAAAGTTTAGCTTTTCTGGAAATGCAGCATTCTTTCTCCAGAATCTGCGAGAGGAAATGCGGGGCCATTGCAGGGCTGCTAGCATAAGTCACGTGACGCTTCGTTCACTCTCGGATTTCGTGATTTGGCCCATCTTGTAAATAGACTTTAAGTGATGCATGGAAGGCTTCACCTACTATTCTTGTCTCGCTGCTCACTTCTAGATTTCCTTATCATTTCATTCATCACCTATAAATGCCTTGAGAGAGAACTAGTTAAACTGCCCACTTGCAACATGTGCATTTAGGTTTGCATCGTCTTGATCACTGCCATTGTACTGCTCTAGAAAAAAAAACAAGTTGCAGTTTCAGATAAAGATTAGCGCCATTCTTCATTCTCCTGTTTTGGATACCTTTCAAATCCACAGTTAATTTCTTTGCCTCATTTTTGTGGAATTCATTACCATTCACAATAAAGCAATCATCTAACATTCATGCTTTTAAGCGTAGTTTTCGTACTTTTCTGCTATCGCGCTAAATTGTTTTTTTCATTGATAAGAAATACTTAACCCACATTCAATTGTTTCCTCTGTTTTACATTTATATAACATGTTCCCAATTGATGTTCTGTTTACATTTATGACATCTTGTATTTCTTTGTGTTCTACATTTATATTACATAACAGTTGCAGTTTTCACCCGCTGTTGTTTGTACTGAACCATTTTTGTTTTGCATACTTGTAAAAGGAGGTCCCCTGTGCAGCCATTGGCTTTGGGACCTCCTCCTGTATTTACCAAATCTTTGTATTCAGTCATTGTAAAAAAAAACTGTAGTGCATGATTAAGGCATCAGCCTTATTCACTTGAATCAGGTGCAATTAGTATATAACATCCACCTGAGCATAGTCATTTGGCTACAAAGAAAAGCTTTCTTTGTAGTTTCATGGCTGCACTCAGGGAATTAATTGTATGGATTAAAAGCGACCCCTTTGAAATGGGGTGGTGGCGATTTGCACCATGCTCGGCTTTTTCTCCCCTTTCACTTTATCATTGTAATCAATAGGTCCATTAAGTCATCATTTTGTTTACAGCATTTTTATTTCTGCATTTCTAACTTATGTCACATCTCTGTTTTTCAGCCACCAATCTTTTTGCTAACTTTCAAACTACTCTACCTGGGAGTGATTTCCTATAATGTTTAATTGATTGAGTTTGTGTCTACTGGAAGTTTAATACCCCTTCTCTTTTCTTCAGATTCATACAAGATGGTTAAAAATTTAAGAAAAATAACCAGAAGGCTGGAAACACCGGAAGTAGAGGCAGAGAAGGTAAATTTTTGTTCTTTTGAAATGTACTAATTGTAGTTTGCTCTTAAGGACAAAAATGCAAAGTATATGCTAGAGCTGGCAAAGATTCGCTACATCATCTGGTCTTGCCAGTTTGCTGTTGAAATTGTGCACCTTTTGTTGTTTTTGCTGCAGTGGGTAGCTCTTCGAGAATGTCCCCGAAACAGATCTTGCAACCTTATAGTTGATACACAAAAAAATGCTTGTATAGCCCACAGCATGCCTTTTGGTGATGTATTATTAAAGTGATAGCATGAGCTATAAGACATGCCATTTGCTGATTTTCATGCCGGCTGCATCTTGCACTGAGCAGAAGAGCAGGCTAGGTAGTTTAATACAGATGGCCCTGGGCACGTCAAAGTTAATACATCAGGATCAGCTGCAGTAGCAGGGGCCCAGACCACTAAGTGAAGCAACAGTGTATTTGAGTTTAAATTTTGGTTGGTTTATTCAGCGTGAACCAAAGAGCCTTCGCACCCTATAGGTAGCATGCCCAACTTGCAATCTCTTTGGTTCACGCTGAATAAAGGTAGAAAAATATTAGTGAGGTAAGGCGGTTGTTGCATTATAACCATTGGTTTTTAGATCAGCGACAGTGGTGTTGAAATGGCAGAAGTAATTAATCTTTAATGAGCAACAGAGTATCGTGCAGAATGGGCCATAAAATATCATATTCACAGTCAAAACATTTTAATAGGTGCCCTCCATAACATTGTCCACCCTCTGTTGCACTATGTGCTACACCGCCACAAACAAAAGATTTTGGTTACCAGAATTTCTCTAAGATTCTTAAAAGATAAAATTCAGTCCATACGGTCAAAGAACCAGTCTGCAGCAAAGACTTTACACAGATGTTACTGAGTTCTGTACCTGTGGTGGGTATGACTGTGTCATGAACTTCAGCAGTCATATGAAGCACTTTAAAAAAAGGGTCTGCATGCTCTGCTCCATATCTTTGCCGCTTTGTGAGCGTGAAGGAATGTGTATGTACAGAAAGAATTTTTGCCAGTTATATAATCTAGTTGCCTGGAATGTGTAAAGGCACCCACTGATAATAATACTACATGAATAGATCACAAGGCAGAGCTACAGTAAATTTTATTCAGGGGATTTGTTTTCCCGTAATCTTCTGCGGATAGTAGTTTATATGCTCATAATTGGAGCTGTGCCTGTGAGAGGAAGCGCACTCACTATTTAAAAATTCAGGGAAGCTAAGTAGTGGAGCCATCAGACAGAGATGCAAGTACATGCAGGTTTTTGAATATCCAGTTTTCATGTTATTGTTTTGTTGTCACTCTGAGTTCGGTAAGCTTGCGGAGAACCACTGAGTCGGTACATTGAGAGCAACAAGGCAACCACCTCTGAACAGGTGTGGAAGTTGACTCTAAATTTTTATGGCACTTAATCATTCTTTAAGGTAATTGCCTTACTTTTTTATAACTGAGTAACTGTGCTAAGTGATCGATAACAGCAAACAGCACTTTGCTAGCAGGTAGCAAAGAGGTATCACTTTTTGGTGTGCATGTAAAAGCATTCCAAGTGGCCTAGCAAAGCACTGAAAACACAATGGCACAATGGGTGATACTTATTCCTATGGTGCTACTGCTACAGAATATATCCCTAGCTTTCATGTTTTTTTAATATTGTGCATAAATAATTAAGTACAACTCTAGCAAAAGGAAGTTAACTGTGGCAGCCTTTCAGACGCTGCTCAGTTTTACAAATTTAATTCGGCATTCTTTTACTGATGTGTCACTGTTAACTGAAAAATTGAACTTATTTTTGACCTGCAGAAGGATGTTTAGGTCGGGTATGCCTTACTTAACCTCTTCCCTCATTTGGTATCTGCAAAATAATGCACTTGTGGTAAGCTAGTTAGTTCCTTTTGTTTGGAGCTTGCCAAAAGTTGACATTCGATGTACATTTTATTAGTACAGTCCTTGAATGCTTTATTCCAAGTAATGTTGTCCAAAACAATAAATTGTATTTGATCAGTTGCAAGTATGGAGTGCTCTATCACTTGGAATGGTAAATGTGGTCTCGTGTAAGTGCGGGTTTTTTTATTTTTGCTTCTCTTTATATTGTTCTAGGTCAACATTGGAGGTGGTGTGATGGTGGAGAAGTCCGTAATGAGCCGCCTCCACGCACACTGCCCAACAGCAGCAGCAAAATTTGCGCGGCATCTCCTAAAGAGCGTTTTCTCAATAGAGGAATTGAGAGGAAGGTCCCTCTACGGAAAAGGGACAAATGCAAAAAAGGATGGCCCCGTAAAGGAGGCACTCGACCCCATCAGAGTGAATGCAGTTATTGGTAAGTACTTCATATTTGAGCAGAAATGACAACATATGCCTCTCCTTATTCCTTGGTAAATGTTTTTGTAAGGATATTTCTGCATGTGTCCAGCTTTAATTATAGGTTGCTGCGTAGCAATGGAATAGAAGTTCTTAATACATACTTCAGTGGTTTTAGTGAATAATGTGTTGCCATTGTCTGGGAATATCTACCTTGAATAGCACAGCTTGCAAAAATGCATGTTGATGCACGTCTGTCTTGCTGGCTACATTTTAAGGCGAAAGCCTTTAATGCCTCATCATTGACGACAGAAGGTTGTCGGCAGAGGTGTCACACGTTCAAGAGCGAGAGTTAAAAATAAATTAATAAGCCTTGTCTCCACCGGGAATCAAACTTCCATCCCTTGGATGGATCCCCAGCCCAGCGCTTTACCAACTGCGCCACACCCCAGATTGTGAAACACTGTTCATAATTCCCCTTGTCTACGGTGAGGATGACAGCGCGGGATTCCCCGAGTGACAGATATACTGTGCCTTTCCTGTAAGCGAATTATAGAACACCAGTGAAATTTGATTGAACGAAATGCTCGTTGTGTTTGACAAGGGGGCGCGTCATGTATCGTCACGACAAGTCATGACGTCACCAAGCGATTCATGCGAATATACGAAGCTGAGCCTGCCGGGCGTCATCCGTGCAGTGCCTTTCATTTGCCGCTTCGTAGAGCGCCGTACCATACAGTAAACAGAAGCAGACCCAGATGTCTAGGAGGCATTAGTACAGCAGGCATCAGCAGCGTTTGAAATTGATTTACAGGACAGAAGTACCGCACCATACAGGAAGGGAGGAAGGTGGGAGTGAAAGAAGAGAGGGAGATAGAGGTGCCGTAGGGGAGGGCTACGATCCGCTGCGCTATGAAAGCTTTTGCCTTATCGCACTTTAATGATCCAAATCAGCCTCTAGCATTTTTTGTTCTTTGGAAGGAAAGTGAGGTTTGCAAGGTGTGCTGTCGGTTAACACAATCCAATTGTACCCGGTCGTAAAACTTGTGGTGTCGCACAGCTTGCAATAGTGCCCTTATGTGCATATGCCAAGCAGGAATGAGCAAATGCTTACGTTTATTTGCCCTTTTTGAAAGATGATCCGCTTCCAATGAGTTGAAAATGAAGATTGATATAATTTAAGTATTGTGAGCAGTAATACAAAGTAATTTCTTTTGATGTTTTTCAGGGTACACGTGTGAACACTTCACTACAACGCCGCTTCACCTCAAAAACAGCCTGTCTTCTATGCTGTGCAGGGAAATAAAGTAAGTTTATTTCCTTGCATAGCAAAGAAAACAGGCATGTGAATGGCATCCGAGCTACAGCTGGAAATTTTGAATAAAAAAGGGCCATTTTCATTGAATGCTATGTCTGTTTTTGGTTTCTGTAATTAAAAATACCGGCACTATCTCAGTTGCATGCAGTGTCGGCAACCAAGATCACATCAAAACCAAAATGAAAGCCACTAGACGCTAATTTGTCAATACTCATGAAGAACTCACAAGACATGCACACATTAAGTACCAACCATGCTCATTTGTCAATACTCATGAAGAACTCACAAGAAATGCACACATTAAGTACCAACCAGAAACACGGTGGCCAATTTGTTTTAGACACACAGTAAGAACTCAGACGAAAATTCATTTGAAACTCAGAAGAGACTCAGGTGTCTCTGCTGTGAAAGAGCAACATACTCTCATCAGACACACAACCAAAATTTTTATAAGGGATACGGCCATGGAGGTAATTTCTTTAAGTAATGTAGTTGTAAAGACTGTTTGCGAGCTATGTTTGCCATCCGCTGATCAACGAGTTCAGTGAGCGTATTTAGCTGGGCATACTCCTGAAGTACTGGTATGGGTGTTAGGCGGGGAAGATATGTTATTGCACGCATAGCCTCATGATTGATGGCCTCAAGGGAGTCCCACTGTCTGCGGGTGAGACGTTGAAACTGTGCCTGGTAGATTATACGCGGCTGGAGGACAGAGCGAACAGGCTGGCGGACCGTGTGAGCACGCGCGCCGCCAGAGCGCATAGCTATGCGACGAATGAGACCTAGAGTAGCGTGAGCGGTCTTACGGATGGCAGTCAGCCACGGGGTGCCAGTCCCAGAGGAATGAAGAAGAAGACCAAGAATGCAAACGGCTTGTACCTGAGGAATTGGGGTATTATCTATCATAAAATTTATAGTGGGAGCTTTCCGTAAGCCAGTTTTATTTCCAATGCGAAAGAAACAGGATTTTGTATGCGAAAGAGTTATGCCCAAAGGAGGGAGGCGAAATGTCAATACTTCCAGCGCATGCTGGAGGGCCGCCTGATGGACAGACGTATCTGGGTGACAGCACCATAAGGCTATATCATCGGCATACGCAAGCACGCGTATAGAAGGGATGGCCAGAAGGGCTCGAACAAGTAGAATGAAGGGCACAATAAATAATGTAGGGGCGAGAACGGAGCCCTGGGGCACTCCTCTGTTTGAGGGGAAGTGACCAAAGGGCTTTCCATCGACACGCACACTGAATGTTCTATTTGTTAGAAAGGCGTGAATGGCGAGGAGAAACCTGTGAGGAAGACCAAGAGTCTGTAGGGAGGCAAGAATGGCTGAGTGAAGGATGTTATCATATGCCTTTCTTATATCTGTAGCGATCACAGTTCGAACAAGATGACTGTGCGGAGAGTGGTGAAGCACGTCAGCAGCCAAAGTAGCAAGACCGTCTTCCGTTCCTATTTGCTGGCGGAAGCCAATTCGGGATTCTGGATATTGTAAAAGAAGGCTAGGTCGAGACGGCGAGGTCGTGACGGCAAGGACAGCGAAGCCTTGTCAAGCGTTTTTAATCCGATAACAAACCCAGGCGCGCGCCGGAGCCGGCGTCGCGGGACGATGATGACGGTATGCACAAATGAAAGAAGAAGATCATGGCATGTACAAATGAAAGAAGGTCCACAGAAGGCTCACACAATCTGCCCGGCGGATCGGAAGCGGCCAGCCTGGCCGCTCCTAATTAACCGATATACCGCGGCGCACAAACGGTTTCAAGCGAGAAACATGAACAATTTCATTTCCACGGTGGCATCGATCGGCTGGGGGATCAACAGGCGTGACTTTGTAGTTTAATGGAGACGTTTGGCTGATGATCTCGTAGGGACCAAGGTAGCGGTGGTGGAATTTGTCACTAAGGCCAGAGGTGCGCAGTGGTGTATAAAGCAGTACTTCGCCACCGCGACGATAAAGACCACGCGATGCGTAGAATCGTAGCGACTCTTGCGGTCTTCCTGGCGCGCTGCTGTGTTGAGGCGGGCAAGATGACGGCATCTAGCCACATGAGACAAGAACTGGGTAGGTACTGATGTGGAGTAGTCGGGCGTAGAGAAGATGGAAGCGTCGAGAATTGTAGTGGGAGGACGGCCATAAACGAGGAAAAATGGAGAATAACCGGTAGTCCGCTGTGCTGCTGTGTTATAGGCGAAAGTGTCGAATGGTAGAATAGTGTCCCAATTTTGATGATCCGGTGTGATGTACATGGAGATCATATCCGATAAGGTGCGGTGGAATCGCTTAGTCAGCCCGTTAGTCTGGGCATGGTAGGTTCAGGTTGTCTTATGAAGGGTGGATGACGCGTGAAGAACTTCGGCAACGACTGCCGATAAGAAGGCCGTCCCGCGGTCACTTAGGAGCACCCGAGGAGCGCCATGACGCAATACAATTGATCCTAAAAAGAAATTTGCTACTTCTTGAGCGGAACCGGTCGGTACAGGTGCTGTCTCAGCGTAGCGTGTAAGGTGGTCGTCAGCTGTTATAATCCAATGGTTACCCCCATCGGAGAGAGATAGGGGACCATATAAGTCGATGCCGACTACGTCGAATGGCATGGCGGGACAGGGAATAGGTTGTAGAAGGCCAGCGGGCGAAGACGTCGGCCGTTTGCGACGTTGGCACAGAGGGCAGGATGCGACGTATTTGGCAACGCAGGAAGATAGGCCAGGCCAAAAGAATCGTTTTTTCACGCGGTCGTAGGCTTTGTCAACACCAAGGTGACCTGCAGTAGCGTCATCGTGGAGAGCCGCCAGTATACGTGGGCGAAGCACACGCGGCACGACTGGGATCCAGCGAGTTCCATCAGGGCAATACACGAAGCGGAGTAGGATGCCATCTTCGAGCTTAAAATTGCGAAGTTGTCGGCGAAGTCGAGCCTTTGGTGGGTCCGAAGAGCCAATAAGGCGGTCGATGATGGGTCGGCAGTAGGCATCGGCTAATTGCTGTGAGCGGAGAGCGGAGATTGGTTGGCTCATAGGAAGGGAAAGGCGCAGTATCTGTCACACTTGCTCTGTGGACACCTGAACCGCGCCGTAAGGGAAGGGATTAAGGTGGGAGTGAAAGTGGATAGAGAGAAAGGGGGGCTGTAGTAAAGTCGAAATTGTATTCTTGCAGGCGTAGAATCCAACGGCCAAGTCGGCCTGTCAAATGTTTGAGCGAAGACAACCAGCAAAGGGCATGATGATCGGTCACAACTGTGAAGTGCCGACCGTATAGGTAGGGCCGAAATTTTTGGACAGCCCAGACGACGGCAAGGCACTCCTGCTCGGTAATGGTGTAGTTTTTCTCAGCTGGAGTCATAGTCCGACTGGCGAAGGCAATCACTCTCTCACGCGAAGTTGCATCGCGCTGCAGGAGTACAGCTCCAAGACCGAGACCACTGGCATCAGTGTGCAGGATGGTTGGAGCGCTGTTACTGAAGTGGCCAAGAACAGGGTCTGATGTGAGGGCGTGCTTCAGATTATTAAAAGCGGCTTCGCACTGTTCAGTCCACACGAAAGGGCTGCGTGCTTTAAGTAGTTCATGAAGTGGAGCAGCAATACTTGCAAAATGCCTTATACAACGCCGGAAATAAGACACGAGCCCGAGAAAACTGCACAATTCTGTAATCCGTTGTGGACGAGCAAAGTTCAACACCGCGATGATTTTTTCAGGGTCTGGACAAATGCCGTCATGGCTGACTAGATGTCCCAATATTTTAATTTCCTTCTGTGCAAAGTGGCACTTCTTGGTGTTGAGCTGAAGGCCCGCTGAAGCGAGATACCTGAGGACCTCATTCAGGCGCGTGAGATGGTCGTTAAATGTTTACGAAAAGATGACAATGTCATCCAAGTAACAGAAACAGGTTCTCCATTTTAGGCCACGAAGCACTGTATCGATCATTCTTTCAAATGTCGCTGGTGCGTTACAAAGTCCGAAAGGCATAACATTAAATTCGTAAAGGCCATCGGGAGTTGAGAAAGCGGTTTTTTCTTTATCGTCGTCGTGCATAGGTATTTGCCAATAACCTGAGCGGAGGTCCAAAGTCGAGAAATATTCGGCGCCTTGGAGAGAGTCAAGGGCGTCATCAATTCTTGGCATTGGGTATACATCTTTGCGAGTAATTTTGTTGAGTACCCAGTAATCAACACAAAAGCGTACCGAGCCGTCCTTTCTTTTAACTAGCACTACTGGGGAGGACCATGGGCTTGTCGAGGGACGAATAATATTGCGATGGAGCATGTCATTTACATTTTCTTCAATTACTTTTCGTTCATAGAGGGAAACCCGATAAGGCTGTCAGCGAACGACAGAGTTACCTTCAGTAATGTTGCGATGGTGCGCAACACTAGTCCGACCCAGTGGTGGGGAAGGGGCATCAAAAATGGCTTGGTGGTGTTGAAGCAATGTCAGCAGTTCTTGGCGTTGGTTCGGCGTGAGGTTAGGATTAATAGTCTTTTTGAGAACAGAAAGAGAGACGTCTGGCGAAACACGGCGCTGAGGCAGAGGGGCGGTGAGCACCATCAAGGATAAAGGTTGAACATCCACCATGCAGGGGAGAGAAGTTCCTTTTAGGAGCTCGAGGGATTCACGTGAAGTGTTAGTGGCCGCTACTGTCGCTGAGCCGTTGCAGAACCTCACAAGACTAGACGGGAAGGCGATACCGCGTGCAAGATGACGATAAGATGGTGCGATGAGTACGTCCCCGTCAGTGATGTGGTCAGAAACAACGGTAAGCAGTTTTTCGCACTCAGGAGGCATAACAGTATCAGCGGCGGCAACGAGGGGATGATGTCGTTCAGAAACTTCAGATGAAAAATCCCTGTCTGTCATATGAATAACATGGTCGCCACAAGAAATTAACGCCGAAGCGGTTGACAAAAAATCCCATCCTAAAATCATCCGATGCGCACATGGTGAGAGCACAGCAAATTGCGCATGATGGCGAACGCCGTCAATACCAATTCGTACGGTGCACTTTGCTAAAGAGCGCAAAGGGACCTCATTGGCTCCACGGAGTTCAGGCCCATCATATGGTGTCGTCACTTTTCGCAAACGGTAGCACAGATCAGCATGAATGACAGAAATTGCAGCTCCTGTATCCAAAATCATGCTACCCGCTTAATCACTTGTGAATACTCCAAAGAAATCTGCTTACTGCACTTAAACTCTCTATCTCGCTGCCCACTCTAAAGTCGCGCCGCATCATTTCCCGTCTTTGCCTACTGCACAGCTTCTTTTGCCACCCTGCTTCCAGACACCCTTTGCTGCAACCACCGCTCAGAACATCCAATCGCCTAGGACACAGCCCCCCATAGCAGGTATCAGGAGCGGCACTTCAGCTATGAACAGTTCTTTTTCCCCAACGCGATTACTCTCTGGAATGCCCTACCTAACGACATTGTTACATGCGACGATCGCAAATCATTTCGCACAAAACTCGCTAGTCATTTCCAAGATGTGTAAGGATTTCATCTGTGTTACCATCAATCATTCATTGGCTTACTACTTTACTTGCCGCCGCACGTGCATTTGTTGCTTTTCTGCATGATCCCACGGATACCTTGATGCACTTTATTTATTTTTCCTGCCTTTTACAATTTGTAGTGTTTGTGTTAACTGTGCCTGCCTTCATCAAGATTGTATTTACCCCAACTGTAGCCCCTCCTTATGTAATGCCCTTGGGCCCTTAAGGATGAAATAAATGAAATGAAATCAATGCTTCAACCGCTAATCCTTCAGCAAAAACAGAACTCACATTTTACGGGCGATCTGGAGCACTTTTGGTAAGTTCGCAGAGTGCAGTTTCACCTCCGGAAACTGCAACGCTTAGTTTTCCGGATGGTGGACAGGGTAGTTGTTGCGGGTCGGAGAGGGGAAACTGAGCGGCGGTATGGGGATAGGGACCGACGTCGGGATGCATGATTTCCACGAGGCTCAGGCGAGGATTCTGGAGGTGGGGATGATCATCGAGGTGGGCTTGGAATAAACCGGCGTTGATAATATGACGTTGATGGGATGTCACTTTCAAAGGTATCGTAACCACGGCGCTCATTCTGGAGGCGGCGACGACAGACGCGGGATATATGTTCTCGAATGCCACAGTAATAGCAAATTGGTCGGGAGGGGCGCCAAGGTTCGTAATAGGGTGGTGCAGGTTGAGCCGTCGCTATAGCATTGACGTGATTGTAGGTTGGTGCCGGTCGAGGCGGGGGAACTAAAGGACGGGGGGGGATGCTGCGACGTGCGCGTAAGTCGGTACTGAGCGGGGTGCCGGAGGGCCAGATGTCATAGGTTGGGTGATTGTTGCCAGCTCTTCTTTGATGATGCTGCAGAGACCGGCGTCATTAGATGTTGCGGAAGAGTGATCGCACCCGTGTCGACAGACAGGCTTGAGGGCCTCGAGCTCCTCGCGGATGATGGCTCGAATAAGTGCCCGCAGGTCGAGATCAGCATAGGTCGGGCCAGTAGCGTTGGCGGACTGCAATCGGGACGACTGCAGCTGGTCGATGCGTTGGCAGGTCGTAATAATGGAATCAATAGTTGAAGGATTCTGAGCAACTAGGATGTTATATGCCGTAGAATTGATTCCTTTCAAGACGTGGTGCACTCGTTCAGGTTCCGCAATGGTGGGACTAATACGCCGGCAGAGTGCAAGTATGGCGTCTATGTAAGACTCATATGACTCATCAGGACCTTGAAGGCGTGAAGCAAGCTTGGTCTTCGCGATCTCAGTCCGAACTGCCGGGTCGGCGAAGTACTGTCGGAACTGCTGTTTGAAGGTGCTCCAGTTAGTTGTGTGGGGCTCGCAGTTGATGAACCAAGTCCTGGCGACCTCAATAAAGTAGAAAGAGATGTTGAGAAATTTCAAAGCATCGTCCCACCGGTTGTAGGCACTGCAGCGTTCGTACGTGTCAAGCCAGTCATCGACGTCTTCATCGCGACAACCAGCGAACAGCGTCGGGTCGCGCTGTCGTGTGGGCACAGTCGGAGGGTGTGGTGCAGCCGAGGTAGAGGGTCCGGCCTGTTTGTGGGTACTGTCGGTAGACATAGCGATGGTGGTAGTTGCCAAACGGCGACCGGAACGTAGCTCCAGCGAGAGGCAGGGCCCAAGGCAGCAAGGGGATCAAATTTCACCTCCACCACTTGTAAAAGAAGGCTAGGTCGAGGCGGCGAGGTCGTGACGACAAGGACAGCGAAGCCTTGTCTAGCGTTTTTAATCCGATCATGAACCCAGGCGCGCGCCGGAGCCGGCGCAGCGGGACGATGATGATGGTATGTACAAATGAAAGAAGAAGATCATGGCATGTACAAATGGAAGAAGGTCCACAGAAGGCTCACAATATATTTTATGGAATAGAAACAGTGTCGAATTATACCGAAAGTGGAAAAGGCAGATAAGGAACTAAGCTTTCTTTGATAACACAAAAGGCAGTGCCCTACTTTTTGAAGCCAGATCAGGGTTCCTTAGAACACTCAGCTACAAAGAGAAGAAAATAAACCAACAAGACACATGTGCAGCGTGTGGTGAATCCACAGAAACAAATGAACATCTTATACTCGAATTTGATGGTATCGATCCGGATATCAATGTAGGCGCTGTCACTCTTCCTGACGCCCTGGAATTTAGAGCTACCAGTTGTCAGGTCAATGAATCTGCGTGTCCAGCTAGCAAAAAGCGATTGGAAGAGTGGTGTCTTAAAAGTAGAAAGGTGACATAACGTTAGTATTGTAGGCTGGAAATAAAACTTCATTATACGGTTAGATGGTATGGTTAACCGATCTAAAACAATATTCAACATATAGGGGAAAAAATCTAGCATGACAGCAAATGCTACCACCCCGTTACAAAAGGGACACTCGTATATTCAATCCGTCTATTCATCCACCCAGAAGAACGGCCGTGAGATGCTTTGGAAGCATACTGTTGTGAAGACCCTTTCTTTATGTTAGAACCTGCTTAATTAGACGGCTTAAATGAATTTTTGTGAATATCATACAAGTATTTATTTTTACTCATGCATATCGCACTTTGAAGAAACGTAAATGCAATACTGAATATTCTTGTTATTTTATTCTCACTAATAATCTTGAACGGTTGCACCAGAGAGAGTCGTGGTGCATCGTTCGAACAGCAGCGGACAACGTAAGTCGCCGTCATTTACAAGATCTGGCTCGGAAGAAATTTTCGGCGTGACTCACTGAAGGAGAGGGCGAACCGGCTCTCCAAAGTCCAAAAGAACCATCGCTCACTTTTACTAAAATACGGCTTACTAATTCACTAATAAGAGCATTTGAAAATACAGGCGAAGGTGAGGAGGGTATAGTGTTCTAGCGAGAAAGTGGGTGCGACTCTTACGAAGAAGGGCGGGAGCGCAGTTGCTGTGTCCCGCCACTAACATATACGCGGAAGTCGCACCCAGTCACCTAAATGCAACAGAACGGTTCGAGAGTCGAACGGGCGCGGATCAGTAAACGAGAGAGAGAGAGAGGCATAGTGGCTTTCTCTCTCTACAATACAACCACTGCTCGCTTCTGAGTGACGCAGACCTAATTGAGCTGATGAGCCGTTCTGAGCCGTTCACTAAGAGAGAGAGAGAACTTTATCGTCGGGAATAGTGTTACTGGGTCTTAGTGGAAGAGCCAAGTGGCCGTTAGCTGGCGGCTTGCGACGACTTCTTCAGCACTCGGTGTAACTCGCACCTTCATGGGGGCCAAAGAGCTGACGCGAAGCTATCATCACCATTATATTACCCCTGATTCTGCAAGGGGGCCACCCATCATGGCTGCAGGTTGTCTGCTCATTCATGTTTAGAGCAGGACAATTGCGGCGCGCGAAAGGGCTGGTGACACTTTCGGTATCTGCATTTAGAGGAGTTTCTTTGGAGATGAAAAAAAGGCACACTTGAGGTTGCGTAGACGCAAATAAGAAAACTAGAGTTCCTGAAGGTGCTTTCTGAATGTACGTTCCATTTTGCTGTGCAGATAACAATGTTGCAGAAAACCCAACCACGCCGCGCATGCGTCTATTGTCCCTCTTACCTTCGTCCCCTCCTTTGTTTTCTTCTCTATATACTTCCGAGCTGGAAATAAAACGTCCTCTTTTTTGTTCTGTGAATCTGCCGGGTTTTCATCGCGTAGCTGCCAGCCTTTGGCTGGTGGAACGTATCACAATTATTCTCTAAAGAGAATATTTTGTACGTAAAGCAATTAACCTCAAATCAGTTCTTACAAAAACTGCCTGTAATTTCCTGAAAGGGCTGCAATCAATAAGTGACTGGCTTCAATCGCCTATTTTTAATAGTGTATTCTTAGTCCTTGGCGTGAGCTATCGGGCAAAGCATATATATATTGCAAATAGAAGAATAGCTGCATCAAATCATATAGTGAGCCTTTTAAGGATCTTTTAAGGATCTTTTGCGTGTACATACCATCGTCGTCATCCCACCTTCAACCCTGACACCGTCTCGACCTGGCCTTCAACACGATATATATGAGAAGATTTGTAACTTTTTTCAAATGTCACTTAAAATACTACGGGAATCGAATCACTGTTGCCTTCTCGGAAATGGATATTACGTACGTAACAGCGCAATATTCATGACTAGAATAAAGCGTACAGCTATAAGCGAAAGTCATGGCTGGCAACCACAAATGTGTGCGTAGCTATCAACTTTTCCTAGATGGCACGACCGTTCAAATATATAAAATTTCAAAAGTACGACTATGATTCAGTTTGACTCAGCTCTCCCACAGCGCATATTGGAGCCCTCTACGCATCTTCTTTCATTTGTGGATACTACCCTAGTGAAAAACGCCATATGAGTCACAATAACCTCATACAGATTTATCATACTAAACTCATACAAATCTCATTATTTCTCATATATTTCTCATATGATGAATGAGTTAGTATGAGATTATATGAGATTTGTGTGAGATTAGTATAAGTTTAGTATGAGAATTTGTATGAGGGTATTGTGACTCAGAGTTTTTTCACTAGGGTATGATATTTTTACATTTTTACATACCATGATATTCTTCTTTCATTTGGACATACCATCGTCATCGCCCCGCGGCGCTGGCTCCGGCACACGCCTGGGTTCACCATAGAATCAAACGCTGACACAGTATACCTTGCCTTGCATTCACGACTTTGCTGTCTCGGCCTGGCCTTCTTTCACAAGTGGTGAAGGTGAAATTCGATCCCCTTGCTGCCTTGTGCTCTGCCTCGCACTGGAGCTACGTTCCGGTCGCTGCTGGGCATCAGCTACCATCGTCATGTCAACCGAGAGCAGTCCCGATCTGACCGAACCCTCTACCTCGGCTACACCGCCGCTCCCACTGTGCCCACACGACAACGCGATCCGGCGCTGTTCGCTGGTCGTCGCGACGAAGACGTGGATGGCTGGATCGACCCTTAGGAACGCTGCAGTGCTTACAACCGGTGGGATGATGCTTTAATATTCTTCAACGTTTCTTTCTACCTTATTGAGGTCGCCAGGAATTAGTTTATCAACCGCGAGCCCCACACAACTAACTTGCCCAACTTCAAGCAGCAGTTCCGACAGTACTTCGCTGACCCGGCTGTTCGGACTGAGATCGCCAAGAACAAGCTCGCTTCCCGCCTTCAAGGTCCTAATGAGACATATGTGTCTTCCAAAGAGGCCGTACTTGCACTCTGTCGGCGTATCAGTCCCATCATGCCGGAACCTGAACGCGTAGACCATGTCTCGAAAGGAATCAAATCTGTGGCTTGTAACACTAGAGACCCAGAATCCATCAAATGTTGATTCCAATATTACGACCTGCCAACGCCTCGACCAGCTGCAGTCCTCCCGACTGCAGCCCAGCTTCGCTTCTGGCCCTACTTCTACTGACTTCGGTCTACGAGCCCTGATTCGAGCGATAGTCCATGAGGAGCTCTAAGCTCTCAGTCCTTTCTGCCGGCACGGGTACGATAATTCTTCTCCTCCTTCTAATGACGCCGGCCTCCGCCACATCATCAAAGAAGGGTTGGCCACTATCACCCAACCTGTCGGAACAGACCGTCCTGCACCTCGCCCAGCGCCGACTTACACTCACGTCGCTGCACCCCCTTCTCCTATACAACTGAACAAAAACGGCGCTCAGGGATTGTTTGGAAAGCACTTAATATTGTAAATAATAAAACTCAGTCAGAAACAGTTGCTAAACTTATGCAAGCCGGAACAGGGTTACAAGGTCCTCAACTAGCTAATGCCTTCAATCGCTTTTTTCCGTCGCTTAGTGCCGTAACAGACAACATTCCTGATTTAACTGTTCTCTTCGTTCGAAATGAAAGAAACAATTTTTTTAGATGCAGTGACGGAAAATTAGATGACTGAAATATTTTTGGCGATTAATAACGGCAAAGCCTCTGATGCCGGAGATATCCAGATAGCACATGTGAAATACTTAATTATTTTGAGAGCTCCTGGCCTTTCCCATTTTTTCAACCTATCTTTGTCAACAGGAATTTTTCCGTTCAATATGCAGACGTTAAACGTTACAGTCATACTTAAGAGAGGTGATAGAAATAATATGTGAAATTATCGTCCTATATATAGGTTCTGCAAGTTTTTTCAAAAGTGTTGGAGTAAATAATTCTAAAACATCTGTCCTACTTTGCTGACAGTAATAACCCCATTTATTCAACCCAATGTGGTTTTCTCAAGAGCTACCGCTCCTAGCTCAAACAGAATTTATTATGGATGACTTTTAACGGCCAATCATGGTTTTTGGACTTTCCTTGTACTTCTCGAAAGCCTTTCATCTTATTAACCACAAGAGTCTCAATAAAAAGCTCGATTATTACGGAATAGAGAGCCAGCACAGAAATTGCTTAAAAAAGGCCTCAGTTTGTAATGATTGAAGGACAGAAATGTTCAGTGATATCAGTAAAAACAGGGGTCCCGCAAGGCAGCATTTTAGGTCCTCTTTTATATATCCAATACATAAATGATACAGTCGCTCTTTCTGAAACTGCTCGTTACGCAATCTACGGAGATGATAAGAATTTATTTTTTTTGCAAACACATTAGAAGATCCAGCTTATGAAGCGAATGTGTCGCTGTACAAAAAAAAATGCATGTGCTAGAAGTAATTGTTTAAAGCTTAGTCTTGATAAAACTAAAGCCGTCTTATTTCACTCCCGTCGCAGACATATACAGCTGCCTGACATCCTGTGGTACAAAACCAAAATTTAGTAAAAACATTCAAATCCTTGGGCGTATATTTCTCTTAAAATGTGACATGGGGTAACACGTGAAAGAATTGCCATCATACGCCGCCACAGTCATTATCTCCCTACCTCAGTGAACTTACTTTTATGCAACTCCTTGTTTTCTATTTCATTAAGGTAAGCATTTCTAGTATGGCCCATCACAGCAGCAGCAAACATTACCAAGCTCTCAGTATTGCAGAAACGAGTCCTGCGCCTGGCATGTAAAGTTCCGTACCGGTCACAGACTGCAGGCTTTTTTACAAAGCACCACATCCTGTCAAGCAACTTTAAATTTGCAAACAGTGTCGCTTATAGAAATTGGAATCAGTTAAAGGTAAAGATATTTTGACTAATTTAGCAAGATTGCAGAAAATCTAAACAGCTGATGAGGTACGTTATTTAGCAGCATGGAAGCTTACCAAATTCCGAATACGGAAAACAGATGCTGATATATTCATTGCAGACAATTTTAAACCAGATCTTCATGGAGGAAATTAATGGCATAACCAGAATTTAGTTAACAGAACTGCGCGCTGTTTGAATATGATTAACAGTATTTTTCTAACTTATTTGGTTCTTCCTGTTTATTTGCTCTCAAATGTAATGTAGTTTAGCCAATATGTGTTGGTTGATTAAAACTTTATTTTCCACCGATTTAGGAGGCCCCTACTCTTCGTTCCTGGCACGCACGCCTGAGGAGCGGGGGCTGGGACCTCCGCGACTAAGGACTGGCGAATATAAACTGGTTATTCGCGGCCTTGCCGCCAGGCGAAAGGCTTTTTGCTGGTCAGCGGGGACGTCGCTTAAAGCCAACATCTGTATTGATATCGTGACGCCCAGATTGAGACTACGACGAGAAAGGAACGATCGTGAAAAGGGGAAGAAGGAGGAACCGCTGGTATTCTAGTGTGCAGGTGAGTTGTTCTGCTGTCTTCTCCTGACTGCTGGATCCTGTCTGTCTGCGAGCATGACTGTACTCTCCGGTGACGCCATTTCACGTCGGGGGATTGGCCAGTAGTTGTTTTAAACCGGAATCATGGTTCATGTACAATTAGGCCTATAATGTATCTAGCTTCTCCAGGTGGAGATTCGGCATCCTGGTTTGCCATTCTGCCGGCCCAAAGCTTGGACTTGGGATCTTTCGGAAGAAATGGAATAAGTAAGATACCGGTGGCATTTGTACCAATTGGAGATGGATTCCTGAAGCTAGAAAATCTAAAAATAATCCAGGAGCACCTGAAGCTGTCATGCCCCCTACCTAGAAATCTCTGAGGTGCGTCCGTTTGGCAGGAGCTGTACCTTCTGTAAGTCCTCGAATATAGAGTGTGTCGGACTTGCTTCGATGCATATCGTTTGGATCACTGCAAGTAAAGCATGTATACCTGAACAGCTGGCATGCTCACATGTATTATACGCGGCGTGGATTAGTAGGCTTCACCGCAAGGAGGATCGAGGAACTTAACCAGGGTGGCGTTGGCATCATATCACTATTCCGTTGCAGCAGAGATACTGGTGGCTCCTGGGTGCCGACAGAATCGATGATAGCGACGTTTGCCGGGGCTAACTGTCCAAAAGAGATTAAAGTATGACCCTGTGTGTAACGTGTAGATCCCCTGCAGCCTCGCCCTTTGCAGTGCAAAAACGTGCTGGCGATTTGGACACAGCAGCAAGGCGTGCAAATCCGCAACACGCTGCAGACTGTTCGGAGACAACCATTCATGTGACATTTGCAAGTCTGCTGTTGTAATTTGCACACTATGTCACGCAGATCACCCTGCTCATGATGATGCATGCCCAAAACGCGCAGATGAGCAAACTGTTCTCGACATTACCCAGCAAAAAAATGTGCTCTAGAGCAGATGTCTGTGCACAACTAGTGATCTATTGAGTTCAGCTAACAGACTGATTATTGCTGTCAAGTTATTTCACATCATGTTATCTGTTGTTACCGTTCAGATATATGTGGGCAGCGGCTTTGGAACTGGATGTCTGTAAATGATGTGCGTTGCTCTAATAGCCCAGGCATAACCTACATGCGAGCAGGTTCTAGGTCAGTGATTGATTTAATTAACGTTAGCAGCAAATAGATTAAAGGTCTCATCTTGGGCTACAGTGGATTGTGGTACATCTAGCGACTACTTCCTAGTTCGTTTATTATAGTATCTGCTCCCCTTAGAGTAATTACTTGTGCACAAATATTTGTCAACCATGAACTCTTTAAAAACTTTGTAAATTCCTTTTTTTTCACCTATAGCATCATCTGAGCATTCTAAACATGCTCAACAAGCACTCTCTTCTCTGCTAGATGCCACTGAGGGTTCATTGTTCACTGTGAAATCGTCTGTCCCTAACAAGATGTCGTGCCGATGGTGGAACGAAGAATATGAAAAAGCATTCCGTCGTAGAAAATCTGCATGGAAGAACCTTTCCCATAACCAGTGTCTCCAAAATTGGATAAATAAAAATTTTATGCAGCTTCATTTAAAAAAAAAACTATTCGTATAGCACAGGATGACTATAATCCTAATATGAATATTAATCTCTCTGATCCATTTCATCGGAACGCATTGTATAGGTTCATGGAACGCAACCAAAGTTCATCTGCACCGCATGTAACCGAGTCAGAGGTGTTATCACCCAAGGAAGCAAAAGATTAACTTGAACAAATTGGAGGCTCCGTTACTTCGATCTATGCCATTTGCTGATTTAATTGCAGTTGAGCCATCGGAAAAGCATTGTATAGCGGCTGCTCTGAAACCTGCAGCTCCAAGGTGTGACGGTATTACAGTCGCTATGCTGAAAGCTTTAGTGCAAGACCACACCTCGGAAGGGTTTAATATTTAAATGTTTCCCTGGAAACCGCTTGGTTACCTAAAGACTGGGAAGTTGCTAAAATTATACTAATCCTCAAAGATCCGAAAAAAAAAAACATTTTGATTTGGATAATATTCGATCGATTTCTCTAACTTCGAATCTAGTGTAACTTATTGAACGTATAGTTCACCTGCGCCTCACAAACCATGTGATGACCCTGAGTGCAATTAGTGATGCACAAATTGGGTTTCGTCAAGGGTGCTCGATTTAGACGGCTCATGCAGATTTGGAGAGTACAATTAAGTTAGCAATGAAGAATAAAAGTGTCGGCATTGGTCACTTTGGATATCGCCAAAGCATATGACAGCGTAGAACACTCTATACTCTTGAATAAGACAAACGATATTAGGCCAACCTTTTTACAGTTTTGCATGGCTAAAATAATTTTTAAGCAATCGGAAATTTTTTTTGTAATAGAGGTTCTGTAACTTATGAAACTTATTACCAAACTAGAGGCGTGCCTCAGGAATCGGTGCTATCTTCATTGCCATTTTATATATTAATGAGGGGTACTCTTGCTCATCTGAATATAAATGTGTACGTGTATGCGAATGATATAGCTTTTTCTCTTCTCCAAGAGATTCTTTATACCAGTTTTTGTAAGCCCACTAGAATGCCCTTGAAGTTTGGCTGTGTAAAGTAAAATTAATTGATGTGAAGAAATCCTCAGTACTTGTTTTCTCACCGGCACACCCTCTTTATATCTCCCTTGCGCATTGCGGATCACAAATCCCACAGGTTGAATCCTTAAAGTACTTGGGTGTATTATACCACTCCCAATTAGACTGGCGGACTCGTATCAAAAATAATTTGCCTGAAAGGTGAGCGAGTCCTTGGTCGCCTGATAAAAATTAGCCATGAGAAATTCGGTATGCGTAGAGATACTCTTTTGTTTCTCTATAAAACCTATTTGAGGAAAATTCTGGAGTTCGTCTGTGTTCTTTTTTCGAGTACCCGTAAATACAAAGTACGACCTTTGTTGCTACTGGAGAGGCGCGTTTTACGACTATGTTTGGGGTTGCCAAAATCAGTTTCAAACGCATTACTTTATTTAGAGGCCCGTGTACCTAACTTGAACTCTCGATTTGAGCTCCTCACGGTGCGACCCTTTTTACGATCACTCGAATCTCTGTCTGGAGGGACTTCTCTCATTTTTATTACACACCGAGCTCAGTTTCTAGATTATCATTGGCCGCACGAATAGTAACCACAATTTGTATTTACTCAGTCCTTGCTGTCCAAAATGACAGTTTCGCTTATGGCAGTGAGACGTGTTGGCAATGTTCAAGCTACTTTCGCACAGTATTTTGACCTCTCGTTGCCATCTATTGCAAAACACTTGACTACCACTGTAATAAATGGACACCTTGAAGATTATCTATTACAGTATCCCTTACACGTAGCTATTTCCACAGATGCCTCACAACGAAATGAAAAAGCAGCAACAGGTATTTATTTTCAGGCACTCGATTGGAGTTTTTCTGTACGGAACCCTGATTACACACCAATATTTACTGCTCAATTGCTTGCAATTGGTATGGCCCTTCAAAACGTTCCCGGTAACGTTACTCACGTATACATACTCTCTGACTACCTGTAAGTCTTAGCAGCATTAGAAAGCCCGAAAATGCGTCTTTTGAAACAAATGCTGATGTTTTTCCTTGCGTTACAATTACAGAAAGTACGTTTTCAGTGAATTCCGGGACGCTGCGGCATCGCTTCAAATAGAATGGCGGTTTATTTAGCCAATTAAGCTCTCAACGGCCGATGTTGTACCGAATAATATTTTGCTAAATATATCCCGTTTTGAACGGTTTCAAACGTTAAACTCCTTGAGCCATGAGCCACTGCTTTCGATCACGGATTTTAACCATTTAAATTTTCATTCGAATGTCCGATGTTGTACCTCGAGGCAATGAATGACGCTCATTCGTTGTAGAATTGTTTGCCTCAATCTTTATTTATGTCGCTCTTGATTCAAGTCGTCGAATCTCTGTGCGTCATGTGATCAGGCGGAAACTATTGAACATTACATCCTCTCCTTACGCAGGTACCCTGCTCAGAGAAGACAGTATTTAGAAATACCTCTTGCTCGCCTAGGACTACCATTTACAGCTCCTGTTCTCCTCTTTGGTGCAACTGTCAAAGAATATGCTCTAGAACCGGTGTGTGAGTTACTTTATTATAATATTGCTAATGAAAAATTTGTGTGTTAGCGCTGATCGGCCTGAATTGTATTTTCTTTCTTTTCTTTTTATAATTTTACAATTTTAATCCTTTTTTCATTGTTTTCGATATTACTATCCGCCTCAACATTCCAAATTATGTAAGCCACAATAACTTCTAGTTATTAGATTATCAATCCTACAGTGAAATCGACATTACCAACTATATTATGTCACCTAGAATGAATTCTGGCCAATCCCCCACTGTAGGTATGTGCCATTATACCGAAGGAGAATAAGAAGAAGAAGATGCCGAACGGTCGGCTAGAGCTGGGGGTCTAGCAAGCGAACTCAATGTACCGACGCTTCTCATAAGGGCTATAAAACCTAGACCGTAACATCTTGATGGAGGTTCGGGGTATCCTTCCAGCAGCAGACATCAAGCGACCGCACACACATCGGTCGTGCCTACTAGTTTTCCGGCGGAGAGCTGCACCGAGGAAATCTAGAACGGCGCGCGCGAGGCTTGACTTGCCGAGTGGGAATCTGTAGATGTCTTCCGCAAGCCCTTTTAGTAGATGGCCTACCTTGCCGTCTTCTGTCATGCGAGGAAATACAGGCTTGCACAGATTTAACACTTCCTCGATATACTTCGTACATGTCCCGCCGGGAAGCTGAGCTCTCTGCGAAAGTGCTTGTTCAGCCTGCTTCTTGGCACCAGAGTCGCCGAAGAAACTCCTTCGCCGACGCGGTCCCATGTCCTGATATTATCCTCGTGGTTGTCGTACCATATTAAGGCCGTGTCGGTAAGCGCAAAGTCCTCGTTTGAGAAGTGGGCGGGAGAGTCCCAATAATTGTATCAGTTCATCCCCTGTTAGTTGGTCTGCCATTCATCCGCAGCTTCATCGAACAAGCCTGTGCACTAACGAGGCACCCGGTGATGTTGCCATGAGTTGCTAGGCCTGGTCCTCAGATCGTCGCTGTCGAGAGACATCGTAAGCACAGATGGCGGTAGGCCAGCAAGACGGCGACATCAGCACGGTTGAAGCAGGGGTCCTTCATCGGAGTATCTCTGGGGGTCTGCCATTCATCCACAGCTTCATCGAAAACGCCTGTGAACTAACGAGGCACCCGATGATGTTGCCATGAGCTGTTAGGCCTGGTCCTCAGGTCGGCGCTGTCGAGAGACATCTTAAGCACAAATGGCGGTAGGCCAGCAAGACGGCGACATCAGCACAGTCGAAGCAGGGGTCCCCTCTTCGGAGTATCTCTGGGGGTCTGCCATTCATCCACAGCTTCATCGAAAACGCCTGTGAACTAACGAGGCACCCAGTGATGTTGCCATGAGTTGCTAGGCCTGGTCCTCAGATGTCGCTATCGAGAGACATCTTAAGCACAGATGGCGGTAGGTCAGGAAGACAGCGACATCAGCACGGTTGAAGCAGGGCTTTCCTCTTCGGAGTATCTCTGGGTGTCTGCCATTCATCCACAGCTTCATCTAAAACGCCTGTGAACTAACGAGGCACCTGTTGATGTTGCCATGAGTAGTTAGGCCTGGTCCTCAGATGTCGCTATCGAGAGACATCTTAAGCACAGATGGCGGTAGGCCTGCAAGACGGCGACATCAGCACGGTTGAAGCAGGGGTTCCCTCTTCGGAGTATCTCTGGGGAACGTGTACGCCGCACCTCTCACCAAAATGTTACGCGTATTTCCTTCATCGCATGCTGTTGTGCTGCTCTGTGTGCGAGGAGGTCAGGGTTTCTCAAGCTGTTTTTACAGATTTTTACCTGCCTTCCTAGCAACACTCTTTATGGTTGCGAAATAACTTAATCTCAAATTACAAAATACTATATTACGTCTTCCATACGTACAAATAAATATGCAAATGCTGTAGGGTAAAAACTCGAAGGGTGCAACGCTGCTGAACTGAATATGGAGGAAAAGCATTAGCTGCGGGTGACCGAGCGTTCTTCTTCATCTTCAGCCCACATATAAAGCTCCGGTTTAACCAAGCTATGTGAACGCGCCTTAGGGGCCTATTGAAGTAACGTAAAAGTCAGGGTCCTGGCAGGCTTATTCTGACATAACCGTCCAATGCGGAACGAGAGACCCAAGTTGGATATCTTCATTCAGGGCACCACGCACGCGTACACGGACACGGCACACAGCAACAAGCGGTGGGAGCTGGCGTAATTTTGCTTTTGCAATAACATCCTGAGTGGGGAGATTTGAGCGGAAGCCAACCATGGCAGGAGGTATGAGGTGGTCATCTTCCCCAGAGTAATTAGACCGATTGAGAATGACGTGCTCCATCAGGTTACCAGCATAGGAAGTGAGGAAAATGAGACAGAGCTTGGCTACTCCTGGCCCTGCGGGGCTGGGACTGGTAAGTCACCGCCGTTTGCGGGGGAAGCTAGCCGTGTTCCGGAGGTTGTACCTGTTGTAGGGCATAATTGCACCCGACACAGGTCTTCGGTGGCTGACGACGGCTTTCGCGACGCGCGGCTTTCTGTCTTCTTTTTTGCGGCAAAGCCCAGTTTCGCGTGTGCCAACAAATTCGAAGCGATCAACCAGAAGCCTCATGCTCAATCACTATTGAATCAAAACTTAAAATTAAACTAAAAACCTTGTCATCCACGAGGGTATCGAACCTGAATCCCTTGGATTCCCAGCCCAGCACTTACCAATGCGTCACGATGCCCTTCTTTCTTTGTCGTCCTTATTGCCAAATTTATTATCAGATTTTACTCATAAAGAACGTTACTCCACAAGCACACAACGTGGGTTAAAACCACACGATTTGGACTGCGTGATTCATTACAAATCAGGCATTTGGAACAACACTTCCATTCTCAGAAGCCACTCAGGCACTTCGTATTGCGTCCTAAAGACTGCAATAACACTGGAAACGGCTTCGCGAAAATACGGCTTTATTTTCCTCGCATCAACATCTGCATGCCTGAAAGCCATTCTGGATCGCCAGACACGCTGCAGGCCAAACAATTGGCAGTGGCTTAGCTTGGTTAAGCCTGGTAATTGAGAAAGCAACAGCTATGGCTACGCCTAGCTTCAGCTGATGGTGTAACTGGTTTTGGTGCTTGTGGTTATGCTTATTGTTATGCAGTGATTCACACTGGCCACGGCATATTGTTCAACTATTGTTTATTGCGGGGTGCTACCTGGTTATTCTATGCACACCTTGTAGCGAGGCAATGAATTCCGTGGCTGCAACGATAGACTTGGTTGTGGGTGAGGATAAGGCAGAATGTACAACTGCCGCTTTGGCACCGGGTGCAAAGGCATTCTTTATGCCAGCAGAAATAAAGCATCCCTGGAGACGGCGTTGGTTCCACCTGCCGCTAGGCCGCCTCCTATAGTATGTAACGTTGCACACCCTGCCGTAGCTGCGGCTGCAGCTCCATAATACTTCTTAGCTTTAGGAGCATGTGGCACCACTGCAGCTCCGCGGTTGGTAGCTACCGCCTCGCGAGCCGACGGCGCTAGTTGGGGCACCTGTTTTTGCCGCAGATGGGATGGCGTCACTCAGGCTGTAGCGCCCCTCGTTTAAGGAATGGAGTTAGGCCGCTGTCAGTAGCTACCGCCTCGCTACGCAAAGGGCTGAAAAGTGAAAGTAGTAATGCTTTCGCAATAATTACATGATCATGCCCAGCAGTAAGCCATCATCATCTTCTTCCCCTTGTCTACAGAGAGAATGATAGCGGCATTCGGCGAGTGACAGGTACTGCGCCGTTCCTTTCCTGTAACGAATATTAGAATGCCAGTGAACTTTAATGCGTTCAATGAAATGCCGGTTGAGAGGGACCGCGAGAGATGCCCGAAAGACTGAATCTTCCCAGAACGAGAAGAACGTCTAGAGAAAACACGTCGCCAGGAAGCTCTACGACGTGTTATGCCCGCCGCTAAACAATAGCAACGGCAGCCACAGGAAATTGAGAAAGACGACGAGGAGGATGAAGGAAGTGATTCCAAGAGTCGTCGGTGCACGGAACACACGATAAAACTCAGAGAAAGTGCAAACTCAGCTCCAAGCATAACTGCAAATTTACGCCACGTATATTCAGGCATACACTGCAAGCCGCTGCCAATTTTTTTCTATCTTCTCTAGTTTCTCTTCCATACGCACGAAGCAACGGATGTGGCTCAGCTACAGTCAGTAGCAGGCCCACGCATTTTTTTTCCCTTCTCCTAAAGTTGCAACAGTGGAGCGAAGGTGCTCGGGAGTGTGTCGTTAGCCGGCTTCTGTATGAAGGTCACTCGTGCGTGTTTCCGTGCTGCCGGGCGTTCACCTTCTGTCCAGCAATCGTTCATAAAGGGGGTCGGTGAAGGCCTCAATGCATGGGTCATCTAAATTATGGAGCTTTATTGGAAGAGCCGTCCGGTCCTCGAGCAGGGATAAGGCAGATGTGAGTTCAAGCGAATCTTACCTCAGCTCCCGAATTCTCCGCATCGAGGGCTGCGTTGGCATTGCCCATATGGTTGGTAGAGGATTGGGGATAGTGGCGTTCAGTTACCGGACACCACGATGTTTATTGAGGAGGTCTTGGTTGGAGACGGGATGGTTATGAACTATGCGCTAAATGATGTCCTGTTGGAACGTTTTTCATAAACGGTAGCGGAGAGTTGCCAGTTGCCATAAAAGGCTTCACATATTGCCATGGCAAGTTTGACACTTTGAAGCACACAACGAGAACTAATACACGTACTGACAGAGAGTCACGGCACCCAACACGAGATCAACAATTCACGGGGCAACGGTGGTAGCTAACACCAGTGTTTAGCGAAGAGAAACGCAAGATGAGTTCACCAATCTGAATATGAAAAAAATCCAGAGATAAGGAGGAGTCTTTCCGCCACCTCCCCTGCTGCTCGTGTGAGGAGTTGCGATTCAGGCCACCAGGAGCGTACCAATAGTACCACCAAGTCTATGACATCAAGGCGGTCGCAAGTTTCCGAGGCCACAGCAGCAGTTTCCAATCAGGTCTGCACGATGAGGAAAAGAAGTTGCAGTGAAATACGACGCTATGGAAACAGCAGAATGATGAGGGAGAGGTTACTGCAAGTAGCGGCATGGGATACATTAATACGTCAAGCCCTAGGATAACCTTTGTGCCCCTCTACCTGAGCAGGCACAAGGATACCCTATAGGGCCTGACATGACCAAATCTTTTGGGCTTGGCATAACCAAAGCTTTGGACAACGTCTCCCACGTAGATATTCTCACTAGCCTTTCCCCACTAAATCGCGACTACGATACCTACGATATCAACCTCTGGGTTTCAGCAGGCAACGATGCTGAAATTGAATCCAGTGGACATTCTCCGATGTATTGAATCTACACGTGTCGTTATGTGTGAGCGCGCGTGTGGGTCGAACGCTGGCAAGACCAGCGCTCCAGCAAGAGTGCGTAGCCCTGGCTCGTTAACGAGGGGTTCCTTCACGCCGCCGTGATTGATTCAGCAAAGCTTACTCTAGCACGAATCTTCGCTTTCCATCTGAAGATACCGAGCACGGATGCTTCCACTGCGAGAGAACACGAAGGCACAACTGAGAGATGACGATAAAACACCTGCTTTATGAACGTGTTTTGTTTTTCCCTGCTTCGGTGCCCGTGCCGGGCACGGCTCCTTGTCCTTGTGTCGACTTCCATAAGCTAAATTCTATCACTAAGGTTCCAATATATCGGATCGCGAACATCAAGACTACATCGACAAAGTTAGTGCTCAGTTTATTTCCACAGTATCCCTTGCCAGGTGTTACTGGTAGGTTCTCCTCACACAACCATCCTGTGGGTATGCGGTGTTCATTTCATCAATACGAACTTTCCGTCCTAAAGATTTGAGGTTTTGGTTTAAAGAACGCACCATAATACTTTTCAAGCCTCATGGACTAAGTGTTTGGAGTCCTCGAAGTATTCGCCTTGCCTTATTTACGCGATGCAGATACGACGGAGAATTGTCGCCGAGACTCCTGCTTTGTGATATGTAAGTTTTCTTCGAGTCTGCTTCTCTAGCCGTTTCTACGTAATGCAGTATTAAACTTATTTTTAGTTAGTTGACGCCTCGTCATTTGCAGGGACTTCTGATGCCTTCCGCTGGACTCCAAGCCGCAAGGCCAACGCTAGTCTTGCGGCTTTCGAGTCACATCTAGCAACAAGTCTACAAGGCATCTCTTCACCTCCCTAGTATTATTAATATATCAATTTGTTCACAGGAAGCACAAGGCGCAATATCTGTCACATCTGTTTCTGTGGACACCTGAACAACACCGTATGGGAAGGGAGGAAGATGGGCGTGAAAGTGGAAAGAAAGTAAGGTGAGCAGTAGTGGAGGGCTTCGGAGGAGTTTCGGCAATCTGGGGATCTATAAAGTGCTCGGACATCGCAGAGTGCACGACGCCTCTTCGTGTCTCCTCCTCTGAAACATAGCCGCCGCGATCGGGATCGAGCCCGGGTACACCGGCAAAGAAGTCGGGCGTCTTGCCACAGCACCACCTCGGCGGGGCCTGAACTTAGGGGTCTATAACCATTTAACGGAGCTCGTGGAAGCTCATCTCAGCTCTCAGTACAAGCACTTCATCCAAATCCTCACGGAACGTTGCATACTAGTGCCCGTGTGCTGTGCGATGTCAGTGCACGTTAAAGAACCCCAGGTGGTCGAAATTTCCGGAGTCCTCCACTACGGCGTCTCTCATAGCCTGAGTCGCTTTGGGACGTTAAACCCCACAAACCAACCAATCAACATGGTTAAAACAGGCTTCGAAGCGACTTCGCTGACGAGGCCCAGCTTCCGCATCGCATCCACGGTAACCTCATCGTTACTCCTCTCCCTAAAACGTGCACCGACCGTATCATCTCGATCGCTGTAAGGATAGGGCTAAGACTGCACAAAACGATTCAAGAGGTGTAATCGCATATGTAGACGCAGCATATTGCTGCAAAGTAAAAATGAATGCATTCGTACTCAATGGTAAGCGAGAAATGGTTACAGTAGCGTCTATAAAAACAAAATCGATACAGATAGCGAAAAAGGTTGCAATTGCACTGGCTCTTACTCAGACCCAGGCAAAATACATAGTCAGTGACAGCAAAAGCGCAATTAGGAGCTACACCGCTGGAGTAATAGCAAAAATAGCGATTAGAATCCTCGATCAAAAGCGAATAGAAAGAGACGTCACCCTTGTTTGGAACCAGCCCATGCAGGCGCGCCCGGAAAGGAGGTGGCACACAAACTAGCCCGAGGTCTCACAAACCGGGCTGAAGGAGTGCCACCGTAGCAAGGCAAACAAGAGGACCTGATTAACAATAGCGCAATAACAATGCACTACAGACTAAGGAGGAGGGTCCTACCACCACCATACCCCACGTTAGTCAAATAGGCAGCAGTAGCATGAAGAAAGCTACAGACAAATACATACCCGAAACCAGTTCTTGTCAACCATATATGGTCCGAAATACGATCAGACCTATGTTCATTATGTAAGATCATATAATATGGGAATGTGCGAAGTCACCAGGCAGGGTTAAAATATAACTGAAGACACCTGGGAAACCCTTCTGCTCAGCTCAGACCCAACAGCCCAAGGAGAAATTGTTCGACTGGCCGAAGATATCGCAGGAGTCCAAGAACTCCCGCCTGCCACTAAGGCTACTGTCCAACCTTCCTGGTCTAACCCCGAAGAGCGGGATAGTCACTGTTGGACAAATAAAAGTTCTCCCTCTCTCTCTATCTCAACAGGCCGAACAGCTGTCTATATATATGCAGCCCGGTGTGTGAGATCTCGGACTAGTTTGTGTGCCGCCTCGTTTACGGGCACGCCTGCGTGGGCTGGCGTCCAACCAAGGGGGTTTTGCAAGGACAGATATGTTACCTAAAGGGGTGCGTTGGCCAGCTGGCCCTGTCATTTGAATATTGTGCGTCCACGCCGCCATTCTTGCCTCTCGTCGCTGAGAGGATACTTGCGCGTCTGGCGCTTTCCGGCGCGTTCTTGCAATGCGAGCAGCCAAGCGGCTGTCGCCTTTTACGTTTTTCGGCCGTGTGCCGCAAGGCTAGAACTGACGAAGATCCTATTGAAACGTTTTTCGAAAGCGGAACTTCGTGGCGTTCAAGATTTCACAGGCGGGAACTTCGAGATTTTCCTGAAGACTAGGGCTGCTGTTGACAGACTCCCGAAAGATCCCGTCGTAGATGTTAAGGGAACTGCGGTGACTATTGAGTATCGGGGCACGCGCGCGAAGCTGGTGCGCGTCTTTGGCTACTCATCGGAGCACCATGACGTCTCGAGTTGGCAAGTGCACTGCAGCGCTATGGAAAAATGTTCAGCGTTGCTCGCGAGACAGTCCCCGGTTTCCCGTTCGTCACCACGGGGATCCGACGGATCAAGATAGAGATAAAGTCTGAGATTCCGAACTTCCTAGATGTCACTGATACAACCACCCAGTGCGAGTATGAAGGAGTCAAGAGAGTATGTCGCAAGTGGGGATACGAAGGCCACATGGGCGCGAGTTGTAAATGGGCATGGGCATGAAATGTGTGATGCCGTGTGCCCTAAGTGTGGTTAGGACCACGCTGTAAACGCATGTAAGAAGAGGACATTTGCGTCTGTGTTAGGGAATGAAGACGTGAATGAACAGCCAGCCGATTTTTGGGAGCAGCCCGCACCAGCACTCGCGCTGGCAACTCCTGAGAACTCGAAAGATGAGACGCAGGGTAATGCGTCTACAAACGCCATCACCGAGGAAGTTAGCAACGAGGCGACGGCTGCGGCCGCGCCCTCTGAAGAATTAGAGGAAAAACAAGTAGAAGTTGTCTGTGAAGACCACGAGGTGCCCCCAACGTCCGCTGCCGGGAAGGCGGTTACGGACATTGCCGCACCCTCTACAGCACCCGAACAGAACCCCGAAAAGAAAACTGAAACTGTAAACTGCCAGGTGCCCCCAGTGGCCGCCACGGTACAGGGACAAGAGTGTGTAGCCGGTGTCGCTGCCGCAACAGAAGACCGATAGGTTGAAACTGAAGAAGATGAAGAGAGGGAAATGGATACGACCATAGTGCGCCCCAAACGCAAGCGCAGTCCCAGAAAGAAGAAAACCATTAAATCAGCGCCATCAACATCATCGAAATCTTCCGCCGACGCGCCGTTGACGAAGCGTGCGTTTCTGAAAAACCCTCCACCAATAAACGAGAGAAGCTCTGACACTGAAAGAAAAATGCCGAGTCAACCTCCCTGTCACATTTGCAACAGAACGAATTGTGATTGCCACTCGGTCATCGCGGACATCTATGACGGCGATTCCACAGCGGAGTCACCTTCCGCTTCTCCCACTGCTCATGACACCGCTCCCTCTTCATCAGGTGGTCGCGCATTCCCTCCCTTCCTTCGTTTAGCTACACCCTGGCCTTTTCCTTCGTTCTCGCAACGCTAAACATTCGCGGCTTTACTAAAGCTGCAAAACAAGCTGAAACAATAGACATAGCCCGCGCCAAAAAGATCGACATCCTCGAACTTCAAGAAAATTATATTCACTGGCATGACCTCCGTTCCAGCACAAAGTCCAATTGGAGTTTTGGAAGGAAGGGTTCAGGGAGAGTTGCGCTCATCTTCCTAAGAGACGCCGGCCTGTCAGTCCTACGCCATGATTGGGACAACGCAGGACGCTTTGTCTCGATTGACCTTAACAATGGCAAGCGCATCATTAATGTATATGCCCCATGCCTGTATGGACAGCGAGAATTTTTTGAAGGGCTAGAAGAGAGATTTATTGGCCCAGCCGAAATAGTGTTATTGGGCGATTTTAACTGTGCCCTCTTCAAGGAAGACCGCCGATCTTTTTGGGGTACACCGCGGTGGCTTAGACGAGACCACAATGGCGCACAGGCCTTGCGTGATTTGGTGGAGGAGTTAGACTTAACCGATGCTTGGCGCGCACTTCAACCTGGTCGCGCCGGCATGACCTGGTCTGGCCGTGGTCTCGAAAGCCCTATTGACCGCGTCTATGTCTCTGCTAACGTAGCTGGTTGCCTGCACTCTGTGTGGGTATTCCCCAAAGCCCTAAGTGATCACAGGCTGCTTATCACGCGCTTGTGTGCTTCTGATATTACTCCACGAGAAAAAGGTTGCTGGAAATTAAACACGCGACTTCCGGATGACGAGCGTGTCCAGCAGGAAGTCGTCAAAGTTATAAAGCGTTATGTGTCCCCTAACATGGATGCAGAAAGCTGGGTTAATATGAAAACTTCCATCAAGATTTGCCTCCTAGAGTGGGGGAAGAAGATGGCGTGGGAAGAGAGAGAAGAAATCCGAATAGTCTCGGGTGCCATCATCGCGCCATCGGCCCCATTTTCTCAGGGACCAATCGTCCCCGCGGCGTTGGCCCCCTGCGTAAGCAGCTCCATCGTCTTCTAAACCGGCGCTGGGACAGACTTCGAGCAACAGCACGCGCTGAACGATGGGAAACCGAGGCATGGTGTTCGAGTCATCTGCTACGCCGTCGCCTTGCCGGAAAGAACGAAACTGCGATATTTTACCGGCGCGGCGACAGGGGTAAAATATCGAAGATGAACCAACTAGCTCAAATCTCTGTGTTACTACAAAAAAGAACGAAACCCTCTCTGCAGTCGAAGACCCACTCACCGGCCATATTGTTACGAACCCTGAGCAGGTATTGAGTTTAGCACGTGATTTCTACATCGAACGTTATGCTGCTGAGCCCTGCACCCCCGCATCGTTCCAGCTGGAGGCAGCAACTGAAGCACCTAACCTGGACGACACATGGCTGTCGTCTGTAGAGCTACACGCAGCCCTAAAATAGATGAAGCCAAACAGAAGCCTGCGTATGGACGGACTCCCGCCTGCCTTTTACATAAGGTTTTGGCCGTCGCTAAAGACCGCTTTCACCAACTTAGCAAACGACGCCCTAGAGCGAGGGGAACTAACTCCAAGTATGAACGAAGGCCTCATCACACTCATGTGCAAGGACACTTCCAGGAGCAGCGACCTTAAAGCTTGGAGGCCAATAACCCTTCTAAATACGGACTACAAGGCAATTGCCAAATGTCTCTCCTTACGCCTGACGCCTGCTCTATCGTCAATAGTAGGCCCGCACCAGGCTTTCTGTGTCCCAGGCCGCTCGGTAAACCTCCATGGCATGGCTCTGAGAGACCTTTTGACATGGATGGAATCGCGCAGCCTGAATGACTTTCTTTGCTCCCTGGACCAAGAGAAGGCATTCGACCGCCCGAGTTACGAGGAGCTGTTTGTGCAAGGCGTTTTATGCTGCACCACAAGCAGCAGTCATTGTACAAGGGCGCATCTCAATGCTCGTCCCCGTGAAAAGGATTGTCCGGCAAGGTTACCCCTCTCCCCGTTGCTCTATGTCATAGCGATTGATCCCCTCCTGCAAAAGATTTTTAGACATGGCGGCATCCGCAAAACACAATTGCCAGCCGGCCCTCCTTCCACTCCAGTGTTCGCCTACGCGGATGAAGTTTCTGTGGTGGTGCCAGTGAAGAGACTACTTGAATTAACTACAGAGTATTGCCAAGCGAGTGGGGCTCGCCTCATTCACAAGAAGTCCACTGCTATGGCCTTCAACACGACCCCCTCCCCTAACACTATCCAATCGACCTCCGTTACTAGCGAGACGCAAATCCTCGGATATTTCTCCGATTCGGCTGGACCAGCACCTAGAAATTGGAACAGGGCTGAAGAGCAACTAAGCATCAGAACCCACAATCTTGGTGCTCAAAAATGTCCCCTGACCGCGCAGGCCACCATCATCAAGACAACCCTGATTTCTACCCTCAGGTTTGTGGCCAGCATTCTTGACATCCCCCCAGACAAGAAAAACAGCTCCAGAAACATATATACCGCTTTTTGTGACAGGGAGCCCCCGATAAGGTAAAGCGAGCCATTGTCTGCCTGCCCAGATTCAAAGGTGGCCTGGGGCTGCCCGATCTGGATATTCTCGCAAGGGCTGTGCACATCAAATAGACATTCAGGGCCGTCGAATGCAACATGCCGCTAACAAAAACGATGGCTTCGTACTATCTGTTCGACACGGCTGCGAACATTCACTGAAAAGGCCCTACACCACAACACCCCGCATGCAGGGTCACCCCTATAATTTTACCGAACCGCAGCCACAGACTTAGAGTACCTGAAAGAAAACTTGTCTGACGTTGAACCACGAACCATATACCTGAACGATATTATCAATAGATCACCCCTCCGCTCCCTGCCCGCCTATCAAGCTACATGGCATTGTGCAGAAAGACCCAGTTGGCAGTACGTAAACGCCCCTCTTTGTGGACACCCAAGTGTGACAGTTACTGCGCCTTTCCCTTCCTGTGAACCAATTTAACTTCCTCGATGCACAGCGAGCCTCCCTCATGTGGAGGTTCGCAAGAGGCATCTTACCAATCAGAAGGCGTGCTTTCGTCCCTGTGACGTCGGGAATGATTGACCTGTGTCCCTTCTGCTTAGCCCGAGAGACAGCGGAACACATATTTCTTGACTGCCTAATTCCCGCAGCACTCCTAGAGCGTCTGAGAGATATGTTCGGCCTCCCCTTGCACTACTTAAACCCGCTTCCAAAGGAAGGGCGCAAGCTGTTTCTCTTGACACTGAGTGTGGTCAACTATCAGGTGTGGTTAGCCCGCTGCAAAGCGGCCTACTCGAACAAGACTCCGAGCCTCCATGAAGTGAAGGCCAAAATCAGAAAAGAACTATGGTTCCACCTGAAGAGAGAGAGACGCCACTTGCGGGGAAAGCAGTTTTTTGAAGGATGGGACACCCAATGGAGATCTTCAAAGAAAACGGAAAACTAGAAGTCAGATATTAGAAACCTTGCTCGCGCCAGGCTTCGACCCACCGGGGTGGTGCGGACATGGTGCATAAGCACCAAGACACCGCCCCGGTGGGTACAGGCCGGATTGCATGAGCCCCTTGGCTGCGAAAAGCCTGCTCTCCGAAACAAAAAAATCCTCCCAATCCTTATGGTGCGGGAGGCCTTGCCTGGGGTAGCCATAGGATGATGGACGCAGGTTGAGGTCAGTACCCTCCGAGGAGGATCGCACCTAGTGCATCCTTCCTTTCATCTGACAAGCAAAAAGAGGTGCTTCATCTTGCGCGTTTGTATCGAGTAGATGTTGTGCTTTTCCAGGAGTGCGACAGCCACACCTCTGCCGATGTCCTTTATTTTCCTTCTCGTTGTAATGTTGAGGCCTTTTTTTCGTTAACGGACTCTCAGTATTCTAGTGTAGGTGTGATATTTCTTCACCAGCATAGAGGGAATGTGCTGATTGTACGTATGGCATAACTGGGCGCGTGATTGCCGTCGACGCTTTTGTAGATGGTCGCAGGACTCGTTTTTTCAGCATGTACGCGCCAGTTACGCATAGTTTCACAAACGAGTTCTCTCGGTTCATCACGACATAATTTCTCGATGACGTGCTTCACTTCCTGCTCGGGGATTTCAATTGTGTTTACACAAAATGCGCGACATCAGGGGGCCTGGTCAGGGCGACTCCAATTATCACGCGAAGGAACTTGGAAATCTACTATGATCATTACACTTTGAGGACGCGTGGCCGGAGCACTCTTCACAAAGACTATTTAGAGGAAACACGAGCCAGGGGTCAGAGCGCGAGTTTTATAGATTGAGTTTACATCCCCTCTACTATGAAAGCTGACTTGCTAATGTGTGAGGTATTACCTTTCCCATCAGGCCTTAAACCAAGCGATCACTTCCCGGTTATAGTTATTCTGCGGGTAGGCCCGGGTCGTGCAAACCGCCCCCTGATGTGGCACATGGACGAAGCGGTACTGCACGATGAAGAGTGCATTGATGATATAGAGACGCCACTTAAGGAGAAAGACGTTTTTTGAAGAATGGGAACACCCCATGGTGATCTTCAATGAAGAACGCGGAAAACTAGAAGTGAGACATTAGAAGACTTTCTCGCGTCAGGCTTCGACCTACCGGGGTGGTGCGGACGTGGTGCATATGCACTGCGATCCCGCCCCGGTGGGAACACTCCGGATTGCATGAACCCCTTGGCTGGGAAAAGCCTGCTCCCCGAAACAAAAGAAACCCCAAACTTTATGGTGTGGGAGGCCGTGCCTGGGGTAGCCGTAGGATGATGATGGTCGCAGGTTAAGGTCTGTGGGAGGTTTGTGCAGCGCTACATAAGCTCCGCACCACTTCCGCACCAGGAGCAGACCCAATTTTTAACAAGGCCCTCCGTAACCTCGACACATCCTCCCTAGAGGCCTCTATGGACCTCTTTAACAAACATTGGCACGAAGGCACTCTGCCTTCTTAGTGGACCCACGCTAAAGTAACCTTCATCCCCAAGCCCAGCAAACCCATAGACATTCAAGATCTCCGTCCTATTTCCCTCACCTCTTGTCTCGGTGAGCTCTTTGACCATGTCGTTCTAGACCGCTTGCAGAGCTTCCTCGAGGACAACCATCTTTTCCCCGATTCGATGTTCGGCTTTCGCCCATCCCTCTCTAAACAGGATGTCATGCTCCAGCTCTCCGAAGAGGTCCTTCACGCTCTTCACGCCAAACGCACTCGCGCAATCATGGCACGAAAGCATTTGACAACGTCTTCCATACCGCTATCGTAGACGCCCTTTCTGCCCTTAACGTGGGTTCCCGGGTCCATGGTTACATCAAGGCTTTTCTTGCCCATCGCTCAGCTGAGGTCTCATTCGGCAGCCTCTCCTGTCCCGCTTTCCCTCTTCGAAATCGAGATACCCCACAGGGTTCTGTTCTCTCTCGCCTTCTCTTCAACTTCACCCTTTTCCCTATGGCACGTGCTCTAGCTACCATTCCTAACCTCTTCCATGTTTCTACGATGATGATATCACAATCTGGGTGACTACCGGCAATCTTGGAGAGATTGAAGCCGCCCATCAGGCGGGCGCTAAAACAGTCGCTCGTTATGCTCACACGGTCGGGCTAGCTTGTTCCCAGTCCAAGTCGGAGCTCCTGCTCCTCCTGGCTCGAAGCATAGTTCCAACCTCATCTCCTAACCTTAACGTCACTATCGACGGACATCCCATCCCTTCGGTCTCTTGCATCCGTATTCTCAGTCTCTTTCTCCAATCCAATGGCAAACACACTACTGTCCTTTCCCGCCTTACTACCACCGTCCAGCAGACGGTATGGCTGCTCCGACGGGTCGCTAACAGATACTATGGCATGCGCGAGCACGACCTCCGTCGTCTTGTTCAGGCCTTTGTGCTAAGCTGCCTTGTCTGCTCCCTCCCCTACCTGTTTCTGTCTCGTGCCGAGGAAGACAACGTCAACTGTCTCAACCGCCAAACCTATATGTCGGCTCTCGAGCTTCCCACTTCCACCCCCACTTCATGTCTACTGGAGATTGGCGTCCACAATACACTTTCAGAACTTGCGGAAGCCCATCGCGTGGCACAACTCGATCGTTTATCTCGCACCACCCCTAGCAGAGCACTTCTTAATACCCTTCGCTTGACCCCTGTCTCCCCTGTCTGTGTCAACAATCCCTTACCCAGTTCCCTCTTCTGGCGGAGACGGTTCCCGAAGGCTGGAAACACACCGAAGTATTTTTATTCCTAAACCTGGCAAAAAGCTCCAAATTGAAAATATCAGGCCAATCTCACTCACGTCGTGCCTCAGCAAGCTTTACGACTGGGTGGTGATGCTCAGACTGCAAAATTTCATGGAAGATAACGAACATGTGCCCCACACCATGTTCGGCTTCAGAGCAAAACTCTCGACGCATAACGTGCTGCTTCAAATACAAGAAGATGTGCTCCGCAACGTACCCCGAACAGATGAAAATGCCATAATGGCCCTTGACATCAAGGGAGCATTTGATAACATCAGTCACGAAGCGATCCTTAGAGGTCTAGACGACCTGGACTGTGGACACAGAATCCACGGGTATGTCAAAGCCTTCCTGTCAGATAGAACTGCCACCATCGGCATGGGAGACCTTCGATCGAACAAACTTCACGCGCCAAACAAAGGAACACCCCAAGGATCAGTCATCTAACCTATCCTCTTCAATATAGCTATGATAGGTCTAGCACGAAAACTAGAGAAGATCGAAGGCATCAGGCACGCCATGTATGCAGACGACATAACAGTCTGGACGAACACCAGTTTCCTCGGGGAGAAGGAAGAAAAACTACAGGAAGCGGCCTCCTGTGTACAGAAATATATCGGAGAAAGAGGACTCGCATGCTCGACCGAAAAATCGGAACTGCTTCGAGTGTGGAGAGGCAAACAAACCCAGACCGTCCCAACCAGTGAGAACCTGAAACTCAACATCTACCTGGAAGCAATGCCCATCCCGGAAAAGACAACAATTAGAATATTAGGTTTGTGGGTGCCCAACAACGCTACAAGTGACACGCATGATCACCCGCATCACCAACAGGCGGTATGGCATGCGCGAAGAGTACTCACTAAAACTAGTTAAAAACCTGGTAGTGAGCCGAATTATGTGCAGCCTGCCCTACCAGTGCCTCAACAAGATTGAAATACAACAAGCGGATGCCCTGCTACGTAAAGCGTATAAGACGGCGCTCTGATTACCGCGCAACACGTCTACAGAAAAGATCATGGCGCTTGGATTGCAAAACACATTCGAAGAACTACGCGAGGCGCGGCTTGAGTCGCAAAAACTCAGGCTGTTGCAGACAACGACTGGGAGAGCGCTCTTACAGAGACTCGGATACTGTGAGAAGATGCGAGAAATAGCGTGGACGGTAACGATCCCCGACGAACTTCGCAATTCCCTCAAGGTAGTTCCAATCGCGAGAAACATGGACCCTAACCTCCACCAAGGTAGAAGAGAAGCAAGGACCGATTTGATTCAAAAAACATACACTCCTCAAGACACTACCGTGTATGCAGACGCGTCCTCGAGAGGAGGAGGACACAACAAAATTGCAGGGGCCACGGTGGTTGATTCGTCTCTACGCGATGTGAACAGCGCCTCTATCCGACACTGCACAATAGCAGAGGCCGTCAAAGTAGCCATTGCTCTAGCAGTGGTGGAGGGCTATAGAGCTGGGCGGTCGCTAACGATACTTACGGACTCTCAAACAGCCTGTTGAAATTTCATGAATGGCAGGACTGGTCGTCACACACTCCGTATACTCCTCGAAGCGAGCGACAGAATTGCAAACCACGAAGAAAACAAGACCAGACACAATATATGTGGGCACCGGGGCACATGGGGGTGGCAGGGAACCAAGAGGCTGACAGGATAGCTCGAGCATACACTACTTTCTGAGCATCCGACGAGACCGTGGAACTTTTGCCAGCACCCAATGCATACTCGGCCATACTAGAAAACTATAGAGGAAGAAGAATGCGATATCCCCCACTGCACAGTTCTCTCACCAGAGAGGAAGCTGTCATATGGAGACAATTACAGTCGCGTTCATACCCAAACCTACACATACTAAACAAAATGCACCCTACCATATACGCTGACATATGTCCGTGATGCGATGAAAAACCAACACTATATCACATAACATGGGCCTGTCAAAACACAGATGTGGTCCCCAAAATTCGAAATCCGAGTGCGCAGCAATGGGAGACTGCTGCCCAGCGATCGCCGCGAAGGCCAGCAAGGTCTGGTACAGCGAGCCCAACGGGCGGCAGTAGCTGTACTAAGGGCAACCAACCATTGTGCAAAAGTGGACGAAGTCGACGGAGAAGACTCTTGTGGATTCAACAAGCAGACATCTCTGAAGACGTCCAAAAACCGCCAAGTAATGTAGGCTAAATAAAGTTTTTTCTCCTCCTCCTCCCCATGCTCACTGTGAAGCCCCTTCCCAAGAACATGCGCCCTGAGCATCATGCTGCTCGCCGATCTGCCCGCGCCTCCTCTAGTGCCAGTACGGTACACGGTCTGACGCCATGTATGTTGATGCCGCACCCTACCTCTCGCATCCCGCCTATGCCCTGGCCACTGTTTCTAATACACGAACCCCCTCTCCGTCGCCACTATCCATGCTCTCACTTCCACTGCCGCAGAGGAAGCAGCCATCGCCCTCGCCATTGCCAGCACACCAGCCCTTTTCATATTTAGCGACTCTAAGAATCCAGTCCGCAACTTTGCAAAGGGTAGAATCTCTTCCTCTGCGCTCAATACCCTTAAGCACTCCTTCCCCCGTTCCGGATCTATCCAACTCTTTTGGGTTCCGGCTCACGCGGGGCACCCTGGTAATGAGGCGGCAAATTCCATCGCTCGCGAGATGACCGACCGAGCTGGCCCCCTCCACCCCAAGATGGACACGCGTGACTCCCTCCTCACCTTCCATGACATCACCCTCCACTACCGCAACTCCCGCTTATCCCTCCATCCCCCTCACAAGTCCCTATCTAAAATCGAACAGAATACGTGGCGCCATTTACAAGCCCACGCTTTCCTCTTCCCTGCACGCCTTGCCCTTATTCACCCCGGTGCCTTCTAGCCCCAATGCACGCTTTGCAGCTCTCCCCGAGCAGACTATGCTCACATTCTTTACTCTTGTCCGGCGCACTTTCCTCCCGTCTCCTGGCAAATAAACAGCCCGCAGCTCTAGGAGGCTGCTTTGGCCAGCTCGGAGCCACATATTCAACAGCGGCTTACGACCTGGGCAGCGGAAGTCGCCGCCAGGCGTGACCAGCAGCCAGAAGGCCACCCACGGAACGGCGGAAACATAATTTTATTTTATTTATTTTTTTGTCTTCACTGAATAGAGTTTGTACCACTACCAACCAAGGGTGACGTCTCTCTATTCGCTTTTGATCGACAGCTGTGTATATTGACGCAGATTCGAACACCGACCTCGGCTGCTGCGTGGGCAACAAAGCGATGTGTTGTAATTCCGTATATACACAAAGTGTCACATGAATTAAAGAAGGTAGCAAACAAACACAATGTGAATGTGATATTTAGGGCGCCAAAAAAGTTGATAAGCCTCTGTAACGCATTAAATGAGCATGACAAGCGCGGCAAAAGGAAGGAATGTGAAATTGCACATCAAAAAAGGTTCATACCTTGTCAGGATAAAATCATTTACAAGATCCCGATTTCGTGCGGAATAAAATACATCAGACAAACGGGAAGACGTGTTATTAAGAGGCTCCATGAACATCATAATGACTGTGGGTGGGAAAATCAGCCAACCTGGAAATCTTGCGCAACATTGCTTGCGATGCGAAACTGGCTGCAAACCATTATTCCACAGGACTGAAATTGTAGGCAAACAAAGGCAAAGAATTGAACGAGAAATCGTAGAAGCCTTCTTAATTGAGTCAGCAGAAAAAGATACATGTGTTAGTATATCATCTGTGGCTCTCACAAAAGAGAAGCTAGATATGATAGCTGTGCAGATGCGGAGTTATGGTCGGAGTGATGCTCTGATGTTTTTGTGCTTTGGCGAGAATGCTATATGTATATATGTACGTATTTTGTCGATAAAAATAAACAGTTGTAAGTTTGCGCCTCATTCGTGTGTCGTCTTTCACGTGTCTCGTTCTATCAAGTAGCGCAGTACAGTTTCGATGGAGGCGAAACGAAGAGGCGTCCGTGTGCAGTGCGATGTCAGCGCACGTTAAAGATCCCCAGGTAGTCGAAATTACTCCGTAGCCTTCGACTACGGCTCTTCTTTCTCTCTTTACACTTTCACTCCCACCTTCATCCCTTCCCTTACGGCGCAGTTGAGGTGTCCACAGAAAACGAGTGAGACAGTTACCGCGCGTTTCCCTTCCTATAACAACCAGAAGCAGAAGCTATATTGACGCACCGAAATATTCCGACAGCAATGCTTCCGACAGCGAAAGGCAAGGCGCCCATTTGCTGTGCGATGTCAGTGCACGTTAAAGAATCGCAGATGGTCGAAATTTCGGGAGTTTACTCCGGCGTCTCTGATAATCTCAGTCGCTTAGGGACATTAAACAACGCAAACTAAACCAACGCAAACCACTATTACTATGACGTCTACAGTTTTTCGGCCGAACGAGCTGTATCAGCTATGCCTTAAAATGCTCTCTTGTAACGCCTACGACATTCACGGTGATCGGCTGTGAAGTATCTTGTTTCAATTTATTTTATGTCAATTATAGAAAACCTACTAAGTGAAAAGAAACATTTCATAATAACAACGTTGCACACCGTGAGCGACTGAATTTTGATGTCATTGCTCACCACATCATTAGCAGTCAATATAAATTTCTAGATAACATTGGAAATCAAGTTTATCAATTTACATGTGTTCTAGGCCACAGCCAAATGCCTATTATGTAAGCGCTCGACATGTTCGTTAGCAATACTTGCGAGTGGAAGCTCGGGAGGAAGTTTTCCGAGTATTTTTATTCACTAAGAACTGTTGCTCATATAGCCCGCAAAAGTGGTGACGTCACCGGTGAGCTCGGATAATAACTGTTTCAAAGGAAGGAAAGGCGAACAATAAGGGGCTTGTGCGCACAGTTCAAACATTGTATGCAGCAACTGGTATTCGATGTAGGCTAATTGCAAAGAGATCATACAGTAAAATATCAGTTTCAGTTCAGTCGTTCAGTCGTGTCCGACTCTTCGTGACCCTATGGACCATGTCACGCCACGCTTTCCGGTCTCTCACTATATTTCTAACACAGTAAAATATACATGCCATTTAAATATCCACGTCAAGAGGGCGGGAGCGTTGAGATTTTTGCAGGCCTCCGCTACAGCATCCCTCATAGCCATGTCACGATGAGGTCTCAGATAAACACTACAAAACTAAACGAACATGTTCACTCCTTCTCGCTTACAGGTCATTTTATATATCCTGCTTTTAGCTTTAGTGTCTGCTTTCTAAAAAGACACAATTTACATGTGAGTATGTGTTGCGAGGCAGCATCCTTGTTCTCTTTTGTTAGTTTTGCTTCTTACATTGTAAATCCAAAATGAACAATTTTTTTAGCGGCTCGCACTGTCATGCCTTAAAAACCGCCAGCTTCCCAGTACATGTGCCAAGTGCATCTGCAAGGAGGAATTCATGGCCGCTGCAAGCATGCTGCTGCTGTGTGCTCTTTCACAAACTCCCACGAAGATGAGTCTTGCACAAGCCATGCTCAACAATGGTGCAAATCCAGTGGCGAAAATACGAGGAATGTTTAGAGAGCATAGTGGACTTGTTGCCTAGTGAGTTTGTGAAGCGTGTTTTTTTTCTTCACTAATAGTTTTTTCTTATAACCGCATCTGTGTACAGCGGCTCTCAAATATTTTTCGCATAGACCGAATCATATTACTGGCACTCTTATTAGCTTGAATTAACAGGCCATCAAATGCTCAGAACACGGTTTAATTTGTAGATGCACAGTGCGATATCCGTTCTTACTGTTCGTTTTTTAGAACAGGTCAGAAATCCCCTCACCCAGAGGTGAATCCTGCATCCCGCACTACACTACTGACCTACCCCGAGATCAAATGTCCACAACAAGCGCTCTAAACTCTTCATGAATATGAACTGATTTGCAAACAAGTCCTAGAATATTTTATTGAGAGCGTTTCTGAAGATGCTGACGGAGAGATTCTTGAAGATCTATTGGCGGCAATGCTGACGAGGCCAATCTACCATTACCTGGAAATTGATGATGAGTAGCTTGCATAACCGAAAGATCTTGTATCCGAAATTATTATTATCCTTATCCAGGCATATAACTGCTTAGCAATGTGTGCACTGCACTGTTATTGATAAACGAGTTGGTTTAACGTTTGTGCAGCAATGCTTATAGCCATGTTTGGTTTTCTAAACAGGCTCAATAGCGGTGCCACAGCAACCATGGCTTTGCTGTAGCCCGGTTGGACTTGAAAAATATGTGGAGAAACAGTGCTCGTTGAGATAAAGTGCCCTTTCAAGTATAACAAACGAACTTTCATCCACTACGAAGAAAGCAGAGCATCTCCCCTTACCTCACGTCCCCCATGACATTATTACACCCACGAAGACTCATTAATACTACACACAAATACAGGTATGGATGTACGTACTCAATTTGCAAATGTCACTCCTCTGCCTACTCGCCCAAGCAATCAGAAATTGTGCCCCAGAAAGACCTCACTCGTCAGGAAGCCACAATATGGCGAAACATCCAAGCCCGCACACTACCAAACAAACCCGACACAATAAGATGTGGCCCGCGCAAGGCCCCACAAATGCATGTCCGTCCTGCGGAGAGATGTACGACATCCTCCACAGGGTTTGCAACAACTCCGAAAAACTACATCATTCGGTTTACAGGAAATTTGCCTTGAGCAATGACAGGAGAAAACTGGTTCACACAGAGTTCCTCATTCGGTTCCACTTGATCGGTATCCACCAATGGTTTTCCGGACCTGGGTGAACCACCCTCATAATTACTTTTGTAGTGAACTATGCGATGATATCACGAAGATGAGGATGAACTATGCGAGGATATCACGAACACGAGGATGAGAACGACAAAGTGCCGCTGCGCTGCTCGAGCTCGCTGGTGCACGCCTAGGCTAGCTATGCTCTTATGTTGTTCGCCGTGTAGCTTAGCGAGGGCTATATTCTCTGTTAAAACACAGTAAAACCCCCTTTCACTTTGTATAAATAAAGTTCATTCTCTCTCTCTTCCTTTGAGAGGTTATCACAAAAGTGGAGTGGTTTTATTTAAAATTATTTGTTGCATCATTGTTTTAACTTCTTATTGTACCCTTATGATAATAGCATTTGTTTTAGCCTACATTTACATTGTAGGCTCATCAGTGTTCCTTTGAATAAAATATGTATGGCTTATTGATATCATCTGCTATTAATTGTTGATAACATGTGATCATCGTTTGAATCTCTGTCAGGAAAATTTCTAGTCTGTACTTTATGCTTTGTGTTTAACAGAAAATATATAGTAGTCATGTTAAATGCTTGCTAAATAATAGGCCATTGTTCTGTTATGTGTTATATCACAGTAAATTATTGACATATCAATACGTTTTTTTGGCATTTATAGCATTATCAGCATCAAAACTCAATTTCCGGTATCATTTTAGCCTATTTGTGCAGTCATATAGCAGTATGTGATAAAGTTGTGGGCAGACGTCTGCATAAAGCCCATCAGTACCGCCGCTGTTATTGAGAACTATACTGGGGGATTATTTAGCCGGAACTAGGTATTATTACGTCATATGAAACTTAAGTTGCATTCAAACTGGCTTAAGTATTTAGATTGCGCTGGGCGGTTTATGCGGTTTTATCCTTGATAGCACGTCATTTTAAATGCAACTGTCGAGAAACATTAATGCTAAGTATGCTACTTTTTATTATAGGCGGCTGTATATTCACATGTGCAGCACACACGAACAATACTTTACTCATTTGAGGGACTAGCTGAGGGTTACTCTGATGGATAAAATTTTGTGTAATTTTAGCCTTGGAATTACGCGCTCAACAAGAATTCGCAAAGGTGCAATTTTTATGTGTATTACATGCCCCCATGTGAGATCTGACCTCCACCAAAAGTAAATGGGGGCATGAATAGAAGTATCCTTTCCTGGTAGATCTGTTCGAATACTGGGAACCCTTTATCACTGCGCGCCACATCGCCAGGTTTGATAAGCATCAGAAATCCAAGATTCAGCGATAAAGGAGTCACTTTTCCACCCTCTATTAGCCTTAAACATACTGGCTTTAATTCCGTTTAGGGTAATACCCACTAAAAACATAATAGCTAACTCTGTTTTATAATTGGATTATAGTATATATTAGCAGTCTGCTCTTGATGGCATCTCTAACATCACTGCAATCAATTATGTAACTTTAAATGCAGTTTACTTTAAATGCGGGTGGGATGGTGAGTTTAATGACCCACTCCTGAGCGCGAAACTTAAGGTTTCCAGCATTTTCTTGAAGATGTTTGATGCAGTCGGCGCACTCACTCCGATTATCTGCCAAGGCACCGTACGTTAGTCCAAGGAAAAGTTTGGCAAGAAACAAGCACATCTTGTCCTCGCTAGTCACGTCTGAAATCCTGTACTTAGAAGGAGGCAGGAAGTTCAACAACAGGCTGGCCACTGACAGTGTCACGCCGCATGTCTTGTAGTGCCTCACAGTTTACGCTCGGGACGTAAAAGCTTTGCAACCCACATGTTATTTCCCATTTTCTGTCTGTCGCAGTGACCTATGGAAGAGTACAAAGAACATCACCATCACAGTCTGTCAATGTCAAAATTGATACAATTATCAGTACACTGCATACTTCTGCAAGTAGCAGTGTTAACGAAACGACAGTTGCTAATTGAATAACAAAACACACAAACAAAACTGAAAATGATAAGTTGAATGATAGAAAAACCTGATTAATCTGCTGAATGTGTAAGTTCCGTTGATGCGTCAGCGCAGTTAGCCATTGACAGAAGGACAGTGAGCTTCCCAGAGGTTGAAGACTCTATATGGTATGCCTGAAAGAAGAAAATTGTAACGACACAATATATGCTTTGGTGTGGTGTAAATAGTTGTAAAATACCGCCTAGATCAAAAACATTATGACCGCTTTCTACTCTGTAAAAGTATTTTTAGCATTTATGTTTGGATGTGTAAAAGACGACTGTTTGCTATTGGGGAAATGTCTCCTGCAGTAGGAGTATTCAGACCATCAGTGTCACTTGCTGGCAACCTGCCATCTTCAAAATTACCACTGCAGTTCATTTGATGTTCATGTTCCTCTCAGGTACTTTCTTCGGGGACGGAAGCTTCTAGTGTCAGTGCTGTCGGCTCTGCCTCTGTAGTTCTTAGTGAAGAATGGTCTTATTTCTTGCTATGTAGCCGATATGAAGCGGCTTGAATCAGGCGTCTATGACACCTGGATTGGACAATAAATCATAAATGAAATATGACAACCGTCTATAAGCACATACCTACCATTAACTAGTCTCTAGTGTTGCAAATAATCATCGCATCTGTCACTATGAATTTATCGCTGCCTTACTTATACACTCAATGCGGTCGTAAATTGAATTTCTGTATTTCATTGGCCGTCATACATCTGTGTACTTCCAGCATCAGGAGCCTTTTCCTGTAAAGAGGTGGAGAAATGGTTGGAATGTACGAAGGCTGTGAACTCAGACACCTCTTGCAGTTGCCAACAAAGAAGTGCTGCAAACTGGTGCTCCGCTTGTGGGCATCCACGGAGTTCCATCAGGGCTGCACCTGAAGAATGAATACGCCATTATGTTTCAAGTAGCTTATCTATTTGAAGTTAGTACTTTTCCCACAACAAACTAGAATCTACTCATATACCTCATCTTGGCAACCGAATTTACTTTGCTAAAATATTAATACATATCAAATACTGGCTGAGTGAGCACGTCACTGAGTCCAGCTTCTCCTAGGCCCTCAAATAGGTAGCTGCGGTCTTTTTTGCACAGACAAATCTTTCATTGTCAAAGTAATAATAATGAAAATATTATTCGGGACACTTAATCTTTTTTACATATATAACATCATAGCGTTTGAGACACAGACAAATTCACTTTTCAATTTTGCATATCCTAATTTTGTTACTTTTTCTTTCTATCTTTAAATCAGCAAACATAGGCTTTCTATTGCGAGTGGTTAGGCGCCTTTCTCAGTTTTATTTATTTCAATTATTTGATGAGTTACATTTCCTATACAATTTCTAAATTAGCATCACCAAGCATTGTTTTTTCCTTCCTGGCACCTTTGAAGCCGTTTTTCCAATTTGGGCTTTTATTTTTCTCAGCAATTATTGATATATTAGTGATTTCATTAAATTACCAGCCCCTATCACAAATGAATCAATCATCACAACCACAAATTACCACGATACGTTTGCTTAACACCGTCACCGCGGTTATTTACGGCACGCGGGGCCGACAAGTACAAATACTACTGCTGAGATGCCGATGGGTCTTCGTCCTAGTGAGCTGTATAAGCTCTCGCCTAAAAAATATAGTGACTGATTGCCGTTGCGGCTAAGCGACCGGAATTTCGACTAGAAAGTGGCGGGGCAAAGCTGACTGACACACCGCTAAAATTTGGATACATTTTATAGAATAGAAACAGAGTGTATAACTATATCAAAAGTGGAAAAGTCAGATAAGGAACGAACCTTTCTTGGCTGCCACACGAGGCAGTGCCCTATTTTATGAAGCTAGATCACGGTGCCTTAGAACAGGCAGCTGCAAAAAGAAAATAAACCAAGAAGACACATGTATAGTGTGTAGTAAATTCACAGAAACAATTGAACATCTTATACTCAAATTTGATGGTCTTTACCTCATCCAGATATCGATGCAGGCGCAGTCACTCTTCCTGACGCCCTGGAATTTCGAGTTACCAGTTGTCGGATCAATGAATCTGCGGTGCAAGCTAGCAAAAAGCGATTGGAAGATTGTTGGTCAAAAAAGAAGAAAGGTGACATAGCTTTAGTATTAGAGGCTGAAAATAACAGTTCAGTATATGGTTTGATGGTATAGTTAACCGATCTAAAACAATATTCAAAATATAATGGAAAAAACTAGCATGACAGCAAGTGCTACCACCGCAGACTTAAGTGAGCCGATGAGCCGTTCAATGATCCGGCTCACTTCTGTGAGCAGAGCCCTTATAAGTCGTTCTTTAAGAGAGAGAGGGAGACAGAGAATACTTTCTTGTCGGGAGTACTCCTACTGGGTCTTAGCGGAAGAGCCAAGTGGCCGATCTAGTGGCTTGCGGCGACTTCTTCAGCGCTCGCTGTAACTCGCACCTTTATGCGGGAAAAAAAGGCTGACGCGAAGCAACCGTCGCCAGCATATTATCCCTAATTTGCAAGGGGGCCACACATCATGGCTGCAGGTTGTCCGCTCAATCATGTTTAGAGCAGGACAATCTCTGGAGATGGAAAAAAAAGTACGCCTGAAGTTGCAATGCGCTACCGCAAATAAGGAAACAGGAGTTTCTGCAGGTGCTTTCGGAATGTACGTTCCATCTTGCTGCGCAGATAACAATGCTGCAAAAAAACCAACCACTCCGCGTATGCAGCGCTTCTCCCTTCTACCCTCTTCCCCTCCTTTCTTTTTTTTTCTCTATATATTTCTGAGCTAGGAATAAAGCGTCCTCTTTTTGTTCTGCGAATCTGCCGGTTATCATAGCGTAGCTGCCGGCCTTTGCCCGGTAGAACGTAACATATTTATTTTCTAAAGAAAATATTTTGTACGTAAAGCAAATAACCTCAAGTCACTTCTTACAAAACAAAAATTGGCTGTAATTTCCTAAAAGGGGCCACCATCAATATGTGACTGGATTCCATCGCCTGTTTCTAATGGTGTATTTTTATCTCTTGGCTTAAGCTATCGGTCAAATCATGTATATTGCAACTAGAAGAACAATTGATTCATTAAAACATTAATTTTATTTTCCACCGATTTAGGAGGCCCCCTACTCCCCGTTCCTGGCACGCAGGCCTGAGGAAGGGGGGCTGGAACCTCCGCGACTAAGGACTGGTGAATATACATTGGTTATTCATTTACTCTCGGCCTGAGCCGCCAGATGGATAGTTTTTAGCTGGTCAGAGGGGACATCGCATCGCAGCAGGATGATGACGATGGTATGTACAAGTTAAAGAAGAAGATCCTTAAAAAGCTCACAGTATGATCTAATGGAGCTATTATTCTAGTCACAGGTTTCTCTACTTTTAATGATGTCCCTAGCGCCTGGAGACTTAGAGCGCTAGGGACAACATTAAAAGTAGAGAAGCCTGCAACTAGAAGAATAGCTGCATTAGATCATATTGTGAGCCATCCAAGGATCTTCTTCCACGTGTACGTATCATGGTCATCAACCAGCGGCGCCACCGGTAGCACGCGCCTCGTTTGTCCATCGCAATAAACGCCGGACACGGCTGTCACCCGTTAATAATTAAGGGGGTATTATTAACGATGCGCCCTTAACGGTGCGCACACTCCCAGACACCCTTTGAGTGAGTGGGGGTAGCTGTTCCGGTCGCAAAGGAGATGCCCTCGACCTGCGTGGCAAGCTCAGCCGGAATTCAACTACCTTGTGGTGACAGAAGGGGGTGGTCGTTTGGTGCCCAGCGGTCGCCGGTTCAAACCAGAGAAAGGATCGGAGTCAGAAGTAACAAACAAAACACAATTTATGCACAGCAAGAGACGATACAAAGGAATACACAAGATCACTTGAAATACATAGACGAGAGGTTCACAGAATACAAACGCTAAGCATGCAATTACACAGGTATCCAATAACGTAGAGGCTTTACAACAGATGAAACACGAGAGAGTACATAAACAAACACCAAATTGTTCACCGGGCACTGTTGCAGTCCGACGCCTCAAGAGTCACGATGTGGCCGCCATACGAGACGAGCGCCGCTCCCTTGAAAGTCCGTGGGCTTGCCAGCAGCGGGTGATCCCCGGGAGTCCAGCCGAAGCACAGGCGAATACATCGCAAAACACGGACGAACTGACTGACTGACTGACTGAACAAGCGGCGCGGTCGCTTTAAATAGGGCGCGCCGCGTCTGTTTGTTAACATGCGCCAAAGCTAGCGCGCACACACACATAGCTTCGCTGGTTATAACTCCCTCTTCTCCTCCCGTCGAGCCGCGCGTCGTCATTGGCTAGGTCCCATAGAAGATGCTAGAATTTTCTGGCTGATTCCAGTCCGATGAATCACCGTCCTCCCCGGCAATGGGAAAGAGGGTGACGGCAACGCGTACAAAGCTACGCGCTCTCCCGCGCGGGGAAGGGGGCTTTTCTCTACATGCTTTCCACGCGACGCAGCGTGGGCCTCGCGCCGTGCCGACTTGATGAATATGTGCGCCGATTTCGTGACAACGGCATCATTTGCCTTGCCGTCTCGACCTGGCATTCAAGACAATATATATGAGAAGATTTGTAACGTATACAAATTTCACCTAAAATACTACGGGAACCGCATCACTGCAGCCTTTCTCGAAGGTGGACATTGCGAACATCGGCCTTGGCGCAGTACGCATTCAAAACCAAGATGGCGTGGAAAGGGTCATAGCGCATGCCAGCCGCACGCTCTCCCGTGTTGAAACAGACTATTCCACTATGAAAAAGGAATGCCTCGCGATTGTTTGGGCAACTATGAAATTTAGGCCTTACCTCTATGGCCGTGCGTTTAAAGTCGATACTGACCACCAGTATTTTTGCAGGCTGGGGAATCTCCGTGACCCATCGGGGCGCCTAGCCCGATGGAGCCTTCGCCTTTAAGAATTTGATTAGTCCATTGTGTACACATCTGCTCGCAAGCACGAAGATGCTGACGCGGTCTCGCTTGCACAGGTCGGATCTGTCGATAACGTCACGGATGACAAAGAGTTTCTTGGATTAGTGAATGCCTTAGACATATTGACCCGACAGCGGGCTGACTCAGACCTTCGACTTGTCATTGACCCCCTGGAGGGTCGCGCTGCTACATCCCCCGCCAGTTTGGAAGAAACCTGTCTGCATTCTAGCTTCGGAATGGCGTCTATTCAAGAAAAACTCCAGCACTGATGACCGAGCGCAGCTTCTATTCCTACCGGCTGACCTTCGCAACGATATCCTTTTTGCTTGCCACGATGAGCCCACCTCCGGCAACTTGGGACTTCCACGCACACTCACTCGAGTTCGTGAAGCCAATTATTGGCCTTAACTTTCTGACGCCGTCCATCGCTGCGTCAGAGGCTGCCGCGAGAGTCAATGTCGAAAGATGCCTCCACTCAGGCCCGCGAGTTTGTTCCAACCTAATAATCCACATCGGACGCCGTTTGATCAGGTCGGCATCGACTTTCTGGGCCCATTTTCGCTGTCATCGACGGTATAACAAATGGATTATAGACGCGACCGACTATCTCACATGGTAAGCGGAAACCAAGGCATGTGCAGCGTGACACATGAATTAAAATCGTTCAGTTCTTTATGTAGCAAATCGCTTTGCGTCATGGCGCACAGTTCCTAGTGTCACGGATCGATTCACCGCGTTTACGGCACAGCTCATGCCCGACGTGCTCGAGCTTAGTCATACCAGCCACCGAAAAACTACTGCATATCACCCGCAGGCGAATGGCCTCACGGAGAGACTCAACAAACCCATCGCCGAAATGATCGCAATGTACATAGACTCGCAGCGCAAAACCTGGATTGATATTCTCCCCTACATCACATATGCCTACAATACGGAACCCAAGAGACGACGCGTTTTACATCATTTCGCCTAGTCTACGGACGTGACGTTCAAACGATGTTGGATACCATGCTTCCGAGCTGCACAGATGATCATCCACTCACGCCAGACGCCGAGCAGTTAGCTCAGCGTGCTGAGGAAGCACGTCAACTTGCCCGCATTCACATTCAGGAAAGCAGGGCCCAGATGCACGCCGATACAACCTCCGTCATCTACACGTCACATACCATCCTGGAGAGAAAGTTTGGCTGTGGACCCCGGCGCGTCGGCCCGGCTTTGTGTGACAAACTGATTTCCCGTTACTTCGGACCTTACGAAGTTCTGCGCCGTCTCACGAAGGTGGCATACGAAGTTCTTCCAACGGGTACTGTGCAGCCCTCGCGTAGCCAACCACGCTCCGAGGTCGTGCACGTTGTCCGCACGAAGCCCTATTTCTCGCGGTAGTGTGCTATGCGCTTGTTTCGTTGTCGCGTAGGAAACATTTCCCCGCCTCCGTTATCTATTCTGTCCATGTGCTGATCTTTGTTTTCGCTTGCATTGCCCATCGCTGGCGCTACGTCTCTGATTTATTTTTTTAAGAGGGGAGTAATGCCACTTGATTCTTATGTTCTTGCTGCGCCTGGAAGAAGACGCCACTGAAGGCGGCTTGCGCGCTGAGTTCGGAAAGCTGCCTGCTCCTTCAACCAGGCCCTGCCGTTCACGTCTTGCCCTGTTGCCAGCGACAATGTACATAATAAACTGAAAAACATGATTCTCCAGAGAGGGGAAAACGAAAGAAGCGGGGGGTGGTGTTCTAATAAAGGAAGACAGCATCTCAAGTCAGCTCCCCCGTACAACATACAAGCGTGTGCGCCAGCGCCGCAGAAACCGCGTCTCGCGGTCCGTGTCTAACTCTCGAGACAGATACTTCCAGATGACGAGAAGCGGCCTCTGCAAGGCTGGGTAAATTGCACGGGCGGGAGTGCGGTGCGCCTCAGCGAGGCCTCTGCGACGCCACAACACAAATAGAACCACTGTGAACATAAGGTTTTTTAAAGGGTTACGCCGGCGCCTGATGCCGGGTTTTATGCGGACGTTAAACGTCCTATATAAGAGCCGCCACCTGTTCTCACAGCTACACATCCAAAAAAAAAAACATGCGAGCGGCTCTGGGGAGCACCGCGTTGGCATAATGGGCATTGGGTACAATACCCCATCTGGCAAGGCGTTGTCTCGCGGGGAATGCGCCCCAGCGCCTAAGCCAGTCAAAATCTAGAACTTCATTTGGCCATTCGGGGACAGCGGTCTCTCGTTGCTTATCAGCTTAAAGCCTGCGAACGGCAACTAGTTGGCTGATGCGTTTGGCTGGTAGGTCGCCTACATTATCATCTGACAGGTCTGCATCAAGAGTCGACTGTCTTTGCAGCCTCGCAATAAAACGGCAGAGGTCTGTTCGCCTGTAGACTTAGATAATGTTCTGGTGTAACCACACGGCGCGCAGTGCTCATCCAGTACAGGATGAGCCAGCGACCATGGCAAGACTCCTCAGCCAATAGCCTCTCCACCAGCCTTAACTCGAGTACTCAAGCCACCGTCGGGATGCCCGGCAGGCCAACGCCTCCCCTGCTCTTCGGGAGATGTAGGATGTGACGGGCGACTATTGCTGTACTGCCATCCCAAAGAAAAGTCCCGATATGGGATGCGAGTTTGCATGGCGCGGGATTGTCGCGATACGCGCCGCATAAAGGGTGAAAGCGCACGCTCGTGTCTTGACGACACTGACTTTAGCATTGAGCACGAGGTTGAAACGTGCTGCGTCAGACAGGGCGTGCATTGGTCGCGAGAGAACTACGTCCCAGCTACCGAGAGGAGCCCCACTTGGCTTCAACAACAATCCATGTACCCGCACTGCGTCCACAACCGGTACGGCGGCGGCTAAAGTGCCCCTGAATTGACCGAAGCGGAGTGCTTTACGTTTTTTCGTGTTGAGCTTCGCTCCAGATAAAGCTGTGTGTTCGGAAAAGATGTTCAAAAAACAATGAAACTGTCACTCTCACGCACGAAGAGTGCTATGTCGTCCGCGAATGCAGATTCAGCGAGAGATTCCTGTCCTACTGATGGGAAACCTCGAATACGCCTGTCCGCGGCGACCCTACGCAGCAGCGGGTTGAGCGAAAGTATGAAGAGTACCGGCGAGGGCGGGCACCCCTGACGCACTTCCCGTGTAATGGGAAAGCTGCCGGCAATTTAGCCATTCAGTACTAGATCACTGCTAAGGTCGGTATAAAGGCCACGTAGGAGATGAACGAATTCGTCAGGAAAACCAAATGAGCGGAGCACGCCGAACAAGTAACCATGTTCCGTCATCATGTTCTTCCAGAACAACATGTTCTAAGGCCTGGTCGAGGCCTTCCGACGAAAACAGGGCCACAAAATGCTCGCTAAACACGTTATGGATGTATGCAGGTTCCGAAGATGTAGTACCGTCCGCAAGCATGGCGCTCTCCAGGCGAGTTCGCCCATCAGTGCACTGGACAACAGCTCGAGCGTGTTTGAGGTCTGCGCCATCCTCAAGCGGCACGTTGGATATTCCCGCGGAGGGTAATTCTCATGAACTATCCTCGAACGCTCGCACAGCGTCCCCGGATATTTGCGCATCGCGAACGTAAGCGTTTCACCACCACGTACGATGCGCATACTGCGCAGAATGTCATTGAGCATGGTGGTAATGCTGACAAGCCGCGCCTTCCCCGCACATACAATAACATCGCGCCAGCGTGCTTTCAGAGCGTCCCAAGTAGCAGTGGTTATATTACTAACTGCGGCCACAAACAAGCACAACTCCCGGCGTATATCATCAATGCTCTCTTCATCGTGCACTACCGCTGTGTCCATGCGCCACATCAGGGGGCTGTTTGCACGTCCCGGGCCTACCCGCAGAATCACCATAACCGAGAAGTGATCAATTGGTTTAAGGCCTGATGGGAAAGCTAATACCTCACACTGTAGCAAGTCAGCTGTCTTGATAGAGGGGATGTAAACTCGATCTATTCAACTCGCGCTCGGAGCCCTGGCTCGTGTTGCCTCTAAATGGTCTCTGTGAAGAGTGACCCACGCGTCCTCTATGTGTATTGATCATAATAGCTTTCCAAGTTCCTTCGCGTGGCAGCTGCGGCTTTGTCAAGCTGTATTTTTACAGCTTTTTCTGCAGCTCCTCTGCCCATATATCTTTGAGGCAGAAATAAAATTTATTTATTTATTTATAATTGGAGGCGCCCTGACCAGGCCCCCTGGTGTCGCACCTTTTTTCTAAAACACAACTGAAATCCCCGAGCAGAAAGTGGGGCACGTCGTCGAGAAATTATGTCGTGATGGACCGAAAGAACTCGTTTGTCCAACTATGCGTGACTGGTGCGTAGATGCTGAAAAACGAGTCCTAGACCATCTACAAAAGCGTCGACGGCAATCATGCGCCCATTTATGCCATACGTATAATGAGCACATTTCCTCTATGCTGGTGAATAAATATCACACCTACGTCACAACACCGAGAGTCCGTTAACAAAAAAAGGCCTCAACATTAAAACGAGAAGGAAAATAAAGGACATCAGCGGAGGTTGAGAAGTTGCACTCCTGCAAAAACAAACCATCTACTCAATGCAAACGCGTAAGATGAAGCAGCTCCCTTTCCTTGTCAGATGAAAGGAAGGATGCACTCGGTGCGATCTTCTTCTGAGGGTACTGACCTCAACCTGCGTCCATCATCCTCGTACGGCTACTTCAGGCGAGGCCTCCCGCACCATAAGGTTTGGGAGGTTTTTTTGTTTCGGAGAGCGGGCTTTTTGCAGCCAAGGAGCTCATGATATCCGGCCTGTTCTCACCGGGGCGGTGTCTCGGTGCTTATGCACCACGTCCGCACCACCCCGGTGGGTAAAAGCCTGACGCGAGCAAGTCTTCTAATCTCTCACTTCTAGTTTTCCGTTTTCTTCTTTGAAGATCACCATTGGGTATCCCCATTCTTCAAAAAACTTCTTTCGCCGCAGGTGGCGTCTCTCTCTCTCTACGTGGAACCATAGTTCTTTTCTGATTTTGGCCTTCACTTCATGGAGGCTCGGAGTCTTGTTCGAGTTGGCCGTTTTGCTGCTGGCCAACCACACCTGATAGTTGACCTCTGCCAGTGTCAAGACAAACTGTTTACGCCTTTCCTTTAGAAGCGGGTTGAAGCAGCGCACGGTGGGGTATGAGATCCCAGGGTGACCGAACATATCTTTCATAGGCTCTAGGAATCCTGCGTGGAATTAGGCAATCCAGAAAGATGTGCTTCGCTGTCTCTTGGGCCAAGCAGAAGGTACTCAAGTCAATATTTCCCGACGTCGCAGAGACGAAGGCGCGCCATCTGATTGGTAAGATGCCTCTTGCGAATCACCACAGGCTCAGGGAGCATCGAGGAAGTGGGCAGTTACGTAATGCCAACTGGGTCCTTCTGCACATAGCATGTAGCTTGATAGGCGGGCAGGGAGCGGAGGGGTGATCATATTGATAACATCTTTCAGGGGCATGGTTCTTGCACGGTGGCTTGGTTTAATGTCATTGGAGTTTTCCTTCAGGTACTCTAAGTCCGTGGCTGCGGTTTGGTGAAATGATAGGGATGACCCTGCATGCGGGGTGTTGTGGTTTAGGGCCTTCTCAGTGAATGTTCGCAGGCGTGTAGACAGATAGTACGAAGCCATCTTTTTTTTTGTTAGCGGCATGTCGCATTCGACAGCTCTGAATGTCCATTTGATTTGCACAGCAATTGCGAGAATATCCAGATCGGGCAGCCCCAGGCCACCTTTGAATCTGGGTAGGCAAACAATGGCTAGCTGCCCCTTATCGGGGGCTCCCTGCCACAAAAAACGACTTATATGTTTCTGGAGCTGCTTTTTCTTGTCTGGGGGGATGTCAAGGATGCTGGCCAGAAAGCTGAGAATACGAATCAGCATTGTCTTGATGATGGTGGCCTGCGGAGTCAGTGGACATTTAGAGCACCACCATTGTGGGTTTTAATGCTTAGTTGCATGTCAGCCCTATTTCAATTTATGGGAGCTGGACCAGAAGAATCAAACTTCCGCGAAGAGAAAGCATGATTGCTTACGAACATATCGAGCGCTTACAGAATAGGCTTTAGGCAGTGGTTTAGAACAAATGTAAGTTGATAATCTTGATTTCCAATGTTATCTGGAAGTTTTGAATGACTGTGTATAGCGTGGTGAGCAATGACAATATCACAATTTAGTTGCTCACGATGTGCAAAGTTGTTATTTTGAAATCTTTATTTTCATTTAGTAGGTTTTCTATAAATAATAATCATAATAACTGGTATAAAATAAATTCAAACACGACCCTTCACAGCCGGTTGATGTAAATGTTATAGGCGTTACAATAATAAATATAATTGGTTTACAGGAAGTACCTGTCACAATATATATATATATATATATATATATATATATATATATATATATATATATATATATATATATTTATATAGGCGTTACAAGAGACCATTTTAAGGGATAGTTGACACAGCTCGTCCGACCGAAAAGCTATCTGCGTCGTAGTAGTAGTAGTCTGCTCTGGCTTGGTTTGCGTTGTTTAAAGTCTCAATGCGACTGAGGCTATTAGAGACGCCCTAGTCCACTCCCGAAATTTCAACCATCTGTCGTTTTTTAACGTGCACTGACATCGCACATCACATGGACGCCTAGCTTTTCGCTGTCGGAGGCATTATTGTCGGAATATTCCGGTGCGTCGATATAGACAGCTGTTCGATCTGCTGAATATTTTGGGGCAGAGCCGTAGCCCTATCCTTACAGCGAGCGACATGAAATTTTGGGTTCACGTTCTTAGGGAGAAGGTACCGAAGAGGTTAACGTGGATGCGAGGCGGAAGCTGGGCCTCGTCAGCGAAGTTGCTTCGAAGCCCATTCCAACCTTGTTGAGTATGCGACGTCCCATGGGGATGTGGGTGAGGCGCTCATACTGAGAATTGAGTTGAGCTTCCACGAGCTCCGTTAAAGGATTATAGACCCTAATGCCAGGCCCCGCCGTGGTGGTGCAGTCGTAAGATGCCCGACTACTGTACCGGAGTACCCGAGTTCGATCCCGCACGCAGCAGCTGCGTTTTGATGCCGGCGAAGCAAAGAGGCGTCCGTATGCTGTGCTATTTAGGAGCACATTGAAGATCCCCGGGTGGTCGAAATTACTGCTTAGCCTTCCACTTCTGCTCCTCTTTCTTTCTTTCCACTTTTGCTCCCATCTTCCTCCCTTCCCTTAAGGTGCGGTTCAGATGTCCGCAGAAATAGGTGGTACAGATACTCTGCCTTTCGCTTCCTGTGGAATAATTATTATAATATTAATTGCAGTGATGTGAAGAGCCATCTTCTACGCCTTTTTCTAGATGTAAGCAGATAAATTAAGGGGAAATGACGGTGCTCGTTATAATACATGAATAAAAAAAGCCAACAGTCGGCGAGGCCAAGGAAAGCATTGGGAATGGTACTTTGTATTTTTTTTTTAATTTTTACTTGAATAATCACAGAAATTATTAATGTAATGTGTTTAGGGAAAAGATAATAAACACAAAGTAGAAGAAACGACAACGTGCCGATAGTGGGAACCGAACCCACGACCTCCGACCCACGACCTCCACGACCCACGAACCCAGGACTTCCGACATTGCAGCTTACGGGGGCCTCGGTTCTGGCAGTCTTGAAGCCATAGGTAGCGTAAGAGGGTTCGAGCACAGCGTTCGCCCTCGCTCCTGATCCCGTTCTACGTGACGCTGGCGGTAACATAGGACGTTCCACGTCCACCGCTATGGTTGAGGGTGGCGCTGGTGAACACTCTCTAGGTTCGCATACAGACAACATAAATACCCAAGGAAGTAGGAGGGGGGGCAGCGGCCGATGTAGCTCAGTTGGAAGAGCACTAGACGCGATATTCGGAGGTCGTGGGTTCGGTACCCACCATCGGCACGTTGTTTTTTCATTTACTTTGTGTTCAATTATATTTCCCCTAAACAGATTACATTACTAATTTCTGTGATTATCCAGGTAAAAATTTAAAAAAATACAAAGTACCATCCCCAATGCTTTCCTTGGCCTCGCCGACTGTTGGCTTCTTTCCTTCATGTATTGTAACGAGCACCCTCATTTCCCCTTAATTTATCAGCTTGCAGCTTACGGGAGTCTCAGTTCTGGCAGCTTTGAAGCCATAGTAGCGTAAGAGGGTTCTAGCACAGCGTTCGCCCTCGGTCCTGATCACGTTCTACGTGACAATGGCGGTAACATAGGATGTTCCACGTCCGCGCTATGGTTGAGGGTGGCGCTGGTGAACACCCTCATTGTTCGTATACAGACAACGTAAATACCCAAGAAACTAGCAGGGAGGACAGCGATGTATTTGTACCAATTCATGCAATAAAAAAAAGCCGATGTAGCTCAGTTGGAAGAGCACCGGACGCGATAATCGGAGGTCGTGGGTTCGGTTCCCACCATCGGCACGTTGTTTTTTCGTTTACTTTGTGTTTAATTATCTTTGCCCTAAAAAGATTACATTACTAATTTCTTTGATTAGCCAAGTAAAAATTAAAAAAAAATACAAAGTACCATCCCCAATGCTTTCCTTGGCCTCGCCGACTGTTGGCTTCGTTCCTTTTGCTAGATGTGACTCGAAATATCCAAGAGTAGCTTTGGCCTTGTGGCTCGGAGTCCAGCGGAAGGCATCATCAGTCCCGGCAAGTAACAAGGCGTCGAATAAACAAAAATAAATTTTAATACGGCATCACGTAGAAACGGCCAGAGAAGCAGACGCGAAGAAAAAAACTGACACCATCACAAAGCAGGTGTCTCGGCGACTTCTCCGTCATCTATGCATCGTGTAAGTAAAGCAAGACGAATACATCGAGGCCTCCAAACACTTTGTCCAGGAGGCTTGAAAAGCATTATGGCGCGTTCTTTAAACCAAACCTGAAAACGTTAGGACGGAAAACTCTTATTGCTGAAATGAACCCCGCATACCCACTAGACTGCTATGTCAGGGGACCCTCCTACCAGTAACCCCTGGCAAGGTGTTCTGTGGAAATAAACTGAGCGCTAACTTTGTTGATGCAGTCCTGATGTTCGGAATCCGATAAATTTGATTCTTAGTGATATAATTTAGCTTACGGTTATCGACACAAGGACGAAGGGCCTTGCCTGGCACAGGCAGTGAAGCAGGCCCAAGGACAAAACACGCTCATAAAGGTGGTGTCTTGGCGTCATCTGTATGTCGTGTCTCCGTCCTCTCTCGCAGTGGAAGCATCCGTGCTTTTTCTATGCTCGGCATCTCCAGATGGAAAGGGAGGATTCGCGCTAGCAAGCTTTGCTTAAACAGTCACGGCGGCTTGGAGGAACCTCTTGTTAATGAGCGAGGGCAACGCTCTCTCGCTCGAGCGATGTGCTTGGCCAGCATTCGAACAACACGCACGCACACATAAGACGACACGTGTAGATTGAACACGTCAGAGTATGTCTGCAGGAAGAAGCGTTGGGCGTCCGAAAGCACAGCGCTGAAATTGCCAAAATGACCGCTGCTTTGACTGATGCTCTAACTTTCGCTGCATTTTTCTGCGGCCGTATCGGCTGTCGCGCATATCGTTAGCCAATCGTAACACTATAGAATAAGGCAGCCAACACTGTGTCATCCTCACAGGTAAGGTAGACGTCATTGATAGTAAATGGCACCTGACTAATAAGAAACGCCTGGAGCATACATCGTAAGCCAGCCTCCCGCATGTATTTATGTTTATTAGCAAAGCACTGAATTAGAGCAAGGGTGTGCAGTCCGCAGTACCCCAATGATGGACACTCCGTGCATAGGCTGGCCGCTGGCAGTAGTGCAGCTGGACGGATTATCGAAAAAGCCGGGTTCACCTTGGTTTATGAGCAGCTCGGAATTCTATGGAGACCATGAGATCTACGTGGCATTCCAGCTACGTGGCATTCAGTGGCATCCAGCGCTTGCTGAATTATGGATTCAATTTCGGCATCGTTGCCTGCTGAAACCCACAGGCTGATATCGTCCGCGTATAAGGTATGGGAGCAAGGCGACATTGAAAAGGAAAGGGGAGGCTACTGATACTTAGGGCGTGTCATTTCAGCAGAGGGTAATAGAGCTGGAAAATAAACTGCAAAACTTACTTCAGCTGTATGGCTGGAGAGAAACATGCTTATAGATTCGTTGGTGTCGCAGTCGCGATTTAGTAGGGAGAGATTAGTGAATATCTGCGTGGGAGACGTTGTCCAAGGCATTGGTTATGTCAAGCCCCAAAGATTTGGTTATATCAGGCCCTAGGATACCCTTGTGCCAGCTCTCGTAAAGGAGCACAAATGTTATACTAGGGCTTGACATACCCAAAGCCTTTGACGTCTCCCATGCGGCTATTTTAAGTAACCTCTCCCTCATCATTCTGCTGTATCCTTAGCGTCGTATTCGACAACGCATTCCTTTCCTCATCTTGCAGACTGATTGGAAAAGAGCTGCTGTGGCCTCGGAAACTTGCGACCACCTTGATGTCATAGGCATTGTGGAACTGCCTGTACGCTCTTGGTGGCTAAATCGCAACTCGTCACATGGGCTGCAGTGGAGGTGGCGGAAGGAGGCCTCCTTATCTCTGTCTTTTTTGTATATCTAGGTTGCTGAACTCGCCTTGCGTTTTTCCACGCTTAACACTGATGTTAGCTACCGCCGGTGCCCGTGAATTTTTCATCTCGTGTTGCGTGCCGTGACTCTGTGTCAGTACGTATATTAGTTTTTGCTGTGCACGTCTAAGTGTCACACTTGCTATGGCAACACGTGAAGCCCAGTTTGGCTGTTGTGGAGTACGGGTGTCTATTTCTTCTTGCACGCTGCCGTTCGGCGGCCCACGTTACGTCCATGGCACCCACGCCGACACAACACCGCTGGCAGACGACGGGCGCGCATTGAAATGCTGCGAATATGCGTGCTGTTATGATATTGGAAGTTTTTCTGGTTAGTCTGATTCAACGTCCAAAGCAGAAGGTGAAAACGGCAGCAAGGCATGGAGGTGCATGGTGTGGCGTCCATCAAATGCCAAATTTATTGAGGTAGTGACAGACCATCCAGGCGTAGTGATATTGGAATATGTCTGGCAGACATAACTAAGAGGTTTGATGCTCATGTGGAGCTTCCCGTTCAAGTTGAAGATAAGTCCTCAATTGAGCTGATGACAGCAAAGTGTGATAAAACTCTCTGTAGACACGTTCAGCAAGGAAGGGACATTGGTAACTTGAGCAAACGTGTGAGTAAGCTCAAGGCTGGGTGTACTTCAAGTGACATTGAACAGCTAAAATTGACTTTCAGCGACCTTTAATGGCGCAGCAGAAATCTCAATGTACAAGATCACGGTATCCCAGTAACAGAAAGGGAGGACCTGTTGTGTAAACTGAATGAAGTAGATAAGACTGTTCAGCTTCTGGAGTTGACAAAGAATGATGTTGGCACTATTCACAGACTTCCCACGAAGCAAAACAAAACCATGAAATTAATATCCAGTTTTCCCAGCAATAAAATTGCGACGTGTGGCTGGAAGATTGGCAATAACTAAAAAAGTACATTGGCAGGGTCAATCACTGTTAACATGGCTCACCAGAACAGAGAACTGTTGCGTTGCACAAGAAATTGGGCAAGCAGCAATGAATATAAGGATATCACGGAATTTCAACACCAAGATTCTTGTCAGGAAACGGGAAGGTCATAGTGCCATTGTCATTCGCTGCAACGCAAAACCTTGAAAGACTGTGATATGATTTGGTCAGGTAATCCATTCGTTTATTTTTTCCACAATGCTTCCTTCTTTCACTCCTCAAATAGACTTGTGAAATCTTAGTAATGCACTGAATCCTAATGGTTAGCGATGCCTCAAACTGTATTCGCTGTTACCTCAGATCTAGAAGAAACAATTGCGATGAACTAGATTACCTCCTTACTGCAGTCAAACATGAACTGACGTCATGTTTTCAGAACGTTGGCTTGGTTCGCCTCGGAAGAGGATGTGCATACGCTTCACACGTATAAATCGTATTACATAAACCATGCTGACAAAACGGGTGCTGACAGAGCAATGCACGTCTCAAACTTAATTGATTCTGAACTGTTGTCTGAAGTTTCTTGTATTACTCCCTTCTATGAAACTCTCGAGATTAGATGTGATAACACAACATTCTGTGCATGCTACCGTCCTCATTCGACCAAAGATAGTTGTTCTTTTCTTTTCTCAAGTCGTTTCTAGAATTTGTAGATTCCGAAAAATATCACTTAATTCTTTATGCTGACTTGAATATAAACATGCTAGTAAAAAGTGATGCAAATCCAGAGCTACAATCTTTGTTAGACAGTCATTCCTGTAAAATTACCATACCGTCAGCGAAACGAAAAACTGCACGATCTGTTACACATTTAGACTGGTTTGTAACAAACTTTGGTTCACATCACCACATAATATCTCTTTATTTCCTTAAAGGCCTCTCTTGGATGCAAAACATATGGTGTGGGATAACAGACATGAAAAAATACAAGCACAGGGCATTGCGTTTTAAAATAATTCTTACGGCTTCGAGAACTGAAGATTGGCATGAGAGGGTGGGGACTTCATGGGGAAAGGCATTGCTGGTCCGCAATTGCTCGGGGAACAAAATTCTGAAAATGTTTTTGGGCGAGCAAGAGGTCTATTTATTTGAAACGGATGCGAAGCGCAAAGTGATACGTGAGTGCAATTGACAATGTAAGGAGCCTGATTTAGTGAACTTCATCAAATTTTCTGCAATAAACAAAGACTGGCAATGTGGCGTCGAAGTAAAAGGTTTTCAAAGTAGAATTTTTTTTGGAGATAAAACACTGATGAATATGATGAATATGCGAGATTTACGTAACGGATGGACAATTTTGAACTTATTCAATCGCATTTGTCAGGCATATCTGAGATGGGTTTCATACTGCACTGACATACTCAACGTTTCATCTGGTTAGTGTTTTATATACCAGACGTTTTACTTGTTGGGTTGCATGATGTAGGTGACGTTTTATGAAGCCTAAAACTTTTTGCAGATGATATAATGTTACTTACGTATGTGCACCAAGCAAGTTCGCAACCCAGAGTGATTCTAAGGTACTTATATAATTCAACTCGTTCTATAGAAGCATTAGCAGCTTCATATGAAAACAAATAAGAGGGTTTTAATGACGAGTAAAAGATATGAGTTTGCACTTCTTAGCACTTAGTCATAAGCCAGCGATCGCATCAGGTAGGTCATTTATATATATTATAAACAGGAGAGGGGCGAGCACAGATCATTGCGGGAGGCCACATGTTACATGGATCGTTTGAGGCTTTGTTTTTTAATATAGACGAACTGTGAGCGGTTAGCAAGGAACTCTTTATTACATTTTAGAATGTTGGGATGCAAGTTTAGAGCGGCTAGTTTCAGTGGTAAGCGTTTGTTAGGCACCTTGTGAAAGACATTTGCGAAATCTAAGAATGTCTGAATTGAATAACAATTTATTTCCAGTGATATAGAGGAAATGGGGATCGGATAAATAGCTGCAAGAATAGCCTCAGAGATGCCCGAGGCACAGTAAATGTGGACCAACAAGATTATGGAGTACTAAAAGAGACCAAATATATAAATAAAATAGCACTATAAAACTAGGACAGTGAATTAACGGCCAGTGATGGCCTAAAGTAAGGACGCAACATGGCAAAAGGTTATGAAAATGAAGTGACTATTCTCATGCCGGTGTTCACTAAAGCAAGGAGCGGAAGGCACATAAAGAAAGTGCGGTATTGATGAAATATAGATTAAAGTCCATAATTAAGGTGGTAAATATGTTTGGATTGTGTATACTACAAATATTTAGTATGCGTGGTAAAATAAATCGAAGCCTCTGGTTACCGTATGACGTCCTCGTTCGATGAACGTCCCGTATTTATTTACTTCTGGTATGAAAGCGTTCTTCGTGAGGCTTACGTCAAGCAATAGTCTTTAAAAAGTCACTTGATCATTGAAGTGAAAATTTAGGGCAGTGCAGCAAACGATAATCAAACATAGTTTGCAGACGATGAATCCCATATTATGGAAATATTGTTTCTGTGTGAGTAGTGTAACATGCACCAGCGATCAGTCTAATTGCCTTCTTTTGGACACCGAGAAGAAGATTTGCTTTGGACGTATAACCGCAAACTAGCTGACAGTAGTGTATGTGGGATTGAATTATGGAATGGTAAATAAGAAGCTTGTGCTTTGGGGAAATTCGTTTCGAAGTCTCTAGAGGCAGCCTACAGATCTAGCAAGCTTGCTTTCAATATACATTGTATGATCAGAGCACCTCATGTGAGTGTTGAATCCAACATCGAGCGATTTGAACTTGTCTACAATTTCAATAATGTTATTTCCTAGATGCCGAGTAGTGTTTACAGTAATATCCAGCCTAAAGGGCCGAGAAAAGAAGGCTTTGGTCAAGTTAGAGTTACCTACCTAATCATTAGCTTTGAACCATTTGTGGAGAGTACAAAGAACATGATTTGCAATTTTGATTAGTCCTTCAGCAGAAGAGCCCCTGACAAAACAACTTGTGTCGCCAGCGTACTGAATACAAATTGTATGCTAGGCTGTGCTCACAAGATCGTTAGCATAAGCATTAAAGAGAAACGGGCCGAGAAGGCTACCTTGCGGGACAACACATTGAATCAAAAGAGAGCTAGACTTGTGATTATTGACCGATACCACCTGCTGGCACATGTTTACGAAGGAAAGAGTTAAAAGGAACGACACCGCACAACATACCTTTCAAGTTTACAGACTAATATTTTATGATTAAGAAGGTCGAAAGCTTTTGTAAAGTCGATAAAAATACCAAGAGTCAAACTTAAGCTTCGATATTATTTAAAACAATATCTTTTTACAAGAGTAAAGCAGATTCAGTGGACGTGCACTTGCAAAATCTAAACTGACTGGCATTGATTATCGAAGCACTATGCTTGTTACGATCACGGTTAGTGGGCAGGTCAAAAGAAAATATTGCTAGTTGTGTTTCGCACGAGAAAACCTTTCGAAAACCATGTTGTGCAGAATGAAAGAAGTTGTTGGAATCCTGGAAGACATCCCTAGTTGGAGCTATTACCTTATTTCATTGTGTTAGCGCCCACCTACCTACTGTAATGGAAGTTAATCAGTTCATTGACACAAAAAAATGAATACACTCTGCATTTTCTTGCCGCAATATTATTCCTAGAACGCTTTGCATGTTCAGAGATCGCCTTACTGCAGCCTGTTGGAACTATGTCTTCAGAGCAAATGAATCCGGGAAGAACATACGATACATTTCTGCGCACGTTGTCTGATATATACTACGCGCGTTTCCCCACAAAGTAATTTAGAACAAGGAAAGAATTTGAAAACCATGGATAATCGACGAATCGCAAAAGCTCGTGAAAAAAAGTAAACTAGTCGTATAAAACATTTATACGCAGTAAAACTCGAGAAGCCTTGAAACATACAACATTTACAGAACTTTAGTCACTAAATACCTTTACGCTGCAAAAACAGTAATATGATAACCTATTCAACTAAACAAAAAGGGCGCACAAGGATTGTTTGGAAAACACTTAACATTGTAAGTAATGAAACTACGTCACAAACAGTTGCTAAATTTATGCAAGCCGGAACACAGTTACAAGGTCCTCAACTATCTGATGCCTTAATCCGCGAATAAGCACACGGAGGTCAGAGTCGGCAGTGAAACCAAAGGAAGTGGAATCAGGCTGCATGGCGTATTTACTGTAGGTCGTCAAGGCGTTGACAAATTGGTATGATGGTGTCGATGGTGGTAGGGTTCTACACGGCCAGGGCGTTAAAGGTGAGTAGCCCAATACCTTTAAAGGACGTGCCGAACCCGCTCGGTCTCTGGCACGGTGTCATTTATGCGCCGGCAAAGTGCAAGAACATCTTCTATATAAGACGTATAGGTCGCATTGGACCGCTGAATTCGGGTTTTTAGCTTCTTCTTGCCGTTTTCTGTGCGAACAGTAAGAGCGCTGAAAATCTGGGGTAACGTTTCTTTAAAGGTAGCTTAGTCCAGAATCGTCGATTCATGGTTTAGGAACCACATTTTGGCCACATCCGTCAAATAAAAGGACACTTTATTTAGTTTAAGAGAATCGTCCCCCCAGTTGAAAGCACTGATCCGGACGTAGCTGTCGAGCCAGTCATCAGCGCCATCGCCTCGAAGACCGGCGAACCTCTACGGGTCGTGCTGACGGCTGCTCACAGTCCCAGTGGCAAGTGGAGCTGGGGTAGAGTTGGAAGAACCCAGAACAGATTAATGGCCCTATTGGGTCATGATGATGGTGCTCGGTGTCAAACGACGGCCAAAACGGTGCTCCGGGTAGATGCAGGTGACGAAGAAGCGAGGAAATTAAGGCGCACCTCCACCAGTTGTAAGGTAACGGGAAGGTATGGCTCGGATCAGGTTTGAGAGGATACCTGAAGCCTTGGTCGCACAATGTAGCGTACCACACTCCGCTATGATGATGGGTATCTACAAGAGAGAGCAGGATGAAGATGAAGCATCGCATTCACCCATGTGAAAGATGAAGCGCCCCACAGTGCTCATAATATGTATAAAGTCAGGTTATGCTCCGCTAAAAGAAACAGTTTATGACTCTACGTTCCGACAGGAGGACCGATCTTTTTCCAAGACAAGAATTTAGGTTCTTCAGTTGCAACGTCGGGTCAAAAAATTGGAGGCTTATCAAGGTTAAGCCCCGTGGATGCGAAGCATGTTAAGCAGCTGCCTCAGTGTGGATGGGGCTAAGTGACGGAGATGTGATTTTAGGTTAATCGTCGTACTTTATTCTTTGCAGCCCGACAAACACACTCTTATGGTCCGTAAATGCATGACTCTTGGTTTGCACGTCACTTACGCATACACGCCCGGCGCAAAGACGCTGGTGTGGTTGACGCGACGGCGGGCGCGCGCCGTTTCATCCCTGGCGTGGCGTCACATATCACGTGATGCAGCGATGGTGGCGCTGCCGCTGCGTCGCGCGCGACGGCGCGAACCGAAGCGTGGAGGCCTCCGCCGGGCGACGTCTGACGGCGCGATATGAGGGCCCATCTGCAGCCGGTGTGACGTCATCACGTGACGTCACATCATGTGATCTCACTTCAAGGTCAATGGTGGCCACCGCCGGGAGGCGACCGACGGCGCGATATGAGGCCCCATTAGCAGCCGGTGTGACGTCCTCACGTGACGTCATGTCACGTGACCCCACTTCAGGGTCAATGGTGGCCACCGCCGGGCGTCGCGCGAAGGCCCGAAACCTACGTTAATATGCTTCGCATAATAAAATGTTTTCGTTAAGGAAGCGTACACCTCGCTTTCTAGGGAGGAAGGTGGGTGTGAAAGTGGAAAAGGAGAAAGAGGAACCGTAGTGGTTCCTCTTTCTCTTTTTCCACTTTCACACCCACCTTCCTACCTTCCCTTACGGCGCAGTTGAGGTGTCCACAGAAAACAAGTGAGACAGTTAGCGCGCCTTTCCCTTCCTATATATCAATCAATCAATCGGTTTACTGGGGCCGTGCAAGTGGTGACTGCAGTGTGAAGGACGGCCAGTGTGCTCTGCATTTTCGCCGCAGAAGAGAAAGAGGAACCGTAGTGGCCCCGCCGGGGTGGTGCAGTGGTAAGACGCCCGACTACTATGCCGGAGTTCCGGGTTCGAACCCGACCACGGCGGCTGCGTTTCGATGGAGGCGAAACGAAGTGGCGTCCGTGTGCTGTGCGATGTCAGCGCACGTTAAAGATCCCCAGGTGGTCGAAAATACTCAGTAGCCCTCCACTACGGCTCCCCTTTCTCTCTATCTACTTTCACTCCCACCTTCATCACTTCCCTTACGGCGCGGTTCAGGTGTCCACAGAGCAAGTGTGACAGATACTGCGCCTTTCCCTTCCTATGAACCAACCAACCAACCGTAGTGGAGGGCTGCGGAGTAGTTTCGACCACCTGGGGATCTTTAAAGTGCGCTGACAGCTGAAATCGCACAGCACACGGACGCCACTTCGTTTCGCCTCCATCGAAACGCAGCCGCCGAGGTCGGGTTCGAACTGACACAGCAACCAGTAAACCGACAGAGGGTTGTTGTGCTGTAGGAAGAAGGAAATGCACCTGCCTGCTATTGGCTCTCTAGTTGAGCCACCTCCGCTGCCTCGAGCGAACAGACGAGAAAATAAAGAAGAAAGAAAAGGAAGAGGGAGAGGGAGAGGAAGACTCGAGCCGCAACAGCAGCCATCGTCCACTACCGAAGCGGTGGCGGGAGCAATGACGGCCTACAACAGATAACAATTCGGTGCACAGGCTAGCCCCTGCCACAAGCGGCGGTGACCTACATGTCCCAGCCCCATCAGGGGAGAACACAATTTCAAAGACGAAAATGGCAGGCGCTATATATGCAACGTTCTGTCGTACACATGGTGTAGAAAGCAGCGCAGTTTTGAAGTTTACAACCCCAGAATTTATGCAGATACGAAGTACTTAAAGGCATTTGGGACGGAATGATGACCCCTAGGCTTACCTTGGGGAACGCGGTTTGGTGCTTTAGAGCAGAAATCCAGTCGAGGCCAGGAATAAATCAACTATCTCTGGGTGGAAGGTTAGCACTTTGTGCCCATAGCGAAACAACGAAGCAGTGCACAGAGACAACGGCCGGGCATCTTTCCAGGCACGAGAGGCTAGAGATGGGCCAAGAGGCTCTTTTAGTGAGCGGCTCAGAACAGCTCAGCTCACTGAAGCGAGCGGCCTCATTGGAACGGCTCGCTATCCGTTTATTTAAATCTAGGTCGCTCAGGAGCGAGAAGTGGTTATAGTTATATTAGAGAGAGAGAGAGGGAAAGCCGGCTCTGTCTCTCTGTCGTTCACGGATCCGGGCCCATGCGACCTCGCGAACCGTTATGTTGCATTTGTGTGACAGTGTGCGACTTTCGCGCTTCTGTTAGCGGTGGGGCAAAGAAACTTCTCCCTCGCCCTTCCTCGTAAGAGTAGCACCCACTCTCTCGCTAGAGCAATAACCCCTCCTCGCCTTCGGCTATCTTTTCAACTGCTCTTAGTTAAGAACGAGAGAGCCGTACTTTAGTAAAAGTGAGCGGTGCTTCGTTTAGACTTTGGATAGCCGGCTCGCCCTCTCATTTAGTGACTCGGGCCGAACGTTTCTTCAGAGCCAAATCTTGTAAATGACGGCACCTTATGTTGGCCGCTGCTGTTCGAACGTTGAATCACGACTCTCACCAATCGTACATCGTGTGCTGGTGTAACAATTTAAAGTATCAGTGAAAACACATATAACACGGTTATTCAATAATGCATTTATGTTTCTTCAAAGTACATTATGCAAGAATAAAAATGAGCCCCAGATTCACAAAAAGAGGGTACGTCATCTAATTAAAGAGCCTCAAGCACAAACCAAGAGGCTTCAGAAGAATAGGCTACAAAAGCAACGCACGGCGGTGCTGCTGGATGGATGGATCGACAGATGAAGTATACGATTGGGTAACTACAACATAAATCTATCTACTGAATTTTTATTTCTATATTACTAACGTTGTTTCACTTTTCAAATTTGAAGCCACCAATCTTCCAATCGCTTCCTGTTAGCTTCCACCGCAGATTCATTCAACAAACCACTGATATTTCTAAACCACAGGGCGCCAGGAAGAGTGACAGCGCCTGCGTCGACATCCGGTTGGATACCATCAAATTCTGGTATAAGATGCTCATTTGTTTCTATGGATTTACCACACACTGCACGTGCGTCGTCTTCTTGGTTAGTTTTCTTTTTGTAGTGTTCTAAGGCAACCCTAATACAGCTTCAAAAAGTGGGGCACTTCCTCTTGAGCTATCAAAGAAAACTTCCTTCCTGAGCTGCCTTTTCCACTTTCAGTATAGTTCTACACACTGTTTCTTTTCCATAAACTTTATCTAATATTTAGCTGCGTGTCTTCTTATCTCCGCCATTTTCTAGTCAAAATGTCGGGCCGCTTGCTCCCAACAGCACTCACTCACTGTAATGTTATTCATTAGGCGAGAGCTTATACAGCTCGTTAAGTCGAAGAGCCATCGGTATCGTAGCAGTAGTATTTGTAGTTATAGGCTCCTCGTGTCATTAACAACCGCGGTGGCTGCGTAAAGCAAACATACGAAGGTAATATTGGGCAGTTGTGATTGCTGAATAATTCATAATCGACAGGCGATGAAGATTTAATGAAATCTCTAATATTTTCATAATTGTTGTAGTAAAGAAATGATAAGTTTGGAAAAGGTGGATCAATGGTGCTCAGAAGAAAAAAGCAATGCTGGGTGATGCTAATTTATAAAATGTACAAGGAATGCAATTATTCAATCATTTGAAATAAGTTAAAACCGACAAAGGTGTCAAACTGCTCAGAATGAAAAGCCAATGTATGCGATTTTAAAGAATAAAAGAAAATGTCAGAAAATAAGATATGCAAAAATTAGAACAATGAAATTATCCTTGTGTCTGAAATGCTATCGTGTCATACCTTTAACAAAGATTAAGCGTCACCAATATTATCTCATTATTATTAATTTGACAGTGGAATGTTTGTATGTAGTAAAAAGACCGAAGCTACCTATTGGGGGCCTACAAGAAGCTGGACTGTGACGTGCTTTCTCAACCACTGTTTGATATGTATTAATATTTATACAAAGTAAATTTGCTTGCCACGGTGAGACAGAGGAGCAGGCTCTAATTCAGTTGTAAGAAAACTACTCACTTTGAATAGATAAGCTAGTTGAAACACAATGGCGTATTCATTATGATAGTTCTTTATCTCTGGTGCAGCCCTGATGGAACTCCGTGGATGCCCACAAGTGGGGCACCAGTTTCAGAACTCATTTTGTGGGCAACTGTAATAGTAGTGTGTGTTCACAGCCTTCGCACATACATTCCAACTATGTTTCACCCTCTGTACAGGAGAAAAGCTCCTGACGCAGGAAGGACAGAAAGGTATGACAGCCAATGAAACTCGGAATTTCAATTCACGAGCACATTGAGTGAGTAAGTAACGCTGCGATAAATTCATACTGACAGATGCGATGATTATTTGCAATACTCGAAACTAGAGATTGGTAGAATGTGCCTAGAGAGAGTTGTCATATTTCATTCATACCTTTATTGTCCAATACAGCGCCCTGTCCTGTCTCCCTTGTCTGATTGTGGTGTGTATGTTGCGCGTTACATAAGTTTACTATACAGGTGTCATAGACGCTTGATTCAAGCCTCTTCATCTAGGCTACACAGCATGAAAAGAGACCATTTTTTTACAAAGTACTATAGAGGCAGAGCCGGCAGCACTGACATGAGAAGCTTCCGCCACTGAAGGCAAGATCTAAGAGGAACATGAGCATGAAATGGATTGCAGTGGTAATATTGAAGATGGCGGGTCACCAGCAAGTGACACCGATGGTCAAAGGCTCCTACTGCAGGAGACATTTCCCCAATACAAAAGGCTGATGTTGTAAGCACCCAATATTTTTTTTAGACATCCAACCATAAATGCTAAAAATACATTTACATAGTAGAAAGCTGTCATGAAGTGTTTTTGATCCAGGAGGTATATTAAAACAATTTACACCACACCAAAGCATATATTGTGAAGTTACAATTTTATTCTTTCAGGCATGCCAGCCAGGCTTCAACAACTGGAACGCTCACTATTCTTCTGTCAATGGCGAGCTGCGCGGACGCATTACCTTAATTTATATCGAGAAGAATTATCAAGATTTGCTATCATTGAGCTTATCATCCTCTGTTTTGTTTGTGTATTTTGTTATTCAGTTGGAAACAGCATTTTTTTAAAGCTGCTTTTTGCAGAAAAGCTTTTAGTGTACTGTAAATTGTACCAGTTTTGACATTGACAGCCTAGGATGCTGATGTTCTTTGTACTCCTCCATAGGTCACTATGACAGAGAGAAGTTTGGAAATAACATGTGGGTTTCAGAGCTTTTACTAACTTAGCGAAAACGGTGAGGCACTACAAGACCTGCGGCGTTACACTGTCGGTGTTCAGCCTGTTGTTGAACTTTCTATTTCCTTCTAGGTACAGGACCCCAAACGTGACTAGTGAGGGCTGTATCTGCTTGTTTCTTGCTAAACATAGCTTTGGACTAAGTTACAGTGTATTTTAAAGTAAACTACACCAACTGTAGTTACATCATTGAGTGCAATGACGTTGAAACAGAGATGCCGTCGAGACCACATTGCCAACATGTACAATATTCTATTTATGAAACAAGACAGCACTATTAAGTATTCAATAGGTATTATTCCCAACGGAATGAGAGCGTCTATGTTAAGGCCTACAGAGGGGGCCACACTCAAAACTGGATTTCTGATGCACATCAAACCTGGGGATGTGGTGTGCAGTAATAAAGGGTTTCCCAGCTTTCGATCCGATGTACCAGGAAAGGTTACTTCCTCTCATGCCTCTATTTATTTACTCTGGAGATGAGATATCTAAAGAAGTCATGGAAAACCCTTAACAACTGTGTCTGTGCAAATTCATGTTGAGCGCGTAATTCAAAGCCAAAACGAAACTAAATTTTATCCACCAGAGTACCCCACAGCTTAGTCACCTACATGAGTAAAGTGCTGTCTGTGTGTGCAGCACTTGTGAATATGCAGCCGCTATATTAAAACGTAGCCTACCTAGCATTAATGTTTCTCGACAGTTGCAGTAAAAATAATGTGCTGACAAGTCTAAAGCTGCATAAACCACCCAGCGTAATGTCTGATTACTTATACCAGTCTCCGCGCAACTTAATTTTCTTATCACGTAGTAATACCTACTTCGGGGTAAATAATTCATACGTACAGTTTGCAATAACAGTGGCGGAAAAGATGGGCTTTATACACAAGTCTGCCTACAAGTTTATCATTTCACTGCTATATGTCTGATAAATGAAGGGACTGCCAAAATAAGCTAAAATATTACCTGAATTTGTGTTTTAATGCTGATAATGCCAGAAATGGCAGAAAAGAATACATATTGTTGCGCCGCGTAGAGGCTCACTAAAAGCAGCAGAAGCGGCACAACAGGAAGCGGAGGAAGCGAGGCGCGCGCAGACGATCCGGACTTTTCTAAGCCCTGTGCGTCCGTCCTGCATACGAAGTTCACCTGTATTAAAACCAATTCATCGGTTACATTTGGTGCTAGGCGCCGGGTAAAAACGTTCTGGATCCGCCAGTACCATGTCGTAGCCGTCGTGTAGCAGGTTTGCCACCTTGATATCCTCAACAGTACCTTTCAATGGCTACCACCCGCACGACGCAGACTCATGAACAGAGACCTGAACAGACGACGGCCTTTCCCCACCAGCGAGAGCCGCGTACGTTTCACGGTGAGCGCGAAAAGGACGTTGAGGAATGGCTCCGACATCACAAAAGATGCAGCAAGTACAACCAATTGAACTCAATCGCACGTCTGTACAATGTTGTTATCTTCCTCGCTGGCACACCTCTGACTTTGTTTGATAACCACGAAGAATCCTGACGACCTCGGAATGATTTGTTGAAGAAATTATGAAGTCGTTTGGGATACCCTTGCGAAGAAGGAACGCGCTGAGCATCAGCTTTCCCAGAGAGCCCAGCTGCCCGGTGAGACATGCACACGTTATATCGAATGAATATTGAAACTTTGCCGCATTGCAAACCGGCATATGTCAGAAGAGAACAAGGTAGGGTACATTCTCAAAGGCATTGCTGAGGATATGTACAACTTCCTCTTTTCGCGGGACACCGTTGCCACATTTGCAGATGTCCTCAAGCAGTGCCGGGCATTTCAGGCGTTAAAGGCACGTCGGATAGCGCCCAAATTTGGCCGCATTTCAAATATGATAACTGTTGTCGGTATCGACAATCCGGAGGCTGAAGACATCGTTTCTATGGTCAGGAGGATTATGCGCGATTATATGTACCCTACAACCCGACATCGAGGTCCGTATCATCATGAGAACAACGCACTCCATGGGTTGCACAATATAACGGTGAACCATCTTGCAACAACGGCGTGGAGCGGATTCTGCAACCAACATCGCACCCTTATTTCCAGCAGCGTCCAGCCCATACGGATGAAGTGGCTCGTGGTGCTTATCGTCGCGCTTCTTTCGTCCCTTCTCGGCCTCAAAGGGATCCTGAAGTGAACTACCAAAGCCGCCGGCCACCCGTACGTTACGGCTGTGGGGGCAGCGGACATATCTTCCGCTTTTGCGCGCGTCTTCAAATTACCCGACCCCCTGTCCAACAAGCGCCGCGCTTCACGAATGGTGCCCAGTGGGAGCAGCAGCCACCCGCTACCTTCTATCGGCCCTCTTCGCCTCAACGCCATGCACGGAATGACTCCCCTGTGTCCGATCACAGCATCACTCCCCCACCGCAGCGACAACCCCGTTCGTCATCCCCACGTCACCACTTTGTTTGTCCACCGCTGGGAAACTAGGTGGCACAACCGATGGAGATAAGGTCGCCGGACGGTCAATTTCACGCATACCTCTGCCTATCGTCATGCTACAGAACAAAGTGTCAGTGTGTGTAGACAATGTTAAAACGAATGCTTTGGTCGACACTGGTGCTGCTGTGTCAGTTATGAACCTTTCATTTAAAAACCGCCTTCTACATAAAGTAAGGTTTGTGTTTAACAAAAACACTACGTTTTGTGAAGTTGGGGGTGAAAGTTTAGTTCCGGTTGGCCTGTGCTCAGTTTCAGTTGTAATTGGTGATGAGTGCTATAGGATTGAATTCGTTGTATTGAGACGTGCCACGCATGACGTTATCTTAGGTGTTGACGTTTTGCGCAAGTGGGGTGCGACTTTAGACTTCAGTCGGTCAGATTTGTTTGCAGCCGAACAACATCCCCGCATTAGTAGATAACATGTCTCAGAGTCATCAAGAAGTTCTCGTCTTTAAGGAAGATGTGTTGCTGCCTGAAATGACGGCGACGTTTGTCCCCGTGAAGTCATCTGAATCCTTCATGGGTAAACTTTCAATAGTCGTCGAGCCAGATGTCTCGAATGGAGCGAGAAAAAAAATTTTGGTGCCACGCTCCGTCGTGGAGGCGGAGGATGGTCGCGCATACATCTGGGCTGTGAACGTGTCAGAAGAGCCTGCTCGTCTTCCTTCTGGTTTGACAATCGCGAGATTTGAAAATTATGTGACTTATACCGTTGGAATTATTTCCGATTGGAAAGGAGCCGCGAAAGACAAGTCTGAATATTGTGCTTTGTTTGAGGGCATGGTCGCTCCGATCCAGTGAACATCGTATTTTACAAGACATTTTGACAACTCATGCCCAAGTGTTCGAGTTTACCTCAAATCGATCGGGTAATCATTTCTCAGCTTCTCGGCTACAGCACAAAATTAACACAGGAAGAGCACCTCCTATTTGCCAAAAACCTTACAGAGTCTCCCCGGAAGAGCGCACGACAACTCAAGAACAGGTGGACGAAGTACAGCACAAAGGAATCATACGAGCATCTTCCAATCCGTGGGCCACACCTGTGATCCTGGTGCGAAAAAAACACAATTCTTTGCGATTTTGTGTAGACTACCGTCGTTTGAATGAGGTAACAAAGAAAGACGTATACCCGTCACCTCGCATTGATGACGCTGTCGACTGTCTGCATTCGGCGTCATATTTCTCCTCTGTTGATTTGCGATCTGGTTATTGGCAAATTCCTCTACATCCATACAACCGTGAGAAGACTGCTTTTGTAACACCAGATGGTGTATACGAATTTAATGCAATGCCCTTTGGATTATGCAACGCTCTCGCGACATTTGAGCGATTTATGGGCACTATCCTTCTGGCCTCAAATCGGAAATATGCATATCTTACGTGACGATGTTATCATTTTTGGAAAGACCTTCCAAGAGCACAATGAGAGGCTCCTTAATGTTCTTGAATGCATTGGGAAAGCGAGCCTCATTTTGAATTCAAAGAAGTGCCATTTTCAAGAGCGACAAACTAGTTCTTGGGTTCCTCGTCAACGAGGATTGTATCAGGCCGGATCCGCAGAAGATTGCTGCCGTACGCGACTTCGAAACTCCACGCGCCCTGAAAAGTCTTCGGAGCTTTCTTGGCCTCTCTGCTTATTTTCGTCGCTTCATTGCTGGTTTTGCGCAACTTGCCCGCCCCCTTACTTCTCTACTGTACAAGGCGTCGCAATTTGTGTGGACCCCAGAGTGCGAATCCTCTTTCAATCTGCTCAAGTCTTCTCTAACGTCAGCACCACTGCTGCGCCACTTCGACCCTTCTGCTGTGACGGAGGTCCACACTGACGCCAGTGGCATCGGTCTTGGGGTGGTGCTTGTGCAGCTGCATAGTGGGGCTGAACACGTTGTTGCATACGCCGGCCGCTAGTTGACAAAATGTGAACGGAACTACGCAGTTACCGAATTGGAGTGCCTCGCAGTTGTGTTCGCAGTGCACAAGTTCCGAACATACCTATATGGGCGCTACTTCACCATTGTTACTGACCACTATTCGCTATGCTGGCTCATCGGGCTTCGCGATCCATCTGGTCGTCTGGCGCGCTGTGCATTACGCCCACAAGAATACAACTTTGGTGTCGCGTACAATAGTGAACGACATCACCGTGATGCAGACTGCTTGTCACGGCACCCATTGCCGACTTCCGTTAACAATAAAGATGGCTTCGATAGGTGTTTAGCCTCAATCGCGTCGACATTTCCTAGTATGGCGACCTTTAGGCGAGAACAACGCAACGACCAGTCACTAAAGCCTCTTATACAAGGGACAGAAGGAAGAGCAGAGTCAACGAAGTTTACTATCGAAGATGATGTTTTGTTCAAGAAGAACTACTGAGTTGACGGTGCTGCCTTCGTCCCAAAAGGAGAAGGAGGAGGAGGAAAAACATTTATTATGTAAACTTCCTTTTCTTCCTGAGTGGAGCCCTCAGTCCAGGGCTCCATGTGCCGCCTCAATCCTGCATGCCCGCCAGAACAGCTGTCGCTGGTCTTGCGGGTTGTTGCGAATATGGTCTCCGTGCATAAGTGTTTGCATGCCATGTACGATGATATTACATGTGGACATCTAGGCTTCTGTCGTACCCTTCAAAAAATTCGGCAGCGATTTAATGGCCACAAATTTAAGAGACCATCAAGCAATACGTTGCGACATGTGAAAAATGCCAACAACATGAGGCACGCACCACCACGCTGGCCGGACCTTTACAACTCGTTAAGCCACCTACCTCACCTTTTGAAAAGATTGGACATAGCCTCCTTTATACTCTCTGTGCCTGGCAACTCCGCGCTCCGCGGCCGTCGCCGCCGCTCCTCCTCCGTTGAGAAGTTACGCAGCTGGCTGCCGAGAGATGGCGACAGCGACGTAGGGTCACCGTCGCCAGGCGAGTGCCGGGTGCGCTGTGTTGCAAAGTTGTCCGGATAGCCACGCGCTGTCGCTTTCTCGCTGTTTCGTGGACTGTTTTGCGGTGTGCAAGGTCATGCTTCTACTTTTATCGGCGTCGGGTGCTGCAGGAGTACAGCATTGCATCGACTGGTAAGTGCCAGCTTTGCTTTATCCTTCCGCCGATCGCTGCGTAGTATTCAGCTACTTTGAGTCTTGTGAAAAATAGTGACAGCACCGAAAACTGTTTATTAAGCGTTAATGCTGCAATAATAATGTTAGATGTGCACATGTTCTTTCTGGATTGAAATGCGAATTGCTTCCCTGCCTAGCTCGTCTGCGTAGTGTGTTGAATGTGCTCCTGCACAGCTTTTTTTTTTCGCAGTATACGCTGATTACGAAATTTTATGATAATATAGACACACAAGTTTTACCTATTGTCAAGATGACTGCGTTAAAGCGAGTTAAACCGAATCGTGCAAAGCCTATAGTAGTTTCCCTTGTCAACTAAATCGCTCTGCCCCTCTATAGCACCAGAAACCGCAAAACTCGTATTCAACAGCATTGAGGCCTGTGAAAAATAATGATGTTTGTTACGCGTCAGTAAGGTAATAAAATATTAAATATACACGAGTATTTTCTGGACTACGGCGCTAGCTTCCTCCCTGGTTAGCTCGTCTGTGTAGTATGTTACATGTGCTCCAGCGCAGTATTTGTTGTTTTGCTAGCTGCGCAATTCTGTGATAAAATAAAAACACAAGCTTTACCTATTGTGACGATTACTTTTGAGTGAGCGAAACAGAAAGATGCAACGCGTACATTTGCCTTCCTTGTTTTTCATGTTAAAAAGAAACGTTTGAACGACGCGCTGATTGATTGAAGGAAACAGCTGATACAGTAATTGCTTTCCTTAGAGATCTCAATGGCATACTGCGATGCAGTTGTCGCAATCATCTACAAATCAAGCTGGCTTCTGAAGTGCCCTATCAGTGACAGCAGTCACCGTGAACATTTTTTTCTACTTATGGCAACGATTCATCCAACCACGTCGGTACTCTTGTAGCACAACTGCTGTTGTGAAATGTGTAAACAAATGCTGGTGCCTTTCTTCTTAAATTTTATTTTACCGCAGCGTAGACTAGCACTGTAATTTTTCTATTACCATTGGCGCTAGTGCAACAGTCATGCAGTTTTTCGAGCCATGCGCAATTTCTTGAAACAGCCTCAGATAAAATGTCATAGCATTGGTGTCATTACTTAACAAGTATCATGATCACTTTTAATGCTTAGAAGATGTTGGCCTTAATTGTAAATTTGATGAATATGCACAATTCATACTTAGGGACAGTTATCCCGCGAGAGAATAACATCGCTCCCGCCCTCGCGCCGACGTTCGTACCCGTGCACCTCGACCCCTAGGTCAGTGGCGCCCTCAGTCAGGGCGCCGCGCAACTTTACCGGACGTCGCCGTTGTATTGTTCGCGCGACGTGTTGACAGGCACAGAGAGTATAAAGGAGGCTATGGATTGGGATTGACCTGCTCGGTCCTTTTCCAAAGAATGTAGAGGGCTGCCGCTGGGTTATCGTCTGCGTTTACCATCTTACCAGATACGCGGAGACCGCTGCTCTCGCTACCACAAAGGCTTCTGATGTTTCGTCGTTTCTTTTGCATTCCGTTATTCTTCGCCATGGCGCGCCCCGTGTTATTATATGCGCTCGTGGTCGGCAATTCACTGCTGATGTCGTGGAAGAAATGCTCCGACTTTGTGGTTCACACTCCGACACTCGACACCGTATCATCCGCAGACCAACGGTCTCATCGAGCGCACCAACCGCACCTTGACAACCATACTATCCATGTACGTCTCGTCTGACCATCGCAACTGCGATTCAGTGCTACCGTATGTGACGTACGCATAAAACACTGCAAATCATGAAGTTATCGGCTATCATCTATTCTATTTACTATATGCAAGAACTCCCCATGTTTTGTTAGACACCATATTCTCATTTTCCCCCAACGACGATGCGTCAGTTTCCCAGATACTATGGTGTGTCGAAGAAGCCCGTCGTATGGCCCGATTACGCACACTGGCTATTCGGAATATAATCAGCCTTTATACATAGCATTTATTGATACGAAAAAGCATTTGACTCAGTTGAAACATCGGCGGTGATGCGGGCATTGCGAAATCAAGGGGTATACGAGCCATACGTGAAAGTGGTGAAAGATATATATAGTGGCTGCACAGCAACCATAGTTCTGCATAAAGAAAGTAACAAAATTCCCATAAAGAAAGGTGTTAGGCAAGGAGACACAATCTCCCCAGTACTATTCACAGTTGCATAGAGGAGGTATTCAGAGACTTGGAATTGGAGCAGTTAGGGATAAGGGTAGATGGAGAATACCTCTGTAATCTGCGATTTGCTGATGACATTTCCTTGCTAAGCAACTCGGGGAATGAACTGCAAACAATGATTGATGACCTAGACAGGAAAAGTAGAAAGGTAGGCTTGAAAATCAATATGCAGAAGACTAAGGTAATGTTCAACAGCCTCGCGAAGGAACAGCAGTTTACATTAGGTAGCGAAGTACTTGAAGTAGTAGGCGATTATGTCTACTTAGGACAGGTAGTAACCGCAGATCCGGACCATGAAAAGGAAATAACAAGAAGAATAAGATTGGGATGGAGCGCAATTGGCAAGCACTCGCAGATTATGACTAGCAGCTTACCGGTATCGCTCAAAAGGGAAGTATACAACAGTTGCATCTTACCCGTACTCACCTATGGGGCTGAAACGTGGAGGCTACCCAAGAGAGTTCTACTTAGGTTGAGGATAACCCAGAGGACTATGGAACGAAAAATGGTAGGAGTAACATTAAGAGATAAGAAGCGTGCAGAGTGGGTCAGAGAAACAAGTCATGTTACCGACATTCTAGCGGGAATTAAGAATACGAAATGGACATGGGCAGGACATGTAGTGTGAAGAGAGGATAACCGCTGGTCGCTTAGGGTAAAAAACTGGATTTCAAGAGAAGGAAAGCGTAGCAGGGGGCGGCAGAAAGTTAGGTGGGTGGAAGAGGTTAAGAAGTTCGTGGGGGTCAAGTGGATGCAGCTAGCACAAAACCGGGTTAAGTGGAGAAATATGGGAGAGTCCTGCAGTGGGTATAGTCAAGCTGATGATGATGATGAATGGCAGACGATATGAATATGACAAGCGCATTTTATTCAAAGAAAAATAGTTGAGCCTACAATGCAAGAATGTGGTAAATTATTGCTATTATCGAAACGGTAGAATAAGAAGTTAAAACAATGCAGGAACGAAAAATTTTAAATAAACCCATTCCATTTTTGTGATAACTTCCCAAAGGAAAATCTTATCTCTGTAGGTACTTACAATTTCCGATTGCTTGGGTGAGTAGACATAGAGCAGTGACATGTACAAATTGAATACGTACATCGATGCCTGTTTTTGTGTGTATACTGATGTGTATCTTTGAGTGTAATAAAAGCATCCGGAATGTCAGGTAGGGGGTATAGCACATCCTTTCTTCGCAAATGATGAAAGGTCGTTCGTTATAATTGAAAGAGCACTTTATCTCAACCAGCACAGCAAAGCCACAGCTGCTGCCTAGACACTACTAAGCCTCTCTGGATAGCCAAAGATGGCTATAAGTATGCTGCACAAATGTTCAACCAACACGTTTATCAATACCAGTGCAGTTCACCCATTACTAAGCAGTTATATACCCTGATAATGCGTATTTCCCGTTTCTACTCGAAGCTTACTCGGGCTGTACCTTCTGCCTTGGTGTATATTAACGAATAAAGGTAATATTATTGCATGTATTAAACTTAACTCTGAATATGGGCTTCTATATTAGAAATATCAAATAGGCAAATAGCATAGAACACTCTAACATCATTTCCAATTTAGCAAACTCTTATTGATGCAAAAAACTAACCATAACGCCTCGGTGTACTTGCTTAGGTTCTGGTCATTGAAAGCTGCTGTGCGCCAAAGGCAGGATAGCGAAAGAAGCTGTGCGCATACTGCAGGCAACCAAAAACGACGATGGCAGTAGACAAGTGAGAATCAAGTGGTTCCCGGCGCACGCGGGCGAGGCGTCAGACCGCGACGGCAACCACAACGAGACGGCACACGCCGAGGCACGCGCGCTAACGTACCGCGCCTTGGTCGACTGGACGCTGTGGTTCAGCACCAAAGAGCGAATGACCGACTACAAGGAAATAACCAAGGTGTTCCGCCTAGCTCGCAGAACTCTTCCACCCGCTTTCTCGGGGCTCAGTCGAGAGCAAGTCGTTTTATTCAGACAGCTACAGACGGGCTCACTCCCCAGTCCGTCGCTGATGCAAAGAATGTATCCCAAGACGCACCCGACAGACAAATGCAGAGTCTGCCGAACGGAGACGGCTGGCTTCGCACACATGCTGTGAAATTGTACCAAGTACCAGGAAGAAGCTACATCTGGGAGGATCCCGCCGCGACTGGAAGCAGCCGCAGGGAGCGACAATCAAGAGGAGCAACTGTGGGCTGTCCAGCAGGTCATCAAGGCGCTGGCCCGGCAGGGAACCAGCGAACCGGCCACGGTGAGCGGGGACCCAGGCCGCGCGGCCGGTGTCCAGAGGACGACGTAGGCCCCATCCGGAGCGCGGGCGCTCGAGCGCGCGTTCTACTGCAGGCCCAGAATAAACGTTTTACCAATACAAATCTTATTCCTAATGGATGCGAGAATAATATCTTAGAAGCCAAACGCTGTGCACCGTTCGTCTGGCCCTGGGTGAGAATAGCCGGATCCGTAACGCTGCTGTGCACTAGTATCTTCCGCTGGTATTTTGCTGCCTGATCAGCATTAAGATCGGATACAAGGTCATTCGGTTGAGCACGCTGGTCATTATCAATTTCCAGGTTATTTTAGGCTGAGGTCGTCAGCATCAGAGCCACTAAGTCTTCAAGAGGCTCTCCTTCAGCTGCTTTGGAAATCCTCTCAATAACATGTTCTTGGACCTCTTAGCAAATAAGTTCATCCTCATGAAGAGTTGGAACTGTAGGACTTCTTGCTGTGCATATTTGATCTCTGGATACTTTAGTAGTGTAGAGCCGGATGCATGCTTCACATCTGGGGAAGTGGCTTTCGGACCTTTTATTAAAGAGCGAGGAATAATAGAGGACATTGCACTGTGCATCTGCAAATGTTCGGAACATCTGATGAGTTTTATTCAAGCTATTAAGAGTAAAAATAATGTGGTTGTGTCTATCAAAGAAATATATCTGAGGAGCCCCACTGAGATATGCTTATAAGAAAAATATTAGCAAAGAAAAAAAAAACACTTCACAATCTCACTACCCAACAAGTCCAATAGGCTCTCTAAGAAAGCCTCGGGTTTTCTGCGCTGGATTTGCCCCATTGTTGAGCATGGCTTGTGCAAGACTCATCTTCGTGGGAGTTTATGAAAGAGCACACAGCAGCAGCATGCTTGCAGCAGCCATGAATTCCTGCCTTGCACGTGCACTTCGCACGGGAACTCGGAATCTGGCACTTTTCAGGGCATGATTATGCAAGCTGCAAACAAACACGTGTCACATTGCAGAGACGGCCCGGTCGGTTCTTTTCGAATTTAGGGCATAAAGGGCAAAACTAACAAAAGAGAACAAGGATGCTGCCTCTCAACGCATGCTCAGATGCAGATGGTTTATTCTTTAGGAAGCAGATCCTAAAGCTAAAGGCAGGATACATAAAATGGCATGTAAGCGAGAATCTAATTGAGTGAACGTGTACGTTTATTTTTGTAATGTTTAACGTAGACCTTAGCGCGACATGGCTATGAGGGATGCTATAGTGGAGACCTGAAAACGTTTGAACGCCTCCGCCTCTTTTTCGTGGATATTTACAGGGCATGTGCATTTTACTGTATGGTCTCCTTGCAGTTCTCCTCCGTACAAATGCGGTTGCTGCATAAAATGTTTGAACTATGTGCACAAACCCGTTATCGTTCGCCTTTCCTTTATTTGAGCCACTTATTGTCCGAGCTCACCAGTGACGTCACCACCCTCGCAGGCTACAAGAGCAAGAGTTCTTAGTGAAAAAAATACTCAGGAAATGTCTTTCATACATGTAAAGAGAATTTATTGGATATATATATATGTAGTATATACATACTAAAACTAACATTACTCACACACCAAAGCCCTATACAAAACACTCTATGATAGATATTGCCATCTGGTGTCCCTATGTTCTTGCTGCGGCTGGATGAAGACTACACTGAAGTCGGCTCGCACGCTTTGTTCGGAACGCTGCCTGCTCCTACAGCTTAGCCCTGTCGTTGAAGTCTTCCCGGTTGTCCGCGACATATTTTAGGTTCGGCGTAGGGTATCATTCCCAGTATATGTCCCGCACACCTCCGCACACCCAGGATTCAGGTCCTTTGCCAGTCGACATTCCTGCGCACCTACCAGAGGCCTAGTCCTACCACCAGAGCATGGACCGTTGGAATTCGCCACCGCAGCCGCCCCTCGACTTGTCATGCAAGCTCCAACTTATTACGTGCTACAGAACCCACGACTGCCTAAGCCTTTCCATGGCAGTCAGAATGAAGACGTCGAAGACTGGCTCGTCCATTTTGAACGGGTAGCCTCGTTTAATCAGTGGGACGGCGCCACAAAGCTCAGGAAAATCTCCTTCAGCCTGGGAGATGGCGCTTGTACAGGGTACAATAATTGCGAAGGCGCCCTAACATCGTGACGCGAGTTCTGCCCCTGCATCCTGAACACCTACACCAGCCTGAATTGCCGAGAACGAGCGGAAAGGGCTTTGCACCCTCGAATGCAGATGCCCAACGAACCTATAACTATATACATGGAGGATATGACCAGGCTGTTCCGACGATCTGACCCGGCAATGCCCGAAAAGAAAAAGGTGCGCCATATCATGCGCGGCTTTAGGGAGCAACTGTTCGCTGGCCTCGTGCGCAATCCGCCGAATACGGTTGCTAAATTTCTTACGGAGGCAATCACGATGGAAACGATGATCCAGCAGCAGTGTACGACCTACGACGGGCCGGTACTCGCCGCTTCGCTCACAGAGCCGCTTTCGGCCATCAGAGGTACTCATGATCTTCCCCGCGACATCATCCGCTCCATTTTACGAGAAGAGCTTCAGACTCTTTTCGGTGCTCTACAGGAGACGGTTGGCACTATCGCTAAAATCGTCCGAGAAGACCTTCAGCAAGCATTTCCACCTTCGGTACCGTCTCCTAACTCGGCATTATTTCCACCGAGTCCTGTCGGCCAATGTATGCGGACATCTTGCGACGTCCTCCGGCTGATTCCACACCGCCCGACCAAGGCTCACTATATTCTGCCCGCCCTGAGCCGTACATCGATACCCGCCAACCGCCCCAGCGACAGGAAGACCTGTGGCGTGCACAAATCGGCAGCGCCTGAGCTTCCACTGCGGAGAACCAGGTCACCTGTATCGGCAGTGGCCATATCGACAACTGGGACTGAAGGATTTCCTCATAGACATGAGTCGCTCTCCATTAGGCCAACGACCCGGGATATTGAGCACTACGTAGTCCGGCAACTCATGGCACCAACCTTTCGGTGACAGTCACGATCTCCGTCTCCATGCCGACCATCATCGCAGCCCAGCTCCTCCTGGACGGCGCAGCGACGGTAGCCAAGTCTGCGTCGGGAAAATTGAAGACAGCGACCTTCGGGGCGAGGCCGCTTCAAATTGACGCGACAAAGACCCCCCCCCCCCCCCCCCCCCGACAACGCGACCATTGAGCGATTGCGACTCTACAGCCCCGACGACAGTTCGTACACATGAAGATAGACTCTCGCTTGATATACCCGTGGTCCTCGACGGCTATACGGTTAGCTCATTGGTAGACAGTGGTGCTGATTTTTCTATTTTAAGCGGGAAGCTAGTGGGGCTTCTGAAAAAAGTAAGGACGCCATGTTCTGGCTCGCAGATTCGCACCGCTGGCGGGCATGTCGTCCTTTCGAGCGGTCAGTGCACGGCGAGAGTCCAAATTCGCAACTGCACATTTTTTCTAAGCAGCCTTGTTATACCTGACTGCTCCCGCGACTGTACCCTTGGTGTGGATTTTCTCGGGGTGTATGGGGCCATTATCGATCTCCGGAAGCATACCGTGACCTTTTCGACCGAAAAAGTTGATAATACTGACACCGCGGACCGCCACCGCCGCACCCCTTTCCGAATTTCTGCCAAGAGCGTTTCTTTCAGTGTTTTTGTGACTGTTACCTGCGACGAACTATGGTGACGGAACAGCGGTCGCTGGGGGCAACCAGTCCCTCTTGCTCACCACAGCATCACCTCGGCGCGGAACCTCATCCACCTCCGTAACGGCCGATCTGAACTTCTGCAGACTAACTTCACCAACGAATCCCGTCGTCTTTTCTGCGCTACCGCAATCGCATTCGCCAACTCCTTAGCGGACGTTCCTGAATGTTTTACGTTCGGAGAAGTTGAAAATGTGCTCCCATCCCTCGATCATCTTGATATTAGAACAGATCTCTCGGAACCACCGCAGCTCGAACTGCGCTCTCTCATCCTGGAATAGAGTGCTTCTTTTGTGACGTCATCGAAAATTTGGCAAACGCCTCTTGTGAAGTACCGCATAATTACTCCCTATGATGACCGCCCTCTACGCCAGCAGCTGTACCGCATCTCAACGACGGAACGTGAAGCGATTCAGACTAGGTTCAGGAGATTCTTCGTGATGGGGTCATCCAACCCTCCAACAGTCCGTAGTCATCCCCTGTCTTGCTGGTAAAGAAAGAAGATGGCACCCTTCGCTTCTGTGTTGATTAGCGAAGGTTAAGCGACATCGCTAAAAAAGACGTACACCCGCTGCCCTGTATCGACGATTCGCTCGACAAGCTTCATCGCACCCAGTACTTTTCCTATATTGATTTGAAGAGCGGGTACTGGCAGATTGAGGTCGATGAGCGGGACCGCGAAAAAACAGCTTTTGTCACCCCAGATGGACTGTACAAGTTTAAAGTGCTTCTTTTAGGCTTATTTTCAGTGCCGGCTACTTTTCAGTGCATGATGGACACCGTCCTCGCCGGCCTCAAATAGGAAATCTGTTTAGTTTATCTCGACGATGTTGTCGTGTACTCTGAAACCTTTGAAGAACACCTCAAACGCCTACACGCACTATTAGGTGCCCTCCGGGGAGCTGACTTGACGCTCAAGCCCGAGAAATGCCACTTTGGCTACAAAGAGTTGAAGTTTCTCGGTCATCTTGTGAGTGCCGCAGGTGTTAGGCCACACCCAGAGACAACTGCCGCGGTAGCGAAATTTCCCGTTCCTGCCACGAACGGGGTTTTTTAAAGGCTTCTGGGTTTGGGTTCCTAGCAGAATGTGTTCTGCAACTTCTCTGTTTGCTTCGTCTGACAAGCTGTCTGAACATTATCCACGACGTGGCTGGCATATTTGCTGCAGCCTATTTTCTGCTTCTGTTGTTCACCAGCACCAGCGGAGACCCGTTGATCCTGTGCTTGAGCCCGACTTTGGGAGGGGTGAGGGTCTCGCGGAGTGTCCTGAAGACCCCCTACCACGCTCTGCTCAGGGGCGGGCTCCGTGCTGCTTTGTTGAGCATGAGTGCTTGGGGCATGCCCGCTATGCTCGCCTTTAGGTGCAACACTATGGCGTGGAGCTTTCAGCCACTTATGCCGAACGGCTATGCTCTTATGGGGCACTGTGTTCACTTGCCTGAGCAATACATGAATACGTTGTGGAGGTCTGAGTCACTCGCGCCTGTCGGATTTGCCTTATTGTGGCAGAGACATACCGACACCACGCACCTTCCTTCACCAAGGCTTGAGCCCAAGAGATCGACAAAGGCTCTTAATGGGCATGCCCTTTACAGCGCATCTGCTCTCTTCCTCTCTCTTATGCAGCACTGGACTATTTTCTGATATCAGCTGTATTGTATAACATTTTTCTTGTCTTTTTCTTTTCTATTTTCTTTTCTTTTAAATCAGTCATTTGGTATTTACTAATGTAATTACTATTACTTTTCTTTTCTCTGTTCACCTCTTTGTGGCCAATTTTTATGTATACATTTATCCGCATTTCCCATTTTCAAGTTGCCTTAATTATTTTCCATAGACCGGTATATTATATTTTCAGATTTCAGAATTCAATATTTTTCTTTTTTGTGTGTACGTAATGTGCAGCTTTCTCTCAACCGATTCGGACAGAATTTTATTCTATAATTTCATCGTAATGGACGTCTTCTCAACCTGTCAAGGATTTTATGCGTGATATTTTGTGTTTCTTTGTGCCTCCATTAGTTTCGTATTCGCGACATTTTTCAATACTATTTTTTCTCATTTCATTGCAGACTTTGGTAACCGCTTTATATACATATATTGTGAAAGAAGGCTAGGTTGAGACGGCAAGGTCGTGACGGCAAGGCCAGCGATGCCTTGTCTAGCGTTTTAATCCGGTGACAAAACCCAGGCGCGTGCCGGAGCCGGTGCCGCGGGACGATGATGATGGTATGTACAAATGAAAGAGGAAGATCATGGCATGTACAAATTAAAGAACATCCACAGAAGGCTCACACAATCTGCCCGGGGGGTCGGAAGCGGCCAGCCTGGCCGCTCCTACCTAACCGATGCATCGCGGCGCACAAACGGTTTCAGGCGAGACACATGAACAATTTCAGTTCCACGGTGGCGTCGATCAGCTGGGGGATCAACAGGCGTCACTTTGCAGTTCACTGGAGAAGTTTGGCTTATGACCTCCTAGGGACCTACGTAGCGGTGGTGGAATTTGTCACTAAAGCCAGGGCTGCGCAATGGTGTGTAAAGCAGTATTTCGTCACCAGGACGAAAAGAGACCACTCGATGTGTAGAATCATAGCGAGTTTTCGGACTTCCTGGCACGCTGCCGTGTTGAGGCGGGCAAGATGACGGCATCTGGCCACACGAGATAAAAAATGGGTAGGTACTGATGAGGAGTAGTCGGGCGTAGAGAAGAATGAAGCGTCGAGAATTGTAGTGGGAGGACGGTCGTAAACAAGGAAAAATGGAGAGTAACCGGTAGTTCGCTGTACTGCTGTATTATAGGCGAATGTGACGAATGGTAGAATAGTGTCCCAATTTCGATGATCTGGTGTGATGTACTTTGATATCATGTCCGACAAGGTGCGATGAAATCGCTCAGTCAGACCGTTAGTCTGGGGATGGTAGCTTGAGGTTGTCTTATGAAGGGTGGATGAGGCGTGAAGAACTTCGGCAACGACTTTCGATAAGAAGGCTGTACCGCGGTCACTTAGGAGTACTCGAGGAGCGCCATGGCGCAATACAATTGATCGCAAAAAGAAATTTGCTACTTCTTCAGAGGAACCAGTCGGTACAGGTGCTGTCTCAGCGTAGCGTGTGAGGTGGTCGACAGCTGTTATAATCCAATGGTTACCCCATAGGAGAGAGGTAGGGGACCATATAAGTCGATGCCGGCTACGTCGAATGGCGTGGTGGGACAAGGAAGAGGTTGTAGAAGGCCAGCGGGCGAAGAAGTCAGCCGATGCGACGTTGGCACAGAGGGCAGGATGCGACGTATTTGGCAACGGTGGAAGATAAGCCAGGCCAAAAGAATCGTTTTCTCACGCGGTCGTAGGTTTTGTGAAAACCAAGGTGACCTGCAGTAGCGTCATCGTGGAGAGCCGCCAGTATACGTGGGCGAAGCACATGCGGCGCGACTGGAATCCAGCGAGTTCCATCAGGGCAATACACGTAGCGGAGTAAGATGCCATCTTCGAGCTTGAAATTGCGAAGCTGTCGGCGAAGCCTAGCATTTGGAGGGTCCGAAGCGCCGATAAGGCGGTCGATGATAGGATGGCAGTAGGCATCGGCTAATTACTGTGAGCGGAGAGCGTGCTTGTTCTCAGAGTCGTCAAAACAAACGGTTGTGATATAAGCCGGGCAAAGAGATGGTCGGCTCTGGTCAGGGGTGGAAATGATTTGGGAAGAAAAGCAGCAAGTGGATTTCGAAAGAGGACAGCGAGAGAGAGCGTCGGCGTCTTGGTGTTGGCGACCAGATTTATAAGTGACGTCGAAATGGTATTCTTGCAGGCGTAGAATCCAGCGGCCAAGTCGGCCTGTCAAATTTTTGAGTGAAGACAACCAGCAAAGAGCATGGTGGTCGGTCACAACTGTGAAGTGCCGACCGTATAGGTAAGGGCGAAATTTTTGGACAGCCCAGACGACAGCAAGACACTCCTGCTCGGTAATGGTGTAGTTTTTCTCAGCTGGAGTGAGAGTCCGACTGGCAAAGGCAATCACTTTCTCACGCGATGTTGCATCACGCTGCAGAAGTACAGCGCCAAGACCGTGACCACTGGCATCGGTGTGCAGGGTAGTTGGAGCGCTGTCACTGAAGTGGCGAAGAACAGGATCTGATGTGAGGGCGTGCTTGAGGTCATTAAAAGCAGTTTCGCACTGCTCAGTCCACACGAAAGGGCTGCGTGCTTTTAGTAGCTCATGAAGTGGTGCAGCAATAGTTGCGAAATGCCTTATAAAACGCCGGAAATAGGACGCGAGGCCGAGGAAACTGCGCAAATCTGTAGTCCGTTGTGGGCGAGCAAACTTCAAGACCGCGATTATTTTTTCAGGATCTGGGCGAATGCCGTCATGGCTGACCAGATGTCCCAATATTCTAATTTCCTTCTGTGCAAAGTGGCACTTCTTGGTGTTGAGCTGAAGGCCTGCCGAAGCGAGACAGGTGAGGACTTCATTCAGGCGCGTGAGATGGTCATTAAAGGTTGCCGAAAAGATAACAATGTCGTCACAGTAACACAAACAGGTTCTCCATTTTAGGCCACGAAGTACAGTGTCGATCACTCTTTCAAATGTCGCTGGTGCGTTACAAAGTCCGAAAGGCATAACATTAAATTCGTAAAGGCCATCGGGTGTTGCGAAAGCGGTTTTATTTGTCGTCCTCGTGCATAGGTATTTGCCAATACCCTGAGCGAAGGTCCAAGGTCGAGAAATATTCGGAGCCTTGGAGGGAGTCAAGGGCGTCATCAATTCGCGGCATCGGATATAGATCTTTGCGGGCAATTTTGTTGAGCGCGCGGTAATCAACACAAAAGCGTACCGAGCCGTCATTTCTTTTAACTAGCACTACTGGAGAGGACCATGGGCTTGTTGAAGGACGAATTATATTGCGATGGAGCATGTCTTTTACATTTTCTTCAATTACTTTTCGTTCAGAGAGGGAAACCCGATAAGGCTGTCGGCGTATGATAGAATTACCTTCAGTAATGATGCGATGGTGCGCAACACTAGTCCGTCCCAGAGGTGAGGAAGTGGCATCAAAAATGGCTTGGTGGTGTCGAAGCAATGTCAACAGTTCTTGGCGTTGGTTCGGCGGGAGTTTAGGATTAATAGTCTTTGCGAGAACAGAGAGACGTGTGACGAAACACGTTGCTGAGGCGGAGGGGCGGTGAGCACCATCAGGGAAAAAGGTTGAACATGCACCATACAATTCAGAGAAGTTCCTTTTGGGAGCGCGAGGGATTCACGTGAAGTGTTAGTGGCCACTACTGTCGCTGAGCCGTTGTGGAACCGGACAAGACTTGACGGGAAGGCGATGCCGCGTGGAAGATGACCATATGATGGTGCAATGAGTACGTCCCCGTCAGTGATGTGGTCAGGAACAACAGTAAGCAGTTTTTCGCACTGAGGAGGCAAAACAGTATCAGCGGCGGCAACGAGGGGATGATGTCGTTCAGAAAAGTCAGATGAAAAATCGCTGTCTGTCATATGGATAACACGGTCACCACAAGAAATTAACGCTGAAGCGGTTGACAAAAAATCCCATCCGAAAATCATGAGGTGCGCACAAGGTGAGAGCACAGCAAACTGCACATGATGGCGGATGCCGTCGATAACAACTCGTACGGTGCACTTCGCTGAAGGGCGCAAAGGGACGCCATTGGCTCCACGGAGTTCAGGCCCATCATATGGGGTTGTCACTTTTCGCAAACGGTAGCACAAATCAGCGTGAATGACAGAAATTGCAGCCCCTGTATCAATCAAACCTTCAACCGGTAAACCTTCAGCGATAACAGCAATCACGTTATACGGGCGATCAGGAGGACTTTTAGTAAGTTCGAAAAGTGCAGTTTGACCTCCGGAAACTGCAACACTTAGTTTTCCGGATGGCGGACAGGGAGAACGGTTGCGGGGCGGAGAGGGGACACTGAGCGGCGGTATGGGGATGTGGACCGGCGTCGGGATACATGGTTCCCACGAGGCTCAGAGGAAGATACTGGAGGTGGGGAGGATCGTCGAGGTGGGCTTGGAATAGACCGGCGTTGATAATATGAGTTTGAAGGCATGTCGCACTCGAAGGTGTCGTAACCACGGCGCTCGTTCTGGAGGCGGCGACGACAGAAGCGGGATATATGTCCTCTAATACCACAGTAATAGCAGACTGGTCGGGGGGACGCCAAGGTACGTAATTGGGTTGTGTAGGTTGAGCCATCGCCATTGCATTGACGTGATTGTATGTTGGTGTTGGTTGTGGCGGGGGAACCAAAGAAGGGGGGGATGCAGCGACGTGCGCGTAGGTCGGCGCTGGGCGGATTGCAGAAGGTTCGGATGTCATAGGTCGGCTGATGATAGCTAACTCTTCTTTAATCATGTTACGGAGAACGGCGTCATTAGGAGGTGCGGAAGAATGATCGCAGCCATGTCGACAGAAAGGATTGAGGGCTTGAAGCTCCTCGCGGATGATTGCTCGAATCATTGCCCGCAGATCAAGGTCAGCAGAGGTCGGACCAGTTGCGAAGCCGGGCTGTAATCGAGAGGACTGCAGCTGGTCGAGGCGTTGACAGGTCGTAATAATTGAATCAACACTTGAATGATTCTGGGCAACTAAGGTGTGATATGCCATAGCATTGATCCCTTTTAAGACGTGGTGCACACGTTCAGGTTCCGTCATGGTGGGACTAATGCGCCGACAAAGTGCAAGAACAGCCTCTATGTAAGACGCATATGATTCATCGGGACCTTGAAGGCGGGAAGCGAGCTTGTTTCTCGCGATCTCAGTCCGAACTGCCGGGTTGGCGAAGTATTGGCGGAATTGCTGTTTGAAAGTGGTCCAGTTAGTAGTGTGGGGTTCGCGATTAATGAACCAGTTTCTGGCGACCTCAATTAGATAGAACGAAACGTTGAGGAATTTTAAAGCATCGTCCCACCGGTTATAGGCACTGCAGCGTTCATATGTGTCAAGCCAGTCATCCACGTCTTCGTCACGACGACCAGCGAACAGCGGTGGGTCGCGTTGACGGGTGGGCAGAGTCGGAGGCATCGGTGCAGCTGAGGTAGAGGGTCCGGCCGGGTCGGGATTGCTCTCGGTGGACATGATTATGGTGGTAGTTGCCAAACGGCGACCGGAACGTAGCTCCAGCGAGAGGCAGCAAGGGGATCGAATTCGACCTCCACCACTTGTGAAAGAAGGCTAGGTTGAGACTGCAAGGTCGGGACGGCAAGGCCAGCGATGCCTTGTCTAGCGTTTTAATCCGGTGACAAAACCCAGGCGCTTGCCGGAGCCGGTGCCGCGGGACGATGATGATGGTATGTACAAATGAAAGAGGGAGATCACGGCATGTACAAATTAAAGAACATCCACGGAAGGCTCACAATATTTATTTTTTCTAGGCTGAAGTGTGTTTCGCATATTCAATTTAAAGTTATATTTTTTACGAATCGGCTAATCCTTAATGCACAATTTTTATATTTCTGTTCTCTCTTCTTTTGCAGTTTCTGGCTACCCACGGACATTTTCTTCTTTGCTTCCTTCTTTCCAGGACTTCTTTATCTTTTTGTGCTTTTCTTTCGCTTTTTCTCTCTTTCTTTATCCTTTTTACATTTCATATATCTATCTATTATAACTAGGCAGTTATGATCTTTGTTTCCTTTTGTATCTTTTATGTACATTTTTTACATTTTTACTTCTATGTTTTTTTTTCATCTAAATTATTTTTTTTTTATTTTGGGCGTTTAGCTCCTTTTCTTTTATCTTAAATTGGATTGAGCCTGGCAAAGCTTTGCTGGTCCGGGCTCCCTCTCTCTTTCTTTTACATTTTTTTCGTCATATTCTGAGAGGAATAATAAAAGGTAAAGGTATGTGTCCGTACTACCGCCGCTTCATCGCCGGCTTTGCCAAGGTAGTCGCACCCCTGACCCGCCTAAAGCGGGATGATACACAGTTCGTGTGGGCCGCCGATCCTACAGCAGGTTTTTGCGGAGCTGCGCAGACGACTGCAAACTACCCCCACTCGGCGCACTTTGATGAAGACGCTGCCACCGAAGTCCACACCGACGCCAGCAACATCGGCCTTGTAGCTCTACGCATTCAAAACCAAGCTGACATGAAAAGGATGATTGCGTATGCCAGCCGCATGCTCTCCCACGCTGAGACAAATTATTCCACTACGGAAAAAGAACGCCTCGTGGTTGTGTAGCAACTATGCAATTTAGCCCTTACCTCTACGTGCGTTTAAAGCCGTTACTGACCACCATTCTTTGTGCAGGCTGGGGAATCTCCGCGACCCATCGGGGCGCAAAGAATTGATTACTCCATTGTGTACAAATCTATTCAGAAGCAAGAAGATGCTAATGCAGTCTCGCGGGCACAGGTCGGATTTGTCGATAACGTCACGGATGACAGAGGGTTCCTCTGACTAGTGAATGCCTTAGACATAATGACCCGACAGCGAGCTGACCAAGACCTTCGACAGGTCATTGACCCCATGGAGGATCACTCTGCTGACATCCCCCGCCAGTTTGGAAGGAACCTGTCTGCATTCCATCTAGGGAATGGCGTTTTATTTAAGGAAAACTCCAGCACTGATGACCGAGAGCACCTACTCTTCGTGCCGGCCGACCTTCGCGACGATATCGTTTTGGTTGGCACGATGAGCCCACCTCCGGACACTTGGGATTTGCACGCACACTCGCTCGAGTTCGTCAAGCCTATTATTGGCCTAAACTTTCTGGCGCCGTCCATCTCTACGCCAGAGGCTGCCGCGAGAGTCAACGTCGAAAGGTGCCTCCATTCAAGCCGGCGGGTTTGCTCCAACCTATTAATCCACCTCGTACTCCGTTTGACCAAGTCGGTATCGCCAATCTGGGCCCATTTCCGCTGTCATCGACGGGTAACAAATGAATTATAGTCGCGACCAACTATCTCACACGGTATGCGGAAACCATGACAGTGCAGCGTGGCACATGAATTGAGATCGCTCAGTTCATGCAACAAATCGTGTTGCTTCATGGCGCACCGTTCCTAGTGTCACGGATCGATTCACCGCGTTTACGGCACAGCTCATGCACAACGTGCTCGAGCGTAGTCATAGCAGCCACCGAAAAACTACTGCATATCACCTGCAGAAGAATGGCCTCACAGAGAGACTCAACAAAACCATCGCCGACATGATTGCAATGTACATAGACTCGCAGCACAAAAGCTGGAATGAGATTCTCCCTTACATCACACATGCCTACAACACGGCAACCCAAGAGACAACGCGTTTTACATCATTTCGCCTAGTCTACGGACGTGCCGTTCAAACGATGTTAGATGCCATGCTTCCGAGCTGCACAGATGATCATCCACCTCAGCGTGCTGAGGAAGCACGTCAACTTGCCCGCATTCACATTCAGCAACAGCAGGGCACGGATGCACTCCGCTTCAACCTCCGTCCTGGACACGTCACATACCATTCTGGAGAAAAAGTTTAGGTGTGTACCCCGGTGCGTTGGCCCAACTTTTGAGACAAACTGGTTTCCCGTTACTTCGGACCTTACGATGTTCTGCGCCATCTCACGGAAGTGACATACGAAGTTCTTACAGCGGGTACTGTGCAGCCCTCGCGTCGCCAACCACGCTCCGAGGTCGTGCACGTAGTTCGCATGAAGCCCTATTTCACGCGGTAGTGTGCTATGCGCTTGTTTCGTAGTAGCGTAGGACACATTTCCCCGCCTCCGTTATCTATTCTGTCCATGTGCTGATATTTGTTTTCGCTTGCATTGCCCATCGCTTGCGCTCCGTCTCTGATTTCTTTTTTTAAGAGGGGGGTAATGCCACCTGATGTCCCTATGTTCTTGCGGCGCCTGGAAGAAGACGACACTAAAGTCGGCTTGCGCGCTGCGTTTGAAACGCTGCCTGCTCCTAAAACTTAGCCTTGTCGTTCACGTCCTGCCCTGTTGCCAGCGACAATATACATAATAAACTTAAAGACATGATTTCGGAGAGAGGGGAAAGTGGAAACAAAAGAAGGGGGGTGGGTTCTAATAAAGGACGACAGGCATCTCAAGTCAGCTCCCCCTTACAACATAGAAGCCTGTATGCCAGCACCGCAAGAACCGCGTCTCGCCGTCCGTTTCTAACTCTCCAGACACTTCCGGATGACGAGGTGCGGCCTCTGCAAGGCTGGCTAAATTGCACGGACGGGAGTGCGGCGCGCCTCAGCAAGGACCCTGCGACGCCTCAACATAAATAGAACTGCAGTGAACGTAAGGTGTTCCAAAGGATTACGCCGGCGCTTGACGCCTAGGGTCATGCGGACGTTATACAACCTATATGCGAGCTGCCACATGTTCTTTTAACTACACATCCAAAAAAAACAAGCGAGAGACTGTGGGAAGCACCGCAGATGGCACAGTGGTCATTGGGTACAAACCCCAATCTGGCAAGGCGCTGTCTCGCGGGGAGACGCCCCAGCGCCTAAGCAAGTCAAAATCTCGAACTTCATTTGGCATCGCCATTTGGGGACAGCGGTCTCTCATGGCTCATCAGCTCAAAGCCTTCAAACGGCAACTAGTTCGCTGATGCGTATCGTTGGTAGGTCGCCTACATTAACGTCTGACACGTCTGCATCAAGAGCCGACTTTGTCTCGGCAACCTCGCGGTAAAACAGCAAAAGTCTGTCCGCATGTGGACCTAAATAATGTTCGGGTGTAAGCACACGGTGCACCGTGTTCATCCAGTACAGGTTGAGCCAGCCACCAGGGAAAGACGCGTCAGCCAATAGCCCCTCCACCAGCCTTAAAGCGAGTACTCGAGCCACTGTGGGGATGTCCGGCGGGTCAAAGCCTCCTTTGCTCTTCGGAAGGTGTAGGATGTTATGGGCAAGTAGCGCTCTCCTGCCATCCAAAACAAAAGTCCGTATAAGGGATGCGAGTTTCTTCGTCACATGGCGCGGGATTGTCGCGATACGCTGCACATAAAGGGTGAAAGCGCACGCTAGTATCTTGACTACACTGCCTTTAACATTGAGGGTGAGGTTGTAACGCGCTGCTTCAGACAGGGCGTGCATTGCTCGCGAGCGAACTGAGTCTCAGTTACGGGGATGAACCCCACATTCATCAAACTACAATCCAAATACCCACACTGCATCCACAAACGGTACGGCGGCGGCTAAAGCGCCCCAGAGCTCACCGAAGCGGAGTGCTTTACTTTTCTTCGCGTTGCGCTGCGCTCTAGATAAAGCTGTGTATTCCGAAAAGATGTAAAAAAAAACAATGAAACTGTCACTCTCACGCACGAAGAGTGATATGTCGTCCGCGAATGCAGACACAACGACAGACTCCTGTCCTATTGATGGGAAACCTCGAATACCCATGTCCGCGTCGAACCTACGCAGCAGCGGGTCGAGCGAAAACATGAAGAGTACCGGTGAGAGTGGGCTCCCCTGGCGCACCGCACGCGTAATCGGAAAGCTGCCGCCAATTTGACCAATCAGTACTAGTTCACTGCTGAGGTTGGTGTATAGCCCTCGTAGGAGCTGAACTAATTCGTCAGGAAAACCAAATGAGTGGAGCACGCCCCACAAGTAACCATGTTTAGTCATCATGTTCTACCAGACTGTGTTCTAAGCCTGGTCGGGGCCTTGCGACGAAACGAGGCCCACAAAATGCTCGCGAAACAAGTTGTGAATTGTACGCGGGTTCCGAAGATGTAGTAACGTGCACAAAAATGGCGCTCTCCACGCGCATTTTCCTATTAGTGCGCTGTACTACTGCTCGAGCGTGTCCGAGGTCTGCGCTATCCTCAAGCAACACGTTGGATGGACCCGCGGAGAGTGATGTTCCTGAACTGTCCTCGAGGATGCGGTGATAACGATCGCACAGCGTCTCAAGATATTTGCTCATTGCGAATGTAAGCGTTTCACCACCACGTACGATGCGCATACGGCGCAGAATGTCATTGAGCATGGTCGTAATGCGGACAAGCCGCGCCTTCCCCGCACGTACAATAACATCGCGCCAGCGTGCGTTCAGCGCGTCCCAAGTAGCAGTAGTTACGTTACTAACTGCGGCCACAGACAAGCACAACTCTCGGCCTATATCATCAATGCACTCTTCATTGTACAGTACCGCTGCATTCATGCGCCACATTAGGGGGCTGTTCGCACGACCCGGGGCTAATCACATAATAATCATAACCGGGAAGTGATCACTTGGTTTGAGGCCTGATGGGAAAGGTAATACCTCGCACTGTAGCAAGTCACCTGTCATGGTAGAGGGGATTTAAACTCGATCTATTCAGATCGTGCTCTGACCCCACCCCTGGCTCGTGTTGCCTCTAAATGGTCTCTGTGAAGAGTGACCCACTCGTCCTCTAAGAGTAACGATCGTAACAGCTTTCAAAGTTCCTTCGCGTGACAATTGGGGGCGCCCTGACCAGGCCCCCTGATATCGCACATTGTGTCTAAAACAAAATTGAAATCCCCGAGCAGAAAGTGGGGCACGTCATCGAGAAATTATGTCGTGATGGACCGAAAGAACTCGTTTGTCAAACTACGCGTGAATGGCGCGTACATGCTGAAAAAATGTGTCCTGCGACCATCCAGAAAAGAATCGACGGCACTCACCCAGGCAGCACACCAACATCGCACCAACCCCGGCCCAACGTCGACAAAAATTGGTACCAACATTGGCGTAACACTGGTTTTTTGAGAAATTACTACATTTTTATATATTGGTCCGACTTATATGCCAACATTGCACCAGTCTTGGCACTGCCAACATAGGCTATCAGCTGGCCGTGCCCCTAGTGTCACGTATTGGCATGCCACTAGTATTCATTGGCTAACGAGGCATTGGCACTGCCACTGTTAAGCCACCTTTAGCCATGCAATTATTTCACCCTTGCCCTTACTGCTGCCATTTGCTTAACTGTCACTCTGACAATTGTAGTTTTCTTATGCAGTCATTTTCCAATACCACCTTGCATGTCATCTCCTTAAGGAGCCATAAAAACATGTAATTAAATAAGGCAAGCAAAATATTTTCCGAAAACATTTTATTGAGAGCTCATATACATGTACATGCCACAAGGACATCAGAGGGTCCAAATGCGATGCAGGAAGCATTGGGTACAGGGTTAATATGGGAGAGGCTAGTAGGTGTAATTGGAAACAGGGCACTAAGCAGCACATGACCAGGTAGTGTAGGTAGAGGTGATGGGGTGCAGTGTGCATTGGTCATGATGGAAGGGGCTGGACATGTTGAGCAGGGTTGATGTACTATAATAGCCTTGTAGTGCGAGAGGTGTTGCAGGAATAGGAGGCTGAGCATGGGTGCACTCCAGGGCAGTGTCCACCATGGATGGAAAATGGCAGTGGACTATGTTGAGCATGATAGTTGGGAGTGAAGGGTCAATGGATCAAGTGCTGAGGTTGACGGGGCGGGGGAAGCGCATGGCCCAGGTAGTAAGCTGGGCACCCCGCAGGAAACAACCATTCAGGAACAGTTTGTTGAGGAGATTGGCCCGTGGGTCTTACAAATGACATCTGCACAGAAGACAAGCATATATCACCATAAAATCTAAACTCACCTTCTCAACACTTATCCAAACACATATGAAGTCTGGGTGCTCTATACGATTGAGTACAAAAAACACAACCCCGCTATAGTAAAACTTCTGATATAACTGAAACTGAAGTCCCAGTTCATCTTCCATAGGCAACTGCACATTTTCCCCCTTTGTAGTAAAGATGTTTTTGGTAAAAATCAGTTAAAGTGCTTCTGGCCATGGCGACGACTCCCGCGCACTACCTAGAGTCGCGAGGCCAAGACTTTTTGTATTTGAAAACAGAACAATAACCCCAAGTGTTCGTTTAGGTGGCTTTACTACTAGCCGCAGCAGCAGTCAGAAGAAGCCTACTTTACAAAAGCCTTGGAGCAGTCGGGGAAAGCGGGCAGCGCGAAGAAGAAAAAGTAAAGCTGTCTACAAACATAGCAAGGAGGCGGCGTGTTCCATTCAGAAAGTAAAGGAGTAAAAGTCCAGCAAGAAATAGGGAAGGGAAAGAAATGGGTCAACATTCACTGCAATGTGCAGTACAAATCATGAGGCAGTGGTGGCAGAAAGTGGAGGTGCAGCGAGTAAGGCCTTACAGCACTTGAGTGCCATGCGAATTTATCATTTACTGCCTTTTAAAAGACAGAAAGAGCAAAAAGGAACACCATTTTCATGCAAGGCTTTAGTTTTTACATGAAATCGAACTTGTTTGCATTCATAATCAAGTCTTCAAGCTTCAGAGGTACTTCCACAAGATGTAGAGAAGTTTTATAATCAAAAAATCACACAAAGAGATGATAAAAGCGAGATGGAAGGTATTTAGGTTTTTTTTTTTCATTAAGCAACAAGACGTGTTCAGTAAGTGCCTATTTAACTAATAGACAGCACTTTCAGGACCATGTCAGTACAGACCACTGATACAGTAAAGACCATGATATAGTAAATATTTTCGCTGGCCTCAGTGGCTTTACTATAAAGGGGTTCTACTGTATATACTGAAGGCCTATTGCCACACATTCTTCTTTTAGAGCACTTTGCGACAGGTTTCTGGGCCTGCAAGGGCATGTAGCATCTTATGACGTAGGGATGATAAACATATATGCAAAATAATATCCATTCCAGATACAAAAGAAAGATATTTGGAAGGAAAAACCTGCTTCTGGCAAACCGATAACTTCAGGTGGAGGCTTAGTGTTCATTTAGAATTACAGTTCCTGAAAATATGACGGTTCAGGCTCCAGAACTTTCAATTTTAAAAAAATTCTTGAACATTCCTGCAATAGACAATATGGATTACTAAGCATGCAAAACTGGATGATATTAAAGAACACATTAAAAAATATTTTTCTGCAGTACACCAGTTACAGGCACGCATACATTACTGCGGCCAGAATAAAGAAATAATTGCCCTGACAGAATCACTCAAGCTATGTTCAATCAGCTTACTGAAGGGAGATGTGTACATCGCAGATATTCTCAAGGATGTGTACGCATACAATATTATCAAGATAACCGTACCATTTCAAGTTCCAGCTTTTTTGTTTTCACAGCTTAATTGCTTGCTGCATTCTACTATAAACAATTGCCTTACTTGTAATGTACCAAGGAATAGTTTTTATACAGTGCTCATTATAAATTAAAGACACCAGAACAACATGCACACAAACAAGAAAAGAAGAACGGGACAGAGCGCCATTCATAACTGATTTATTGTGCAGAATAAAGTACATATATATGTCACTGCCAGCATATGCGCAAGGAACCCATTCAGCATCATGTAGTTTAAGATATGTTCAAGAAGCCCATGCCTCATACCACAGCCTCTTTCTCTGAGAAAGCATTTCTTGAACACAGCTTATCTTAAACTACATGATGCTGAATGTGATGTAGCTGAATGTGTTCCTTGCGCATGTGCCGGCAGTGAGATATAGGTACTTTGTTCTGCACAATAAATCAGTTGTGAGTGGAACTCTGTCCCATTCTTTTCTTGTGTGCGTGCATTGTTACGGCGCCTTCAGTTTATAATAAATAAATACGAGCAAGCCCAACAAGAAGTTCTAGTAATCATACAGTGCATGCTTGTTCAGCTAAAATTATTACAGTCAGCCTGCAATGAGCAATCGAGCACGTACTAGAAATTTACTTTGCATAGGCAGAACAATGTTATGCTAGATCTGAGTACAATGATATCGTACTTCCTTATCAGCTAGCAGCCTACCAGGTATGCATTTTCCTTCATCACAGCTAATCATATGGCCATACCATCGGCACCCTTCCACGTGCAAGATTATATTCAGTTAGGCATACATGGGTGATTTTATGTCCAGGAACCAGGTGTGGTGCTCGGGCATCTGATTTCTTCAAACCAATTCATAGTAGTTGTTGGTATAGAGAATAGTAATCTGCCTGAGTATCTCAGGCCAAATATTATTTTCATTGCTTAAGCACACCTTAAAATACAATGCTTGATGTGACTATGGAAAAAGTGATGTGAAAAAACGATACATCTAGCATGACAGTGATTTTTCACTTTCACCCTATCACAAGTTCCTTGAAAAACCAGTTTAATCCTTACCTGAAAAGCTGTTTCGCACACATTTTATATTTCAGTATCTATAAAATATTGCTGTTTTGTGAATATATTTCAAAATCAAATTTCTTAACATCCTCACAAATAATATTTTTTTCAAAAATGGACAATATTTTGTATTCAAATTAAGAATAAGATTGTGTCTGGAGAAATAGTATTGTTTGCAGAACAAAACAGCACATACGCAAAAAAGCACCAATATCGCTCAAATTTAATGTGCAATAAACGAACTGAGAGTTCACCTTGAATTACAAGTACAATAGCCCTGTGTACATGAACTCGACAGCACCGGGTTGAATCAGCGTTGAGTAATAGCAGGGTCATCATTCTCGATCCGGCTATGTCTACATGAACTCGCTTTCTAGTGAGTAAGTATCGTAGCAGAGCGTAGCATCGAGATTCGAAGTTATTGTGCAAGTTCTTACTCGTATTTGATCCCATTGCCTTTTACTATCGAGAGCTTCGATTATTTTTTATCGTTGATGAGCGCTAAAAAGCATTCATTTCGAGTGACGCTCGTCGCCGCTCCAGAGGCTTTTTCATATCCCAGAGTTCCCCATAACTAGACTCCCTGACTGGACAGCGTCTACATGCCTTTAGATAAGCGGGTCAAACGAATTAACCTACCCCCTGCAAGCGAGTTAACGCGACCCGCTCCGCCGCCTATTTTGCTCGACCCGACTGTGTATACATGAACCCACCAACTGATTTTTCACTCGACAGACGTACTCGACCCAATTCTGCCGAGTTCATGTACACAGGGGTGGAACGCACGTGTAACAAGTAACAATGCTGCTAAGAATCCAATCTGCTTTCTTCTGGCGCATCCAGTTTTCTAAAAAAATATCTTGTCTGACAAAGGAGGATATTTGGAGTTAAGCAGATAAACAACACAAGATCCATATGCTTGCTCTAACGCATGACTCCACAGTGCACTTAAAGTTGCAATTTGCTTGGTCATGTGGCAGTTCACTAAACCGTCTGACAAGAAATGACGATCAAAAAAAAATCGGGGGATCATTTCTACTTTTATTAAGACATGAAAAACTTTTTTGTTCTTGACATAGCATTCACAGACTGCGGGAGTTTGGCAGTTTTATACGTCTTATTTCGTTTGGCAGTTGCAAGGGGATGTAGAAAAAGAAATATGAGTAGGGAATATAAGGGGTGACAACATCCCGAAATGAAACTAATGGACCAATGATGCACACTGTGTATCTTAAATGGCGTCACTGGTAACATCAAACACAGAAAATCATCCTTGAGTATGACAAATTTGAAGCCCAGGAGGTGAGTTGGTTGTGGGCAGGTAGTTCGAAAATGGCAGTCCCCCTGAGGGGTAGGCGGCAAGATCACTGCCACCCATTATGGGGTGGCAGTGATCTGCCCTGGCAAGCATGCAGGCAAAGGTGCACATATATAAGAGCAATAAATCCACAAGGAATGCACGCCTGAATGAGCAGCTGCACTAATAATTTCCTTTTGCCTTGCAGCCCACCCCTCCTGCACTGTAAGCAAGTCTGCTCTGTTTTCCGAACGCAGAAGCATATGCAAAAACAAACAGAATGTTCTCTAAAATTTACAAAATTTGAACGAGCATTGCATGATGATCTCCTTTCTGCAAAGGTCTTGCTCTAGGGTTACAGAATAAATTCATTGCAGCTGCGAATAAAGCGAGTTGGGAGCTAATGGCGAATCTCAGTGGCTTGGGGAGAGAATTATTTATAATTGTCGCTTTGAGCAAAGTAAATAGCCTGGTTTACATCAAAGTAATATTGCATCTACATGGCTGAAGCCAGTGTAGGCAACCAGAAATGTACAAGCAGTCAGTAACTGCATGTCTGTATGAACAAATATACAATGCAGGCAGCAGTAATGAAGGCAGAGTGGAAGGCAAATAATCTGAGCAATACTGAATGGCTTTCTTCTCTGCAACCTCAATACAGGCTTCCTGCGAATTCTTGTAATGCAAGAATAATCAAGTATGCTAAGTATTCGACCACTGAAAGCACCTGCACTCCCATGTTACACAAATGACTACTACTTCGTCAGTTCAACAAGCTATGTCTGTTATTGTGAAATATTACACCACAGGTTCACTCAATCATGCCTCAACTTGAAAAAGTCACATACTGTTGAAATAAAGCAATGAAATATAGCACCAGCTATTAAAGCACTGCCAGTGACATGAAGGATATTATTTTCTGCATACTGGTGGGCAAGACTTCTGAACAAGTAAGTTTTGAGCTAGTAAAATGCCAGCAGAGCATTTAAAGCCTTTATATAATGCAAAACAAAGGCAGTGTGTCATACCTACCGAGGCAATGTTTCCTTACACACAGCATGTTTCATGGCAAGGCTCCCACAGTTGTTGACAGGTTTGCAGCACCAAAATGTTGATGATGTTGTCTGCCTCACATTCAGGCAGCAGCACCCCTTTGATGGCATATGATTGCTTGTGCAAAAGCAGTGCGATGATACAAGTGGAGCAGCTGGACTGCAGGCGTTATAGAGCAAAGAGCCCTAAATGCAAGGAAAGAAAGTCTCCATTAAATCGATGCCTCTAAATCATGATAACAGCATACCACGGCTCTTCTCTGTTTAGTTAATCTATAATTTCAATTGAAAACTGTCTCAAAAAATGGACTAACTGCAACTCTATGTTACACATGGTATAACATAGCTGTGCCAGGGCGATGGGGCGATCAGTTAGCATAACGACCGGAAAATGCATACTGATGTTTCATGCTGTCTTGATGCTGGAGCAAAGTGTCATGGTGCGAAGAACAAAATTAAAAGCAGGCACGGGCGCCAAACGTGTGCTACACAACCGACGCGACTAGAAGTGTGCACGGTCATAAAATTTGAGCCCGACCTGGGCCTCATGCTACAAACCCGAACCCGGCCTGGAACAGAAATTGCCTGAGCCCACCCATCACTCACACTGAAGGCTCCGGCCCTGCTGGACATGCTATAACAGACCAGTTACAAAACCTACAAGTCGGCCTCCCTGTGAGGCAGGAATTCGTGCACAGTGGCGACAGAACCTGATTCAGGAATAATAGTTAGGTGCAGTACATGCATCTACCACAGTCCACGCTACTTGGGATGCAGTTCCCCACGCACAGGCCATTGTCAGAGAAAGGTTTTCGGGCATTCTTAACACTGGAATAAAGGGGGGAGCACTGTCACCCTAGGGGTGAAGAAAGAAAATTTAGAAAAGGGACACTAACCGGAGAGGGTAATAGTGGGGCGACAATGCGCACGCGAATTACTGTGACGAATGGGCAAGAGGCGCAGCAATTGCCCTACCCGTCAGGCGATGTGCTAGCACTGTACCCAACTATTAAGGTCTACGCCGCCATTGTGCAGGAATGTCTGCCGCACAGGGAAGCTGACTTGTAGGTTTTGCAACTGATCTATTGCAGCGGAAGCAACGATACAGAAGGAAAAAAATAGGCGACAATCCCTGGCGATGCATCGCGCGACGACGACGCCAACGCCTGTCGCTGACGCTGGTGCACATCGCACAGAGCGAAGGACCTCAGCGACAGAGACGCGTTTTCAGCATTGCTTTGTTAGCGCCGCCTCTTCGTTTGGGAAATGAGTACAGTTACGCTATATCCAGTTTCTTGCACTAAACAGCAACACTGATGAAATTTCTTGAAAAACGTCGAGCCCCCCCCCCCCCCACACACACACACACACACAAAAAAAATGGTCCAAGCGCAGCGGCGCGCTACTATACTGCGATGCAGACATGATTGAAAGCAGTGGCGTTTTTCTGCAACTTTCGAAAATTCGCAATATCTAGCCACACTAGTCTTTTTTCTTTTGCAATACTACCCTACCAAGCTTTTACTAAACCGTCTCGATGTGCTCGCATATGCACGGATCAGACGAAATGAGCGTCTGCAGGATTTTCACTCATACCGGACTAGGGAAACAAACTTTGCATGCAAAAAACAAAAACAAAACGAAGGTGAGTACCCCAAAGATTTGTGATTGGCTGCCTCGCGAGCTGGTTCCAGCATCGTGAGCGATTTACTGAAAACCCAGAACCTGGGCGACAGCGCCGAGCGGCAATGCTTTAGCGGTCCTCAGCGCACTGCGCATCGTGCTGCCGCGCGAATCATGCGGTTAGCGTTTTATCGCACCAGACACGAGAAAATATGCTTTTGCCCGGACTCCGCCGACTCCGCCCGAGGAGGTCACCCGAGGGAACCCGAGCAGCCGAGCCATGCAACGGCTATACGCCGTTCCAGCCACTGTAACGCCGTGAATATCCGAAGTTGGCTATTAGGGCTACGATGCCACGCAGTTGTTTACTTTAGGAAATTAGTACTCTGCAAAACAGTAACGGTTTAACTAGAAATAAGCTGCAAAATGATCGGGATCAAGTCGCGCACACTTAAAAACCACTTTTGAAAAGTGAACAACGTAAGAAATATGCTAAAAGAAGACAAATCTCCCTAGCACATGGCTTACGCAGCCTGCAGCAACAATGAAATGTTAGACAACGCTTGTAATTTAAAAAATGCTCAATCTAAGAGGCTAATATTTTGCTCCAATATACACAAACGCTTTATGAAATCTGAAGGAAAAAATTTGAAAACTTACATGGCATATTTCTTGAAGAAAGAAGCATTTTCCGTGCGCGGTGCCACCGAACGTCGAGCCGAGCGAACGAGTGGCCGTTGGATGGACGAAAGAACGGAGCGCCCTCTTTGAAACAAAATAAAACTGTCGCCGTCGTGCCGGTTAAGCGATTGTCGCGTCATCCTTCGAGCTTTTTAGTGATCGCTTTTTCAGCAGCTCGATGGTCTCGGTTCAGTACCCTCCGTTTAGCAAGCGTTTCCTAGATGACAGGACCTGAACCAATCTTGAACGATGCGCTGCTGCTGCTGCTCATCTCTGTAGGGCTCTGTGCCAGCAGCGAAGCTCGTCGTCGCCCTGGAAAGGCGCCTAGCTGTTTTGTTTACAACACCCAAACCTGTTCAAGTTGTATTTTGTGAATGCTGTGTTCTACTACGAATAGTTTGCTAACCAACGAAAATGCTTTCATACAATAGTGCTCATTCGAGTGGAATATTTCAATCACCCTGAAATGAGGATTTGAAGCAAGTTTGTTGAAAATTATTAAATTATTGAGCTAAGCATCTCAGTACCACGACTTGCCACCTCTTTATAAGCTAGTAACATACGACGCTTACATTTTTTTTTCATATATCCGCACCGTCAGCATCATTCTATCTGCTAGATTAGTCGTTTATTGGCCCGATTTATTAGGCGCTTGTCTCTTTCTCACGGTTTAGTTTCTAGCGTATATTTTATTGGCCACGAAAATGAGGTAAAAGCACATTTCTTTATGCAACCTGTTATGAGAGCCCGGAAACGTTTGAAAGAAGTCTCCAGTCTGTTAGCGTTCGTTTTTTTATTACTGCACAATTCCTTCCCCTGGGCGGCGGCCGCCCCTTGGACCCTGAGTGGTGCGTGGACCCGTCCACCGCTTTGGCGCACCTGCGTGGATTTAGACGCGCGTATGCAACCTCGGACCTTGCTCGCATCGCATGCGGTGAGAGAGTGCGATCCGGGGAACGACAGGAGTGCGAAGTGCGCGAGGACGGGATTACGCGGTGCGTCAGCACGGAGAGCAGGCGCTGGAAAACTGTGAACGAGCGTGTGCGAAACAAAGATGTCATTGTAATCCAGTTGTTAATATACCCATTGTACCTTTTCGTATTTTATTTGTTTTTCCAGTCTTTTCTTTCACATTTTTTTTTCGTTCTAATGCTAACAAGTCCGTGTACATGTGGGTATCTTCACTCCATACACAATATTTGTAAAAAAAAAAAAAAAACTACCTTCGCCGCGCGCGCCTGTAACTGTTCCACCACGGAAGTAGTTAGAGAATAAATAAGCTTTGATACCGAATTAAGATTAATTGTAAAACAATGACTGCTTTATTTAGTTTTTGAACTCTACAGTTATTCCTTCTTGCCATATGTAGCGCAAGCATTGTCTTGCAGTGAACGACGACGGAATCGCGAAATTGGGGGTGTGAATAAAAGCGGAGAAACGTTACAGACTTCTTTTTTTCGCACTTGTGCGAAAAAAATAATAAATAAACCAGAAATTCTAAAATGATGCTATCCATGCACTTGGCATGGCGTCGAATCAAATGTTGTTCTGCTGAGCTGTCGCTCTTGTATACTGGCCGCTACACGAAGCTATTTTGTGTTTCTATGAAATTCAGTGTGACAAAGAACCACGCGGATATATTTCGCGTTTCAAGTTCTTGTGAAATGTGGAAGCCGGCCCGCCGCCGTGCCGCGGGCGACTCTAGCTGGCTCTGCGATCATTTTTGCCACTACAGTGATTTGAATATTCGAGGCTTGTTTAACAAATAGCTGGCGTACTCGTTTGTCGAATGAGTGTTTCAAGATAATCAGAGAATTTACCAGTACCGCATGTGTCCGATATTCCATCAGTGATTAATGCGCCATGGTCATTGCAGTCGTACTTTTGATTATACACGTATGGAATGAGTCTACTCTTGTAAAGCCTGAGACGTAAGTTACGCTAGCTCTACGTATGTCAAATAGGTATATGAAAGAAATAGAGCCTAAAGTATAGCGGCTGACGCATTGCGTCGTAAATTCCCGCCCGGGCGGCGGCCGTGTGCCCCTTGAACCACACGTGGAGCGTAAGGGCCTGCGTCTTGGATTGCATCGCGCAGCGTGTAACCCGACATCCCCACCTGCAGAGCGCATCCACTCGGGCAAGTCGGCGCCGCTGTTACTGGCGCCGTGCCTCCTTGTTTTTCTTCCTTTGTTTGTAATGTTTTCAATGCACCTAGCAAGCAGCGAACAGTGCGTCCATATTTCGGCGCGAGTGAGTGCCATCAGTGGACTGGAACAGAAGCACGTGGTGTATCGTCAACAAGAGCGGACGCTTGAGAAAAAACAAATGTGCGAACGAGTGCGATGAAGAAAAGTGAAACTGTAACCCAGTTATTTATTTCAGCATAACCCTAATATTATTCATACTGAGATTGTACGTGCAGTGTTTTCTCTCCATTTTTTTCTAATACTTCACTTCTTAGAGCGACAACGAAGCAGGAAGCGTCGATACGATTTGCCATATGTGGGAACGTCCATGCATGTGCGGACCGACGTTTAATTTACCGCTCAATAACCCAGCTTTAATTTAGATCACCATTGTTAAATCGTTTATGCGAAAGTATGTGCTGCGATGCTTCGTATTCGTATAGCTTAAACCGCACAGTGTATTTTTAAAGTGTATTTCGATGGAAGCCGCTCGCCATTGTCGATCTGAGTCACGTACGGCCTTAGTAGGCTGACGCTTATCGCTCATTAATTGCATCGCACTACATGCGTGTCCTGCGGTAATCGTCTGTTTGAAGCCACTGTTGTTAAAACTAATACACTCGGGGGCAAAGAAATTTGCTAAAACATTTGGAATTCTCTTCACTCAGAGCAGCAGGAATCGCTACGGGAGCAGCCATGGAAGAACCTAGACCATTACCGAATAGAATACAAAAAATAGCAACCATTGCCTATGCACGATATATAACATGTCGTTTTGATTCTTTCTAATCTCCCGGTCAGCGTGGAGCTATTTATCGCCGCCGCCCTGACGGACCAGCAAACGGTGAACTTATTGATATTTGATGCCGTTGACCGATTGTCGGTCTCCTCCAAATTCGTCACAGTATACATGTGGATTGATTACAGTACCCGCTTAAGTCAATGAAGATCTAGTGTAAAAGAACATGGTGTAATCCCAAGCAACATCAACAACAGCTAGGTGGGATTAAAGCAAACACGACGGAAACTAGCACCGTGGAACTATAACTATTTAGACACAAGATTTCCAAAGCATTTAAAATTGCAAAGGTAACTTGAAAACATCGATTATAACAGCACAGTTAACGAATCCAAGTATTAAATGAGCTTGCCAACCGCAAAAGCACGCTAATGCGATTTCCCACGGAATATTTCCACCCACATGCTAATTTGCATCTAATATTGACCAGTAGGTGAAATAGACAAGACAATGTTCACTAAACTGTATGCCAATGCATCTGGCGGGACATGGTAACAGAACTGACAGTATTGTCCAGCATATGCCATATAATAGTCAACGTCAGTGGAGTAATGGCTAACGCTGTTCGATATAGCCATCCTTATGAAACGGCAATGCCAATACCGTTGATATGTAAGGTATGCCAGTGTATATCTGACATTGGCGGGCCATTGTAACAGAGCTCACTTTATTGTCCAGCATATGTCGAATATTGGCCAACATCAGTGGACTGATGGCTAATGCTGTCCGTTATAGCCATCCTTATCTCATGGCAGCGCCAACACCGGTGATACGCCGGATATCCAGGCCCATCATTGCCATCCTTGTATAATGGTACCAACAATATTGTGAGGGCGTCGGATATGACGGGCCAATGTTGTTATCATTATAAATAGGTACGAACAATATTGGTTACCAATGGAATCCTCAGGGCCAGTGTTGGACGTGTTATAGAATGGCACAACCAATACCAGCCATAGGATGGCAGCGCTGGGCCTACATAGGGCTGATCTTTGCCAACTCACTGACAATATTGGCCCGGGCTCTTGTGCTGCCTGGGCACGCGCCCATTTATGCCATATATACAATGTGCACATTCCCTCTATGCTGGTGAAGAAATATCACGCCTACGCAGCAACACCGAGAGTCCGTTAACAAAAAAAGCGGCCTCAACATTGAACCTAAAAGGGAAATAAAAGACATCGGCGGAGGTGCGGAAGCTGCACTGCAGCAAAAAAAACATCTACTCAATGCAAACGCGCAAGATGAAGCACCTCCCTTCCCCTTTCAGATGAAAGCAAGGATGCACTGGGTGCGGTCTTTCTGACCTCTACCTGCATCCTTCATCATCCTACGGCCCCGCCGGGTTGGTGCAGTGGTAAGACGCCCGACTACTGTGCCGGAGTACCCGGGTTCGAACCCGACCACGGCGGCTGCGTGTCCATGGAGGCGAAACGAAGAGGCGTCCGTGTGCTGTGCGATGTCAGCGCACATTAAAGATCCCCAGGTGGTCGAAATTACTCCGCCCTCCAATACGGCTACTCTTTCTCTCTTTCCACTTTCACACTCACCTTCCTTCCTTCTCTTACGGCGTGGTTAAAGTGTCCACAGAAAACAAGTGAGATAGTTACATCGCCTTTCCATTCCTATAAATCAATGAATCAATTCTTTTTTAATCATCCAACGGCTACCCCAGGCAAGGCCTCCCGCACCATAAGGTTTGGGAGGTTTTTGTTTCAGGGAGCGGGCTTTTCGCAGCCAAGGGTCTCATGCAATCCGGCCTGTTCCCACCGGGGCGGTGTCACGGTGCTTATGCACCACGTCCGCACCACCCCGGGGGGTCGAAGCCTGACGCGGGCAAGTCTTCTAATATCTCACTACTAGTTTTCTGTTTTCTTCTTTGAAGATCACTGTGGGGCGTCCCTATTCTGTAATAAATTTCTTTCCCCCGAAGTGGCGTCTCTCTCTGCCTAGGTGGAACCGTAGTTTTTTTTCTGATTTTGGCCTTCACTTCATGGAGGCTCGGAGTCTTGTTCGAGTAGGCCGCTTTGCAACGGGCCAACCACACCTGATAGTTGACCTCTGCCAGTGTCAAGACAAACTGTTTACGCCCTTCCTTTAGAAGCCGATTCAAGTAGCGCACGGTAGGGTATGGGATCCCAAGGAGGCCGAACATATCTTTCAGACGCTCTACGAATACTGCGGGAATTAGGCAGTCCAGAAAGATGTGCTTCGCTGTCTCTCGGGCCAAGAAGAAGGGACACAAGTCAATATTTCGCGACGTCGTAGGGACGAAGGCGCGCCGTCTGACTGGTAAGATGCCTCTTGCGAACCTCCACATCACGGAGGCTCAGCGTGCATTGATGAAGTGGGCGGTTATGTACTGCTAATTGGGACTTTCTGCGCGTAGTATGTAGCTTGGTAGGCGGGCAGGGAGCGGAGGGGTGATCACATTGATAATATCTTTCAGGGGCATGGTTATTCGGTCAACGATAGACGAGGTTTCCTTAACGTACTCTGGGTCCGTGGCTGTGGTTCGGTAAAATGATAGGGATGACCCTGCATGCGGGGTGTTGCGGTGCAGGGCCTTCTCAGTGAATGTTCGCAGCCGTGTAGACAGATAGTACGAAGCCATCGTTTTTGTTCGCGGCATGTCGCATTCGACGGCTCTGAATGTCCATTTGATGTGCAGAGCCCTTGCGAGAATATCCAGATCGGGCAGGCCACCTTTGAATCTGGGCAGGCAGGCAATGGCTCACTTTACCTTATCGGGGGCTCCTTGCTGCTTTTTCTTGTCTAGGGGGATGCCTAGGATGCCGGCCACAGAGCGGAGGGTAGGAATCAGCATTATCTTGATGATGGTGGCCTGCGCAGTCATGGGGCATTTTAGTGCACCACGATTGGGTTTTAATTCTTAGTTGCTCGTCAGCCCTGTTCCAATTTCTGGAAGCTGGTCCAGTGGATGTCGGCGAAAGAGTAATGATTGCTTACGAACATGCCGAACGCTTACCGAATAGGCTTTAGGCAGTGGTTTAGAACGAATGTAAGTTGATAAACTTGATTTCCAATGTTATCTGGAAGTTTTGAATGACTGTGTATAGTGTGGTCAGCAATGACAACATCAAAATTTAGTTGCTCACGGTGTGCAAAGTTGTTATTCTGAAATGTCTGATTTCATTTAGAAGGTTTTTTATAATAATAATTATGAAATTTCTATAATATGTATAAAATAAATTCAAACACGACCCGTCACAGCCGCTCGATGTAAATGTCATAGGCATTACAAGAGACCATTTTAGGGGTAGCTGACACAGCTCGTCCGGCCGAAAAGCTGTCGGCGTTGTAGTCATAGTAGTCTGCTCTGGTTTGGTTTGCGTTCTTCAAAGTCCCAAAGCGACTGAGACTATGAGAGACGCCGTAGTGCAATCCCGAATTTTCTACCATCGGCGGTTCTTTAACGTGCACTGACATCGCACAGCACGTGGGCGCCTAGCTTTTTGCTATCGGAAGCATTATTGTCGGAAGATTCCGGTGCGTCGATATAGACAGCTGTTCGATCTGCTGAATATTTTTTGAAGAGATTTAGCCCTATCCTTAGAGCGAGCGACATGATACTTTGGGTGCATGTTCTTAGGGAGAGGGTAACGATGAGGTTGCCGTGGATGCGAGGCGGAAGCTGGGCTTCGTCAGCGAAGCGCTTCGAAGCCCATTCCAATCTTGTTGAGTATGCGACGTCCGAAGGTGAGGCGCTTGTACTGAGAGGTGAGATGAGCGTCCACGAGCTCCGTTAAAGGGTTATAAACCCCTAATGTCAGGCCCCGCCATGGTGGTGCAGTGATAAGATGCCCGAATACTGTGCCAGAGTACCCGGGTTCAATCCCGACCGCAGCGGCTGCGTCTTGAAGTAGGCAAACCAGAGAGGATCTCTATGCTGTACTTTTTAGGAGTCCATTGAAGATCCTCGGGTGGTCGAAATTACTCCTTAGCCTGCCACTTCTGCTCCCCTTTCTTTCCACTTTAGCTCCAATCTTCCTCCTTTCCCTAACGGTGCGGTTCAGGTGTCCATAGAAACAGGTGGGACTGATAATGTGTCTTTCCCTTCCTGTACAAAAATTATTACAGTATTTGAATAGCCGCCTTGTATGCCTGTTGCTTTATGTGACTCGACATCCCCAAGAGTAGCGTTGGCCGTTTGGCTCGGAGTCCAGCGGAAGGCATCTACAGTCCCGGCAAGTAACAAGGCGTCGAATAACCAAAAACAAATTTTAATACTGCATCACGTAGAAACGGCCAGAGAAGCAGACGCGAAGAGAGAAACTGACACGACCACAAAGCAGGTGTCTCGGCGACTTCTCTCCGTCATTTATGCATCGTGCAAATAAGGCGAATACTTCGAGTAAAAAACCTCAACCCTTTAGGACGGAAAGTTTTTATTGTTGAAATGAACGCCGCATACCCCTAGACAGCTAGGTGAGGGGAACCTACCAGTAACCCCTGGCGAGGTATAGTGTGGAAATAAACTGAGTGCCAATATTGTTGATTCAGTCCTGATGTTCGAGATCCCATAAATTTGATCCTTAGTGATATAATTTAGCTTACGGTAATCGACATAAGGACGAAGGGCCTTGCCCGGCACGGGCAGCGAAGCAGGCCCAAGGAAAAAACACGCTCCAAAAGAAGGTGTCTTGGCGTCATCTCTCAGTCATTTCTACATCCTCTCTCGCAGCTGAAGCATCCGTGCTTTTTATATGCTCGGAACCTTCAGATGGAAAGGAAGGATGCGTGCTAGAGCAAGGTTTGCTGAATCAGTCACGGCGGTTTGGAGAAACCCCTTGTTAATGAACGAGGACAACGCTTTCTCGCTCGAGCGCCGAGCTTGGACAGCATTCGACCCACACGCACGCACATGCATGAAGACACGTGTAGATTCAACGCGTCGGAGAATGCCGCAGGAAGAATCGTTGGGCGTCGAAAATGACGGCGCTCAAATTGCCGAAATGACCACTGCTTAGACTGATGCTATTTCTTTAGCTGCATTTTTCTGCGGCCGTGTCGGCTGCCGCGCATGTCGTTGGCGAATAGTAACACTATGGAATAAGGCAGCCAACGCTGTCTCATCCTCAAAGCTAAAGTAGACGTCAGTGATAGTAAATGGCAGCTGACTTATAACAAACGCCTGGAACAGACTTCGTAAGTCAGCATCCCGCATGATTTTATGTTTGTTAGCAATGCACCGATTAAGAGCAGGGTGTGCAAGCCGCAGCACCACAATGATGGACACTCCCTGCGTAGGCTGGCCGCTATCAGTAGTGCAGCTGGACGGATTATCGAAAAAGCCGGGTTCACCTTGGTTTAGGAGCAGCTCGAAATTCTGAGCAGACCATGAGATCTACGTGGCATTCCAGCTACGTGGTATTCAGTGATATCTAACGCTTGCTGAATTATGAATTCAATTTCGGAATCGTTGCCTGCTGAAACCCACAGGATGATATCGTCCGCGTATAGGGTATGGAAGCAAGGCGACATTGAAAAGGAAAGGGGAGACTACTGATACTTAGGGCGTGTCATTTCAGCAGAGGGTCATACGGCCTGAAAATAAACAGCAAAGCTTACTTCAGCTGTATGGCTGGAGAGAAACGGGCTTATATATTCGTAGGTGTCGTAGACGCGATTGAGCAGGGAGATGTTAGTGAGAGTATCTGCGTGGGAGACTTTGTCCAAGGTTTCGCATATGTCGAGCCCGAAAGATATGGTTGTCAGGGCCTAGGATATCCTTGTGCCCGCCCTGGTAGAGGTGCACAAATGTTATCTTATGGCTTGACACTACCAAAGCCTTTGATGTCTCCCATACAGCTATTTTCAGTAACCTCTCCCTCACCATTCTGCTGTTTACTTAGCGTCGTATTCGACATCGCATTCCTTTCCTTATCGTGCAGACCTCTTTGGAAGTAGCTGCTGTGGCCTCGGAAACTTGCGACCACCTTGATGTCATAGACATGGTGGAACTGTTGATACGCTCCTGGTGGTTAAATCGCAACTCGTCGCGTGGGGGCAGTGGTGGTGGCCGAAGGATGCCTCCTTATCTCTGTTTTTCTTTGTATATATAGGTTGGTATATATAGGTATATATAGGTTTAGGGGCAGATCCCAGAAATCAAAAGTGCTTTTCGAAAAGAAAGACATTACGAAAACATTAGGGAAATAGCGTACAACCGTCCAGCGTTAACGGCGTTCGCTGTCGAACAAAGCAACAGCACGAACACGTAAACATGACCAAGACGCGTCAGCAGGACCAAGAAAACGTAGAAATTTGGCAATGGGACTGCAGAGGCTACCGCAAAAAACAGGCCCTACTAAAACAATACATAAACACACAGCTTACACCCCCCGATGTGATTGCGCTCCAAGAGACTGGAACCAGGCCCTCTTTACACGGGTACGATGTTTACGAGTGCCAAAACGGAGGTAAAGCAGCCGTTCTAGTCATCAAAGCAATCCCCGCGATCAGGCACGATACCATCGCCGACACGAACATCGAGCACGCGCTTGTCGAAATCATTCCGAAAAAGCGAAAGGGAAGGAGCATGTTCGTACTGAACGCGTACAGCCCGCCAAGACAAAGAAAAGCCAAATTCTTCGAACTCTTCCACGGACCGCACAAGCTTAGGAAAGAAAATGCACTCATTTTCGTAGGAGATTTCAACGCCATTGACACGAGTTGGAGATACCGGAAACAAGATATCAAGAGAAGAACAGTAGCGGGCGTAGCCGCATATTTTGGCTGCAGGCTAATCACAGATCCCGCGACCCCCACGCGAATCGGTAATAGTGTGGGCACGGACACTTGCCCGAAACTCAACTTCATAAGGGAGAGCAAGGAGTCACAGTGGGAAAACATGATGGAAAACCTAGGCAGCGATCACTTTATCCTCCGGACGCGAATAGCATCGGAAAGGGTAAGATGCCGGATCGGACAAGCAAAACTCGTGGACTGGAACGCGTTCCGCGGGGCTTGCAAAACATCTGAAGGCGGCATCCAATCACTAGAAGAATGGGGCGGCATGTTGACAGAAACGCGAGACAAACGCACAAGAAGTGTAAGACGAACAACAACCACGCCCGAAGTAGACGGGCACCTTCTGCGACAATGGGAAGCCAGACGCAGTCTCACCAAAAGATGGCGGAAGCAAAAACACAACAGGAAACTAAAACTAAAGATTGCAGAAGTTACGGCAAAAGCTGAAGAATACGGAGCGCAACTCGTGAGACAAAATTGGGAACAATTCAGCGACTCGCTTAAGGGAACCTTAGGTACGGCCAGAACCTGGAATCTCCTAAGAGCACTAATCGATCCGACCAAAACAAAATAAAAAACAATAAAAGCATCCACAGATTCATCCACTCCTTCGAGGGTTCGGACACCATCCATTTAGAGAAGGCACGATAAAAATGTTTCCGTGATCACAACCCCTCACGAAACCAAGGAACCTATCGCGGAGCCGAAAACGAGAGACTCGCCCGCCCAATAACTGTGGAAGAAGTTTATGCGGCCATAAGGAATGTAACCAGAAACACGGCAGCAGGAGCCGACAGAATCTACAACGCCCTGATCCGAAACCTGACTGACGATCTCATAGAAGAGCTCGTAAGGTTTCTAAACAAACACTGGGAGGCGGAGACGGTTCCCAAAGACTGGAAACACGCCTAAGTGATTATGGTTCCTCAACCTGGCAAACAGCTCCAAATTGAACATTTCAGGCCCATCTCGCTCACGTCGTGCCTCGGCGAACTTTACGAGCGGGTGGTGATGCTCAGACTGCAAAATTTCAAGGAAGATAATGACCATGTACCCCATACCATGTTCGGCTTCAGAGCAAAACTCTCGACGCAGGACGTGCTGCTTCAAATACAAGAAGATGAGCTCCGCAACGTACCACGAACGGGTGAAAATGTCATAATGGCCCTTGACATCAAGACAGCATTTGATAACGTCAGTCACGAAGCGATCCTTAGAGGCCTAGACGACCTGGACTGCAGACGCAGAATCCACGGGTACTTCAAAGCCTTCCTATCAGATACAACTGCCACCATCGGTACGGGAGACCTTCGATCGAACGAAATTCACGCTCCAAACAAAGGGACACCCCAAGGATCAGTCATCTCACCTATCCTCTTCAATATAGCTATGATAGGTCTAGCACGAAAGCTAGAGAAGATCGAAGGCATCAGGCACGCCATGTATGCAGACAACATAACAGTCTGGACGAACACCGGTTCCTCGGGAAGAAGGAAGAAAAAGTACAGGAAGCGGCCTCCTGTGTACAGAAATATCTTGGAGAAAGAGGACTCGCATGCTCGGCCGAGAAATCGGAACTGCTTCGAGTGTGGAGAGGCAAACAAACCCAGACCGTCCCAACCAGTGAGAACCTGAAACTCAACATCTACCTGGAAGGAATGCCTATCCCGGAAAAGACAACAATAAGAATATTAGTTATGTGGGTTAAATCGAACCAACGCAGTAGTCACACTTTTACCATGCTCAAAACAACAACGATACAAGTTACACTCATGATCACCCGCATCACCAACAAGCGGCATGGCATGCGCGAAGAGGACACACTAAAACTATTTAGAAACCTGGTAGTGAGCCGAATTATGTGCAGCCTTGCCCTACCGGCGCTTCAACAAGAGTAAAATACAACAAGCGGATGCCCTGCTACGCAAAGCGTGTAAGACGGCGCTCCGGTTATCACGCAACACGTCTACAAAAAGGCTCATGGCGCTTGGATTGCAAAACACTTTCGAAGAACTACGCAAGGCGCAGCTTCAGTCGCAAAAACTCAGGCTGCTGCAGACAACGACTAGAAGAGCGCTCTTACAGAGACTCGGATACCGTGAGCAGATGAGAGAAATAGCGAGGACGGTAACGATCCCCGACGAACTTCTCAAGTCTCTCAACGTAGCTCCAATCCCGAGAAACATGGACCCTAACTTCCACCATGGTAGAAGAGACGCAAGGACTGATCTTATTCAAAAAACACGCTGCTCTAGACACGACCGTGTAAGCAGACGCGTCCTCGAGAAGAGGACACAACAAAATTGCAGTGGTCACGGTGGTCGATCCGTCTCTACGCGAAGTGACCAGCGCCTCTATCCGACACTGCACAGTAGCAGAGGCCGAGGAGGTAGCCATTGCTCTAGCGGTGGCGGAGGGCTATAGAGCTGGGCGATCGCTAACGATACTCACGGACTCTCAAACAGCCTGTCGAAATTTCATGAATGGCAGGACTGGTCGCCACGCGCTCCGTATACTTCTCGAAGCGAGCGACAGAATTAAAAACCGCGAAGAAAAGACCAGACAAAATTTTGTAGGTACCGAGGTACATGGGGTGGCAGGGAACCCAGAGACTGATAGGATAGCTCAATAACGTCACGGATGACAAAGGTTTTCTTGGATTAGTGAATGCCTTAGAAATACTGACCCGACAGCGAGCTGACTCGGACCTTCGACCTGTCATTGACCCCCTGGAGGGTCGCGCTGCTGAAATTTCCCGCCAGTTTGGAAGAAACCTGTCTGCATTCTATCTTTGGAATGGCGTTTATTCAAGAAAAACTCCAGCGCTGATGACCGAGCGGAGCTTCTCTTCGTGCCGGCTGACCTTCGCGACGATATCCTTTTTGCTTGCCACGATGAGCCCAACTCCGGCAACTTGGGACTTCCACGCACACTCACTCGAGTTCGTGAATCCTATTATTGGCCTAAAGTTTCTGACGCCGTCCATCGCTATGTCAGAGGCTGCCGCGAGAGTCAATGTCGAAAGATGCCTGCACTCAAGCCCGCGGGTTTGTTCCAACCTAATAATGCACATCGGATGCCGTTTAATCAGGTCGGCATCGACCTTCTGGGCCCATTTGCGCTGTCATCGACGGTATAACAAATGGATTATAGTCGCGATCGACTATCTCACATGGTAAGCGGAAACCAAGGCAGTGCAGCGTGACACATGAATTGAAATCGCTCAGTTCTTTATGTAGCAAATCGTGTTGCGTCATGGCGCACCGTTCCTAGTGTCACGGATCGATTCACCGCGTTTACAGCACAGCTCATGCACGACGTGCTCCAGCTTAGTCATACCAGCCACCGAAAACCTACTGCATATCACCCGCAGACGAATGGCCTCACGGAGAGACTCAACAAACCCATAGCAGAAATTATCGCAATGTACATAGACTCGCAGCACAAAACCTGGATTGAGATTCTCCCCTACATCATACATGCCTACAAAACGGAACCCAAGAGACGACGCGTTTTACATCATTTCGCCTAGTCGCGGACGTGACTTTCAAACGATGTTGGATACCATGCTTCCGAGCTGCACAGATGATCATCCACTCACGCCAGACGCCGAGCAGATAGCTCAGCGTGCTGAGGAAGCACGTCAATTTTCCCGCGTTCACATTCAGCAACAGCAGGACACGGATGCACGCCGCTACAACCTCCTTCATCGACACGTCACATACCATCCTGGAGAGAAACTTTGGGTGTGTACCCCGGTGCGTCGGTCCACCTTGTGTGACAAACTGATTTCCCGTTACTTCGGACCTTACGAAGTTCTGCGCCGTCTCACAAAGGTGGCATACGAAGTTCTTCCAGCGGGCACTGTGCAGCCCTCGCGTCGCCAACCACGCTCCGAGGTCGTGCACGCTGTCCGCATGAAGCCCTATTTCACGCGGTAGTGTGCTATGCGCTTGTTTCGTTGTCACGTAGGACACATTTCCCCGCCTCCGTTATCTATTCTGTCCATGTGCTGATCTTTGTTTTCGCTTGCATTGCCCATCGCTCGCGCTACGTCTCTGATCTCTTTTTTTAAGAGGGGGAGTAATGCCACCTGGTGTCCCTATGTTCTTGCTGCGCCTGGAAGAAGACGACACTAAAGGCGCCCCGCGCGCTGCGTTTGGAAAGCTGCCTGCTCCTTCAACCAAGCCCTGTCGTTCACGTCTTGCCCTGTTGCCAGCGACAATGTACATAATAAACTGAAAAACATGATTCTCCAGAGAGGGGAAAACGAAAGAAGCGGGGTGGGGGTTCTAATAAAGGAAGACAGCATCTCAAGTCAGCTCCCCCGTACAACATACAAGCGTGTGCGCAAGCGCCGCAGAAACCGTGTCTCGCTGTCCGTTTCTAACTCTCGAGACAGATACTTCCAGATGACGAGAAGCAGCCTCTGCAAGGCTGGGTAAATTGCCCGGGCGGGAGTGCGGTGCGCCTCAGCGAGGCCTCTGCGACGCCACAACACAAATAGACATAAGGTGTTCAAAAGGGTTACGCCAGCGCCTGATGCCTGGTTTCATGCGGACGTTAAACATCCTATATAAGTACCGCCATCTGTTCTCGCAGCTATACATCCAAAAATACATGATAGCGGCTCTGGGGAGCACCGCGTTGGCATAATGGTCATTGGTTACAATACCCCATCTGGCAAGGCGCTGTCTCGCGGGGAATACACCCCAGCGCCTAAGCCAGTCAAAATCTAGAACTTCATTTGGCCATTCGGGGACAGCGGTCTCTCGTTGCTTATCAGCTTAAAGCCTGCGAACGGCAACTAGTTGGCTGATGCGTTTGGCTGGTAGGTCGCCTACATTAAAATTTGAAAGGTCTGCATCAAGAATCGACTGTCTCGGCAGCCTCACAGTAAAACGGCAGAGGTTTGTTCGCCTGTGGACCTAGATAATGTTCTGGTGTAAGCACCCGACGCGCAGTGCTCATCCAGTACAGGATGAGCCAGCGACCATGGCAAGACTCGTCAGCCAATAGCCTCTCCACCAGCCTAAACTCGAGTACTGAAGCTACCGTCGGGATGCCAGGCAGGCCACGCCTCCCCTGCTCTTCGGGAGATGTAGGATGTGACGGGCGACTATTGCTGTACTGCCATCCCAAAGAAAAGTCCCTATATGGGATGCGAGTTTGCATGGCGCGGGATTGTCGCGATACGCGCCGCATAAAGGGTGAAAGCGCACGCTCGTGTCTTGACGACACTGACTTTAGCATTGAGCGCGAGGCTGAAACGTGCTGCGTCAGCCAGGGCGTGCATTGCTCTCGAGAGAACTACATCCCAGTTACGGAGAGGAACCCCACTTGGCTCCAACAACAATCCAAGGGCCCGCACTGCGTCCACAACAGGTACAGCGGCGGCTAAAGTGCCCCTGAATTGACCGAAGCGGAGTGCTTTACTTTTCTTAACGTTGAGCTGCGCTCCAGATAAAGCTGTGTATTCCGAAAAGATGTTCAAAAAACAATGAAACTCTCACTCTCACGCACGAAGAGTGATATGTCGTCCGCGAATGCAGATTCAGCGAGAGACTCCTGCCCTACTAATGGGAAACCTCGAATACGCCTGTCCGCGGCAACCCTACGCAGCAGCGGGTTGAGCGAAAGTATGAAGAGTACTGGCGAGAGCGGGCAGCTCGCTGACGCACTCCCCGGGTAATGGGAAAGCTGCCGTTAATTTAGCCATTCAGTACTAGATCACTGCTAAGGTCGGTGTAAAGGCTACGTTCCGTCATCATGTTCGACCAGAACTACATGTTCTAAGGCCTGGTCGAGGCCTTCCGACGAAAACAGGGCCACAAAATGCTCGCTAAACATGTTATGGATGTATGCAGGTTCCGAAGATGTAGTACCGTCCGCAAGCATGGCACTCTCCACGCGAGTTCGCCCATTAGTGCACTGAACAGCTCGAGCGTGTTTGAGGTCTGCGCCATCCTCAAGCGGCACGTTGGATATGCCCGCGGAGAGTAATGAGCGTGACTGTCCTCGAACGCTCGCACAGCGTCCCTAGATATTTACGCCTCGCGAACGTAAGCGTTTTACCACCACGTACGATGCGCATACTGCGCAGAATGTCATTGAGCATGGTCGTAATGCCGACAAGCCGCGCCTTCCCCGCACATACAATAACATCGCGCCTACGTGCTTTCAGAGTGTCCCAAGTAGCAGTGGGTACGTTACTAACTGCGGCCACAAACAAGCACAACTTCCGGCGTATATCATCAATGCTCTCTTCATCGTGCCGTACTGCTGCATCCATGCACCACATTAGGGGGCTGTTTGCACGAACCGGGCCAACCCGCAGAATCACCACAACCGAGAAGTGATCACTTGGTTTAAGGCCTGATGGGAAAGGTGATACCTCACACTGTAGCAAGTCAACTGTCATGGTAGAGGGGATGTAAACTCGATCTATTCAACTCGCGCTCTGACCCCTGGCTCGTGTTGCCTCTAAATGGTCTCTGTGAAGAGTGACCCACGCTTCCTCTATGTGTATTGATCATAATAGCTTTCCAAGTTCCTTCGCGTGATAATTGGAGGCGCCCTGGCCAGGCCCCCTGATGTCGCGCATTTTGTCTAAAACACAACTGAAATCCCCGAGCAGAAATTGCAGCACGTCATCGAGAAATTATGTCTTGATGGACCGAAAGAACTCGTTTGTGAAACAACGCGTGACTGGCGCGTACATGCTGAAAAAAACGAGTCCTGCGACCATCTCCAAAGCGTCGACGGCAATCATGCGCCCATTTATGCCATACGTATAATGAGCGCATTCCCTCTATACTGGTGAATAAATATCACACCTACGTCACAACACCGAGAGTCCGCTAACAAAAAAAAGGCCTCAACAATAAAACGAGAAGGAAAATAAAGGACATCAGCGGAGGTGCGGATGTCGCATACCTGCACAAACAAAATATCTACTCAATGCAAACGCGCAAGATGAAGCAGCTCCCTTTCCTTGTCATATGAAAGGAAGGAGGCACTCGGTGCGATCTTCTTTTGAGGATACTGACCTCAACCTGCGTCCATCATCATCCTACGGCTACCCCAGGCAAGGCCCCCGCACCATAAGGTTTGGGAGGTTTTTTGTTTCGGAGAGCGGGCTTTTCGCAGCCAAGGGGCTCATGCAATCCGGCCTGTTCTCACTGGGGCGGTGTCTCGGTGCTTATGCCCCACGCCCGCACCACTCCGGTGGGTAGAAGATTGACGCGAGCAAGTCTTCTAATATCTCACTTCTAGCTTTCCGTGTTCTTCTTTGAAGATCACCATTGGGTGTCCCCATTCTTCAAAAAACTTCTTTCGCCGCAGGTGCCATCTCTCTCTCTCTACGTGGAACCACAATTCTTTTCTGATTTTGGCCTTCACTTCATGGAGGCACGGAGTCTTGTTCGAGTAGGCCGCTTTTTAGCGGGCCAACCACACCTGATAGTTGACTTCTGCCAGTGTGAAGACAAACAGCTTGCGCCCTTCCTTTGGAAGCGGGTTCAAGTAGCGCACGGTGGGGTATGGGATCCCGGGGAGACCGAACATCTTTCATAGGTTCTAGGAATGCTGCGGGAATTAGGCAATCCAGAAAGATGTGCTTCGCTGTCTCTCGGGCCAACCAGAAGGTACACAAGTCAATATTTCCCGACGTCGCAGAGATGAAGGCGCGCCATCTGATTGGAAAGATGCCTCTTGCGAACCCACCACAGTCTCAGCGAGCATCGAGGAAGTGGGCGGTTATGTACTGCCAACTGGGTCTTCCTGCACATAGCACGTAGCTTGATAGGCGGGCAGGAAGCGGAGGGGTCATCATAATGATAACATCTCTCAGGGGCATGGTTCTTGTATGGTGGCTTGGTTTAACGTCATTCGAGTTTTCCTTCAGGTACTCGTGACTGCGGTTTGGTAAAATGATAGCGATGACCCTGCATGCGGGGTGTTGTGGTGTAGGGCCTTCTCAGTGAATGTTCGCAGCCGTGTAGACAGATAGTACGAAGCCATCTTTTTTTGTTAGCGGCATGTCGCATTCGACGGCTCTGCGAACATACAGTGTCAAGCAGTTGAGGGCAACAGCCAATTAAGGAACACAAGAGCTCTGTATAAGACAATCAAAGATATCACAGGAAGCTTCTGTGCTAAGCTGGGCGTGATAAAGGACAAACGAGGCAAGGACCTCACTGAAGCCTCAGAGATAAAGAAGAGGTGGCAGGAATACACAGAAGAACTGTACACGAAGGACCCGGATGTGCAAACCCAACATAGGACGGTTGTGATTACTGATCTCGAGCTGGGCATCCTGAAGAGTGAAGTTGAATGGGCCTTAGCCAGCCTTGCTAAGAACAAAGCTAGCGGAATTGATGGTATTCCAGCTGAGTTGCTTCAAAACCTCAACCACGACGCTGTTAACACACTGCATACATTATGTCAAAAGATTTGGACAACCCTGCAGTGGCGACAGGATTGGAGGAGGTCAGTTTACATCCCCATTCCAAAGAAAGGCAGTGCCAAAGATTGTTCCAACTACCGCACGATCGCGCTTATTTCGCATGCTAGCAAGGTGATGTTAAAAATCCTGCAAGGTAGGCTGCAGCAGTATGTGGATCGGGAGCTTCCGGACGTGCAAGCTGGGTTTCGCAAGGGCAGAGGAACTAGAGACCAAGTTGCCAACCTTCGCTGGATCATGGAAAAAGCAAGAGAGTTCCAGAAATCCATCTACTTCTGCTTTATTGATTATGCGAAAGCGTTTGACTGCGTAGATCACAGCAGATTGTGGCAAGCTCTCCAAGAAATGGCAGTTCCAATTCACCTCATCTGTCTCCTCAGGAACCTGTATGAAGGGCAAGAGGCCACAGTCAGAACTGGGCATGGTCTTACTGATTGGTTTCCGATTGTGAAAGGAGTGAGGCAAGGCTGCATACTGTCGCCCTGCCTATTTAACCTATATGCAGAGTGCATCATGAGGAAAGCCGGTCTGGACGAGTCTTCAGCTGGAGTGAAGATTGCTGGAAAATATATCAACAACCTTAGATATGCGGATGATACCACTTTAATGGCAGAAAGTGAAGCGGAACTCAAGAGACTTCTGATGCGCGTACAAGAAGAGAGTGAGAAGTTTGGGCTTAAAATGAACATTAAAAAGACGAAGATCATGGCGTCTTGCCCTATCAAGTCCTGGAGCATCAATGGACAAGAAGTGGAAGCTGTGACAGATTTCCTGTTCTTGGGCGCCAAGATTACCTCGGAAGGAGACTGCAGCCATGAAATTAGGAGACGCCTGCTTCTGGGAAAGAGAGCAATGGTTAGCCTTGACCGCCTAGTAAAGAGCAGAGACATTAGTCTGCCAACCAAGATCCGTATAACCCGTGCTATGGTCTTTCCAGTTGTGATGTATGGATGCGAGAGTTGGACTGTGAAAAAGGCTGACCGCCGAAGAATTGGCGCGTTTGAATTGTGGTGCTGGCGAAGCCTCTTAAGAGTTCCTTGGACTGCCAGAAGATCAAATCAGTCGATATTGTCGACCATAAACCCTGACTGCTCATTGGAGGGTCAAATTCTAAAGTTAAAGCTCAGCTACTTTGTTCATCTGATGAGAAGAGAGGAGTCGCTGGAGAAAGATTTGATGTTGGGAAAGGTTGAGGGTCGCCGGAGAAGGGGTAGGCAGCGAACGCGATGGTTAGATGGCATTCTCGAGGCATTGCAGATGAAGCTACGTGATGTTAAGAAGATAGTGAGAGACCGGAAAGCGTGGCGTGACATGGTCCATAGGGTCACGAAGAGTCGGACACGACTGAACGCCTGAACTGAACTGAATGTACATTTGATTTGGAGAGCCCTTGCGAGAATATGCAGATCGGGCAGCCCCAGGCCACCTTTGAATCTGGGCAGGCAAACAATGGCTCGCTTCACCTTATCGGCTGCTCCCTGCCACAAAAAATGACTCATATGTTTCTGAAGCTGCTTTTTCTTGTTAGGGGGGATGTCAAGGATGCTTGCCAGAAAGCTGAGAATATGAATAAAATCAGCATTGTCTTGATGATGGTGGCCTGCGCAGTAAGTGGACATTTTAGAGCACCAAGATTGTGGGTTTTAATCCTTACTTGCATGTCAGCCCTATTTAAATTTATGGGAGCTGGACCAGAAGAATCTTCCGCGAAGAGAGAGTATGATTGCTTACGAACATATCGAGCGCTTACGGAATAGACTTTAGGCAGTGGTTTAGAACGAATGTAAGTTGATAACCTTGATTTCCAATGTTATCTGGAAGATTTGAATGACTGTGTATAGCGTGGTCCGCAATGACAATATCACAATTTAGTTGCTCACGATGTGCAAATTTGTTATTCTGAAATCTTTACTTTCGTTTAGTAGATTTTCTATCAATAATAATCATAATAACTGGTATAAAATAAATTCAAGCACGACCCTTCACAGCCGGTCGATGTAAATGTTATAGGCGTTACAATAGTAATAATAATAATTTGTTTACAGGAAGTACCTGTCACACATTATATATATATATATTTAAGGGATAGTTGACACAGCTCGTCCGGCCAAAACGCTATCGGCGTCATAGTAGTATTAGTTTGCTCTGGTTTGGTTTGCGTTGTTTAAATTCCCAAAGCGACTGAGGCTATTAGAGACGCCGTACTACACTCCCGACATTTCTATCACCTGTCGTTTTTTAACGTGCACTGACATCGCACATCACATGGACGCCTAGCTTTTCGCTGTCGGAAGCATTATTGTCGGAATATTTCGGTGCGTCGATATAGACAGCTGTTCGATCTGCTGTATATTTTTGCGCAGAGACTTAGCCCTATCCTTACAGCGAGCGACATGAAATTTTGGGTGCACGTTCTTAGGGAGAGGGTACCGAAAAGGTTAACGTGGATGCGAGGCGGAAGCTGAGCCTCGTCAGCGAAGTTGCTTCGAATCCCATTCCAACCTTGATGAGTATGCGACGTCCCATGGGGATGTCGGTGAGGCGCTCATACTTAGAGGCGAGATGAGCTTCCACGAGCTCTGTTAAAGGATTATAGACCCTAATGCCAGGCCCCGCCGTGGTGGTGCAGTCGTAAGATGCCCGACTACTGTGCCGGAGTACCCGGGTTCGATCCCGCACGCGGCAGCTGCGTTTTGATGCCGGCGAAACAAAGAGGCGTCCGTATGCTGTGCTATTTAGAAGCACATTAAAGATCCCCGGGTGGTCGAAATTACTCGCTAGCCTTCCACTTCTGCTCCTCTTTCTTTCTTTCCACTTTTGCTCCCATCTTCCTCCCTTCCCTTACGGTGCAGTTCAGGCGTCCACAGAAACAGGTGGTACAGATACTGTGCCTTTCCCTTCCTGTGGAATAATTATTATAATATTAATTGCAGTGAGGTGCAGAGCCGTCTTGTATGCCTTTTGCTAGATGTAAGCAGATAAATGAAGGGGAAATGACGGTGCTCGTTATAATACATGAAGAAAAGAAGCCTACAGTCGGCGAGGCCAAGGAAAGCATTGGTGATGGTACTTTGTATTTTTTTTAATTTTTACTTGAATAATCACAGAAATTAGTAATGTAATCTGTTTAGGGGAAAGATAATTAAACACAAAGTGGAAGAAACGACTACGTTCCGATAGTGGGAACCGAACCCACGACCTCCGACCCACGACCTCCACGACCCACGAACCCAGGACCTCCGACCTTGCAGCTTACGGGGGCCTCGGTTCTGGCTGTCTTGAAGCCATAGTTAGCGTAAGAGGGTTCTAGCACAGCGTTCGCCCTCACTCCTGATCACGTTCTATGTGACGCTGGCGGTAACATAGGACGTACCACGTCCGCCGCTATGGTTGAGGGTGGCGCTGGTGAACACTCTCAAGGTTCGTATACAGACAACATAAATACCCAAGAAAGTAGGAGAGGGGACAGCGGCCCATGTAGCTGAGTTGAAAGAGCACTGGACGCGATATTCGGAGGTCGCGGGTTTGGTTCCCACCACCGGCACGTTGTATTTTCTTCTAATTCGTGTTTAATTATTTTTCCCCTAAACAGATTACATTACTAATTTCTGTGATTATCCAGGCAAAAATTAAAACAAAAAATACAAAGTACCATCTCCAATGCTTTCCTTGGCCTCGTCGACTGTTGGATTCTTTCCTTCATGTATTGTAACGAGCACCCTCATTTCCCCTTAATTTATCTGCTTGCAGCTTACGGGGGTCTCAGTTCTGGCAGTTTTGAAGCCATAGTAGCGTAAGAGGGTTCTAGCACAGCGTTCGCCCTCGGTTCTGATCACGTTCTACGTGACACTGGCGGTAACATAGGATGTTCCACGTCCGCGCTATGGTTGAATGTGGCGCTGGTGAACACCCTCATTGTTCGTATACAGACAACATAAATACTCAAGAAACTAGCAGTGGGGACAGCGATGTATTTGTACCAATTCATGCAATAAAAAAAAAAGCCGATGTAGCTCAGTTGGAAGAGCACCGGACGCGATAATCGGAGGTCGTGATCGGTTCCCACCATCGGCACGTTGTTTTTTCTTTTACTTTGCGTTTAATTATCTTTCCCCTAAACAGATTACATTACTAATTTCTGTGATTATCCAAGTGAAAATTAAAAAGAAAATACAAAGTACCATCCCCAATGCTTTCCTTGGCCTCGCCGACTGTTGGCTTCGTTCCTTTTGCTAGATGTGACTCGAAATACCCAAGAGTAGCTTTGGCCTTGTGGCTCGGAGTCCAGCGGAAGGCATCATCAGTCCCGGCAAGTAACAAGGCGTCGAATAAACAAAAATAAATTTTAATACGACATCACGTAGAAATGGCCAGAGAAGCAGACGCGAAGAAAAAAACTGACACCATCACAAAGCAGGTGCCTCGGCGACGTCTCCGTCATCTATGCATCGTGTAAATAAAGCAAGGTGATTACTTCGAGTCCTCCAAACACTTTGTCCTTGAGGTTTGAAAAGCATTATGGCGCGTTCTTTAAACCAAACCTGAAAACGTTAGGACGGAAAACTCTTATTGCTGAAATGAACCCCGCATACCCACTAGACTGCTATGTCAAGGGACCCCACCAGTAACCCCTGGCAAGGTGTTCTGTGGAAATAAACTGAGCGCTAACTTTGTCGATGTAGTCCTGATGTTCGGAATCCGATAAATTTGATGCTTAGTGATATAATTTAGCTTACGGTAATCGACACAAGGACGAAGGGCCTTGCCCGGCACGGGCAGTGAAGCAGGCCCAAGGACAAAACACGCTCATAAAGGTGGTGTCTTGGCGTCATCTGTATGTCGTGTCTTCGTCCTCTCTCGCAGCGGAAGCATCCGTGCTTTTTATATGCTCGGCATCTCCAGATGGAAAGGGTGGATTCGCGCTAGCAAGCTTTGCTTAATCAGTCACGGCGGCTTGGAGGAACCCCTTGTTATTGAGCGAGGACAATGCTCTCTCGCTCGAGCGATGTGCTTGGCCAGCATTCGAACAACAGGCACGCACACATAAGACGACACGTGTAGATTGAACACGTCAGAGTATGTCTGCAGGAAGAAGCGTTGGGCGTCCGAAAGCACAGCGCTGAAATTGCCAAAATGACCGCTGCTTTGACTGATGCTCTTCCTTTCGCTGTATTTTTCTGCGGCCGTATCGGCTGTCGCGCTTATCGTTAGCCAATTGTAACACTATAGAATAAGGCAGCCAACACTGTATCATCCTCACAGCTAAGGTAGACATCATTGATAGTAAATGGCACCCGACTGATAACAAACGCCTGGAGTATACATCGTAAGCCAGCCTCCCGCATGCATTTATGTTTGTTAGCAAAGCACTGAATTAGAGCAAGGGTGTGCAATCCGCAGTACCCCAATGATGGACACTCCGTGCATAGGCTGGCCGCTGGCAGTAGTGCAGCTGGACGGGTTATCGAAAAAGCCGGGTTCACCTTGGTTTATGAGCAGCTCGGAATTCTAAGGAGACCATGAGATCTACGTGGCATTCCAGCTACGTGGCATTCAGTGGCATCCAGCGCTTGCTGAATTATGGATTCAATTTCGGCATCGTTGCCTGCTGAAACCCACAGGCTGATATCGTCCGCGTATAAGGTATGGGAGCAAGGCAACATTGAAGAGGAAAGGGGAGGCTACTGATACTTAGGGCGTGTCATTTCAGCAGAGGGTAATAGGGCCGAAAAATAAACTGCAAAACATACTTCAGCTGTATGGCTGGAGAGAAACATGCTTATATATTCGTAGGTGTCGTAGTCGCGATTTAGTAGGGAGAGGTTAGTGAATACCTGCGTGGGAGACGTTGTCCAAGGCTTTGGTTACGTCAAGCCCCAAAGATTTGGTTATGTCAGTCCCTAGGATACCCTCGTGCCAGCTCTGGTAAAGGAGCACAAATGTTATACTAGGGCTTGCCATACCCAAAGCCTTTGACGTCTACCATGCGGCTATTTTCAGTAACCTCTCCCTCATCATTCTGCTCTATCCTTAGCGTCGTATTCGACAACGCATTCCTTTCCTCATCTTGCAGACTGATTGGAAAAGAGCTGCTGTGGCCTCGCAAACTTGCGACCACCTTGATGTCATAGGCATTGTGGAACTGCCTGTACGCTCCTGGTGGCTATATCGCAACTCGTCACATGGGCTGCAGTGGAGGTGGCGGAAGGAGGCCTCCTTATCTCTGTCTTTTTTGTATATCTATGTTGGTGAACTCGCCTTGCGTTTTTCCTTGCTTAACACTGATGTTAGCTACCACCAGTGCCCCGTGAACTGTTGATCTCGTGTTGCGTGCCGTGACTCTGTGTTGGTACGTATATTAGTTTTTGCTGTGCACTTCTAAGTGTCACACTTGCCATGGCAACATGTGAAGCCCAGTTTGGCTGTCGTGGAGTACGGATGTCTATTTCTTCTTGCACGCTGCCGTTCGGCGGGCCACGTTACGTCCATGGCAGCCACGCCGACACAACACCGCTGGCCGACGACGGGCGCGCATTGAAATGCTGCGAATATGCGTGCTGTTATGATATTGGAAGTTTTTCTGGTTAGTCTGATTCAACGTTCAAAGCAAAAGGTGAAAACGGCCGCAAGGCATGGAGGTGCATGGTGTGGCGTCCATCAAAGGCCAAATTTATTGAGGTAGTGACAGACCAACCAAGCGTAGTGATATTGGAATATGTCTGGCAGACATAACTAAGAGGTTTGATGCTCATGTGGAGCTTCCCGTAAAGTTGAAGATAAGTCCTCAATTGAGCTGATCACAGCAAAGTATTTAGTATTTTGTGTTTATTTATTTGAAGCGCATTTCATTTTTTGCACTTCAGGAAGGAGGCCAAAAGGCACGACGCCTGACGTGGGCCTTCCTCCCTGGGGGAAGCAAATTGCATTTGGCACATGTATACAAAACAAGCAAATACAATATGTGTAGCGGCCATCATGACATCAGTTTCCACAAGCACATGAAACGAAATCCATTACAAAAATAACAATACCTGAACCTAAGGTGTTCTGAATAAATAAGAAAAAAAAAAACAACGACATGAAACCATAGCAAGCCACGATTGCTGGCACAGCAATCTACGATGAACATACAAGAACGAAAAACTGTACAGAGCATGTTACAGTAAATTAAGATTTCTTGAAAAGAAGCAATGATGAAATACAGGAAGTTATAAAAGGAAAGAAAGAATCATGTTCACTGATATGAATACACAGTATATCACAAGATGTACCGAAACGTCATGCAGTCAGCAGTGCAATCACCTTTCTCTTGTAAATTTTTTTACTTTTACATTGGTACAAGAGGTCATGGACATTTCTGTTTTCACTTAAAAGGGCAGTCATTTGATATTTAATCGTTTTAAACCCGTAATTCGTTCTTGCTTTTGGTGTTCTTATTTCCATATGCCGAAGGTGATATGGATTTTGAGGTAGTTCTGGCGTTACAAAAAACTAAGGTTCAGAATGAATTGTAGTATACGTATCAAGCGCTAGCCGAGTTTTTAACTGAAAGATGGTTAATAGCCCTGAAGCTGTTCCACCACTGGTCCGTGCTTTCTAAGTAAGCTAGGCTAGCAGTTGCTGTAATGGCCTTTTTCTGTAGCAGAAACAAAGCATTTTAATTAGCCTGTGTTGTATCGCTCCATACCAGCAGACAATAGTGAAGATGCGATTGAATTAAACTGAAATAAAGTTGGTTTTTTAGCCATATTGGTAATAGAAGCCTAAATTTGTTTAGAAGGCCCACAGATCGCGAAATCTTTTTTCTTACTTGATTAATATGGTCAGTCCACAGCAGGTATTCATTAAATATAACTCCAAGAAATTTTATTGATATAACAGGCTGTATAACGTTTGAATTGGATAGTATAGTTGGCTCATCTCCTATGACTTTATTTTTAGCTCGGAATATTACATACTTCGTCTTCGTGATGTTTAATTCTAACCTATTGGCCCGCAACCATAATGAGAGATTTTCTAACCAGATATTTGCTTTACTCTCTATAGTTTCTAAACTCGCGTCAGTAAAGAAAATATTTGTGTCGTCGGCGTATAAAACTGTTTCGGAGCAAGGAGGGATATTAATAATATCGTTTATGTGAAGTAGGAATAGAATGGGACCCAGTATTGAGCCCTGTGGCACACCAGTGCGCATAAGGCCGTAGCTGGAAGGTATGTCGTTGATCATTGTAAATTGCACTCTGGATGACAAGTAGCTCTCAAGAAGACTAAGGGCTGAGCCTCGTACCCCGTAGAATTCCAGTTTGCGTAGTAAAATTTCGTGACAGACTGAGTCGAAGGTTTTTCTAAAGTCTAAAAATAGCCCAGGTGCAAACATTCTATTTTCGATGTTATAGATTATTTTGTCTTTTATGAGAAGTAAAGCTTTTTCCGTAGATTTGTCCTTCTGAAATCCAAACTGTTCTTTGGCCATAGCTCTGGTCTTAGCGAGGTACGAAATAAGGCGGGTGTTGATAACTTGTTCGGCAATTTTCGCGAAGACGGGCAGAACGGATATTTAGCGATAATAATTAGGATCGTTGTAGCTTCCTGTCTTATGTATCACGCAAACTCTCGCAATCTTTAATTTCTCTGGAAACTTGCCTTCTTTGAGCATTTGGTTGCATATATGTGACAGCAAAGGTGCGATAATATCGGATACAGCTTTCACTGCCTCACCCTTAATGTTTTCAGCACCAACGGAACAATTATTGTTTAGACACATCATATACCTAGAAATTTCGGCTGTTGTTGGTGGGGAGAGAAACATTGAGCATTTTGGACTGACTTGAAGAAATGACATTGGATCAGTGCACGTCGTTTGTGCGGCCTGATTTTCACCAACCGTCAAGAAGTGTTCGTTGAACATGTCTGATAAGTGACGACCTCTGAGGTGGACACCATCTACCACAATTTCTACTGGAGTTGGTTGAGATCGTTTAGATATTAAGTTGTTGTATGACCTCCATATTTGATTTGGGGCATGTTTATTAGCAAATACTTTTGCGTAATATTCCTGTTTGGCGGTTTTCAAATCGGTGTTGAGTTTATTCCTTACAGTTTTATACAGTTTCAGTAATATTCATGTCCCTACACTTTAAAAAATCAGCAAAGAGATTGTGTTTCTGCCTTATTATTTTGTACAGCTGTTTTGTGACCCACGGTTTTTTAGACTTTTTGTGTTTAGAGCTGCGAACAAGAGGAAAGGCGGCATTATAGGCATTTTGAAATATTTCTTCAAAGACATCGTAAGAGCGACTAGGATCCATTTCATTAAAAACATTTGACCAGTCGACTTCTGAGATCATGCGTTGAAAACAATTTATTGTTTAGCCATTAATTTTTCGATAAAAATGATTAACTGGGTTTCTAGAAAATGTTTTCCTCGAATGGAGCAGAAAAATAAAAAATGGAAGATGGTCACTGACGTCGCATGCCATCACACCCGACTTGACATCGTTTGGTAAAAAGTCAGTGAAGCATAAATCGAAAGCAGTACCGGTACTTGCGGTGATTCTTGTAGGCATGCAGGTTTATAACATTTGTGCAACTGTAGGTGGACATAATAGCAATAAAGTTCTTGGATGCAGTACTTTCAGTTAATATATCGATGTTAAAATCGCCCAGGACGACAACAGATTGGCTATGTCCTGTAAGCGAGTGAAGTACACTGTCGAGGTAAGAAAAAGCGTTTAACGTTCCCAGACGGTGGTCAGTAAACGACAATTATAAGAACATAACAAGATTCTGCAACAAGTTCTTCAAAATCATAATCAACAACGGAAAATGTCGGTAGACCGGCATGTGATACACCATCACGAAAATAGAGAGAGACACCTCCGCCTTTTTTGCTATCTCTGAACAAAGACACGTCAGAATATTTTTCAAATTGAACAACATCAAGTGAATCAGTGAACCACGTTTCTGTAAATGCTAAAACATCAAATTTATGGGCAAGTGAATTGAGAAAAGTGTAAAGGGCGTCTCCTTTATTTCGAAGGCTTTGCGAGTTTAAGCAAAATAAAGAAAATGTCTTATTTGGGTGGGAAGGTAATCCCACTACTGTGCTGTTAAAATCACCTATCGCGTAATAGCTGTAGTTTTCTGAAAGTGCTCCGTAGTCCATACTGCCAGAAAATAAAGAAGCAGAAGCTCAATGGATTAAGGTTCACTCCTCCAATTCATCGCTTTCAGCCCGAGTCGTTTCCTTGATGTTGCACAGATCTGCCTCGCATGCAATGCGCAAAATGGGTTCTCCGGGGCCCTTGCGGACCATCACCTTACCGTTCTTCTGCCATGTGAAGCGATAACCCATTTGCTTTGCCCTTGTGCGTGCCAGCCACAAAAGATGCTTGTTTCGTCGGGTAAGGTTATCGTAGAAGCGGATATCTGAACCACTATCGAAGACTTGCCTACCCTTGTCCTTCCAGTTCTCTTTTGTTTTCCTAGAAACGAACCTTACAAGGATGGGAGCCTCACGCCCCTTTTTTGCGGAAAGACGGTGGATGCCGTCAATATCGTCCTCGTAAAGAGAACAGACACCAAGGGAAGCAGCCAGCTCATTGATTTTAGACAAGAGGTTTTCATTTTCTTCCAATTTGAGCCCATGTATCTCGAGATTCTGCCGTCTGCCATACTGTTCAAGTTCGTTAACTTGATCCTTTAAATCTAATATCACCTTCGAACTGCCGGAGTCTTCGACTGCTCCAAGACGTGCCTTGATGTCTGTTAGTTCAAGGTCCTGCTTGGTTTGACGCTGAAGCACTTCATCATACTTATCAGACATGAGTCCAATAGACTCTTGTACATCAGTTACTATTCGCTTCAACTCGGCAAGTGCGTTCGCCATCTCAACTAAAGGCCTCAGAAGGCATAGTTTTTTTGCATATCTGATACGATAGTCATTAGTCCCTGTTGGGAGAACTCCTGCTGTTCGCTATTTGTGTAGCTATTCACCGGGGAGGAGTCATCTGAACAACTTTGTTTGCTAGACTGCCGCGCAGTGCGCTCTGACACCACGATACATGTCCGACATTTCCACTGCGTAATGCTGCTATCAGCCTTTTTATTTTTGTAGACTGGCTGTTAGACCTGAACATGCTTTTCTGATGTGGTAGTTGAATTCACACGTTGCACAGGTTACAAATGGGTCTTTGGGCGGGATAATGGCAAGAAAGACACAGGTCAGGGTCCTTAAGTCCCGTAGGGTTAAACATAGCTATCACTAAGCAGTTGCACCCGGCAGCAGCAGCAGATGCAAACAAAAAAAATAATAAAAGAAGCAAAGCCACCAACCTGCGAAGTGGAAGAAATGCGTCAGGCACTTCAAGACAAGCGTCGTCGATGTGCTACTGCTGCTACTGCCGAATGCAAATGCGGAGCGGTGCTTCCCAGTATTGCCGAAGAAACCTCGGTAGTTCAAACGACGTAGCTGGGGCCAATGGGAGCAATCCAGATACGGTAGATGTTAGAAGCAGATATGATCAGCAATCTTGGTAACCCTGCTCCGGCGTCGGCAGGACATTTTTCAGGCGCAGCACAGCCGTAGTGGAGCCATGCGTCAAGGGTTGAGCTCGAGCGGAGGCCCAGCCGTAAAACTGCGAAGTGGAAGAAATGCGTCAGGCACTTCACGACAAGCGTCGTCGATGTGCTACTGCTGCTACTGCCGAATGCAAGTGTGATAAAACTCTCAGTAGACAAGTTCAGCAAGGAAGGGACATTGGTAACTTGAGCAAACGTGTGAGTAAGCTCGAGGCTGGGTGTACTTCAAGTGACATTGAACAGCTAAAATTGACTTTGAGCGACCTTTAATGGCGCAGCAGAAATCTCAATGTAGAAGATCACGGTATCCCAGTAACAGAAAGGGAGGACCTGTTGTGTAAACTGAATGAGGTAGATGAGACTATTCAGCTTCTGGAGTGGATAAAGAATGATGTTGGCACTATTCACAGACTTCCCACAAAGCAAAACAAAACCATGAAATTGTTATCCAGTTTTCCCAGCAATAAAATCGCGACTTGTCGTTGGAATATCGAAAATAACTAAAAAAAGTACATTGGCAGGGTCAATCACTGATAACATAACTCACCAGAACAGAGAACTGTTGCGTTGCACAAGATTTTCTCGCAAAGTCAGACAGGCCGCAAATCCGGACTTGCCGTGGGACCTCAGTGATCTCTGAGAAGTGAACTTCATCAGTGACAGGGAACCTTTACGTCTTTCGACACGCTGGCTTAAAGCGTTTCGCACTTGAAACAAGGCTCTTCTGAGTTTTCGCGTGTGCAGGCCACGACTCGTTTTCAGTTTTGAACCCCGTGAAACACGGTAACTCGAACCACCTTTGCAGGCTGAAGCGTTCGAAACTATTTTGCCCCAGAAGGAGCGCAGCGGGGTTTGCGGAGCCTCTTCCAAGCGCACACCCCTGTGAGAGCCGTGCGCCAGGCCGGGGGACGCTTGTACCCATTTTACCGAAGCGGTGGCCTTGTGGTAGAGCATCCGCCTCGCATTCGGGAGGTACCGGGTTCGACCCCTGGTGCCGCCGGTTACCCACCGGTTTTTAAATGGGTACAAGCTTTCCCCCGGCCTGGTGCTCGGCTCTTCTGGGGTGAAATGTTTGGGAAAAGGGGTCACGGCCCAAATAGTTGCGCCGATGTGGCAGTGATTCGTTCCGCCATCGGACAACAATAAGTCCGCCTTGCGCGGCAACAGCCCATTATGTGGCCCTTTTTTTTTGGGCTCGAAACCCTTGTGACAGCTGCCCACACCCAGTTTGTTTTCTTTTAGCCCTACCTGACCTGTGAGAACCCGACCTTTGCAGGTCATTAGTTGTTCGAAACTTTAAGCCCTGTAAGGAGCACAGCAGGGTTAGCAGAGCCTCTTCCAAACGCACACCCGTGAGAGAGCCGGGCGCCGGGCCGGGGGACGCTTGTACCCAATTTACCGGTGGGTGTCCGGCGGTGGGCAGCAATAAATATAAGTGCTCACGGAATTTCAACAGCAAAATTCTTGTCAGGAAACGGGAAGGCCATAGCGCCATTATAATTCGCTGCACCGCAAACCTTGAAAGACTGTGATATGATTTGGTCTGGTAATCCATTCGTTTATTTTTTCCACAAATGCTTCCTTCTTTCACTCCTCAAATAGACTTGTGAAATCTTAGTAATGTACTGAATCCTAATGGTTAGCGATGCCTCAACTGTATTCGCTGTTAACGTAGATCTGGAAGAAACAATTGCGGTGAACTAGATTACCTCCTTACTGCAGTGCAAACACGAACTGACGTCATGTTTTCAGAACGTTGGCTTGGTTCGCCTCGGAAGAGGATGTGCATACGCTTCACACGTATAAATCGTATTACATAAACCATGCTGACAAAACGGGTGCTGACAGAGCAATGCACGTCTCAAACTTAATTGATTCTGAGCTGTTGTCTGAAGTTTCTTGTATTTCTCCCTTCTATGAAACGCTCGTAATTAGATGTGATAACACAACATTCTGTGCATGCTACCGTCCTCATTCGACCAAAGATCAGTTATTCTTTTCTTTTCTCAAGTTGTTTCTAGAATTTGTAGATTCGGAAAAATATCACTTAATTCTTTATGCTGACTTGAATATAAACATGCTGGTAAAAATTATGCAAATCCAGAGCTACAATCTTTGTTAGACAGTCATTCCTGTCAAAATACCATACCGTCAGCGAAACGAAAAACCGCACGATCTGCTACACATTTAGACTGGTTTGTAACAAACTTTGGTTCACATCACCACATAATATCTCTTTATTTCCTTAAAGGCCTCTCTTGGATGCAAAACATATGGTGTGGGATAACAGACATGAAAAAATACAAGCACAGGGCATTGCGTTTTAAAATAATTCTTACGGCTTCGAGAAATGAACATTGGCATGAGAGGGGGGGGGGGGACTTCATGGGGAAAGGCATTGCTGGTCCGCCATTGCTCGGGGAACAAAATTCTGAAAATGTTTTTGGTCGAGCAAATGGTCTATTTATTTGAAACGGACGCGAAGCGCAAAGTGATACGTGAGTGCAATTTACAATGTAAGGAGCCTGATTGAGTGAACTGCTTCAAATTTTGTGCAATAAACAAAGACTGGCAATGCGGCGTCGAAGTAAAAGGTTTTCAAAGTAGAATTTTTTTTTGGAGATAAAACGCTGATGAATATGAGGAGTATGCGTGATGTACGAAACGGATGGCACCATTTTGAACTTATTCAAGCGTATTTGTCAGGTATATCTGAGATGGGTTTCATATTGCACTGGCATACTCAACTTTTGATCTGTTTAGTGTTTTATATACCAGACGTTTTACTTTTTGGGGCGTATGACGTTGGGGATGTTTTATGAAGTTGAAAACCTTTTTGCAGATGATATAATGTTATTTACGTATGTGCATCAAGCAATTTCTCAACACAGGGTTTTCCCAAGGTACTTATATATTTCGACGCGTTCTGTAGAAGCATTAGCAACTTCATATGAAAACAAATAAGAGGATTTTAATGACGAGCAAAATATATGAGTTTGCACTTCTTAGCACTTAGTCATTAGCCAGCGATCGCATCAGGTAGGTCATTTATATATATTATAAACAGGAGAGGGGCGACCACAAATCATTGCGGGAGGCCAGATGTTACAAGGATCGTTTGAGGCTTTTTTTTTTTTTAATATAGACGAACTGTGAGCGGTTAACAAGCAACTCTTTATTACATTTTAGAATGTTGGGATGCAAGCTTAGAGAGGCTAGTTTCAGTGGTAAGCGTTTGTGAGGCACCTTGTAAAATACATTTGCGAAGTCTAAGAATGTCTGATTGAATAACAATTTATTTCCAGTGATATATAGGAAATGGGCATCGGGTACAAAGCTGCAAGGATAGCCTGAGATATGCCCGAGGCACAGTAAATGTGAAGCAACAAGATTATGCAGTACTAAACGAGCGCAAATATATAAATAAAACAGCACTATAAAACTAGGACAGTGAATTAACGGCCAGCGATGGTCTAAAAGTATGGACGCAATATGGCAAAAGGTTATGAAAATGAAGTGACTATTCTCATGCCGACGTTCGCTGAAGGAAGGAGCGGAAGGTACATAAAGAAAGTGCGGTATTGATGAAATATAGATTAAAGTCCATAATTGAGGAGGTAAATATTTTTGGCATGTGTATACTGCAAATATTTAGTAGGCATGTTAAAATAAATCGAAGGCTCTGGTTACCGTATGACGTCCTCGTTCGATGAACGTCCCGTATTTATTTACTTCTGGTATGAAAGCGTTCTTCGTAAGGCTTACGTCAAGCAATAGTCTTTAAAAAGTCACTTGATCATTGAAGTGAAAATTTAGGGCAGTGCAGCAAACGATAATCAAACATAGTTTGCAGACGATGGATCCCATATTATGGAAATATTGTTTCTGTGTGAGTAGTGTAACATGCACCAGCGATCAGTCTAATTGCCTTCTTTTGGACACCGAGAAAAAGATTTGCTTTGGACGTATAACCGCAAACTAGCTGACAGTAGTGTATGTGGGATTGAATTATGGAATGGTAAATAAGAAGCTTGTGCTTTGGGGAAATTCGTTTCGAAGTCTCGAGAGGAAGCCTACAGATCTAGTAAGCTTGCTTTCAATATACATTGTATGATGAGAGCACCTCATGTGAGTGTTGAATCCAACATCGAGCGATTTGAACTTGTCTACAATTTCAATAATGTTATTTCCTAGATGCCGAGTATTGTTTACAGTAATATCCAGCCTAAAGGGCCGAGAAAAGAAGGCTTTGGTCTTGTTAAAGTTCATACCAAATCAAAATGGTTCATACCAAAATGGTTCATACCAAATCATTAGGTATGAACCATTTTTGGAGAGCACAAAGAACATGATTTGCAATATTGATTAGCCCTTCAGCAGAAGAGCCCCTGACAAAACAACTTGTGTCGCCAGCGTACTGAATACAAATTGTATGCTAGGCTGTGCTCACAAGATCGTTAGCATAAACATTAAAGAGAAACGGGCCGAGAAGTCTACCTTGCGGGACACCACATTGAATCAAAAGAGAGCTAGACTTGTGATTATTGACCGATACCACCTGCTGGCGCATGTTTAAGAAGGAAAGAGTTGAAAGGAAAGACCCCGCACAACATAGCTTTCAAGTTTACAGACTACTATTTAATGATTAAGAAGGTCGAAAGCTTTTGTAAAGTCGATATAAATGCCAATAATCACACATTTAGTTTCGATATTATATAAAAAATTTCTTCTTGCAAGAGTAAAGCAGATTCAGTGGACGTGCACTTACGAAATTTAAACTGACTGGTATTTATTATCGAATCACAATGCTGGTTACTACGATCTCGGTTAGTGTGCAGGTCCGAAGTGAATATTGCTAGTTGTGTTTCGCACGAGAAATCCTTTCAAAAACCATGCTGCGCAGAATGAAAGAAGCTGTTTGAGTCCTGGAAGACATCCCTTGTTGGAGCTGGTACCTTATTTCATAGTGTTAGCGACCACCTACCTACTGTAATGTAAGTTATTCAGTTCATTGAAACAAAAAAAATGAATACACTCCGCATTTTCTTACCGCGCTATTATTGCTAGAACGCTTTGCCTGTTCAGAGGTGGCCTTACTGCAGCCTGTTTTAACAATGTCTTCACAGAAAATGATCCGGGTAGAACATACGATACATTTCTACGCACGTTGTCTGATATATACTACGCGCGTTTCCCAAAAAGTCATTTAAAAAAGCGGACAGAATTTGACAACCATGGATAAGCGAGGAATTGCAAAAGCTTGTGAAACTAAGAAATCTAGTCGCATAAAACATTTATACGCGGTAAAACTCTGGAAGCCCTCAAACATACAAAATTTACAGAAATTTAGTCACTAAATACCTTTGTCCTGCAAAACCAGCAATAAGATAACCTATTCAACTAGACAAAAAGGGCGCACAAGGATTGTTTGGACATCACTTAACATTGTAATAATGAAACTACGTCACAAACCGGAACACAGTTACAAGGTCCTCAACTAGCTAATGCCTTATACCGCGAATAACCGCACGGAGGTCAGAGTCGGCAGTGGAACCAAAGGAAGTGGGATCAGGCTGCAGGCGTATTTACTGTAGGTCGTCAAGGCGTTGACAAGTCGATATGATGGCGTCGGTGGTGGTAGGGTTCTACACGGCCAGGGCGTAAAGGTGAGTAGCCTAATACCTTTAAGGACGTGCCGAATCCACTCGGCCTCTGGCATGGTGTCATTTATGCGCCGGCAAAGTGCAAGAACATCTTCTATATAAGACGCATAGGTCTCATTGGACGCTGAATTCGGGCTTTTAGCTTCTTCTTGCCGTTTTCTGTGTGAACAGTAGGAGCGCTGAAAATCTGGTGGCGCAGTGGTTACGGCGCTCGACTAGTGTTCCCAAGGACGCGGGATCAAATCCCGGCCTCGGCGGCTACTTTTCGATGGAGGCGAAAAGCAAGGCGCTCGTGTGTTGTGCGATGTCAGCGCACGTTGAAGAACCCGAGGTGGCCGAAATTTCCGGAGTCCTCCACTACAGCGTCTCTATAGCCTGAGTTGCTTTGGGACGTTAAACCCCCCATACCAAACCAAACCAAAATCTGGGGTAACTTTTGTTTAAAGGTAGCCCAGTCCAGAATTGTCGATTCATGGTTTAGGAACCACATTTTGGCCACATCCGTCATTAATTAGTTTAAGAGAATCGTCCCCCCAGTTGACAGCACAGACCCGGACGTAGCTGTCGAGCCAGTCATCAGCGTCATCGCCGCGAAGATCGGCGAATCTCTACGGGTCGTGCTGACGGCTTCTCACAGTCCGAGTGGCAAGCGGAGCTGGGGCAGAGTTGAAAGAACCGAGAACAGAGGAATGGCCCTCTTGGGTAGTGACGATGGTGGTCGAGGTCAAACGGCGGCAACAACGGAGCTCCGGGTAGATGCAGTTGACGAAGCAGCGAGGAAATGAAGGCGCACGTCCCCAACGTGTAAGGTAACGCAAAGGTCGGGCTCGGATCAGGTTTTATAGGACACCTGAAGCCCTGGTCGCACAATGGAGCGAAACACACTCCGCGATGATGATGGGTATCTACAAGAGAGGGCAGAATGAAGATAAAGCAGCATGATCACCCGTGTGAAAGATGAAGCGGCACGCAGTGCTCTTAACATATATAACGTCCGGTGTACGCTCCATGAAAAGAAACATTTGATGACTCTACGTTTCGACTGGAGGACCGATCTTTTTCAAAGACAAAAATGTCGGTTCTTCAATCGCAACGTCGAGTCAAATAAAATGTTTTTCTTTAAAGAAGCGTACACCTCGCTTTCTGGGCAACACAACCTCAAGTTTGCTTGTGCGAGAGGACTGCACCACGCGCACCTCTCCAAGCAGCGAAATTCAACGGCTCTGGTCGGGAGCAACACCGCCGCGGCGCCTTGCCTGACCGTGCAACAGAGGCTGTGTGTTCTTTCTGTCTCCGTGTACCGCTCGGGCCCGTCGTGCTCTTTTTTCTCTCGACAGCGGCGTGTGCAGCAAATGCTCAGCGGCAGCACCACGCGCTGGTTATGTTCTGTTGTGGGCATTTGTGTGACATTTGAAACGGAATCGCGGTTGCCTAAAAGCGGCGATGCGCCCTGCTTTCCTGATAAGGTGCATTCCCCTATTGCTTGCGTGTTGTGCACTGAAATTCTGGCAGGTGGCACGAATTGTATATGCAAGTAAAATATGAGTTCACAAGATCACGACTCAACACCTGTATCTAGGAAGTAATTTTAATGTAATTTTATTATTGCATCGTTTACGGCGAAAATACAGAGCACGCTGGCCGTCCTTCACAATGCGGTCACCACTTGCTCGGCCCCAGTAAACCGATTGATTGATTGATTGATTGATTTATAGGAAGGGAAAGACGCGGTAACAGTCTCACTTGTTTTTTCTTTGGACACCTCCACCGCGCCGTAAGGAAAGGGAGGAATGTGGGAGTGAAAGTGGAAAGAGAGAAAGAGGAGCCGTAGTGGAGGGCTGCGGATTAATTTCGACCAACTGGGGATCTTTAACGTCGGCTGACATCGCACAGCGCACGGACGCCCCTTCGTTTCGCCTCCATCGAAACGCAGCCGCCGAGGTCGGGTTCGAACCCGGGTACTCCGGCACAGTAGTCGGGCGTCTTACCACTGCACCACCCCGGCGGGGCCACCTTCGCTGCCTTGTTTGATTGATTTATAGGAAATGAAAGGCGCGGTTACTGTCTCACTTGTTATCTGTGGACACCTCAACCGCGCTTTCAGCGAAGGGAGGGAGGTGGTAGTGAAAGTGGAAGAGAGAAAGAGGAGCCGTAGTGGAGGGCTGCGGAGTAATTTCGACCACCTGGGGATCTTTAACGTGCGCTGACATCGCACAGCACACGGACGCCTCTTCGTTTCGCCTCCATCGAAACGGAGCCGCCGAGGTCAGGTTCGAACCCGGGCACTCCGGCACAGTAGTCGGGCGTCTTACCACTGCACCACCCCGGCGGGGCCACCTTCGCTGCCTTGTTTGATTGATTTATAGGAAATGAAAGGTGCGGTTACTGTCTCACTTGTTTTCTGTGGACACCTCAACCGCGCTTTAAGGGAAGGGAGGGAGGTGGTAGTGAAAGTGGAAGAGAGAAAGAGGAGCCGTAGTGGAGGGCTGCGGAGTAATTTCGACCACCTGGGGATCTTTAACGTGCGCTGACATCGCACAGCACACGGACGCCTCTTCGTTTCGCCTCCATCGAAACGGAGCCGCCGAGGTCAGGTTCGAACCCGGGTACTCCGGCACAGTAGTCGGGCGTCTTACCACTGCACCACCCCGGCGGGGCCACCTTCGCTGCCTCGAGCGGACAGAAGAAAAAAATAGAGAAGAAAGAAAAGGAAGAGGCAGAGGGAGAGAAAGACGCGCGCCGCAACAGCAGCCATCGTCCACTACTGAAGCGGTGGCGGGAGCAATGACGGCCTTCAACAGATAACAATTCGGTGGCAGGCTAGCCCCCGACGCAAGCGGCGGTGACCTACCTGTCCCAGCCCCATCAGGGGAGAACACAATTTCAAAGACGAAAATGGCAGGCGCTATATATGCAACGTTCTGTCGTACACATGGTGTAGAAAGCAGCGCAGTTTTGAAGTTTACAACCCCAGAATTTATGCAGATACGAAGTACTTAAAGGCATTTGGGACGAAATGATGACCCCTAGGCTTACCTTCGGGAACGCGGTTTGGTGCTTTAGAGCAGAAATCCAGTCGAGGCCGGGAATAAATCAACTATCTCTGGGTGGAAGGTTAGCACTTTGAGCCCATAGCGAAACAACGAAGCAGTGCAGAGAGACAACGGCCGGGCATCTTTCCAGGCACGAGAGGCTAGAGATGGGCCAAGAGGCTCTTTTAGTGAGCGGCTCAGAACAGCTCAGCTCACTGAAGCGAGCGGCCTCATTGGAACGGCTCGCTATCCGTTTATTTAAATCTAGGTCGCTCAGGAGCGAGAAGTGGTTATAGTTATATTAGAGAGAGAGAGAGGGAAAGCCGGCTCTGTCTCTCTGTCGTTCACGGATCCGGGCCCATGCGACCTCGCGAACCGTTATGTTGCATTTGTGTGACAGTGTGCGACTTTCGCGCTTCTGTTAGCGGTGGGGCAAAGAATCTTCTCTCACGCCCTTCCTCGTAAGAGTAGCACCCACTCTCTCGCTAGAGCAATAACCCCTCCTCGCCTTCGGCTGTCTTTTCCACTGCTCTTAGCTAAGAAAGAGAGTGCCATACATTAGTAAAAGTGAGCGGTGGTTCGTTTAGACTTTGGAGAGCCGGTTCGCAATCTCATTCAATGAGTCGGGCCGAACTTTTCTTCACATCCAAATCTGGTAAATGATGGTGCCTTACGTTGGCCGCTGCTGTTCGAACGTTGAATCACGACTCTCACCAATCGTACATCGTGTGCTGGTGTAACAATTTAAAGTATCAGTGAAAACACATATAACACGGTTATTCAGTAATGCATTTATGTTTCTTCAAAGTACGTTATGCATGAATAAAAATGAGTCCAAGATTCACAAAAAGCAGGGTACGTCATCTAATTAAAGAGGCCCAAACACAAACCAAGAGACTTCGCAAGAATAGGCTACAAAAGCATCAAATGGCGGTGCTGCTGGGTGGATGGATCGACGGATGAAGTATACGATCGGGTAACTACACCATCAATCTATCTACTGAATTTTTATTTCTACATTACTAACGTTGGTGTCACTTTTCTGATTTGAAGCCACCAATCTTCCAATCGCTTCCTGTTAGCTTCCACCGCAGATTCATTCACCAAACCACTGATATCTCTAAACCCCAGGGCGCCAGGAAGCATGGCTGCGCCTGCATCGACATCCGGTTGGATACCATTAAATTCTGGTATAAGATGCTTATTTGTTTCTATTGATTTACCACACACTGCACGTGCGTCGTCTTCTCGGTTAGGTTTCTTTTTGTACCTGTTCTAAGGCACCCTAATAGAGCTTCAAAAAGTGGGGCACGTCCTCTTGTGTTATCAAAGAAAACTTCCTTCCGGAGCTGCCTTTTCAACTTTCAGTATATTTCTGCACTCTGTTTCTTTTCCATAATCTTTAACTAATTTTTAACTGCGTGTCTTCTTATCCCCGCCATTTTCTAGACAAAATGTAGGGCCGCTTTCTCCCAACAGCGCTTAGTCACTGTAATGTTAACTATTAGGCGAGAGCTTATACAGCTCGTTAAGTCGAAGAGCCATCGGTATCATAGCAATAGTATTTGTAGTTATAGGCTCCCCGTGTCGTAAACAACCGCGGTGGCTGCGTAAAGCAAACATACGAAGTTAATTTTGGGCTGTTGTGATTGATGAATAATTCATCTGTGATATGCGATGACGATGTAATGAAATCCCTAATACTTCCATAATTGCTGTAGTAAAGAATGATAAGTTTGGAAAAAGTGGATCAATGGTGCTCAGAAGAAAAAAGCAATGCTGGGTGATGCTAATTTATAAGATGTACAAGGAATTCAATTATTCAATCATTTCAAATAAGTTAAAACAGACAAAGGCGTCAAACTGCTCACAATGAAAAGCCAATCTATGCTGATTTTAAAGAATAAAAGAAAATGTCAGAAAATAAGATATACAAAATTAAAACAATGAAATTATCCTTGTGTCTGAAACACTATCGTGTCATACCTTTAAAAAAGATTAAGCGCCACCAATATTATTTCATTATTATTACTTTGACAGTGAAAGATTTGTATGTAATAAAAAAACCGAAGCACCTATTGGGGGCCTACAAGAAGCTGGACTGTGACGTGCTTTCTCAAGCACTGATTGATATGTATTAATATTTATATAAAGTAAATTTGCTTGCCCGGTGAGGCAGAGGAGCCGGCTCTAATTTAGTTGTAAGAAAACTACTCACTTTGAATAGATAAGCTAGCTGAAACATAATGGCGTATTCATTATGATTGTTATTTATCTCTTGTGCAACCCTGATGGACCTCCGTGGATGCCCACAAGCGGGGCACCGGTTTGCAGCACTCATTTTGTGGGCAACTGTAATAGTAGTCTGGGTTCACAGCCTTCGTACATTCCCAGTATTTTTCACCCTCTGTACAGGAGAATCGCCCCTGACGCAGGAAGGAGAGAAAGGTATGACGGCGAATGAAACTCGCAAATTCAATTCACGAGCACATTGAGGGAATAAGTAACGCTGCGATAAATTCATACTGACAGATGCGATGATTATTTGCAATACGCGAAACCAGAGAATGGTATAGGTGGGTATGGGCCTAGAGAAAGTTGTCATATTTCATTTATGTCTTTATTGCCCAATACAGCGCCCTGTCCTGTATCTCATGTCTGATTGTGGTGCCTATGTTGCGCGTTACATAAGTTTATAATACAGGTGTCATGGACGCTTGATTCAAGACGCTTTATCTAGGCTACACAGATTGAAAAGAGACTATTTTTCACAAAGTACTATAGAGGCAGAGCCGACAGCACTGACATGAGAAGCTTTCGTCACTGAATACAAGATCCAAGAACTTGAGAATTAAATACACTGTAGCGGCAATACGGAAGAAGGCGGGTCGCCAGCAAGCGACACCGATGGTCAGAAGGCTGCTACTGCAGGAGACATTTCCCCAATACAAAAGGCTGATGTTGTAAGCACCCAATATTTTTTTTAGAAATCCAAGCATAAATGCTAAAAATACATTTACAGAGTAGAAAGCTGTCATGATGTTTTGTTGATCCAGGCGGTATATTACAACAATTTACACCACACCAAAGCATATATTGTGAAGTTGCAATGTTATTCTTTCAGGCATGCCAGACAGGCTTCAACAACTTGGAAGCTCACTATCCTTCTGTCAACGGCGAGCTGTGCGGACGCATTACCTTAACTTATATCGAGAAGATTAATCAGGTTTTGCTATCATTGAGCTTATCATCCTCTGTTTTGTTTGTGTATTTTGTTATTCAGTTGAAAACTGCATTTTTTAAAGGTGCTCTTTGCAGAAAAGCTTTTAGTGTAGTGGACATTGTACCAGTTTAGACATTGACAGCCTGGGATGCTGGTGTTCTTTGTACTCCTCCATAGGTCACTGTGAGAGAGAAGGTTGGAAATAACATGTGGGTTTCAGAGCTTTTACTAACTGAGCGAAAACGGTGAGGCACTACAAGACCTGCGGCGTTACACTGTCGGTGTTCAGCCTTTTGTTGAACTTTCTATTTGCTTCTAGGTACAGGACCCCAGACGTGACTAGTGAGGGCAAGAAGTGCTTGTTTATTGCTAAACTTCGCCTTGGACTAACTTACAGTGTATGTTAAAGTAAACTACACTAACTGTCGTTACATCACGGAGTGCAATGACATTGCAACAGAGATTCCGTCGAGACCACTTTGCCAACATCTGCAATATTCTATTTATAAAACAAAGTAGCACTATTAGGTATTCAAGAGGTATTATCCCCAACGGAATGAGAGCGTCTATGTTAAGGCCTACAGAGGGGGCCACACTCAAAACTGGATTTCTGATGCACATCAAACCTGGGGATGTGATGCGCAGTGATAAAGGGCTTCCCAGCATTCGAACCGATGTACCAGGAAAGGGTACTTCCTCTCATGCCCCTATTTATTACTCTGGAGATGAGACATCTAAAGAAGGCATGGAAAAGGTTAGCAACTGTGTCTGTGCAAATTCATGTTGAGCGCGTAACTCAAAGCCTAAAGGAAACAAAATTTTATCCACCAGAGAACCCCTCAGCTTATTCGCCCACATGAGTAAAGTGCTGTCTGTGTGTGCAGCACTTGTGAATATGCAGCCGCTATATTAAAACGTAGCCTACTTAGCATTAATGTTTCTCGACAGTTGCAGTCAAAATAATGTGCTGACAAGTCTAAAGCCACATAAACCACCCAGCGTAATGTCTGATTACTTATACCAGTCTACGCGCAACTTAATTTTCTTATTATGTAGTAATACCTACTTCCGGCTAAATAATTCACACGTATAGTTTGTAATAACAGTGGCGGAAAAGATGGGCCTTATACACAAGTCTGCCTACAAGTTTATCATTTTACTGCTATATGTCTGATAAATGAATGGACTGCACAAATAAGCTAAAATATTACCTGAAATTGTGTTTTAATGCTCATAATGCCAGAAATGGCAGAAAAGTATACATATTGTTGCGCCGCGTAGAGGCGCACTAGAAGCAGCAAAAGCGGCAGAAGAAGCGGAGGAAGCGAGGCGCGCGCAGACTGATCCGGACTTCTAAGTCATGCGCTTCCGTCCTGCATACGAAGTTCACCTGTATTAAAACCAATTCATCGGTTACATTTGATGCTAGGCGCCGGGTAAGAACGTTCTGGATCCGCCAGTACCTCGTCGAGCCGTCGTGTAGCAGGTTTGCCACCTTTATATTCTCAACAGTACCTTTCAATGGCTACTGCCGCACGACGCAGACTCATGAACAGAGACCTGAACAGACGACGGCCTTTCCCCACCAGCGAGAGCCGCGTACGTTTCACGGTGAGCGCGAAGAGGACGTTGAGGAATGGCTCCGACATCACAAAAGATGCAGCAAGTACAACCAATTGAACTCAATCGCACGTCTGCACAATGTTGTTGTCTTCCTCGCTGGCACACCTCTGACTTTGTTTGATAACCACGAAGAATCCTGACGACCTCGGAATGATTTGTTGAAGAAATTACGAAGTCGTTTGGGATACCCTTGCGAAGAAGGAACGCGCTGAGCATCAGCTTTCCCAGAGAGCCCAGCTGCCCGGTGAGACATGCACACGTTATATCGAATAAATATTGAAACTTTGCCGCATTACAAACCGGCATATGTCAGAAGAGAACAAGGTAGGGTACATTCTTAAGGGGATTGGTGAGGATGTGTACACCTTCCTTATTTCGCGGGACACCCTTGCCACAGTTGCAGATGTCCTCAAGCAGTACCGGGCATTTCAGGCGTTAAAGGCACGTCGGATAGCGCCCAAAATTGGCCGTCTTTCAAATATGACAACTGTTGCCGGTATCGACATTCCGGAGGCTGAAGACATCGCTTCTATGGTCCGGAGGATTATACGCGATTATATGTGCCCTACCACCCGACATCGAGGTCCGTATCATCATGAGAACAACGCACGTCATGGGTTGCACAATACAACGGCGAACCATCTTGCAACAACGGCGTGGAGCGGACTCTGCAACCAACATCGCACCCTTATTTCCAGCAGCGTCCAGACCATCCGGATGAAGTGCCTCTTGGTGCTTATTGTCGCGCTTCTTTCGCCCCTTCTCCGCCTCCAAGGGATCCTGAAGTGAACTACCAGAGCCGCCGGCCACCCGTATGTTACGGCTGTGGGGGCAGCGGTCATATCTTCCGCTTTTGCCTGCGTCGTCCAATTACCCGACCCCCTGTCCAACGAGAACCGCGCTTCACGAATGGTGCCCAGTGGGATCAGCAGCCACCCGTTACCTTCTATCGGCCCTCTTCGCCTCAACGCCATGCACGGAATGATTCCAATGTGTCCGATCGCAGCATCACTCCCCCGCCGCAGCGACAACCCCGTTCGCCATCCCCACGTCGCCGGTTTTTTTCTCCACTGCTGGGAAACTAAGTGGCGCGACCGATGGAGGTAAGGTCGCCGGACGGTCAATTTCACGCATACCCCTGCCTATCGTCATGCTACAGAACAAAGTGTCAGTGTGTTTAGACAATTCTAAAACGAATGCTTTGGTTGACACTGGTGCCGCAGTGTCAGTTATGAGCCTTTCATTTAAAAACTGGTTACGTGCGGCAGCATTGCGTCGAGCGTCGTCGTGGGCTCACTGCCGCACACAAGCTTTAACGGGGTCACTCTGGTCGTCTACTGGACTGCCGTGTTATACGCGAAGATCACGTACGGCAAGATGGCGTCCCAGGTCTTGTGTTTACCGTCGACGTACATCGCGATCATGTCCGCGATCGTTTTGTTCAGGCGCTCCGTAAGGCCATTGGTCTGGGGATGGTACGCAGTTGTTCGTCGATGGCTTGTGTGACTGTATTCCAGGATGGCTTGCGTCAACTCTGCCGTAAACGCCGTTCCCCTGTCCGTGATGAGTACTTCTGGGGCGCCGTGTCGCAAGAGAATTTTTTAGACAAAAAATTTGGCGACTTCTGCCGCGGTACCATTTGGTAATGCTCTTGCTGCGGCGTAACGGGTAAGGTAGTCAGTGGCCACGATGATCCACTTGTTACCCATAGACGAAGATGGAAAGGGGCCGAGGAGATCCATCCCAATTTGTTGAAAGGGCAGGATTGGGAGCGGAATCGAGTTTAGTAGTCCTGCTGGTCTGATCGGTGGCGTCTTGCATCGTTGGCACTCACGACACGTCTTCACTTAGTGGGCAACTTCGGCAGGCAGTCGCGGCCAGCAATACTTCTCCTGGATTCGACGCAACGTGCGTGCAAATCCGAGGTGGCCTGCTGTGGGCTCAACGTGCAACGCCTGCAGAATTTCTTTCCGAAGGGTTTTAGGCACTAAGAGAAGCTGCGCGGTCTTGTTGGGTGCGAAGTTCTTCACGAGGAGGCCATTGCTTAACGTGAAGGATGATTAATGTCGCCTGAACACATAAGGAGTGGAAGCGGTCTTTCCTTCCAAGTAATCGGCTAGCGCTTTCAGCTCAGGGTCTGATCGCTGTTGTTCTGCGAAACTGCTGGCGCTTACCGGTCCCAAAAAGGCGTCGTCGTCATCGTCGTTCGGGGGAGCATCGACGGGAGCGCGGGATAAGCAGTCTGCGTCGGATTACTTCCGGCCCGACTTATAGACTACAGTCATGTCAAATTCTTGAAGTCGTAGGCTTCATCTGGCAAGGCGGCCGGAAGGATCTTTCAAATTAGCCAGCCAGCAGAGCGCGTGATGGTCGCTTACCACCTTGAATGGTCGGCCGTATAGGTATGGACGAAACTTAGAAGTGGCCCAGATGATTGCAAGGCATTCCTTCTCGGTCGTCGAGTAATTGACTTCGACTTTTGTGAGGGACCTGCTAGCGTAGGCGATTACTTTCTCTTGTCCGGCACTCTTCTGGACGAGAACGGCTCCTAGGCCCACACTGCTCGCGTCGGTGTGAATTTCGGTCTCGGCGTTTTCATTTAAGTGGCCAAGTACACGAGGGCATTGCAGGCGGCGCTTAAGTTCGTCGAAGGCTTCTCCTTGCGGCGCTTCCCATTTAAAAGGTACGTCAGCCTTTATAAGCTGCGTCAACTGTTCGGCGATCCGCGAAAAGGTTCTGACAAATTGTCGATAATAAGCGCACAGCCCAAGGAATCGGCGTACAGCTTTCTTGTCGGCAGGCGGTGGGAATTGTGCGATTGCAGCTGCTTTCTCCGGGTCTGGGCGAATATCGTCCTTGCTAACGATGTGACCTAGGAACCGGAGTTATTCGTAGGTGAAGTGACACTTCTCTGCTTTTAGCGTTAGTCCCGATGACTTGATGGCTTCCAGCACTGTCTGTGGTCGTTTTAGGTGGTCTTCAAAGTTTGACGAGAGCACAACAACGTCGTCCAAATATACCAAACAAATTTGCCACTTCAAGAATGCCAGGACTGCGTCCATCACTCGTTGAAACGTGGCTGGTGCGGAGCAGAGGCCAATTGGCATCACCTTGAACTCATAAAGGCCGTCCGGTGTGATGAATGCGGTCTTCTCGCGATCTCTTTCGTCGAACTCAATTTGCCAATATCGGCTCTTCAGGTCCATCGATGAGAAGTACCTTGCATTGCAGAGCCGGTCAAGAGTGTCGTCGATGCGGGGAAGCGGGTAGATATCCTTCTTCGTTATGCTATTCAGGCGGCGATAATCAACGCGGAAGCGAAGTGTGCTGTCTTTCTTCTTGACCAAAACGACTGGTGCCGCCCAGGGGCTGTTCGATGGCTGGATAATGTCATCACGCAGCATTTTCTCAACTTGATCGCGAATGGCCTGTCGTTCTCGCGGCTATGCAAAATAAGGGCTTTGGCGCAGAGGTCGGTCGTGTTCGTCCGTTATGATGCGGTGCTTGGCCAGTGGTGTTTGTCGTACCTTCGATGATGACGATAACACTCCCTGTAGTTTCGAAGAAGACTGCGAATCTGGTTTTTCCTGCTGTGGGTCAATGCCGGGTTGATGTCAAATGTGGGCTGACGGAGCAGGTTCGGTGCGTCTTCCAGTGGTTGGTCGTGGAGGGCGATTGCGTCTTTGAGTTCCGCTAATTCGTCGAGAAAAGCGATGGTCGTGCCCTTGTTAAGATGCCTTCATTCTTCAGTGAAGTTTGTTACCAGGACCTGAGCTTGTCCTCTCCGGAATTTCGCGATGCTTCTTGCGATGCCGATACCTCGTTCCAAGAGCAATTGGATATTTCCTTCGACGATGCCTTCAGCGGTTGCGATGTCTGTGCTACCTACGCTGACGTCGAAGCTTGATCGGGGCGGCACGGTCAATTCTCCGTCGAAGACGTTTAGAGCGACGCGTTGCATCGAAGTCGTCGTAGCAGGTATGGCTTTTTCTGCAGAGAGCTTGATGAGCTTGGAACGGAGGTCGATGGTAGCCCTATTTTCATTTAGGAATTCCATGCCTAAAATCACGTCGCGGGAACACGGCTGCAAGACCACAAAGCTGGGGGGTGAGTACGCCCATTTACGGTTATTCTTGCAGTACATCGTCCCGATGGAGTAATCAGGTTGCCACTTGCGGTGCGAATCAGCGGGCCTTCCCAAGCGGTTGTAACTTTCCTGAGATGGGGGGCTAACGGCACACTGATGACTGAATATTCAGCTCCGGTGTCTACAAGGGCAGTGACTCTCCTGCCGTCGATATCAACTTCTAGGTCACTTGTTCGCGTCATCGCATTGCACGTGGGCCTTAGTGTCCGATCTCTGCTCCGTCGTTTCTTCAGGTCATGGCCGGGGCATACCGTTGTTACTTCGCTGGGCGGCGGTGTCTGCTTGCACTCTAGTCGTGTTGTCGTCGATGTCGTCGTGTAGAGCGGCGATGAAATGGTTGCGTAGTCGTTAGTGGTCGTCGCTGGCGGAGGATCTTCGTCTTTTCGCCGTTGAGCAACCTCACCTCCAAAGGTTGCTGCCTTTAGTTTTCCCTAAGGGGGCTAGGAGACCGCCCTTGCACGTAACCGCGGCCCGGCGACGCAAAGCGGGCCCTATACGGCGATGGAGATCTGAACCGACGGCTTGGTAGCACAATATAGCTGTCGATTTCTTGCGGTCGTTCACCTTGGCGTAGTCGTGGAGCGTCGACTGCAAATCCGCGGAGACCGATTTGTTGGTACGGGCAGTGCCGCAGAATGTGACTGGCCTCACCGCAGTGGAAGCATAATGGCTGGTTGTTCGCTGTCCTCCAGGCGTCGCACTTCCTGCGGCTTGGAGGTCGTTGGTAGGCTTGGCGGGCGGGGGCCAAGGGGCGGTTTTCAGGAACAGGACGGTAGCGGCGACGGCACGGAAAGTCATCACGTCGGGGGGAGGGCGCCATAATGCAGTACCGTAGTTCATCGCTGTTGCCTCTTGTTCTGAAACTGTCGCAGCCATCGCTTAAGCAACGCCCAGCGCCTGCTGGACTTCTTCACGAACGACGTCCGCGAGCGTCGCCACCTGGGGTTGTTGCGATGATGGCATCAATCGGCGGAGATCCTCTCGCACGATCTCCCGGATGAGGTCCCGAAGAGTCTCTCCGCTTGCAGATGCGCTGGGGTAGTGGATTGAGTAGTCTGGCTGAAGTGGTCGCTCGCAGTGGCGCATCCGGGTGTCCAACGTCTTCTCGATGGTTTACGCTTCCGTTTCAAATTCCGCCACAGTTCTTGGCGGATTTCGCACAAGACCCACAAAGAGCGACTCTTTAACGCCTCGCCATAAAAGTTTGACCCGCTCACCTTCGGTCATATTAGGGTCGGCGCGGCAAAAGAGGCGCTTCATCTCCTCAACGTACGCCAGGACAGGCTCGTTAGGGAGTTGAAGTTTTGACTGAAGGAGAGCCTGGGCGTTTTCCTTTCGGACGACGCTTGAGAAGGCAGTCAGAAACGCTTCCTTGAAAGTTTCCCAATCCTTCATAGTTGCCTCATGATTTTCGAACCAAACTCGGGCATGTCCTTGAAGAACAAAGTAGACTTGCCTAAGTTTCGTGGTGTCGTTTTAGCCGTTGAATTCTGCCACACGCTCGAAAAGGTCCATCCAGTCTCCCGCATCTCCATCCGGTCGTCCATGGAAGCAGGGGGGCTCACGGGGCTGGACAAAGACAACCGGAGCTGTGGGCTGGGCCATTGTCAGCGTCGATGCCTTCCAAAATCGAATCGGGTCAGGCAGCAGACCGTGTTCGGGTTGTAGGCCTTGGAGTCGGCGGCTGGTTCGGTGACCTGTAGGTTGGCGTTCCAGGGCGACGTAAACACGGCTTGGGCCTTCGCTTGAAGGATCAAATGCAGCACCTCCACCAGATGTCACGTAGTGGTGACAAGGCCGTACACACCAAAAGAAGACACAGGCGTGATGGTACTGAAATTAACTCTTTATTGGGGCTGACTTGCTCCCGCAAAAGAACTAAGCAACTCGGCGGCGGCGATAGCAACAAACGTGCTGGTCGATTGTCGAACAAAGAATTCTCGTCACACTCGGCAACGCTCAATTTAAAGGTTGCACAGAACAATCTAGATAACGTCGCAAACAGCTACCAGCACGGGCTGGGACATTGTGGAAAGACACCCCAGTGGCCGGAACCTTCGAGACAGATCTCGGTGCATCTTTCGCTACAACAAAACTGATAAGGGTGTGATTCGCGACATCGAGAATTAACAAAGATTACGGAACTTATACGCGGTCCAGAATCAGAGTGATAAGCCTGTATGCTGGCGGCTGTTAAAAAACAACAAATACTGTTTTGAAGGTTTCGCGGCAATATATATAGTGCCTGCACAGCAACCATAATTCTGCATAAAGAAAGTAACAAAATTCCCATAAAGAAAGGTGTTAGGCAAGGAGACACAATCTCCCCAGTACTATTCACAGGTTGCTTAGAGGAGGTATTCAGAGACTTGGAATGGGAGCAGTTAGGGATAAGGGTAGATAGAGAATACCTCAGTGATTTGCGATTTGCTGATGACATTGGCTTGCTAAGCAACTCGGGGGATGAACTGCAAATAATGATTGATGACCTAGACAGGAAACGTAGAAAGGTAGGCTTTAAAATCAATATGCAGAAGACTAAGCTAATGTTCAACAGCCTTGGATTAGGGACAGAAGTTTAAATTAGGTAGCGAAGTACTGGAAATAGTAGGCGATTATGTCTACTTCGGACAGGTAGTAACCGCAGATCCGCACCATGAAAAGGAAATAACAAGAAGAATAAGATTGGGTTGGAAGCGCATTTGGGAAGTACTCGCAGATTATGACTAGCAGCTTACCGGTATCGCTCAAAAGGAATGTATACAACAGTTGCATCATACCCGTACTCACCTATGGGGCTGAAATGTGGAGGCTAACCAAGAAAGTTCTACTTAAGTTGAGGACAACCCACTGGGCTATGTAAAGAAAAATGGTAGGGGTAACATTAAGAGATAGGAAGCGTGCAGAGTGGGTCAGAGAAATAACTCAAGGTAGCGACATTCTAGTGGAAATTAAGAAGAAGAAATGGGCATGGGAAGGACATGTAGTGCGAAGAGAGGATAACCCATGGTCGCTTAGGGTAACAAACTAGATTCCAAGAGAAGGAAAGCGTAGCAGGGGGCGGCAGAAAGTTAGGTGGGCGGATGAGGTTAAGAAGTTCGCGGAGGTCAAGTGGATGCAGCTAGCACAAAACCGGGTTAAGTGGAAAAATATGAGAGGCCTGCAGTGGGTATAGTCAGGCTGATGGTGATGATGATGATGATGAATGGCAGACGATATAAATTAGCCAAGCGCATTTTATTCTAATAAAAATAGGCGAGCCTACAATGCAAGAGTGTGGTAAAATAAAAGCTATTATCGAAACAAAAGAATAAGAAGTTAAATCAATGCAGGAAGGAATAATTTTAAATAAACTCATTCCGTTTTTGTGATAACTTCCCAAAGGAAAATCTCCTCTATATAGGTACTTACAATTTCTGATTGCTTGGGTGAGTAGACATAGAGGAGTGACATGGACAAATTGAACACGTACATCGATGCCTGTTTTTGTGTGTAGTACTGATGTGTATCTTTGAGTGTAATAATAGCATCGGGAATGTCAGGTAGGGGGTACAGCACATCCTTTCTTCGCAATTGATGAAAGGTCGTTCGTTATATTTGAAAAAGCACTTTATCTCAACGAGCACAGCAAAGCCACGGCTGCTGCCTAGACACCACTAAGCCTCTCTGTATAACCAAAAATGGCTATAAGTATGCTGCACAAATGTCAAAGCAACACATTTATCAATAGCAGTGCAGTTCACCCATTACTAAGCAGTTATATACCCTGATAAAGCGTATTTCCCGTTTCTACTCGAAGCTTACTCGGGCTGTACCTTCTGTCTTGGTGTATATTGACGAATAATTGGTAATATTATTGCATGTATTAAACTTAACTCTGCATATGGGCTTTTATTATACAAATATCAAATAGGCAAATAGCATACCACACTATAACATCGTTTCCAATTTAGCAAAGTCTTATTCATGCAAAAAACTAACCATAACGCCTCGGGGCACTTGTTTAGGTTCTGGTCATTAAAGCTGCTGTGCGGCCTGCAAAATCCGCCATTTCCCCCATTTGTCACAATTTTGTGAGCATTAGAGCCACTAATACGTAGCCTGCACTCCATATGCCATCTGCTAATATAAACAAGAGCATTGGTGACTTTTTCGTATTCTTAGTGGATGCGAGATTAATATGCTAGAAGCCAAATGCTGTGCACAGTTCGCCTGGCTCTGAGTGAGAAAAGCCAGATCCACAGCACAGCTGTGTACTAGTATCTTCTGTTGGTATTTTGCTGCTTGATCGGCATTAATATCGGATAAAAGGTCATTCGGTTGTGCAAGCTGGTCATCATCAATTTCCAGGTGATTGTAGGCTGCCCTCGTCAGCATCAGAGCCAACAGTCCTTCAAGAGTCTCTCTTTCAGCAGCTTTGGAAACCCTCTTAATAATATCTTCTTGGACCTCTTGGCAAATGAGTTCACCTTCATGAAGCGTTGAAACTCTAGGACTTCTTGCTGTGCATATTTGATCTCTGGGTGCTTCAGTAGTGTAGAGCTGGTGCATGCTTCACATCTGGGGAAGTGGCTTTGGGATCTTTTCTAAAAAAGCGAGGAATAAGAGAGGACATCGCACTGTGCATCTGCAAATGTTCGGAACATTTCATGAGTTGTTTATTCAAGCTATTCAGAGTAAAAATAATGTGGTTGTGTCTATCCAAGAAATATGTCTGAGGAGCCCCACTGAGATATGCTTATAAGAAAAATATTAGAGGAGAAAAATAAACACTTCACAAACTCACTACAAAACAAGTCCAATAGGCTCTCTAAGAAAGCCTCGGGTTTTCAGCGCTGGATCTGCCCCATTGTTGAGCATGGCTTGTGCAAGACTCATCTTCGTGGGAGTTTATGAAAGAGCACACAGCAGCAGCATGCTTGCAGCGATCGTGAATTCCTCCTTGCAGGTGCACTTTGCACGGGAAATCGGAAGCTGGCGCTTTTCAGGGCATGAGTATGCAAGCTGCAAACAAACATGTGTCACATTACAGAGACGGACCGGTTGGTTCTTTTTTAATTTAGGACATAAAGAGCAAAACTAACAAAAGAGAACAAGGATGCTGCCTCTCAACGCATGCTCAGATGCAGATGGTTTATTCTTTAGGAAGCAGACACTAAAGCTAAAGGCAGGATATATAAAATGGCATGTAAGCGAGAATCTAATTGAGTGAACGTGTTCGTTTATTTTTGTAGTGTTTAACGTAGACCTTAGCGCGACATGGCTATGAGGGATGCTGTAGTGGAGACCTGAAAACGTTTGAACGCGCCCACCTCTTTTTCGTGGATATTTACAGGGCATGTGTATTTTACTGTATGGTCTCCTTGCAGTTCGCATCCGTACAAATGCGGTTGCTGCATACAATGTTTGAACTATGTGCACAAACCCCTTATCATTGGCCTTTCCTTCCTTTGAGCCACTTATTGTCCGAGCTCCACAGTGACGTCATCACCCTCGCAGGCAACGAGAGCAAGAGTTCTTAGTGAAAAAAATACTCAGGAAATCTCGTTCATATATGTAAAGAGCATTTTTTGGGCATATATATACATACTAAAACTCACATTACTCACACACCAAAGCCCTATACAAAACACTCTATGATACATATTACCACCTGGTGTCCCTAAGTTCTTGCTGCGCCTGGATGAAGACTACACTGAAGTCGGCTCGCGCGCTGTGTTCGGAACGCTGCCTGCTCCTACAGCTTAGCCCTGTCGTTGACGTCCTCCCGGTTGTCCGCGACATATTTTGGTGTTGGCGCAGGGTATCGATCCCAGTATATGTCCCGCACACCTCCGCACATTCAGAATTCAGGTCCTGTGCCAGTCGACACTCCTGTGCACAACGCTAGCCGGAGGCCTAAACCTACCACCAGAGCACGGACCGTTGGAATTCGCCAACGCAGCCGCCCCTCGACTTCTCATCCAAGCTCCAACTTATTTCATGGTACAGAACCCACGACTGCCTAAGTCTTTCCAAGGCAGTCAGAATGAAGACGTCGAAGACTGGCTCGTCCATTTTTTACGGGTTGCCTCGTTAACTCAGTCGGACGACGCCACAAAGCTCAGGAAAATCTTCTTCAGCCTGGAAGATGGCACTTGTACATGGTACGATAATTGCGAAGGCGCCCTATCATCGTGACGCGAGTTCTGCCACTGCATCCTGGACGCCTACACCAGCCTGGATCGCCGAGAATGAGCGGAAAGGGCTTTGCACCCTGAATGCAGATGCCCAACGAACCTTAACTATGTACGTGGCGGACATGACCTGGCTGTTGCGACGATCTGACCCGGCAATGCCCGAAGACAAAAAGGTGCGCCATCTCATGCGCGGCTTTAGGGAGCAACTGTTCGCTGGCCTCGAGCGCAATCCGCCGAATGCGGTTGCTAAATTTCTTATGGAGGCAATGACGATGGAAAGGATGCTCCAGCAGCGACGTACACCTTACAAAAATAGATATTGAATTTCTGTTACGGACGTAATGTGTTTTTGATGAGTCATCAACCACTCAAAGGAGATTCAAGATTAGATGTGTTTTAACATCAGATCCGCAACAGACTTTCCTTTGACATCACACAAGAAGTTTTGTGCTTGAAAAACGCAACAGTATTTTTGGGTAGGAGCTAATGTGGAAATACATTGACTTTCTCAAATGAGGAAAAGTATATATCACTAAGTGAATATATATTCTTTCCTTGTTAACTGCACACTTTCAGAGCCCTATGTTTTCATTTCTGTTTAGCATATGTAGGATGTTGCCTAAGAAACAACTTTTATGTGTTTTAACATGATATCGACAACAGACTTTCATTTGAGATTACGCATGAACTTTTGTTCTTGGAAAACACAACAGTATTTTTGTATAGGAGCTAATGTGGAAATACATTGACTTTCTCAAATGAGGGAAAGTATACATCACTAAGCGAATGTATATTCTTTACTATGTTTTCATTTCTGTTTGGCATGCGCTGCAAAACAAAAGCAACTTTTTGGACATTTTTTTCATTCAAAACACGCTTACACCCTGAGTCTTGGGTGTTTGTGCCATTACAATTCACTTCTTGCGAAGCGAAGGGGTGCTATGGTTGGACAACATGCTTTAGGGTGTTACGGGCAAGGATATTGTTGTGTACGCGAACCTATGCACTGCCGCACCGCCTCGAAGCAAACGGACGCACGGCCGCTCCATTTCCAATGCCTCCTTGCACCTGCGAGCAGGCCGCTTCGGAGAGACCAGCAGGGGTACCCCTGCCTGCGCCGACGACGACGCGCGGACGTAACCCGAGCCGTGCGTTGCCTCGGAACTGGACCGTCGTGGGACCATGTGCGCGAGCAGGGCCCGAGAAGCAATGCCTTCTTTACAGGCGCTCGCGCTTCTCTCTTTCCTTCTCTTCCCTCTCTCCCAAAGCACAATGAAGTAGTCCATCCAGCAACCGAATCGAGAGGTTTCTCGCTCACGGAGCTCCGATGCCCCGAACATAACAGATATCACTTAACATGCTGGGAGTGGGGCTGCGTAACTTCGTAGCCTTTCATACTCAAGTGGCACTGCTGATATAACCCAACACCTTAATAAAGCACCACAAATAACGCTAAAATTAAAACTACACACAAATGTTTTCTAAAAATGAAACTGAAACAAAATTTCACCGCCAGGAGGCCTCCGGCAGCTACCCACTACCAACGCTCTTACTTTTCAAATTTCACAATATGGCCGTTAGCATCATGGGGTCCGTTTAAACCACTTTTCGGCGAATGATGAATGTGCTTCTTCGATTGTTTACCGTCGGGAAATATGTTGCCTTTCGCGTGCATATCTTTTACAGAAGTGAGTACGCTTGTGAAGTGCCTTCTAGATGTGGTGTTTAACGCAAACGGGCATTTATCGTGTCGGCAAGTGTCCGTGTTTGTGCTTTGCTCAGGCGGAAGGACTGCTGCACCGGGTCATGTCTGAGATATTCAAAAGAAGAAGGCATGGACGATTTTTTTTTCGCCGTGACTAAGAGGTATATGCGCCGACTACGTACTCGCGCTGAAATAGCACTGGTTGGTTCGGTGCCGGTGATACGAAGGCGGACAGCGCACTGCACGGCTGACGCGATCGCCTGTAGGCTGATTTCGTGCAACAACATCAGTCTCAACTTTCTTTAATAGAATTACTGTGTGTGATACGTTTTCCTTGCATTGAGTACGCGTAGGAGGTTCATGAAACGATTTTAGTTCGATAGTTTGATACTTCGAAACCGTTTGCAACCTCTCGATTTTTTCTACCGTTTCCGTTCGTGCCGCAAGGTCCATGTTGGCGTAAAGGTAAGCATATTTTTACGCACATTGCGCTTTGTGAGAACAGTGTCCTAACGGATTGCTGCATTCTGTGTCTTTTTGTTCCGGAACGCTCCGCAATGTGCTGTAATGAAAAAGTGGGAAACGCGCTTGTTTTCACCGGGCTGCCAAAATGGCATCGCACATGTGGTTAGATGTCACGGCGAGTTAGGCTGATTTCGTGCAACAACATCAGTCTCAACTTTCTTTAATATAATTACTGTGTGTGATACGTTTTCCTTGCATTTAGTACGCGTAGGAGGTTCATGAAACGATTTTAGTTCGACAGTTTGATACTTCGAACCGTTTGCAACCTCTCGATTTGTTCTACCGTTTCCGTTCGTGCCGCAAGGTCCATGTTGGCGTACTTTCATTCCCCTCGCACCCTCGGCTCCTCTCTGATCTCTTACACTTCGGGCTCGCTCACCTGAAACCTCCTTCTTCTTTTCTCTTTTCTCTTCCTCACCTCCTTTCACTCGGCACGCGCCGTAGACCCCCCCCCCCTTTTTTTTTTCTTTTCTTTTTATTCGGAGCATAGGCGCGCGCGCCGCCGCCTCCCGTCCTGCAGTTCGGGAGCGTCCCCCGCAGCCGTTCTGTTACACTTTAGTTCTCCGCGGCCAGTCAGCGCGGCATGCCTCTGTGCTCGCTCTCTCGGCCTCGAAGGGCGCGGTCGGCCGGCTTGGTTGCAAATATTTTATTCCAAATTGCGTAAACTATATGCCGCTATCATCAACCTGTGACTTTCCCGGCTTCAAGATTTGCGTTTTTAATCACAATGGAAGCATTTTTCATCTTACCGGAATCGTATTTCGCGGTTGCATGGAGTGTGAAGTTACATTTTTATTGTGCTGCGTTTGTTATGGCATTTACTTTTGCTGTCGAAGAATTGTTTAGCTACGTATTTTATTTTCAACAAGACTTCCAATAAGGCCCTTGTATACGTGCTAAGTGAGCTGATGTGGTTCAGATCATCCAGTTTTCATTATTTTTTGTCATATTTAGCATAACTCTGACCGCATTACTTGATTTTTGTACCGTCTTTAGTAGGGACGACTAGAATAAATGGATATTTGCCACTGATGCCTGAGCATTCAAGTAGAGGTCGACAGCTTGAATTCTGTGGCCAAACATTGTACCGGATGTTTCTATTACAGAGTTTGGTTGTGACCAGATGTTTACTTTTTTTGTTTGCCTAAATGTGCATATGAAGCGGTTATAATAGCCGCAGCCGCATTTTTACCTGCTTTAGTCATTACAGTGCGCATATTGCAGGCAAAGCTGCGACTTACTGTTATTAAAAATTTCCATTGATTGAATAAAACGCCATACTTGTACAAGGTTTGAGTCATCTCATGTGACCCTGCTTCGGCTAAATATATTCAGACTTGTATATGTGTGTTACATCGTTTCCTTGGCTGGTTGGTAAATTCCTATGCAGATCCCTCATGGTGATGGTGTCCTGGTGGAAAAGACGACACTAGATCGGCTACGTACTGACTTAAAAGCAAAAGCGGCAAAATCTTCAAAGGCATGATACGGGCAACGTTCACCGAACAACTGAGAGAAAAGTCCCTCTACGACAAGTGAAGCCACCTGAATAAAGATGCAACGTGCAAGGAAGTTCTGGATCCTGTTCGGGTAAATGATATCACCGGTAAGCACGGCACTGCAGCAAATTGAGCATGTGAGCAGTAAATTCCATCTCTGTCACACTAATTTAATTAAATGCCTCTTGTCCATTTTCAGGTTACACTTGTGGCAATTTTAACAGCACTGTGGTGCAACAAATGAGAAGCTTGTCATCGATGGTTGCATGCCAAATAAATAAAATGTGAAGTTTGGACTTCATCTCCAAGTGACGATTTGAAAAACGAATTACTTCAAAGCCTTCTGGGGTAATTGCAGTGTCAGTGGCCATAAAAGTCCACTACACTAGAGTGCGCACTGTAATCTCTAGGGACATTAGAAACAAATCAAACAATACATATTATGATGACAATAGCCAATCATGCATTAGGAGTTAAAAAAAATTCATGCACTAAGAGTGCATCAAAAACACGGTGGACAACTTTCTTATGAAACTCATCAAGAATGCTCCAAGAAAATGTATTGAACTGTTAATGTGCATGATGAGAAATGTAATCAACATTTAATCAGAATCTCATTAACCTTTTTTGTAAGGGACGACAGACCGGTACTCGCCGCTTCGCTCACAGAGCCACTTTCCGCCATCAGAGCTACTCATGATCTTCCCCGCGACATCATCCGCTCCATTTTGCGAGAAGAGCTTCAGACTCCTTTTGGTGCTCTACAGGAGATGGTTGGCACTATCGCTAGTATCGTCCGAGAAGACTATCAGCAAGCATTTCCACCTTCGGTACCATCTCCTAACCCGGCATTATTTCCACCGAGTCCTGTCGGCCAATGTATGCGGACATCTTGCGACGTCCTCCGGCTAATTCCACACCGCCCGACCAAGGCTCACTGTATTCAGCCCGCCCTGAGCCGTACATCGATACCCGCCGTCCACCCCAGCAACAGGCAGACCTGTGGCGTGCCCAAATTGGCAGCGCCTGAGCTTCCACTGCGGAGAACCAAGTCACCCGTATCGGCAGTGCCCATATTGACAACTGAGACTGAAGGATTTCCCCATAGACATGCGTCGCCCTCCATTAGGCCAACGACCCGGGATATTGAGAACTTCGTAGCCCAGCAACGCATGGCACCAACCTTTCGGTGACAGTCACGATCTCCGTCTCCATGCCGACCATCATCGCAGCCCAGCTCCTCCTGGATGGCGCAGCGACGGTAGCCTAGTCTGCATCGGGAAAATTGAAGACAGCGACCTTCGGGGGCGAGGCCGCTTCTAATTGACGCGACAAAGACCCCCCGACAACGCGACCTTTGAGCGATCGCGACTCTACGTCCCCGACGACAGTTCGTACACATGAAGATAGACTCTCGCTTGATACACCCGTGGTCCTCGACGGCTAAACGGTTAGCTCATTGGTAGACAGTGCTGCTGATTTTTCGATTTTAAGCGGGAAGCTAGTGGCGCTTCTGAAAAAAGTAAGGACGCCATGTTCTGGCTCGCAGATTCGCACCGCTGGCGGGCATGTCGTCCTTCCGAGCGTTCAGTGCACGGTGAGAGTCCAAATTCGCAACTGCACGTTTTCTCTCAGCAGCCTTGTTATACCTGACTGCTCCCGCGAATGTATATTTGGTGTAGATTTTCTCAGGGAGTATGCGGCCATTATCGATTTCCGGAAGCGTACCGTGACCTTTTCGACCGAAAACGCTGATAATACTGACACCGCGGACTGCCACCGCCGCACCCCTTTTCGAATTTCTGCCGAGAGCGTTTCTTCCAGTGTTTTTGTTACTGTTAACTGCGACGAACTATGGTGACGGAACGGTGGTAGCTGAGGGCAACCAGTCCCTTTTGCTCACCACAGCATCACCTCGACGCGGAACCTCATCCACCTCCGTAACGGCCGATCTGAACTTCTGGTGACTAACTTCACCAACGAATCCCATCGTCTTTTCTGCGCTACCGCAATCGCATTCGCCGACTCCTTAGCCGGTCGTTTCTGAATGTTTTACGTTCGGAGAAGTTGAAAATGGGCTCCCATCCCTCGATCGTCTTGATATTAGAACAGATCTCTCGGAACCACCGCAGCACGAACTGCGCTCTCGCCTCGTGGAATACAGTACTTATTTTGTGACGTCATCGAAAATTTGGCAAACGCCTCTTGTGAAGCACCGCATAATTACTCCCTACGATGACCGCCCTCTACGCCAGCAGCTGTACCGCATCTCAACGAGGGAACTTGAAGCGATTCAGACACAGGTTCAGGAGATTCTTCGTGATGGGGTCATCCAACCCTCCAACAGTCCGTAGTCATCCCCTGCCGTGCTGGTAAAGAAAAAAGATGGCACCCTTAGCTTCTGTGTTGATAATCGAAGGTTAAGCGACATCACTAAAAAAGACGTATACCCGCTGCCCTGTATCGACGGTTCGCTCGACAAGCTTCATCGCACCCTGTACTTTTCCTCCATTGATTTGAAGAGCGGGTACTGGCAGATTGAGGTCGATGAGCGGGACCGCGAAAAAACAGGTTTTGTCACCCCAGTTGGACTGTACGAGTTTAAGGTGCTGCTATTCAGCTTATTTTCAGCGCCGGCTACTTTTCAGCGCATGATGGACACCGTCCTCGCCGGCCTCAAATAGCAAACCTGTTTAGTTTATCTCGACGATGTTGTTGTGTACTCTGAAACCTTTGGAGAACACCTCAAACGCCTGCGCGCAGTATTAGATGCCCTCCGGGCAGCTGACTTGACGCTCAAGCCCGAGAAGTGCCACTTTGGCTACAAAGAGTTGACGTTTCTCGGTCATCTTGTGAGTGCCGCAGGCGTTAGGCCACACCCCGAGAAAACTGCCGCGTTAGCCAAATTTCCCGTTCCTGCCACGAACGGGATTTTTTAAATGCTTCTGGGTTTTTGTGCGTACTACCGCCGCTTCATCGCCTACTTTGCCAAGGTAGTCGCACCCCTGACCTGGCTAAAGCGGGATGATACACAGTTCTTGTGGGCCGCCGATCCAACAGCAGGTTTTTGCGGAGCTGCGCAGACGACTGCAAACTAACCCCACTCTGCGCACTTTGATGAACACGCTGCCACCGAAGTCCACACCGGCGCTGGCAACATCGGCCTTGGCGCTGTACGCATTCAAAACCAAGCTGACATGAAAAGGATGATTGCGTATGCCAGCCGCACGCTCTCCGGCGCTGAAACAAATTATTCCACTACGGAAAAAGAACGCCTTGCGGTTGTGTGGCAACTATGAAATTTAGGCCTTACCTCTATGGCCATGAGTTTAAAGCCGTTACTGACCACCATTCTTAGTGCAGGCTGGGGAATCTCCGCGACCTATCGGGGCGCAAAGAATTGATTACTCCATTGTGTACAAATCTGCTCAGAAGCACAAAGATGCTATTGCAGTCTCGCGGGCACAGGTCGGATTTGTCGATAACGTCACGGATGACTGAGGGTTCCTCGGACTAGTGAATGCCTTACACATAATGTCCCGACAGCGAGCTGACCAAGACCTTCGACCGGTCATTGACCCCATGGAGGATCACGCTGCTGACATCCCCGGCCAGTTTGGAAGGAACCTGTCAGCATTCTACCTTCGGAATGGCGTTTTATTTAAGAAAAACTCCAGCACAGATGACCGAGAGCACCTTCTCTTCGTGCCGGCCGACCTTCGCGACGATATCGTTTTGCTTGCCACGATGAGCCCACCTCCGGACACTTGGGATTTGCACGCACACTCGCTCGAGTTCGTCAAGCCTATTATTGGCCTAAACTTTCTGGCGCCGTCCATCGCTACGTCAGAGGCTGCCGCGAGAGTCAACGTCGAAAGGTGCCTCCATTCAAGCCGGCGGGTTTGCTCCAACCTATTAATCCACCTCGGACTCCGTTTGACCAAGTCGGTATCGCCCTTCTGGGCCCATTTCCGCTGTCATCGACGGGTAACAAATGAAATATAGTTGCGACCAACTATCTCACACGGCATGCGGAAACCAAGGCAGTGCAGCGTGGCACATGAATTGAGATAGATGGATTTATTGAAAGGAAAATGCAGAGAGGTTGGCCCGCGTAATTCAAATCTGGCCTGCTACTCTGCACTGGGGAAGGGGAAGGAGAGAAGAAAGAAGGTCATGATGGGTGACGATGTGGGAGAAGGCATATGAAATATATATACAGACACAGCGGCTTTCTTTACAAGCGCGAATCAAGTCCGCTGGCGTTCAAATAACGGCAAAGAGCAGGGATTGCCTGGACGCCCTTCCCCTTGTCTTGCCAAGCGCCCAGCAGCAGTTCCTTCGACAGAGGCCTCTTGTCTAAACGCTTCAAGGAAGCAGCTAGCACATTTCTTTCGTTCGCATACTCTGGGCACACCAATAATACATGGTCCACAGTCTCTGGGATGCCACAAGTTGAACATTCCTGTGAGTCCATCTGTCCAATTAAATGTATGTACTTACGCGTGAAAGCCACGTTTAGACGAAGTCTATGTTTCAAGCATGCCTGATGACGCGCAATATCACGCGGAACATTAAATTTAAATGTTCGATCGAGCCTTCTTAGACGAATGTGTCGGGCGTCTGGTTGAGCCCAGTAAGCTGCTGTAGTAATATTCATACAACTCTTTAGAAGACACGTCTTATCCGCTCTTGAAAAAGGCACAGCTGTTTGGAAGCCATTGATGAGTGCGCTTTTCGCTTCAACATCGGCCTGCTCATTCCCATGGAGGCCGCAGTGGGCAGGGATCCATTGAAACATTATCATGTGGCCTTGCAGCTGGGAAGATGGGATGAGCTCCATAATGTTTAGTGCCAGGGACTGATAGGCAGTGTGGCGTAAGAAGGTTTCCAAACTTTGTAATGCAGTCTTCGAGTCCGTGAATATACACCATTTTTTAGGTGGTTCCCCACATATATAGCGAATAGATTCCCGAATGGTTGCAAGTTCGGCAGCGGTTGATGTAGAGGTATGTCCCAAAAGGAAATGCAGGGTCGTTTTCTGAGCTGGTATGACCCCAGATGCAGCGGATGCCTGTGCTGACACAGATCCATCGGTGTATACGTGAATATAATTGGGATATTCTGACAAGATGTGTGCCAATGTAAGTTGTTTGAGCCCACTAATTGGTGCCTTTGATTTCTTTAGTATTCCGGGAACACGAAGGTGCACCAAAGGTTTATTCATGGTCCATGGTGGTTGGGTGGGACGATATGGGAGGGCATATCCTGTCGGTACTTGCGACTGATGACAGCGGAGAGCTCTTGTAAAACTGCAGTCCGGCCTCTCATCCAGAATCTTGCTGAGTGGGTGAAAACGGTGTCTTGTAAGTGCTCGTAAATATACACGAAGTGGTTCGTGTGAACGTATATGGACATTGGGCGAGCGTGTGCCTCTCCAATTGTGCCTTTGTTAGAGGTGCACCTGGGCAGTCCAAGGCATATTTTCAGTGCCTGCGCTTGCACGCTGTCTAAAGTCCGCAAGCAGGAAATGCTCATACTAGAGAGTACTGGGAGACTGTACCGGATGTAGCCAACAAACAGAGCCTCGTAAAGCCGTATTAAGGAGCGCTCAGTTGGACCCTATTTGATGCCAGCTATTTAACGAAGTACATGGCAAAAATTAGCCTTTTCTTCACCATAGCAATATGTTTCGACCAATATAGTCGGTGGTCAATAATTACTCCTAAGAATCTGTGCCTGGAGACGTATGGTATTACGACTCCATGAAGGGTAATCGGGTAGCGGCTGACACATGTTCCCGTAAACGCGATCACTGCACACTTTTCTGCCGCTAAATATAAACCTTGACGCCGTAAATACATCGATGTTGATGACACAGCTCGTTGCAGTCTTGCACGTAGTTGTGGGCGCGTCGAACCAGAGGCCCAGATGCAGATGTCGTCAGCATATGCACTTATGTAGATGTTAGATGGCATTTCACTCACCAGGCCAATTAGCGCAACGTTAAATAAAGTTGGGCTGAGAACTCCTCCCTGTGGAACTCCACGACCGACCTGAAAGCGGGTAGTATCTCGTTCAGGCATAATAATGGAAACAGAGCGGCCGCTGAGATAGCTTACAATCCACATGTACAGCTGGCCACCAACTCCCACGTCGTCAAGTTCTTCAAGAATAGCTTCATGGAGGACATTGTCGTAAGCTCCCTTTATATCTAAAAATGCAGCAGCTACTAGTCGACGGTGACGCGTTTCGTGTTCTACTGTCGCCACAAGGTCGATTCGCTGTCAATGGAAGAGCGTCCGCGGCGAACTCCAGTCATCATAATCGGATAAAGATCATTACTCTCTAGATAACACTCAAGTCTTGCCAGCACCATGCGCTCCATAACTTTTCCAACACAGCTTGCTACGGCAACTGGCCGGTATGAGGTAAGTTCGAGAGGAGGCTTCCCAGGCTTCAAAAGAGCAACCAGGCGGCTAATTTTCCAGTGTTCAGGAATAGTACTAGAAGCCCATATATCATTGAAATAATTAAGTAGTGCAGTTCTACCATCCTTGCCTAGGTTTGATAAGGTTGAATAAGTAATCCCGTCAGGACCAGGTGCAGATGAATGCCGACAAGAAGCAAGAGCGGCGTCTAATTCAGCTATTGTAAAGTGCACGTCGTATTGATCATTCGGCGAAGGTGGTGCAAAAACCTCTGAAATTGGTAACGGTGCCTGGTTTGTGCCCACAACCATTTTACAAAAATCTACAGGTACGCCAACTTCATTGCGGCGTTGGTAAAGGGCCAGGGCACGAAAAGGGTGCCTTTCTCGCGGAGGTGCGCGCAAGCTTCTCGCAACGTGCCAGATACGCGATAGGGGCTTACAAGGATCCAGTGATGAGCAGAACTGTCTCCAACGTTGTCGTCCTAACCTCTCCAGGTGGTGCAAAACTTGTCGTTTAGCTCGGCGAGACAATGCGAGATCTTGCGCGGATTTCGTTCTTCTGTACTTCCTCTCAGCCCGCCGACGGAGCGCGCGAAGCCGCTCGAATTCCACGTCGATGCTGGACACTGACACCGGCCCACAGACATAGCGAATGTTCTCACTGAGAGAGGAAGTAATGAGTCCCTCTATTTGATATGGTGACTGGAGGTCCAAGCTGGAAGTCTTAGTTCTTTATGCAGCAAATCGTGTTGCGTCATGGCGCACCGTTCCTAGTGTCACGGATCGATTCACCGCGTTTACGGCAGAGCTCATGCACGACGCGCTCGAGCTTAGTCATACCAGCCACCGAAAAACTACTGCATATCACCTGCAGAAGAATGGCCTCACAGAGAGACTCAACAAAACCATCGCCGACATGATCGCAATGTACATAGACTCGGAGCACAAAACTTGGAATGAGATTCTCCCCTACATCACATATGCCTACAACACGGCAACCCGAGAGACGACGCGTTTTACATCATTTCGCCTAGTCTACGGCCGTGCCGTTCAAACGATGTTGGATGCCATGCTTCCGAGCTGCACAGATGATCATCCACTCACGCCAGACACCGAGCAGTTAGCTCAGCGTGCTGAGGAAGCACGTCAACTTGCCCGCATTCACATTCATCATCAGCAGGGCACGAATGCACGCCGCTACAACCTCCGTCATCGACACGTCACATACCATCCTGGAGAGAAAGTTGGGGTGTGTAGCCCGGTGCGTCGGCCCAGCTTGTGAGACAAACTGATTTCCCGTTAATTCGGACCTTACGATGTTCTGCGCCATCTCACGGAAGTGACATACGAAGTTCTTACAGCGGGTACTGTGCAGCGCTCGCGTCGCCAACCACGCTCCGAGGTCGTGCACGTTGTCCGCATGAAGCCCTATTTCACGCGGTAGTGTGCTATGCGCTTGTTTCGTAGTAGCGTAGGACACATTTCCCCGCCTCCGTTATCTATTCTGTCCATGTGCTGATCTTTGTTTTCGCTTGCTTTGCCCATCGCTTGCGCTCCGTCTCTGATTTCTTTTTTTAAGAGGGGGCGTAACGCCACCTGGTGTCCCTATGTTCTTGCTGCGCCTGGAAGAAGACGACACTAAAGGCGGCTTGCGCGCTGCGTTTGGAACGCTGCCTGCTCCTAAAACTTAGCTTTTCGTTCACGTCTTGCCCTGTTGCCAGCGACAATATACATAATAAGCTTAAAGACATGATTTCGGAGAGAGGGAAAGGAGAAACAAAAGAAGATGGGGTGGGTTCTAATTATATTCTAGGCACTATAGTTCTAATAAAGGAGGACAGGCATCTCAAGTCAGCTCCTCCTTACAACATAGAATCATGTATGCCAGCACCGCAAACACCACGTCTCGCAGTCCGTTTCTAACAATACAGACACTTCCGGATGACGAGGCGCGGCCTCTGCAAGGCTGGTTAAATTGCACGGACGGTAGTGCGGCGCGCCTCAGCGAGGCCCCTGCGACGCCTCAACAAAAATAGAACTACAGTGAATGTAAGGTGTTCAAAAGGGTTACGCCGGCGCTTGACGCCGGGGATCACGCGGACGTTATACAACCTATATGCGATCCGCCACATGTTCTTGTAACTACACATCCAAAAAAACATGCGAGAGACTCTGGGAAGCACCGCAGATGGCACAGTGGTCATTGGGTACAAAACCCCATCTGGCAAGCCGCTGTCTCGCGGGGAGACGCCCCAGCGCCAGAGCCAATCAAAATCTCGAACTTCATTTGGCAACCGACAAGCTTCCCACGTTCGCCATTTGACGACAGCGGTCTCTCATGGCTCATCAGCTGAAAGCCTTCAAACGGCAACTAGTTCGCTGATGCGTATGGCTGGTAGGTCACCTACATTAACATCTGACAGGTCTGCATCAAGAGCCGACTTTGTCTCGGCAACCTCGCGGTAAAACGGCAAAAGTCTGTCCGCCTGTGGACCTATATAATTTTCGGGTGTAAGTACAAGGCGCACCGTGTTCATCCAGTACAGGATGAGCCAGCGACCAGGGCAAGACGCGTCAATCAATAGCCTCTCCAACAACCTTAAAGCGAGTACTCGAGCCACTGTCGGGATGCCCGGCAGGTCAAGGCCTCCGTTGCTCTATGGAAGTTGTAGGATGTTATGGGCAAGTAGCGCTGTCCTGCCATCCAAAAGAAAAGTCCGTATAAGGATTGAGAATTTCTTCGTCACATGGCTCGGGATTGTCGCGACACGCTGCACATAAAGGGTGAAAGCGCACGCTAGTATCTTGACTACACAGACTTCAACATTGAGGGTGAGGTTGTAACGCGCTGCGTCAGAGAGGGCGTTCATTGCTCGCGAGAGAACTATGTCTCAGTTACGGGGATGAAACCCCTTTGCTCAAACAACAATCCAAATACCCACACTGCGTCCACAAACGGTACGGCGGCGGCAAAAGTGCCCCTGAACTCACCGAAGCGGAGTGCTTTACTTTCCTTCGTGTTGAGCGGCGCTGTAGATAAAGCTGTGTATTCCGAAAAGATGTTCAAAAAAAAAAAACAATGAAACTGTCACTCTCACGCACGAAGAGTGATATGTCGTCCGCGAATGCAGACACAACGACAGACTCCTGTCCTACTGATGGGAAACCTCGAATACGCCTGTCCGCTTCGACCCTACGCAGCAGCGGGTCGAGCGAAAACATGAAGAGTACCGGTGAGAGCGGGCTCCCCTGACGCACCGCACGCGTAATCGGAAAGCTGCCGGCAATTTGACCAATCAGTACTAGTTCACTGCTACGGTTGGTGTATAGCCTTCGTAGGAGCTGAACGAATTCGTCAGGAAAACCAAATGAGCGGCGCACGCCGAACAAGTAACCATGTTTAGTCATTATGTCCTACCAGACTGTGTTCTAAGGCCTGGTCGAGGCCTTGCGACGAAACGAGGCCCACAAAATGCTCGCTACACAAGTTGTGAATTGTACGCGGGTTCCGAAGATATAGTAACGTCCGCAAAATAACGCTCTCCACGCGCGTTTACCCGTTAGTGCGCTGGACAACAGCTCGAGCGTGTCCGAGGTCTGCGCCATCCTCAACACGTTGGATGGACCCGCAGAGAGTGATGCTCCTGAACTGTCCTCGAGGATGCGGTGATAACGCTCGCACAGCGTCTCGAGATATTTGCGCATTACGAACGTAAGCGTTTCACTCCCACGTACGATGCGCATACGGCGCAGAATGTCTTTGAGCATGGTCGTAATGCGGGGAAGGCGCGCCTTCCCCTCACATACAATAACATCGCGCCTGCGTGCTTTCAGTGCGTCCCAAGTAGCAGTGGTTACGTTACTAACTGCGGCCACAGACAAGCACAACTCTCGGCCTATATCATAAATGCACTCTTCATCGTGCAGTACCGCTGCATCCATGCGCCACATCAGGGGGTTGTTTGCACAGCCCGGGGCAACCCACAGAATAATCATAACCGGGAAGTGATCACTTGGTTTGAGGCCTGATGGGAAAGGTAATAGCTCAGACTGTAGCAAGTCAGCTGTTATGGTAGAGGCGATTTAAACTCGATCTATTCAGATCGTGCTCTGACTCCTGGCTCGTGTTGCCTCTAAATGGTCTCTGTGAAGAGTGACCCACGCTTCCTCTAAGAGTAATGATCGTAATAGCTTTCGAAGTTCCTTCGCATTACAATTGGGGGCGCCCTGACCATACCCCCTGATATCGCGCATTGTGTTTAAAACACAATTGAAATCCCCGAGCAGGAAGTGGGGCACGTTATCGAGAAATTATGTCCTGATGGACCGAAAGAACTCATTGGTCAAACTACGCGTGAATGTCGCGTACATGCTGAAAAAACGAGTCCTGCGATACATCTAGAAAAGCGTCGAAGGTGATGATGCGCCCATTTATGCCATACGTACAATGAGCACATTTCCTCTATGCTGGTGAAGAAATATCACGCCTACGCCGCAACACCGAGAGTCCGTAAACGAAAAAAAAGGCCTCAACATTAAAACGAGAAGGAAAATAAAAGACATCGGCGGAGGGGCGGAAGTTGCCCTCCTGCAAAAACATCTACTCAATGCAAACGCGCAACATGAAGCACCTCCCTTTCCTTATCAGACGACAGGAAGGATGGATTAGGTGCGATCCTCCTCTTAGAGTTCTGACCTCAACCTGCGTCCTTCATCATCCTACGGCCCCGCCGGGGTGGTGCAGTGGTAAGACGGCCGACTACTGTGCCGCAGTACCCGGGTTCGAACCCGACTTCGGCGGCTGCGTTTCGATGGAGGCAAAACGAAGAGGCGTCCGTGTGCTGTGCGATGTCAGTGCACGTTAAAGATCCCCAGGTGGCCGAAATTACTCCGTAGCCCTCCACTACGGTTACTCTTTCTCTCTTTCCAATTTCACTTCCACCTTTCTTCCTTCCCTTACGGCGCGGTTAAGGTGTCCAGAGAAAGCAAGTGAGACAGTTACAGTGCCTTTCCATTCCTATAAATCAATGAATCAGCTTTTTTTTAATCATCCTACGGCTGCCCCAGGCAAGGCCTCCCGCACCTTAAGGTTTGGGAGGTTTTTGTTTCAGGGAGCGGGCTTTTCGCAGCCAAGGGTCTCATGCAATCCGGCCTGTTCCCACCGGGGCGGTGTCACGGTGCTTATGCACCACGTCCGCACCACCCCGGGGGGTCGAAGCCTGACGCGGGCAAGTCTAATATCTCACTTCTAGTTTTCTGTTTTCTTTGAAGATCACTGTGGGGTGTCCCCATTCTTCAAAAAAACTTCTTTCCCCCCAAGTGGCGTTTCTCTCTCTCTCTAGGTGGAACCATAGTTTCTTTCTGATTTTGGACTTCACTTCATGGAGGCTCGCAGTCTTGTTCGAGTAGGCCGCTTTGCAGCGGGCCAACCACACCTGATAGTTGAGCTCTGCCAGTGTCAAGACAAACGTCTTGCGCCCTTCCTTTGGAAGCGGGTTCAAGTAGCACACGGTGGGGTATGGGATCCCAGGGTGCCGAACATATCTTTCTGATGCTCTAGGAGTGCTGCGGGAATTAGGCAGTCCAGAAAGATGTGCATCGCTGTCTCTCGGGCCAAGAAAAAGGGACACAACTCAATATTTCCCGGCGTCGCAGGGACGAAGGCCCGCTGTCTGATTTGTAAGATGCCTCTTGCGAACCTCCACAGGCTCAGCGAGCGTCGAGGAAGTGGGCGGCTATGTACTGCCAACTGAGTCTTTCTGCGCGTAGCATGTAGATTGATAGGCGGGCAGGGAGCGGAGGGGTGATCACATTGATAATATCTTTCAGGGGCATGCTTATTCGGTCAACGATAGACGAGTTTTCCTTCAGGTACTCTGCGTCCGTGGCTGTGGTTCGGTAAAATGATAGGGATGACCCTGCTTCTCGGGGTGTTGTGGAGTAGGGCCTTCTCAGTGAATGTTCGCAGCCGTGTAGACAGATATTACGAAGCCATCGTTTTTGTTCGCGGCATGTCGCATTCGACGGCTCTGAATGTCCATTTGATGTGCAGAGCCCTTGCGAGAATATCCAGATCGGGCAGCCCCAGGCCACCTTTGAGTCTGGGCAGGCAGACAATGGCTCACTTTACCTTATCGAGGGCTCCCTGTCACAAACAATGGTATATATGTTTCTGGAGCAGCTTTTTCTTTTTTGGGGGATGCCTAGGATGCTGGCCACAGAGCTGAGGGTAGGAATCAGCATTGTCTTGATGATGGGGGCCTGCGCAGTCATGGGGCATTTTAGCGCACCACGTTTCTGGTTTTAATGCTTAGTTGCTCGTCAGCCCTGTTCCAATTTATGGGAGCTGGTTCACTGCATGTCAGTGAGAGAGCAAAAATTGCTTACGAACATGTCGAACGCTTACGGAATAGGCTTTAGGCAATGGTTTAGAACGAATGTAAGCTGATAAACTTTATTTCCAATGTTATCTGGAAGTTTTGAATGACTGTGTATAGTGTGGTCAGCAATGACAACATCAAAATTTAGTTGCCACGATGTGCGAAGTTGTAATTCTAAAATGTTTGATTTCATTTAGTAGGTTTTCTATAATGATTAATTATTAAATTTCTATAATTGGTATAAAATAAATTCAAGCACGACCCTTTACAGCCGCTCGATGTAAATGTCATAGGCGTTACAAGGGACCATGTTAGGGATAGCTAACACAGCTCGTCCGCCCGAAAAGCTGTCGGCGTTGTAGTCATAGTAGTCTGCTCTGGTTTGGTTTGAGTTCTTCAAAGTCCCAAAGCGACTGAGACTATGAGAGACGCCGTAGTGCACTCCCGAACTTTCTACCATCTGCGGTTCTTTAAGGTGCACTGACATCGCACAGCACATGGGCGCCTAGCTTTTTGCTATCGGAAGCATTATTGTCGATATATTCCGGTGCGTCGATGTAGACAGCTGTTCGATCTGCTGAATATTTTTTGCGGAGACTTAGCCCTATCCTTAGAGCGAGCGACATGATACTTTGGGTGCACGTTCTTAGGGAGAGGGTAACGTTGAGGTTACTTTGGATGCGAGGCGGAAGATGTGCCTCGTCAGCGAAGCGCTTCGAATCCCATTCCAATCTTGTTGAGTATGCGACGTCCTAAGGTGAGGCGCTCCTGCTGAGAGGTGAGATGAGCTTCCATGAGCTCCGTTAAAGGATTATAAATCCCTAATGCCAGGCCCCGCCGTGGTGGTGCAGTGATAAGATGCCCGAATACTGTGCCAGAGTACCCGGGTTCAATCCCGACCGCGGCGGCTGCGTCTTGATGTAGGCGAACCAAAGAGGCGTCCCTATGCTGTACTATTTAGGAGCACATTGAAGATCCCCGGGTGTTCGAAATTACTCCTTAGCCTTCCACTTCTGCTCCCCTTTCTTTCCACTTTAGCTCCCATCTTCCTCCTTTCCCTCACGGTGGGGTTCAGGTGTCCATAGAAACAGGTGGGACAGATACTGTGTCTTTCCCTTCCTATAGTATAATTATTATAATATTCGAATAGCCACCTTGTATGCCTGTTGCTAGATGTGACTTGATATCCCCAAGAGTAGCGTTCGCCTTGTTGCTCGGAGTCCAGCGGAAGGCGTCAGCAGTCCCGGCAAGTGACAAGGCGTCGAATAAACAAAAACAAATTTTAATACTGCATCACGTAGAAAGGGCCAGAGAAGCAGACGCACGACCACAAAGCAGGTGTCTCGGCGACTTCTCTCCGTCATTTATGCATCGTGCAAATAAGGTGAATACTTCGAGTACCAAACCTCAAACCTTTAGGACGGAAAGTTTTTATTGTTGAAATGAACACCGCATACCCCTAGACAGCTATGTGAGGGGAACCTAGCAGTAACCCCTGGCAAGGTATAGTGTAAAAATAAACTGAGCGCCAATATTGTCGATTCAGTCCTGATGTTCGGGATCCCATAAATGTGATCCTTAGTGATATAATTTAGCTTACGGTAATCGACATAAGGACGAAGGGCCTTGCCCGGCACGGCAGAGAAGCAGGCCCAAAGAAAAAAACAAGCTCCTAAAGAAGGTGTCTTGGCGTCATCTCTCAGTTCTTTCTATGTCCTCTCTCAAAGCTGAAGCATCCGTGCTTTTTATATGCTCGGAATCTTCAGATGGAAAGGGAGGATTCGTACTAGAGCAAGCTTTGCTGAATCAGTCACGGGGCTTGGAGGAACCCCTTGTTAATGAGCGAGGACAACGCTCTCTCGCTCGAGCGATGTGCTTAGCCAGCATTCGACCAACACGCACGCAGACATAACACGACACGTGTAGATTCAACACATCGGTTTATGTCCGCAGGAAGAAGCGTTGGGCGTCCGAAAGCACGGCGCTGAAATTGCTGAAATGACCGCTGCTTTGACTGATGCTCTTTCTTTCGCTGCATTTTTCTGCGGCCGTGTCGGCTGTCGCGCATGTCGTTGGCGAATAGTAACACTATCGAATAAGGCACCCAACACTGTCTCATCCTCACAGCTAAGGTAGACGTCAGTAATAGTAAATGGCAGCTGACTTATAACAAACGCCTTGAGCAGACTTCGTAAGACAGCATCCCGCATGATTTTATGTTTGCCGGGGTGGTGCAGTGGTAAGACGCCCGACTACTGTGCCGGAGTTCCCGGGATCGAATCCCGGCCTCGGCGGCTGCGTTTCGATGGAGGCGAAACGAAGTGGCGTCCGTGTGCTGTGCGATGTCAGCGCACGTTAAAGATCCCCAGGTGGTCGAAATTACTCCGTAGTCCTCCACTACGGCTCCTCTTTCTCTCTTTCCACTTTCATACCCACCTTCCTCCCTTCCCTTACGGCGCGGTTCGGGTGTCCACAGAGCAAGTGTGACAGTTACTGCGCCTTTCCCTTCCTGTGAACCAATTCTTAGCAATGCACCGAATAAGAGCAGGGTGTGCAAGCAGCAGTACCCCAATGATGGACACTCCCTGCATAGGCTGGCCGCTATCAGTGGTGCAGCTGGACGGATTATGGAAAAAGCCGGGTTCACCTTGGTTTAGGAGCAGCTCGAAATTCTGAGGAGACCATGAGATCTACGGGGCATTCCAGCATTCGCGGCATTCAGTGATATACAGCGCTTGCTGAATTATGGATTCAATTTCGGAATCGTTACCTGCTGAAACCTTTACTGATATTTGGGGCGTGCCATTTTAACCGAGGGTAATACGGCCTGAAAATAAACAGCAAAGCTTACTTCAGCTGTATGGCTGGAGAGAAACGTGCATATATAGTTGTAGGTATCGTAGTCGCGATTTAGTAGGGAGATGTTAGTGAAAGTAGATTACCGTTCTATTTCCCTGCTCACTGAATACTTTAACGAGTGCTGGGAAGCGGGGCAGCTGCCGGATGAATGAAAGCACGGTAAAATAATATTCATTCCTAAACCAAACAAGCCCATAAATGCCCAAAATCTCCGTCCCATCTCCCTGACATCATGTCTGGGGAAACTCTTTGAGCATGTCATCCTCACCCGTCTTACGCAACACATGGAATCCCATGGACTGTATCCCCATAGCATGCTAGGTTTTCGAGCTCATTTATCGGCGCAGGACGCCTTACTACAGATTTGAAATGCTATCCTCAATGATATGCCACACCACACCACAGCAATACTGGCAGTTGACCTCACCAAAGCATTTGATAAGGTCACGCACAGTGCTATCCTGCAAGGCATTCAAGAGCTGCAGCTAGGGCCTAAGGCCTATAACTATATCAGGGCCTTCCTGAACGGACGCACCGCCTCCCTGCATATAGATGATATACAGACCCCCTCTTTCACACTTGGTAACATTGGCACCCCGCAAGGCGCAGTGTTGTCGCCATTCCTTTTTAATATTACCATGATCCCGCTGGCAAATGCTTTAAGCAGTATCCCACACTTGGGACACACCATTTACGCGGATGATATCACGGTTTGGACCACATACGGCTCGGATGGAGACAGAATCTACACTTCAAGAAGCGGCCACAGCTATATCTACCCACACGGAAAAAATTGGCCTTGAATGCTCCCCGATAAAGTCAGCACTCTTTCTACTCCGGCCGCGGCGTGTTCCTACCGCCCCCATAACAATTTATCTGCATGATACTCCCATACCACAAAGTCCCAACCACCGCATTCTTGGTCTGAACTTACACGACAAGGGGAAAAACGACCTTACCCTGAAGGCACTAAAACAGTCTACTTACTCCGTCATCCATCTTTTGAGAAGGGTTTCACAATCGCGAGCCGGCCTAGATGAAGCTGACAATTTAAAGGTACTACATGCCTTTGTGCTCAGTCGCATTCTTTACACCTCCCCTTACCTGAACCTCTCCTGTGCAGACAAAGATAAAATCACCGCCTTAATCCGCACGGCTACCAAAGCAGCGAGAGCAGCGCTCAACCTACCGAAGACCACTAGCACGGACAGGCTCTTAAAAGTAGGAATGCACAACAATATACAAGAACTTATAGAGGCACATCGGTGCACACAGTACCTTCGGTTGGCTGGCACGCAAACAGGACGACATATACTGGATACTCTCGGCATTCGCATACCCACACATGCTGAAGAGTTAAACCCTCTCCCTCAGGCCGTGCATTCAGCGCTTATCCCAAACCTCTTCCTAAGAACGTCCACCCAGAACACCATCAATCCCGCCGCGTCGCGCGAGCCAAAGCTCTCATTATGGGAGTGCAGAGGATGTCCTCTGGGTGGACGCCGCATGTGGTTCAGACCGTTCGGTAGTTGTGGCCTACAATCCAGCAGCCCCCTCACTCACTCACTTCATAGACCCTCCCTGTAACTCGGAAGAAGCAGAGGAAGTGGCTATAGCCTTAGCAATCGCCCAAACAGATGCGACTTACATACTTAGCGACTCCAAAACAGCCATACTTAACTTTGCTCGCGGACGCGTCCATCCTCCCGCGTGGCAAATATTGAGAATGTGCACCATGAATTCTCACAGGCGTATTGAGCTTATATGAATGCCGGCTCACTCTGGCAATCCCGGAAATGAGGCCGCCGATAACATAGCTCGAGCACTTATTCGCCGGGCAAATGGCGACCCATGACGGGATTTCTCGAGGGAGCGGGCACATACATTTTCTGAGCTCACACAGCAAGCACGCATTGCCCGTCGACTCTACCCCCCTCCCCACCCCCAGCTGTCTCACTCCGAACAAATCCTCTGGAGGCGTCTTCAAACCCGAACGCTTCTCACCCCTCAACACCTATCTTCCACCGACCCGTTTCCCCTGAGTGCACTCTCTGTGGAGAGTTGCACACCACCTTGGACCACATTCTTTTCGGCTGCCCTGCCGATCCTCCCCCGCAGGGACAGCCCGCCATCGGATCATGGGAGGAATGGGAGGCCCTCCTTACGTCGCAGGACCTGGACATAAAACTTCGCTGTGTGGACCGGGGTGCCAGTGCTATGGCCCTACGTGACCTGGACACATGCGCGTAATGTGAGGGCCGTGCGGTGGCCCTGGGCCCTTGAAGGGTCCAAACTCGCTCGTTTAATAAAGTTTTTTCCTCCTCCTCCTCAGCGTGGGAGACTTTGTCCAAGGCTTCGCTTATGTTGAGCCCGAAATATCTGGTTGTCAGGGCCTAGGATATCCTTGTGCCCGCCCTGTAGAGGTGCACAAATGTTATCTTATGGCTTGACACTACCAAAGCCTTTGACGTCTCCCATACAGCTATATTCAGTAACTTCTCCCTCATCATTCTGCTGTTTCCTTAGCGTCGTATTCGACGACGCATTCCTTTCCTTATCGTGCAGACCTGTTTTGAAGCAGCTGCTGTGGTCTCGGAAACTTGCGACCAACTTGATGTCATAGACATGGTGGAATTGTTGGTATGCTCCTGGTGGTTAGATCGCAACTCGTCACATGGGAGCAGTGAAGGTGGCCGAAGGAGGCCTTCTTATCTCTGTTTTTTTTTTGTATATATAGGTTAGTATATATAGGTATATATAGGTTCAGGGGCAGATCTCAGAAATCAAAAGTGCTTTTCGAAAAGAAAGACATTACGAAAACATTAGGGAAAGAGCGTACAACAGTCCAGCGTTAACGGCGTTCGCTGTCGAACAAGGCAACAGCACGAACACGTAAACATGACCAGGACGCGTCAGCAAGACCAAGAAAACTTAGAAATTTGGCAATGGAACTGCAGAGGCTACCGCAAAATACAGGCCCTACTAAAACAATACATAAACACACCGCTTACACCCCCCGATGTGATTGCGCTCCAAGAGACTGGAACCAGGCTCTCTTTACAGGGGTACCATGTTTCTGAGAGCCAAAACGGAGATAAAGCAGCCGTTCCAGCCATCAAAGCCATCACCGCGACCAGGCACGATACCATCGCCGACACGAACATCGAGCACGCGCTTGTCGAAATCATTGCGAAAAAGCGAAAGGGAAGGATCACATTCGTACTGAACGTGTACAGCCAGCAAATACAATGAAAAGCCAAATTCTTCGAACTCTTCTACGGAGCGCACAAGCTGGGCAAAGAAAAAGCACTCATTATCGTAGGAGATTTCAACGCCATGGACACGAGTTGGGGATACCAGAAACAAGATATCAAGGGAAGAACATTAGCGGACGTAGCCGAATATTTTGGCTGCAGGCTAATCACAGATCCCGCGACCCCCACGAGAATCGGTAATGGGGTTAGCACGGACACTTGCCCGGACCTCACGTTCGTAAGGAAGAGCAAGGAGCCACAGTGGGAAAACATGATGGAAAACCTAGGCAGCGATCACTTTATCCTCCGGAAGCGAATAGCATCGGAAAGGGTAAGATGCCGGATCGGACAAGCTAAACTCACGGACTGGAACGCGTTCCGCGGGGCTTACAAAAAATCTGAAGGCGGCATCCAATCACTAGAAGAATGGAGCGGCATGTTGACGGAAACGCGAGACAAATGCACAAAAAGTGTAAGACGAACAACAACAAAGCCCGAAGTAGACGGGCACCTTCTGCGACTATGGGAAGCCAGACGCAGTCTCGCCAAAAGATGGCGGAAGCAAAAACACAACAGGAGACTAAAACTAAATATAGCAGAAGTTACGGCAAAAGCTGAAGAATACGCAGCGCAACTCGCGAGACAAAATTGGGAACAATTCAGCGACACGCTTAAGGGAACCTTAGGTACGGCCAGAACCTGGAATCTCCCAAGAGGACTAGTCGATCCGACCAAAACAAAATCAGAAAACAATGAAAGCCTCCACAGATTCATCCACTCCTTCGAGGGTTCGGACACCAGCCTTTTAGAGAAGGCACGAAAAACGTGTTTCGGTGATCACAACCCCTCACGATACCAAGGAACCTATCGCACAGCCGAAAACGAGAGACTCTACCGCCCAATAACTGTGGAAGACGTTTATGCGGCCATAAGGAATACAACCAGACACACGGCAGCAGGAGCCGACAGAGTCGATAACGCCCTCATCTGAAACCTGACTGACGACCTCAGACAAGAGCTCGTAAGGTTTCTAAACAAACACTGGGAGGCGGAGACGGTTCCCGAAGACTGGAAACACGCCGAAGTAATTATGATTCCTAAACCTGGCAAACAGCTCCAAATTGAAAATCTCAGGCCCATCTCGCTCACGTCATGCCTCAGCAAGCTTTACGAGCGGGTGGTGATGCTCAGACTGCAAAATTTCATGGAAGATAATGACCATGTACCCCATACCATGTTCGGCTTCAGAGCAACCCTCTCGACGCCGAATGTGCTGCTTCAAATACAAGATGTGCTCCGCAACGTACACCGAACGAGTGAAAATGTCATAATGGCCCTTGACATCAAGGGAGCATTTCATAACGTCAGTCACGAAGCGATCCTTAGAGGCCTAGACCACCTGGACTGCGGACGCAGAATCCACGGGTACATCAAAGCCTTCCTGTCAGATAGAACTGCCACCATCGGCACGGGAGACCTTCGATCGAACGAAATTCACGCGCCAAACAAACGAACACCCCAAGGATGAGTCATCTCACCTATCCTCTTCAATATAGCTATGATAGGTATAGCACGAAAACTAGAGAAGATCGCAGGCATCAGGCACGCCATGTATGCAGACGACATAACAGTCTGGACGAACACCGATTCCCTCGGGGAGAAGGAAGAAAAACTACAGGAAGCGGCCTCCTGTGTACAGAAATATCTCGGAGAAAGAGGACTCGCATGCTCGACAGAGAAATCCGAACTGCTTCGAGTGTGGAGATGCAAACAAAACCGGACCGTTTCAACCAGTGAGAACCTGAAACTCAACATCTACCTGGAAGGAATGCCCATCCCGGAAAAGACAACAATAAGAATAATAGGTATGTGGGTTCAATCGAACCAACGCAGTAGTCACACTTTTACCATGCTCAAAACAACAACGATACAAGTGACATGCATGATTACCCGCATCACCAACAGGCGGCATGGCATGCGCGAAGAGGACACACTAAAACCAGGTAGAAACCTGGTAGTGAGCCGAATTATGTACAGCCTGCCCTACCAGTGCCTCAACAAGAGTGAAATACAAGTGGATGCCCTGCTACGTAAAGCGTATAAGACGGCGCTCCGATTACCACGCAACACGTCTACTGAAAAGCTCATGGCGCTTGGATTGCAAAACACATTCGAAGAAGTACGCAAGGCGCAGCTTGAGTCGCAAAAACTCAGGCTGCTGCAGACAACTTCTAGAAGAGCGTTCTTACAGAGACTCGGATACCGTGAGCAGATGCGAGAAATAGCGAGGACGGTAACGATCCCCGACGAACTTCGCAAGTCCCTCAAGGTAGCTCCAATCCCGAGAAACATGGACCCTAACCTCCACCAAGGTAGAAGAGACGCAAGGGCTGATTTTATTCAAAAAACATACGCTCCTCAAGACACGACCGTGTATGCAGACGTGTCCTCGAGAGGAGGACACAACAAAATTGCAGTGCCCACGGTGGTCGATTCGTCTCTACGAGTGGCCAGCGCCTCTATCCGACACTGCACAGTAGCAGAGGCCGAGGAACTAGCCGTTGCTCTAGCAGTGGCGGAGGGCTATAGAGCTGGGCGGTCGCTAACGATACTCACGGGCTCTCAAACAGCCTATCGAAATTTCATGAATGGTAGGACTGGTCGTCACAAGCTCCGTATACTCCTCGATGCGAGCCACAGAATTAAAAACCACGAAGAAAACAAGACCAGACACAAAATTATATGGGTACCGGAGCACATGGGGGAGGCAAGGAACCAAGAGGCTGACAGGATAGGTCGAGCATACACTACTTTCCGAGCATCCGACGGTCCGCGGAACGTTTGCCAGCCCCCAAGGCATACTCGGCCATACTAGAAAACTACAAAGGAAGAAGAATGCGATATCCCCCACCGCACAGTTCTCTCACCAGAGAGGAAGCTGTCATATGGAGACGATTACAGACGGGTTCATACTCAAACCTACACATACTAAACAGAATGCACCCTACCATATACGCTGACAGATGTCCGTGGTGCGATGAAAAACCAACACTATATCACATCACATGGGCCTGTCAAAACATAGAGATGGTCCCCAAAATTCGAAACCCGAGTGCGGAGCAATGGGAGACTGCTGTCCAGCGACCGCTGCGAAGACCAGCAAGGTCTGGTACAGCGAACCCAACGGGCGGCAGTAGCCAGCGGACCCCTAAACTGAGGGCAACCGACCATTGTGCGAAAGTGGGCGAAGTCGACGGAGAAGACTTGTGGATTCAACAAGCAGACATCTCTGAAGACGTCCCAAAAACCGCCAAGAAATATAGGGCTAAATAAAGTTGTTCCTCCTCCTCGCTTAACACTGATGTTAGCTACCACCGGTGCCCTGTGGTGGTGGTAAAAATATTTTAATGAAAATGATTAGGAGGTTGTAGCGGCGGTTGGAGTCCTCAGTCCGGAACCCCATTGGCGTAGGCTGCTGTCCGCGCTCTTCCGATGAGTTCTTTTTGAACCCTTGCGTCCGAGCTGGTCAGAGCTGCCTCCCACCCCTCCTGCGTTGGCTGGTTATTAATAGTGACAGTCTGATTTCGCTGGCATGCCCACACCATATGGTATAGGTCCGCCTTCTCCCCGCAGAATTTGCATTGTGAGTCAAATGACTCTGGATCTATTGCGTGTAGTCTGCGTGGATTGTTAAAAGTGTTGGTCTGTAGCTTGCGGAGGTGTATCTCCTCCCCTTTGTCTAGTGTCTTTGCCGGTGGAGGGTAGACCCGGCGAGATAATCTTAAGTGCTGAAGTATTTCGGTGTAAGTTAGCAATGGGATAGGAGGTTCCACGAGATCCGTATTGGGTGCCCGGGGGAGAAATGCTCGGGCTGAGGCGTGTGCGCTCTCGTTCCCTGGGATGCCCTGGTGACCTGGTACCCATACTAAGTGTTTATCCATGGGTTGGTAGCCACGGGTGTAACTATCTTGCAGGATTTTAGCTGCTAGCGGTGCAATCCTGCCCCTGAGGTAATTGCGATATGCTGTCTGTGAATCTGTAAGAATGTATTCTGAGGTAGTGTGTGTCGCAGCTAGGGCAATTGCCACTTCCTCCGCAGCCAGTGTGTCATGGCTGTGTAATATTAGTCCATCCACTGTTTTATCTTGGTGTACTACCGCAACGGCCGCCATTCCCTGTTCAGGACCCGCAGCATCGACATAGAACACGCCCTCGCGCCCGCCGTAGTGCCTTTTTATAGCTTCCGCTCGTGCTTGTCTTCTTGGCTGGTGAAAGTCGGGGTGCATATTCCTCGGTAATGGAGTTCCCTTGAATTGTCCTCTCCATGAGGCTGGGATGTCGCTTTTAGGGTCTAGCTGTTCGGGGCAATTGATGTTCAAATCGTTCAAGACTTGTCGGCCAGTCAGAGTCGTGGAGAGTCGTACCACCTGCGCCGTGAGGTGTGCCTCAATCAGCTCGTCTACCGTGTTGTGGACGCCCAGTCGTAAAAGCCGGTCCGTCGATGTCGTAAGAGGGAGGCCCAGGGCCTTCTTGTAGGCTGTTCTGATTATGACGTCGAGGTTCTTGATGTCAAACTTCTTGAGACGAAGGTAGGGTGCCGCATAGACGATGCGGCTCACGACGAAGGCCTGCACCAGTCGGAGAGTATCTTCTTCGCGCATCCCTGATTTCCGCGTCGTTATTCTGGCGATCATCCTGCCGACTTGCTCGCTCACGAGGCGGAGTTTCTGGATGGCGAGGTGGTTGTTGCCCTTGTTATTGATGCATAGACCCAGTATCTTAACGGTCTGAACTTCCTTTATGGGTGAGTTGTCAACGTGGATGTCGATCGTGGCCTGATTTTTGTGCTGGCGGAAGACTAGGAGTTCACATTTTTCGGGAGAGCAGGTTAGTCCACACGCTCGTGCATAATTCTGAACTGTTGTTGCCGCTGTTTGTAGTTGTTCTTCCATCATTCCCATACTACCCCTAGTTGTCCAGATGGTTATATCGTCAGCGTACAGGGCGTGTCGTATGCCCTGTATCTGATTTAGAAGAGGTGGAAGATTGCGGAGTGCAATATTGAACAGAAGTGGGGATAATACTGCCCCTTGCGGAGTGCCTCTCGTGCCCATCTTCACTTGCGTTGTTTGTTTAGTGCCGATGCTGATGTTGACTGTTCTGTCTTTAAGGAAATCATAGATGTATGAGTAGACTCGCTGGCCACAGTTGGTGGTCTGGAGATTTTGGAGGATTGTGGAATGTTTGACATTGTCAAACGCTCCTTTGAGGTCGAGGGATAGAAGTGCTCGGTCACTGTTTCTGCGTGCTGGATCAATGACTTCGCGTTTGAGTTGCAGAAGCACATCATGGGTGGACAGATGTGCTCTGAATCCAAACATCGTGTGTGGCAGTAGCTCGTTGTTCTCTAGATAGTTGGAGAGACGTGCGTGGACTGCCTTTTCCATGAGTTTGCCTGCGCACGACGTGAGGGATATGGGGCGTAGGTTTTCAATGCTGATTTTCTTGCCGGGTTTGGGGATAAAGTGTACATTGGCTGTTTTCCATGCCTGTGGAATGGTGCCGATGCGCCAGCATTCGTTAACGTAATCCGTAAGTTGCTGCAGTGCCTCCGTGCCGAGGTTGGTTAGAAGTCCGACCGTAATTTTGTCTTGTCCCGGGGCTGTACCTCGGCGCATATCTGCTAGTGCTGCTATGATTTCTTCTAAAGTGAAGTCTTTATCTAGGTCTTCGTTCGGTTCCCCCCGGTATTCTGGATTTGAGGGTTCTGCGTCTCTCGAAGTGCAGATATAGCGACGCGTGAGTTCATCCATGAGTTCATCATCCGTGCCTTGAAAGTTGTGTAAGGCTCGATGCAAATTTCTACGTTGTTCACTCTTCGATTTCGGTGGATCAATTAGGCATCGGAGAAGGTTCCACGTAGTCTTGCTGTCTAGGCGACCTTTGAGGGATTCGCACCTTTTTAGCCAATTGGTGCGAGCGAGGTCCCATGCGTATTGGTCTGCTTGAGTAGTTAGCTTCGCTATTCGAATTCTGAGTTTTCGATTGTGCCTTTGTTTCTTCCACCGTTTTATGAGACTACGCCTAGCTTCCCAAAGGTGTAGAAGATGGTTGTCAACAGCTGGGTGGTCCTCCGTGGTGGCAAGGGTTTTTGTGAGGTTTTCTTTAAGGTCGAGAATAGATGCCGCCCACTCTTCGTAACTAGTTATTTGTTCCGATGTAACTAGTTTAGTATCCTTCCTGAATTTCTCCCAGTCTGTCATTCTGGCTTGCCCACGAGGTTTGCTGTGCTTGTTGCTTTCAAAGATGGTCTGCAGCATGTAGTGATCGCTGCCTAAGGTCTCTCCCGTATTGAGCCACTCATAGTTGCGGGCGTTGCGGACGAGCGTCAGGTCGGGGGAGGTATCCCGAGTTATGCTGGTACCGACTCGAGTCGGATGCTGCGGGTCAGTAAGTAAGGTGAGTGCCATGTCAGCGATGGCGGAAGCTAGTTTCCTGCCTTTAGTGTCTTCCTTTGGATATCCCCATAATGGGCTAGAAGCGTTAAAGTCGCCGACTATAGCTAGGGGAGCTGTGTGAGCTTCTCTTAGTGCTTTGATAAAGATAGCGTCAAAGGCTGCGCGGCGCTGTTTGGGGCGACTATATATATTGAGTATATAGGTGCCCTTGCTGTTACGGTGTTGTGGTAGCAACTTTATGAAGGTATATTCAATGTCGCTGTGTAGGTCAAGGTCTACAGTGGTTGCTGTGCATGATTTGTGGACCAAAATACATGTCGAGGGGTTTGTTTGATGTGTTGAGTATCCTCTGATCTTAGCCTCCATATTTACTTCTTGCAGGGCTATTATTTGCGGCGCATGAGAATAAGAGTCTATGTATTGTTGTAATGTTTCCCTCTTGCGCTTTAGTCCCCTGCAGTTCCATTGTAGGATGGTGAGTTTAGGTCTTGGTTGTGGCGCCATGTTGAGGATTAGAAATGTGTGTCGGATCCTGTGGTGGATCTTCAGGTTCTTTATCAAGTTCAGGGATGACTAGGCGACGATTTCCCATTTTGCCCTGTAGTTTTGTGCCCTTGTTGTGAGAAACATCCGAATATTCCTGAATTTTTCGGTCAATTCTAATCTCCTGCGCTTGCATCCTGATTAGAACTGGTTCAAGTTTTTCCATCATGGGCTTGATGACTGATTCTAACATGCTTTTGATTGTCGTCTCGATCATAATTTGTAATTTATTGGCCATGAGATCTTGGACTGTGTTTTCCAAGCGGGTAATGCGGTCCTGTGTTTCGGTGTTCTCAATAAATTGCGGCATGGGTGCCTGCGGTGCTGCTGCCTGCGGTTGTGGTACCTGCGGCATTGGCGCCTGCTGTGGCGTCTCTAGTGCAGTTTGCCTGTCGATAGTGCTAGTATTTAGCTCCTGTGGGTACGGAGGGTGTACCTCTTCCTTGTCCTCCTCCATCGGACATGCCTGTTGTGTCAATGGAGGTAATGTGTTCTTCGGGTTGGCTGCGACGCCTAATTGCTCTTTTAATTTCCTATTTTCTGACTTTAGTTTCTCGATCTCTGCTTTAAGTTGTTTGTAAGCCAACGCTTCGGGGGAGGAGGCAGCTACATCTGCCCAGCTCACCTTGCCGTCGTTGCGCTGGTCCTTGTAATGGGGTCCTGTTGTTTTCTCAGCTGGACGACTGCCGGTGGGGTGCGACGCCTTGTCGCTAGTGTCACGTCCTTTGCTTGATGACCGGGAGCCGCGTGGTCCTGAGTTGCTGCTGTTGGACTGGGCCCGTTGGGTCAGTCGGTCCCCGCTGTTAGATGTGCCTCTGCGGCTGGACCGGTCCCGAAACTTGGCCCTGGACTGGTGACTGTCTTGACCTGTCTTGGATTTGGCTGGTTGTGATGTTCGGTACTTGAACTTGCATTGATTCGACCCCATGGGATGTGGGCCTTCGCACACTGTGCACTTGGGTTGGCAGTCATGGGCTTCTTGAATGTCGTCCTGGCCACACTGCGGACATCGTGACTGCGCAGGGCAAGGGCAGACATCCGCCCGGTGTCCAAGTTTCCCGCACAGCAAACAGGCTGGTGTTGTTTTCTTGTACAGGCGCACAGGAAGCGCCTCTCCGTAGTAAAAGACGTGAAAAGGGACCTTTCTTCCTTCGAAAGTGACGGCCGCTTTGTTGGAGGAACCTAGTTTTCTCACGCTCACCACTGGTGCGTCCGGGGAGCGAAGCGCTTCCGTGATGTCTTCGTTGGAAACCCTAGGGTCCACCTGTATTACTCCTTTACATGTGTCGTCAGAAGGCCGGAGGTAGGAGTACACTGCGTGTGCTGTGTCCCCTAGTTTAAGTTCTTGAATTGCGGTGCCCTGTGAACTGCTGATCTCGTGTTGCGTGCCGTGACTCTGTATATGTACGTATATTAGTTTTCGTTGTGTACTTCTAAGTGTCACACTCCCCATGGCAACATGTGAAGCCTGCAGTGAGCCTCTGCCAGACGACCCAGACGACGGGCGCAGCCTCAAATTCTGCGAATATTATTGATTGATTTATAGGAAGGGAAAGGCGCAGTAACTGGCTCACTTGTTTTCTGTGGACACCTCAACCGCGCCGTAACGGAAGGCTGGGAGGTGGGAGTGAAAGTTGGAAGAGATAAAGAGCAGCCGTAGGGGAGAGCTACGGAGTAATTTCGACCATCTGGGGATCTTTAACGAGCGCTGACATCGCACAGCACACGGACGCCTCTTCGTTTCACCTCCATAGAAACGCAGCCTCCGAGGTCGGGTTCGAACCCGGGTACTCCGGCAGAGTAGTCGGGCGTCTTACCACTGCACCATCCCGGCGAGGCATATGAGAGCTGTTATGATATCGGAAGCTTTTCTGGTTAGTCTGATTCAACGTTCAAAGCACAAGGCGAAAACGGGCGCAAGGCATGGAGGTGCATGGTGTAGCGTCCATCAAAGGCCAAATTTATTGAGGTAGTGGCAGACCAACCAGGGATAGTGATATTGGAATGTGTTTGGCAGACATAACTAAGAGGCTTGATGCTCATGTGGAGCTTCCCGTTCAAGTTTAAGATAAGTCCTCAATTGAGCTGATGGCAGCAAAGTGTCATAAAACTCTCAGTAGACAAATTCCGCAAGGAAAGGACATTCGTACATTGATCAAACGTGTGAGTGTGCTCGAGGCTGGTTGTACTTCAAATGACATTGAACAGCTAAAATTGACAGTGAGTGACCTTTATTGGCGCAGCAGGAAACTCAATGTAGAAGATCACGGTATCCCAGTTACAGAAAGAGAGGACCTGTTGTGTAAACTGAGTGAAGTAGATAAGACTGCTAAGCTTCCGGAGTTGACAAAGAATGATGTAGGCGCTATTCGCTGACTTCCATCGAAGCAAAACAAAACCATGAAATTGATATCCAGTTTTCCCAGCAATAAAATCGCGACGTGTGACTGGAAGATCGAAAATAACTAAAAAATAGTATATTGGCAGGGTCAATCACTGTTAACATTACTCACCAGAACAGATAACTGTTGCGTTGCACAAGATATTGGGCAAGCAGCAATCAATATAAGGATATCACGGAATTTCAAAAGCAATATTCTTGTCAGGAAACGGGAAGGTCATAGCACCATTGTCATTTGGTGCACGGCAAAACCTTGAAAGACTGTGATATGATTTGGTCTGATAATCCATTCGTTTATTTTTTCCACAACGCTTCCTTCTTTCACTCCCCAAATAGACTTGTCAAATATTAGTAATGTACTGAACCCTAATGGTTAGCAATGCCTCAACTCTATTCGCTGTTACCTCAGATATGGAAGAAACAAGTGCAATGAACTAGATTACCTCCTTACTGAAGTGCAAACACGAATTGACGTCATGTTTTCAGAACATTGGCTTGGTTCACCTCGGAAGAGGACGTGCATACACTTCAGACGTATGAATCGTATTCCATGAACCGTGCTGACAAAACGGCTAGTGGCGCAACAATGGCCCTCTCAAATTCAATTGATTCTGAACTGTTGTTTGATGTTTCTTGTATTAGTCCCGTCTAGGAAACGCTCGTGATTAGATGTGATACCACAACATCCTGTCATGCTATCGTCCTCATTAGACCAAGGATAAGTCGTTCTTTTCTTTTCTCGAGTCGCTTCTAGACTTTGTGAATGCAGGAAAATATCACTCAATTATTTATGCTGACTTGAATATAAACATGCTAGTAAAAAGTAATGCAAAGCCAGAGCTACCATCGTAGTTAAACAGTTATTCCTGTCAAAATACCAAAGCGTCAGCGAAACGAAATACTGCAAGATCAGCTACTCATTTAGACTTGTTTGTAACAAACTTTTCTTCACATCACCACCATCCCATCACTTTCAATCCTTAAAGGCCTCTCTTAAAGACAAAACATATGGTGTGGGATTAAATGCATGAAAACTTACCAGTGTTTTAAACTTTCATTATAAACTTATTTCTTACGGCTTCAATAAATAAAAATTGACATGAGATGGTAATGACTTCATGGGGAAGGGCTTTCTTTGTCTACAATTGATCAGGGAAAAAAAGCTGAAAACGTTTTTGTGCGAACAACAGGCTGAGTTATTTGAAACGGATGCGAAGCGCAATGTGATAAGTGGGCGCAATGTATAATGTAAGGTGCCTGTTTTAGTGAACTGTTTCGAATTTTGTGCAACAAACAAAGACTGGCAATGCGGCGTCGAAGTACAAGGTTTTCAAAGTGAAATTTTCTTTTGGAGATGAAACGCTGATGAATATGACGAGTATGCGTGATGTACGAAACGGATGGCATAATTTTGAACTTATTCATGTGCATTTGACAGGTATATCTGAGATAGGTTCCATATTGCACTGGCATACTCAGCTTCTGTTCTGTTTAGTGGTTTATATACCAGAAGTTTTACTTGTTGGGGCGCATGACGTAGGGGATGTTTTATGAAGCTTAAAACCGTTTTGCAGATGATATACTGTTATTTACGTGTGTGCACCAAGCAAGTTCGCAACAGGGTGATTCCAAGGTACTCATGTAATTCGACGCGTTCTGTAGAAGTATTAGCAACTTCATAAGAAAACAAGAAGGTTTTACTGACGAATAAAAAAAAAGATATGAGTTTTCACTTCTTAGCACTTAGTCATTAGCCAGCGATCGCACCAGGTAGGTCATTTATATATATTATAAACAGGTGAGGGGCCAGCACAGATCCTTGCGGGACGCCAGATGTTACAGGGATCGTTTGAGGCTTTTTTTTAATATAGACGAGCTGTGCGTGGTTAGCAAGGAACTCTTTAATACATTTTAGAATGTTGGGATGCACATTTAGACCGGCTAATTTCAGTAGTAAGCGTTTGTGAGGCACCTTGTGAAAGGCCTTTGCGAAGTCTAAGGATCTCTGAATTGAATATCAATTTCTTTCCAGTGATATAGAGGAAATGAGCATCGAATAAATAGCTGCAAGGATAGCCTGAGAGATGCCCGAGGCACAGTAAATATGGAGCAACAAGATTATGCAGTACAAAAAGAGAACAAAAATATAAATAACACTGCAACTTAAAACTAGGACAGTGAATTAACGGCCCCCGATGGTCTAAAAGTAATGACGCAACAAGGCAAAAGCTTATGAAAATGAAGTGATTTTTCTCATGCCGACGTTCACTAAAGCAAGGAGCGGAAAGTACTTCAATAAAGTGCGGTATTGATGAAATACAGATTAATGTCCATAATTAAGGTGGTAAATATGTTTCAATTGTGTATACTACAATTATTTAGTATGCATGGTAAAATCAATCGAAGGCTCTGGTTACCGTATAACGTCCTGGTTCGAGGAACGTCAAGTATTTATTTACTTCTGGTATGAGAACGTTTTTTGTAAGGCTTACGTCAAGCAATAGACTTTAAAAACTCACTTGATCATTGAAGTGATAATTTGAGGCACTACAGCAAACGATAATCAAACATAGTTTGCAGACGATGAATCCTATTTTGTGGAAATACAGTTTGTGTGTGGGCAGTGTAACATGCACCAGCGATCACTCTAATTGCCTTCTTTTGGAGACCGAGAATAATAAGATTTGTTTAGGATGTATAACCACAAACTAGCTGATAGTAGTTTATATTAGATTGAATAATAGAATGGTAAATAAGTAGCATGTGCTTTGGGGAAATTCGTTTCGAAGTCTCGACAGAAAGCCTGCAGATCTAGTAAGCTTGCTTTCAATATACATTAAATGGTCCGACCACCTCATGCGAGAGCCGAATTCAACACCGGGCGATTTCAACTTGTTTACAATTTCAATTATATTATTTCATAGAAGGCGAGTATTGTTTACAGTAATATCCAGAATAAGGGGCCGAGAAAAGACGGCTTTGGTCTTGTTAGAGTTACCTTCCAAATAGTTACCTTTGAACCATTTTTGGAGAGCACAAAGAACATGATTTGCAATATTGATTAGTTCTTCAGCAGAGTAGCCCCTGAGAAAAAAACTTGTGTCGTCAGCGTACTGAATACAACTTGTATGATAGGTTATGCTCACAAGATTGTTAGCATAGAAATTAAAGAGAAACGGGCCGAGAAGTCTACCTTGCGGGACACCACATTGAATCAAAAGAGAGCTAGACTTGTGATTATTGACCGATACCACCTGCTGGCGCATGTTTAAGAAGGAAAGAGTTGAAAGGAAAGACCCCGCACAACATAGCTTACAAGTTTACAGACTACTATTTTATGATTAAGAAGGTCGAAAGCTTTTGTAAAGTCGATATAAATACCAATAATGACACATTTAGTTTCGATATTATATAAAAAATTTCTTCTTGCAAGAGTAAAGCAGATTCAGTGGACGTGCACTTACGAAATTTAAACTGACTGGTATTTATTATCGAATCACAATGCTGGTTACGATCTCGGTTAGTGTGCAGGTCAGAAGTAAATATTGCTAGTTGTGTTTCGCACGAGAAACCCTTTCAAAAACCATGTTGCGCTGAATGAAAGAAGTTTTTTGAGTACTGGAAGATATCCCTAGTTGGAGCTATTACCTTATTTCATAGTGTTAGCGACCACCTACCTATTGTAATGGAAGTTAATCAGTTCATTGACACAGTAAAACGAATACAGTCCGCATTTTCCTACCATGCTATTATTGCTAGAACGCTTTGCCTGTTCAGAGATCGCCTTACTGTAGCCTGTTGGAGCAATGTGTTCACAGCAAATGATCCGGATAGAACATACGATACATTTCTACGCACGTTGTCTGATATATACTACGCGCGTTTCATAAAAAGTCATTTAAAAAATCGGAGAGAATTTGACAACCATAGATAAGCGAGGAATCGCAAAAGCTTGTGAAAAAAAGAAATCTAGTCGCATAAAACATTTATGCGCAGTAAAACTCTGGAAGCCCTGAAACATACAAAATTGACAGAAATTTGGTCACTAAATACCTTTTTGCTGCAAAAACAATTATATGATAACCTATTCAACTAAACAAAACGGGCGCACAGGGATTGTTTGGAAAGCACTTAACTCTGTAATTAATGAAACTCAGTCAGAAACAGTTGCTAAAATTATGCAAGCCGGAACAGAGTTACAAGGTCCTCAGTTAGCTAATGCCTTAATCCGCGAATAAGCGCACGGAGGTCAGAGTCGGCAGTGGAACCTAGGGAAGTGGAATCAGGCTGCAGGCGTATTTACTGTAGGTCGTCAAGGCGTTGACAGTCAGTCGATGTGATGGTGTCGATGGTGGTAGGGTTCTACACGGCCAGGGCATTAAAGGTAAGTAGCCCAATACCTTTAAGGACGTGGCGAACCCGCTCGGCCCCTGGCACGGTGGCATTTATGCGCCGGCAAAGTGCAAGAACATCTTTTGTATAAGACGTATAGGTCTCATTGGACCGCTGAATTCGGGCTTTTAGCTTCTTCTTCCCTTTTTCTGTGCGAACAGTAGGAGCGCTGAGAATCTGGGGTAACTTTAGTTTAAAGGTAGCCCAGTCCAGAATCGTCGGTTCATGGTTTAAGAACCAGATTTTGGCCAGATCCGTCAAATAAATGGACACTTTATTTAGTTTAAGAGAATCGTCCCCCCTGTTGAAAGCACTGACCCGGACGTAGCTGTCAAGCCAGTCATCAGCGTCGTCGACGCGAAGACCGGCGAACCTCTACGGGTCGCGCTGACGGCTGCTCACAGTCCGAGCGGCAAGGGGAGCTGGGGCAGAGTTGGAAGAACCCAGAACAGAGGAATGGCCCTCTCGGGTCATCACGATGGTTGTCGAGGTCAAACGGCGGCAAAAACGGAGCTCCGGGTAGATGCAGGTGACGAAGCAGCGAGGAAATGAAGGCGCACCTCCACCAGTTGTAAGGTAACGCGAAGGTATAGGTCGGATCAGGTTTTATAGGATACCTGAAGCCTTGGTCGCACAATGTAGCGAACCACACTCCGCTATGCTGATGAGAGTGCAGGATGAAGATGACGCATCGCATTCACACATGTGAAAAATGAAGCGCCCCACAGTGCTCACAATATGTATAACGTCCGGTGTACGCTCCATTAAAAGAATCATTTCATAACTCTACGTTTCGACTGGAGGACCGATTTTTTTCCAAGACAAGAATTTAGGTTCTTCAGTCGCAACGTCGAGTCAAACAATATGTTTTCGTTAAGGAAGCGTACACCTCGCTTTCTAGGGAACCCAACCTCAAGTTTGCTTGTGCGACGCGACTGCACCACGCGCTCCTCTCCAAGCAGCGAAATTCAACGGCTCTTGTCGGAAGCAACACCGCCGCGGAGCCTTTACTGACCGTGCAACAGAGGCTGTGTGTTTTTCTGTCTACGCGTACTGCTCGGGCCCGTCGTGGTCTTCTCTCGACAGCGGCGTGTGAAGCAAATACTCAGCGGCAGCACCACGCGCCGATTATGTTCTGTTGTGGGCAGTTGTGTGACATTTGAAACGGAATCGCGGCTGCCTAAAAGCAGCGATGCTCTCAGCTTTCCTGATATAGCGCATTCGCCTGTTGCTTGCGTGTTGTGCATTGCAAATGTGGCAGGTTGCACGAATTGTATATGCAAGTATGAGTGCACAATATCACGACAAAATGCCTGTAACTAGGAAGTAATTTTAAGCTAATGTTAATGATGCATCTTCTGCGGCTAACATGCAAAGCACGCTGGCCGTCCTTCACAATGCAGTCACCACTTACTCAGCCCCAGTAAACTGATTGATTGATTGATTGATTGATCTATAGGAAGGGAAAGGCGCGGTAACTGTCTCACTTGTTTTCTGTGGACACCTCAACTGCGCTTTAAGGGAAGGGAGGGAGGTGGTAGTGAAAGTGGCAAGAGAGAAAGAGGAGCCGTAGTGGAGGGCTACGGAGTAATTTCGACCACATGCGGATCTTAACGTGCGCAGACATCGCAAAGCACACGGACGCATCTTCGCTTCCCCTCCATAGAAACGCAGCCGCCGAGGTCGGGTTCGAACCCGGGTACTCCGGCAGAGTAGTCGGGCGTCTTACCACTCCACCACCCCGGCGGGGCGGACAGAAGAGAAAATAGAGATGAAAGAAAAGGATGAGGGAGAGAAAGACGCGCGCCGCAACAGCAGCCATCATCCAAAACCGAAGCGGTGGCGGGTGCAATGACGGCCTACAACAGATAAAGATTCAGTGCCAGGCAAGCCCCCGCCGCAAGCGACGGTCATCTACCTGTCCCAGCCCCATCTAGGAAGAATACAATTTCAAAGACGAAAATGGCAGGTGCCACATATGCAAAGTTCTATCGCACGCATGGTGTAAAAAGCAGCGCCGCTTTGAAGTTTACCACACCAAAATTTATGCAAATATGAAGTACTTAAAGGCATTTGGAAAGGTATAATGGCCCCTAGGCTTATCTTCGGGAACGCGGTTTGGTGCTTAAGAGCAGAAATCCAGTGGAGGCCAGGCTAAATCAACTATCTCTGGGAAGGTTAGCACTTGGAGCCCATAGCGAAACAACGAAGCAGTGCAGAGAGACATGGGCTGGGCATCTTTCCAGGCACGAGAGGCTAGACATAGGCAAAGCGGCTCATATTAGTGAGCGGCTCAGAACAGATCGGCTCACTGAAGCGAGCGGGCTCATTGGAACGGATCGCTACCGGTTTATTTAAATCTGAGTTGCTCAGGAGCGAGAAGTGGTTATATTAGAAAAAGAGAGGGAAAGCCGGCTCTGTCTCTGTCGTTCACTGATCCGCTCCCATGAGACCTCCCAAACCTTTATGTTGCACTTGGGTGACTGTGTGCGACTTTCGCGCTTCTGTTAGCGGTGGGACAAAGAAACTTCGCTCTCGTCCTTCCTCGTAAGAGTAGCACCCACTCTATCGCTAAAGCAATAACCCCTCCTCGCCTTCGGCTATCTTTTCAACTGCTCTTAGTTAAGAACGAGTGAGCCGTAGTTTAGTAAAACTGAGCGGTAGTTCGTTTAGACTTTTGAGAGCCGGTTCGCCCTCTCATTCAGTGAGTCAGGCTGATCCTTTCTTCAGAGCAAAATCTTGTAAATGATGGCGCCTTACGTTGGCAGCTGCTGTTCGAACGTTGCATCACGACTCTCACTGATCGTACATCGTGTGCTGGTGTAATCGTTTAAAGCATCAGTGAAAATACATATAACACGGTTATTCAGTAATGCATTTATGTTTCTTCAAACTATGTTATGCATGTATAAAAATGAGCCCAAAACTCACAAAAACGCACAAAATCAAGGTACGTCATCTAATTAAAGAGGCTCAAACACAAACAAAGGGGCTTCACAAGAATAGATTACAAAAGCATCGCACGGTGGTGTTGCTGGATGGATGGATCGACGAATGAAATATACGATCGGGTAACTCTATCTTTTGAATTTTATTTCCATATTACTAACTTTATGTCACTTTCGTGATTTGAAGCCAGCAATCTTCCAATCGCTTCCTGTAAGCTTCCACCGCAGAGTCATTCACCAAACCACTGATATCTCTAAAAGCAAGGGCGCCAAGAAGCGTGGCGGCGCCTGCATCGACATCCGAATGGATACCATCCAATTCTAGTATAAGTGTTCATTTGTTACTAAGGATTTATCCCACTATACATGTACGTCGCCCTCTCGGTTTATTTTCTTTTTGTAGCTGCGAGCTCTAAGGCACCCTAATACAGCTTCAACACGTAGGGCACTTCAGCTTGAGTTATCGAAGAAGACTTCCTTCCTGAGCTCCCTTTTCAATTTTCAGTATAGTTCTACACACTGTTTCTTATGCATAAACTTTAACTAATTTTTAGTTGCCTGCTTCCTTATTCCCGCCAGTTTCTTGTCAAAATTGCGGGCCGCTTGCTGCCTACAGCACTCAGACAAGGTAATGTTACAATTATTAGGCGAGAGCTTATACAGCTCGTTAAGTAGAAGAGCCATCGGTATCGTAGCAGTAGTATTTGTAGTTGTCGGCTCCGCGTGTCGTAAATAACCGTGGTGACTGCGTAAAGCAAACATATGAAGTTAATTTTGGGCTGTTGTGATTGATGAATAATTCATCTGCGACAGGCGATGAAGACTTAATGAAATCTCTAATACTTCAATATTTGCTGTAGTAAAGAAATGATAAATTTGGAAAAAGTGCATGAAAGATGCTCAGAAGAAAAAAGCAATGCTGTGTGATGCTAATTTTTAAAATGTATAAGGAATGCAAGTGATCAAATATCTGGAATACATTAAAGCCGACAAAGGCGTCAAACTGCTCACAATGAAAATGCAATGTTTGCTGATTTTAAAAAATAAAAAGAAAATGCAAGAAAATTAAAATATTCAAAACTAAAAAAATGAAATTATCCGTATGTTTGAAACGCTATTGTGTCATGCCTTTAAAAAAGATTAAGCGCCACCAATAATATTTCAATATTATTACTTTGACAGTGAAAGATTTGTAGGTACTAAAAAGGCCGAAGCTACCTATTGGCGCCTACGAGAAGCTGGAATGAGGGACGTGCTTTCTCAACCACTGTTTGATATGTATAAATATTTTTACAAAGTAAATTTTGTTGCCACGGTGAGGCAGAGGAGCAGGCTATAATTTAGTTGTAAGAAAACTACTCACTTTGAATACATAAGCTAGTTCGAACATAGTGGCGTGTTCATTATGATAGTTCTTTATCTCTGGTGCAGCCCTGATGGAACTCCGTGGATGCCCACAAGCGGGGCACCAGTTTTCAGAACTCATTTTGTGGGCAACTGTAATAGTAGTCTGTGTACACAGCCTTCGTATTTTCCAACTATTTTTCACCCTCTGTACAGGAGAAGAGCTCCTGATGCAGGAAGGAGACAAAAGTATGACGGCCAATGAAACTCGGAAAATCAATTCACGAGCACATTGAGTGAATAAGTAACGCTGCGATAAATTCACACTGACAGATTTGGTGATTATTTGTACAACTTGAAAATAGAAAATGGTAGGTATGTGCCTAGGGAGAGTTCTAATATTTCATTTATGCGTTTAGTGCCGAATACAGCGCCCTGTCCTGTCTCTCTTGTCTGATTGTGGTGTCTCTGTTGCGCTTTAAATAAGTTTACAATACAGGTGTTTTAGACGCTTGATTCAAGCCGCTTCATCTAGGCTACACAGCATGAAAGGAGACCATTTTTCACAAAGTTCTATAGAGGCAGAGCCGACAGCACTGACATGAGAAGCTTCCCTCACTGAAGACAAAATCAAAGAGGAACTTGAGGATTACGTGGACTGCAGTGGCAATATTGAAGATGGCGGGTTGCCAGCAAGTGACACCGATGGTCAGAAGGCTGCTACTGCAAGAGACATTTCACCAATACAAAAGGGTTACGTTTTAAGCACCCAATATTCTTTTAGACATCCAACCATACATTCTAAACATACATTTACAGAGTAGAAAGCTGCCATGATGTTTTTTGATCTAGGCGGTATATTACAACAATTTACACCACATGAAAGCATATATTGTGAAGTTACAATTTTATTCCTTCGGGCATGCAGCCAGGCTTCAGCCACTTGGAGGATAACTATCCTTCTTACATCGAGCAGATTAATCAGGTTTTGCTATCATTTACCTTATCATTGTTTTTTTGTTTGCGCATTTGGTTATTCAGATACAAACTGCATTCTGTTTAACGCTGCTCTTTGCAAAAAAGCATTTAGTGTACAGGAAATTCTATCAGTTTTGACATTGGCAGCCTGGGATGCTGATGTTCTCTCTACTCTTCCATAAGTGACTGTGGCAGACAGAATTTGGGAAAGAACATGTGGGTTACACAGCTTTTAATCACTGAGCGAGAACTATGAGGCACTACAAGACATACGGCGTTATACTGTCGGTGTTCAGCATGTTGTTGAACTTGCTACTTCCTTTTTGGTACAGGACCCCAGATGTGACTAGTGAGGACAAGATGTACTTTTTTCTTGCTAAACTTCGCCTTGAATTATCCCACAGTGTATTTCAAAGTAAAAACACTAACTGTAGTTACATCATGGAGTGCAATAATGTTAGAAAGAGATGTCGAGACCACACTGCCAACATGTACCATATTCTGTTTATAAACCAAGGTAACACTATTAAGTATTCAATAGGCATTATCCCCAGCGGAATCAGAGCCTTTATGTTAAGGCCTACAGAGGGGGCCACACTTAAAACTGGATTTCTGATGCTTATCAAACCTGGTGATGTGTTGCGCAAAAATAAAGGGATTCCCTGCATTCGAGCAGATAACAGGAAAGTGTACATCTATTCATGCCCCTATTCAATTGTTCTAGAGATGAGATATAAAAAGGGGGCATGGAAAACACTTAACAATTGCGTCTGTGTGAATTCATGTTGCGCGCGTAATTCAAAGCCTAAAGGAAACGAAATGTTATCCATCAGAGTACCCCTCAGCTTAGTCCCCCACATTAGTACAGTGTTGTCTGTGTGTGGAGAACTTGTGAATATGCAGCCGCCTATATTAAAAAGTAAAATATTAAAATGGTTCTCGACAGCTGCATTCAAAATAATGTCCTCACTAGGCTAAAACCGCATAAACCACCCAGCGCAATGTCATGCCAGTCTGCACGCAACTTAATTTTCTTATGACCTAGTAATACCCAGTTCCGGCTAAATAATTTATTCGTATAGTTTGCCATAACAGTGGCGGAAAAGATCGGCTTTTTACAGAAGTATGCCTACAAGTTTATCATTTATTGCTATATGTCTGACAAATGAAGAGACGGCACGAATAAGCTAAACTATTACCTGACATTGTGTTTTAATGCTGCTAATGCCATTAATGGCAGAAAATTATATATATGTAAATAATTTTTACAACAGAAGCATGGCCTATTATTTAGCAAACATTTCACATGATTGCTATATAATATGTGTTGAACAAAAAGCATAATGTACAGACTAGAAACTGCTCACATAGATTCAAATGAATATCATATTTTATTAACAATTAATGGCAGACGATATGAATGTGCCAAGCGCATTTTATAAAAAATAACAGTTGAGCCTCCATGCAAGAATGTGGTAAAATAAATGCTATTGTCCAAACATTAGAATAACAAGTTAACCCAATGCAGGAACGAATAATTTTAAATAAACCCATTCCGTTTTTGTGATAACTTCCCAAAGGAAAATCTCTTCTCTATAAATACTAATTATTTCTGATTGCTTGGGTGAGTTGGCATAGAGGAGTGACACTTGCAAATTGAATACATACATCAATGCCTGTTTTTGTGTGTAGTACTGATGTGTATCTTTGAGTGTAATAATAACAGCGGGGAATGTCACGTAGGAGAGAGAGCATATTCTTTCTTCACAGTTGATGAAAGGTCGTTCGTTATACTTGAAAAAGCACTTTATCTCAATCAGCGCTGTTTCGTCCTCAATTTCGGCAGGTCCATCAGAGCTACAGCAAAGTCACTGCTGCCGCATAAACACCACTAAGCCTCTCTGGATACCCAAAGGTGGCTATAAGTACTGCTGCACAAATGTTCAACCTGCACGCTTATCGATAACAGTGCCGTCCACACATTACTAAGCAGTTATATACCCTGATAATGCGTATTTCCCGTTTCTGCGTGAAGCTTACTCGGGCTATACCTTCTGTCTCTGTGTATATTAACGAATAACTGGTAATTTTATTCCATGTACTAACTTAACTCTGCATATGGGCTTCTATATTAAAAATATCAAACAGGCAAATAGCATACAACACTAACATCATTTCACTTCAGCAAAGTGTTATTTTTGCAGAAAGCTAAACATAAATCCTAGGGGCACTTGCTTAGGTTGTGGTCATTGAAAGTTGCTGTGCGGCCTGGAAAATCCGCCTTTGCCCCCATTTGTCACAATTTTGTGATCATTAGAGCCGCTAATACGTAGCCTGCTCTCCATATGCCATCTGCAAATATAAACAAGAGCATTGGTGACTTTTTCTTATTCTTAGTGGATGCGAGATTAATATGTTAGAAGCCAAATGCTGCGCACAGTTCGCCTGGCCCTGGGTGAGAATAGCCAGATCCACAACACTGCTGTGTACTAGTATCTTCTGTTGGTGTTCTGCTGCTTGATCGACATTAAGATTGGTACCAAGGTCATTCGGTTGTGCAAGCTGGTGATCATCAATTTCCAGGTGATTGTAGTCTGGCCTGTCAGCATCAGATCCAATAGGTCAAGAGTCTCTCTTTCAGCAGCTTTGGAAATCCTCTCAATAACATCTCCTTGGACCTCTTAGCAAATGAGTTCTTCCTCATGAAGAGTTGGCACTCTAGGACTTTTTGCTGTGGATATTTGATATCTGGATACTTCAGTAGTGTAGAGCCGGATGCATGCTTCACACCTGGGGAAGTGGCTTTCTGACCGGTTCTAAAAAAGCGAGGAATAAGAGAGGACATCACACTGTGCATCTGCAAATGTTCGGAACATTTAATCATTTGTTTATTCAAGCTATTACAAGTAAAAATAACGTGGTTTGTCCATCCGAGAAATATATCTGAGCAGCCCTACTCAGGTGCTCCTGTAAGAAAAAATATTAAAGAATGGAAAAGAACACACTTCACAAACTCACTACCCAACAAGTCCAATATGCTCTCTAAAAAAGCCTCTGATTTTCATCGCTGCGTTAGCCGCATTGTTGAGCATGGCTTGTGCAAGACTCATCTTCGTGGCAGTTTATGAAGGAGCACACAGCAGCAGCACGCTTGCAGCGGCCATGAATTCCTGCCTCGCATGTGCACTTCGCACGGGAACTTGGAAGCTGGCGCTTTTCAGGGCATGAGTATGCAAGCTGCAAAAAAAAACGTGTCACATTACAGACGCGGCCCAGTTGGTTCATTTGGAATTCACATTGTAAGGAGAAAAACTAACATAAGAGAACAAGGTTGCTGCCTCGTAATACATCCTCTGATGCAGATGGTTTCTTCTTTAGGAAGCGGACACTAAAAGCTAAAGGCAGGATCTATAAAATGTCATGTAAGCGAGAATCTAAATGAGTGAACGTGTTCGTTTAGTTTTGAAATGTTTAACGTAGACCTTAGCGCGACATGGCTATGAGGGATGTTGTAGTGGAGTCTTGAAAAAATTTCAACGCCTCCGCCTCCTTCACGTGGATATTTAAAGGGCATGTATATTTTACGATATGGACTCCTTGCAGTTCGCATGCGTCGAAACGCGGTTGCTGCATGCAATCTTTAAACGATGCGCACAAACCCCTTCTCAGAAAACGTTGTTCATCTATGCATAGAGAATTTATTAGGTATATATATATATATATATATATATATATATATATATATATATATATATATATATATATATATATATATATATATATATATATATATATATATATATATATATATATATATATATATACATACATACATACAAAACTCACAATACTCTCTGGCCAAAGCCCTATACAAAACACTATATGGTACATATTGCCACCTGGTGTCCCATTGTTCTTGCTGCGCCTGGATGAAGACTACACCGAAGTCGGCTCGCGCGCTGTGTTCGGAACGCTACTGCTCCTAAAGCTTAGCCCTGTCGTTGACGTCTTCCCGGTTGTCCGCGACTTATTTGGTGTCGGCGCAGGGTCGCGATTCCAGTATACGTCCCGCACTCCTCCGCATGCTTAGGATTCAGGTCCTCTGCCAGTCGACACTCGTGTGCAGCATGCTAGCCGGAGGAACCTAGACCTACCACTTGAGCACGGACCATAGAAATATCCACCGCAGCCGCCCCTCGACTTGTCATGCAAGCTCCAACTTATTACACGCTACAGAGCCCACGAGTGCCTAAGCCTTTCCACGGCAGTCAGAATGAAGACGTCGAAGACTGGCTCGTCCATTTTGAACGAGTTGCCTCGTTAACTCAGTGGGACGGCGCCACAAAGCTCAGGAAAATCTTCTTCAGCCTGGAAGATGGCGCTTCCCAGGTAGCACAAAGTGGGCTATGAAGGGTGGGCCCGATGTAGGCAATGCAGGACAGCCCCGGTGGGCTCAATGTGGGTGCTGCAAGAGGGGCCGGCTTAGGCCCGAAGGGGGCTGTCGATAAAACCCCAATGGGCCCCACTAGGGGCCGATGAAGGCAGCCGTTGCGGGGCGGCCCACGTTTTTCGGCATTGCCAAAAGGGCACATCCCGCCAACTCCCCCCGATGGTCCTACTTTGGACCGATTTCGGCAGCCGCTTTGGAGGAACATTTTTTTTAATTTCAGTTAGCCCCTCAGATAATGACATAGGACCAATGCGGGTTCTATAGCGCTAGCCGCAATTGGGCTTGCCAACATTATTTTCATAGGGGTCCGACACAGCAAACTGATGGAAAGGCCTAGTCCAAGTTTTCCCTATCAATATTTATGCACATAATTAAGTAATTACTTTATACATGTCTGTACTTTCTAAACAGCCACAATATTAAATTTTACAATAATTCATAACATCATCTAGCCGAAATGACTTGTTGAGGCTATGGAGATGTGTGTTCTGAACAGCAACGATGTGCTGCGAGTTGCAGGCTGTCCAAAGCAACCACATAAGAGGCAACAGTTAGGAATCAGTTTGTTTTAGTATTTGTAGCGCAATTTGCATGAGCACGAGAACTAAGCCATATAAATGTCTAATCGACAAAACATGGCAACAACTGTTATACAAATCATCTATATTAGTAATGTAGAGCAACATCTAATGCAAATACAGGTTGGAAACAATGCTTACGCAATTGCACGCACGCCTTCTAGCCAGCCCCATTGCGGCCGATGTGGGACCTACAGCGGTTTTGTGTGGGCAGCCCCAATTGGGCTGCTTGTTGGGTTTGAACCTAGAGCCCACCTGCTGTTGCACGGGCCTTCAAAGTCCCCACAAAGGACAGAACTTGGTACCATGCGGGCACGCCCGCCTTCCAGCCCCATTGCAGCCTATGTGGGACCTAAAGCGGTTTAGCTAAGGCGGCCTCGTTTGGGTTTCACGAGGGCTTGCGCAAATTGAGCCCTTAGTCATATTTCACCTGCCCTCACGTAACCTACATGGGACCGATTGCGGCAGCATGTGGGTATGTCCGTTTTCTTGCCCCTCTACGGCCGATGTTGGTCCCAAAAAGATTTAATGGGGGCGGCCTCATTTCGGATCTATGAGGTCTTTCCCATAAAAAGCGCACATTTAGGTTGAATTGCCCTCAAATATCCGGCAAGGGACCCTTGTGGTCTGAATGCAGGAATGTGCTCTGCATTAGCCCAAGAAACGCCGCTATGGGACCCATGAAGCTGGAGCAGGGGCAAGCCCAAATGGGGCTTGCCACTTTTGCCCCACCGGGGACCGATGCAGATTTTATTATGGTTGCCCCAGCCCCACTTGCCTACATCGGACCTACTGGGGACCCACATTCTGTGCTACCTGGATTGTACATGGTACGATAATTGCGAAGGCGCCCTAACATCGTGACGCGAGTTTTGCCGCTGCATTCTAACACCTACACCAGCCTGGATCGCCGAGAACGAGCGGAAAGGGCTTTGCACCCTGAAATGCAGATGCCCAACGAACCTATAACTATGTACGTGGAGGACATGACCAGGCTGTTCCGACGATCTGACCCACAATGCCCGAAAAAAAAAGGTGCGCCATCTGATGTGCGGCTTTAGGGAGCAACTGTTCGCTGGCCTCGTGCGCAATCCGCCAAATACGGTTGCTAAATTTCTTACGGAGGCAATCACGATGGAAAGGATGATCCAGCAGCGGTCTACGACCTACGACAGGCCGGTACTCGCCGCTTCGCTCACAGAGCCACTTTCGATCATCAGAGCTACTCATGATATTCCCCGCGACATCATCCGTTCCATTTTACGAGGATAGCTTCAGACTCTTTTTGGTGCTCTACAGGACACGGTTGGCACTATCGCTAGTATCATCCGAGAAGACCTTCAACAAGCATATCCGCCTTCGGTACCGTATCCTAACCCGGCATTATTTCTACCGAGTCCTGTCGCCCAATGTATGCGGACATCGTGCGACGTCCTCCGGCTGACTCCACACCGCCCGACCAAGGCTCACTGTATTCAGCTCGCCCTGACCCCTACATCAGTACCCGCCGACCACCCCAGCGACAGGCAGACCTGTGGCGTGCCCAAATCGGCAGCGCCTGAGCTTCCACTGCAGAGAACCAGGTCACCTGTATCGGCAGTGGCCATATCGACAACTGGGACTGAAGGATTTCCCCATAGACATGCGTAGGCCTTCATTTGGCCAACGACCCGGGATATTGAGAAATAAGTAGCCCAGCAACGCATGCCACCAACCTTTCGGTGACAGTCACGATCTCCGTCTCCATGCCGACCATCATCGCAGCCCAATTCCTCCTGGATGGCGCAGTGACGGTAGCCTAGTCTGCGTCGGGAAAATTGAAGACAGCGATCTTCGGGGGCGAGGCCGCTTCTAATTGACGCGACAAAGATACCCCGACAACGCGACCTTTGAGGGATCGCGGCTCTACGGCCCCGACGACAGTTCGTACACATGAAGATAGACTCTCGCTTGATATACCCGTGGTCTTCGACGGCTATACGGTTAGCTCATTGGTAGGCAGTGGTGCTGATTTTTCGATTTTAAGCGGGAAGCTAGTGGCGCTTCTAAACAAATGTAAGGACGCCGTGTTCTGGCACGCAGATTCGCACCGCTGGCGGGCATGTCGTCCTCCGAGCGATCAATGCACGGCGAGAGTCCAAATTCGCAACTGCAGGTTTTTTCTCAGCAGCCTTGTTATACCTGATTGCTCCCGCGAATGTATCCTTGGTGTAGATTTTCTCGGGGAGTATCGGGCCATTATCGATCTCCGGAAGCGTACCGTGACGTTTTCGACCGAAAAAGCTGATAATACTAACACCGCGGCCCGCCATCGCCGCACCCCTTTTCGAATTTCTGCCGAGAGCGTTTCTTCCCATGTTTTTGTCACTGTTAGCTCGACGAACTATGGTGACGGAATGGCGGTCGCTGAGGGCAACCAGTCCCTTTTTCTCACCACAGCATCACCTGTGCGCGGAACCTCATCCACCTCCGTAACGGCCGATCTGAACTTCTGGTGACTAACTTCACCAACGAATCCCGTCGTCTTTTCTGCGCTGCCGCAATCGCATTTGCCGACTCCTTAGCCGGTCTTTTCTGAATGTTTTACGTTCGTAGAAGTTGAAAATGTGCTCCCATCCCTCGATCGTCTTGATATTAGAACAGATCTCTCGGAACCGCCGCAGCGCGAACTGCGCTCTCTCCTCCTGGAATACAGTGCTTCTTTTGTGACGTCATCGAAAATTTGGCAAACGCCTCTTGTGAAGCAGCGCATAATTACTCCCTACGATGACCGCCCTCTACGCCAGCAGCTCTACCGCATCTCAATGACGGAACGTGAAGCGATTCAGACACAGGTTCAGGAGATTCTTCGTGATGGGGTCATCCAACCCTCCAACAGTCCGTAGTCATCCCCTGTCGTGCTGGTAAAGAAAAAAGATGGCACCATTCGCTTCTGTGTTGATTATCGAAGGTTAAGCAACATCACTAAAAAAGACGTATACCCGCTGCCCTGTATCGACGATTCGCTCGACAAGCTTCATCGTACCCAGTACTTTTCCTCGATTGATTTGAAGCGCGGGTACTGGCAGATTGAGGTAGATGAGTGGGACCGCGAAAAAACAACTTTTGTCACCCCAGATGAACTATCGAAGTTTAAAATGCTGCTATTCGACTTATTTTCAGCGCCGGCTACTTTTCAGCGCGTGATGGACACCATCCTCGCCGGCCTCAAATAGGAAATCTGTTTAGTTTATCTCGACGATGTTGTCGTGGACTCTGAAACCTTTGGAGAACACCTCAAATGCCTGCGCGCAGTATTAGATGCCCTCCGGGCAGCTGACTTGACGCTCAAGCCCGAGATGTGCCACTTTGGTTACAAAGAGTTGAAGTTTCTCGGCCATCTTGTGAGTGCTGCAGGCGTTAAGCCACACCCAGAGAACACTGGCGCGGTAGCCAAATTTCTCGTTACTGCCACCAACGGGATTTTTTAAATGCTTCAGGGTTTGTGTGTGTACTACCGCCGCTTCATCACCGGCTTTGCCAAGGTAGTCGCACCCCTGACCCGCCTAAAGCAGGATGATACACAGTTCGTGTGAGCCGCCGATCCTACAGCAGTTCTTTGCGGAGCTGTGCAGACGACTGCAAACTACCCCCACTCGGCGCACATTGATGAAGACGCTGCCACTGAAGTCCACACCGACGCCAGCAACATCGGCCTTGGCGCTGTACGTATTCAAAACCAAGCTGACATGAAAAGGATGATTGCGTATGCCAGCCGCACGCTCTCCCGCGCTGAAACAAATTATTCCACTACGGAAAAGGAATGCCTCGCGGTTGTGTGGCAACTATGAAATTTAGGCCTTACCTCTATGGCCGTGCGTTTAAAGCCATTACTGACCACCATTCTTTGTGCAGACTGGGGAATCTCCGCGACCCATCGGGGCGCAAAGCATTGATTACTCCATTATGTACAAATCTGATCAGAAGTACGAAGATGCTAATACAGTCTCGCGGGCACAGGTCGGATTTGTCGATAACGTCACGGATGACAGAGGGTTTTTTGGTCTAGTGAATGCCTTACACATAATGTCCAGACAGCGAGCTGACCAAGACCTTCGACCGGTCATTGACCCCATGGAGGATCATGCTGCTGACATCCCCCGCCAGTTTGGAAGGAACCTGTCTGCATTCCATCTACGGAATGGCGTTTTATTTAAGAAAAACTCCAGCACTGATGACCGAGAGCACCTTCTCTTCGTGCCGGCCGACCTTCGCGACGATATCGTTTTGCTTGCCGCGATGAGCCGCCCTCCGGACACTTGGGATTTGCACGCACACTCGCTCGAGTTCGTCAAGACTATTATTGGCCTAAACTTTCTGGCGCCGCCCATCTCTACGTCAGAGGCTGCCGCGAGAGTCAACGTCGAAAGGTGCCTCCATTCAAGCCGGCGGGTTTGCTCCAACCTATTAATCCACCTCGGACTCCGTTTGACCAAGTCGGTATCGCCCTTCTGGGCCCATTTCAACTGTCATCGACGGGTAACAAATGAATTATAGTCGCGACCAACTATCTCACACGGTATGCGGAAACCAAGGCAGTGCATCGTGGCACATGAATTGAGATCGCTCAGTTCATGCACCAAATCGTGTTGCTTTATTGCGCACCGTTCCTAGTGTCACGGATCGATTCACTGCGTTTATGGCACAGCTCATGCACGACGTGCTCGAGCTTAGTCATACCAGCCACCGAAAAACTACTGCATATCACCCGCAGAAGAATGGCCTCACAGAGAGACTCAACAAAACCATCGCCGACATGATCGCAATGTACATAGACTCGCAGCACAAAACCTGGAATGAGATTCTCCCCTACATCACACATGCCTACATCACGGCAACCCAAGAGACAACGCGTTTTACATCATTTCGCCTAGTCTACGGACGTGCCGTTCAAACGATGTTGGATGCAATGCTTCCGAGCAGCACAGATGATCATCCACTCACGCCAGACGCCGAGCAGTTAGCTCAGCGTGCTGAGGAAGCACGTCAACTTGCCCGCATTCACATTCAGCAACAGCAGGGCACGGATGCACGCAGCTACAACCTCCGTCATCGGCAGGTCACATACCATCCTGGAGAGAAAGTTTGGGTGTGTACCCCGGTGTGTCGGCGGAGCATGTGTGACAAACTGATTACCCGTTACTTCGGACCTTACGATGTTCTGCGCCTTCTCACGGAAGTGACATACGAAGTTCTTACAGCGGTTACTGTGCAGCCCTCGCGTCGCCAACCACGCTCCGAGGTCGTGCACGTTGTCCGCATGAGGCCCTATTTCACACGGTAGTGTGCTATGCGCTTGTTTCGTTGTCACGTAGGACACATTTCCCCGCCTCCGTTATCTATTCTGTTCATGTGCTGATCTTTGTTTTCGCTTGCTTTGCCCATCCCGTGCGCTCCGCCTCTGATTTCTTTTTTTAAGAGGGGGCGTAATGCCACCTGGTGTCCCTATGTTCTTGCTGCGCCTGGAAGAAGGCGACACTAAAGGCGGCTTGCGCGCTGCGTTTGGAACGCTGCCTGCTCCTACAACTTAGCCTTGTCGTTCACGTCTTGCCCTGTTGCCAGCGACAATATACATAATAAAATTAAAGACATGATTGTTGAGAGAGGGGAAAGGAGAAACAAAAGAAGGGGGTGGGTTCTAATAAAGGACGACAGGCATCTCAAGTCAGCTCCCCCTTACAACATAGAAGCGTGTATGCCAGCACCACGAAAACCGCGTCTCGCCGTCCGTTTCTAACTCTCCAGACACTTCCGGATGACGAGGTGCGGCCTCTGCAATGCTGGTTAAATTGCACGTTCGGGAGTGCGGCGCGCCTCAGCGAGGCCCCTGCGACGCCTCAACATAAATAGAACTACAGTGAACGTAAGGTGTTCAAAAGGGTTACGCCGGCGCTTGACGCCGGGGTTCATGCGGATGTTATACAACCTATAAGCGAGCCGCCACATGTTCTTGTAACTTCAGTTCAGTTCAATTGTTCAGTCGTGTCCGATTCTTCGTGACCCTATGGACCATGTCACGCCACGCTTTCCGGTCTCTCACTATCTTCCTAACATCACATAACTCTATCTGCAGCGCTTCGAGGATGCCATATAACCATCGCGTTCGCTGCCTACCCCTTCTCCGGCGACCCTCAACCTTTCCCAACATCAAATATTTCTCCAGCGACTCCTCTCTTAGCATCAGATGACCAAAGTAGCTTAGCTTAACTTTAGAATTCGACCCTCTAATGAGCAGTCAGGGTTTATGGTCGACAATATGGACTGATTTGATCTTCTGGCAGTCCAAGGAACTCTCAAGAGTCTTCGCCAGCACCACAATTCAAACGCGTCAATTCTTCGGCGGTCAGCCTTTTTCACAGTCCAACACATCCAAAAAAACATGCGAGAGACTCTGGGAAGCACCGCAGATGCCACAGTGGTCATTGGGTACAAAACCCCAACTGGCAAGGCGCTTTCTCGCGGGGAGACGCCCCAGCGCCTAAGCCAGTCAAAATCTCGAACTTCATTTGGCATCGCCATTTGGGGACAGCGGTCTTTCATGGCTCATCAGCTGAAAGCCTTCAAACGGCAACTAGTTCGCTGATGCGTATGGCTAGTAGGTCACCTACATTAACATCTGACAGGTCTGCATCAAGAGCCGACTTTGTCTCGGCAACCTCGCGGTAAAACGGCAAAGGTCTGTCCGCCTGTGCACCTAAATAATGTTCGGGTGTAAGCGCACGGCGCACCGTGTTCATCCCGTACAGGATGAGCCAGCGACCAGGGAAAGACGCGTCAGCCAATAGCCTCTCCACCATCCTTAAAGCGAGTACTCGAGCCACTGTCGCGATGCCCGGCAGGTCAAAGCCTCCCTTCCTCTTCGGAAGGTGTAGGATGTTATGGGCGAGTAGCGCTGTCCTGCCATCCAAAATAAAAGTCTGTATAAGGGATGCGAGTTTCTTCGACACATGGCGCGGGATTGTCGCGATACGCTGCACATAAAGGGTGAAAGCGCACGCTAGTATCTTGACTACACAGACTTTAACATTGAGGATGAGGTTGTAACGCGCTGCGTCAGAGAGGGCGCGCATTGCTCGCGAGCGAACTATGTCTCAGTTGCGGGGATGAACACCCTTTGCTCAAACAACAATCCAAATACCCACACTGCGTCCACAAACGGTACGTCGGTGGCTAAAGTACCCCTGAACTCACCGAATCGAAGTGCTTTACTTTTCTTCGTGTTGAGCTGCGCTCTAGATAAAGCTGTGTATTCCGAAAAGATGTTCAAAACAACAATGAAACTGTCACTCTCACGCACGAAGAGTGATATGTCGTCCGCGAATGCAGACAAAACGACAGACTCCTGTCCTACTGATAGGAAACCTCGAATACGCCTGTCCGCGTCGAAACTACGCAGCAGCGGGTCGAGCGAAAACATGGAGTACCGGTGAGAGCGGGCTCCCCTGACGCACCGCACGCGTAATCGGAAAGCTGCTGGCAATTTGACCATTCAGTACTAGTTCACTGCTTAGGTTGGTGTATAGCCCTCGCAGGAGCTGAACGAATTCGTCAGGAAAACCAAATGAGCGGAGCACGCCGAACAAGTAACCATGTTTAGTCATAATGTCCTACCAGACTGTGTTCTAAGCCTGGTCGGGGCCTTGCGACGAAACGAGGCCCACAAAATGCTCGCTAAACAAGTTGTGAATCGTACGCGGGTTCGGAAGACGTAGTAACGTCAGCAAAAATAGTGCTCTCCACGCGCGTTTACCCATTAGTGCGCTGGACAACAGTTCGAGCGTGTCCGAGGTCTGCGCCATCTTCAAGCAACACGTTGGATGAATCCGCGGAGAGTGATGCTCCTGAACATTCCTCGAGGATGCGGTGATAACGCTCGCACAGCGTCTCGAGATATTTGCGCATTGCGAACGTAAGCGTTTCACCACCACGTACGATGCGGATACGGCGCAGAATGTCATTGAGCATGATTGTAAGGCGGACAAGCCGCGCCTTCCCCGCACATACAATAACATCGCGCCAGCGTACTTTCAGCGCCTCCCAAGTAGCAGTGATTACGTTACTAACTGCTGCCACAGACAAGCACAACTCTCGGCCTATATCATCAATGCACTCTTCATCGTGCAGTACCGCTGCATCCATGCGCCACATCAGGGGGCTGTTTGCACGGCCCGGAGCTACCCACAGAATAATCATAACCGGGAAGTGATCACTTGGTTTGAGGCCTGATGGGAAAGGTAATACCCTAGCTCGTGTTGCCTCTAAATGGTCTCTGTGAAGAGTGACCCACGCGTCCACTACGAGTAATGATCGTAATAGCTTTCGAAGTTCCTTTGCGTGACAGTTGGGGGCGCCCTGACCAGGCCCCTTGATATCGCGCATTGTGTCTGAAACACAATTGAAATGCTCGAGCAGAAAGTGGGGCACGTCATCGAGAAATTATATCTTGATGGACCGAAAGAACTCGTCTGTCAAACTACGCGTGACTGGCGCGTGCATGCTGAAAAAACGAGTCCTGCGACCATCTAGAAAAGCGTCGACAGCAATCACGCGCCCATTTATGCCATATGTGCAATGAGCACATTCCCTCTGTAGTGGTGAAGAAATATCACGCCTACACCGCAACACCGAGAGCCCGTTACAAAAAAAAACGGCCTCAACATTAAAACGAAAAGGCAAATAAAAAACATCGGTGGAGGTGCGGAAGTTGCACTCCTGCAAAAACAAAACATCAACTCAATGCAAACGCACAAGATGACGCACCTCCCTTCCCTTTTCAGATGACAGGAAGGATGCACTAGGTGCAATTATCCGCTGATGATACTGGCTTCAACCTGCGTCCATCATCAATCTACGGATACCTCAGGCAAGGCCTCCCGCACCATAAGGTTTGGGATGTTTGTTTCGGGGAGCGGGCTTTTCGCAGCCAAGGGTCTTATGCAATCCGGCCTGTTCCCACCGTGGCGGTGTCACGGTGCTTATGCACCACGTCCGCACCACACCGTTGGGTCGAAGCCTGACGCGAGCAAGTCTTCTAATATCTCACTTCTAGTTTTCTGTTTTCTTCTTTGAAGATCACTGTGGGGCGTCCCCATTCTTAAAAAAAATTTCTTTACCCCGAAGTGGCGTCTCTCTCTGCCTAGGTGGAACCATAGTTTTTTTTTTCTGATTTTGGCCTTCACTTCACGGAGGCTCGGGGTCTTGTTCGAGTAGTCCGCTTAGCAGCGGGCCAACCACACCTGATAGTTGACCTCTGCCAGTGTCAAGACAAACTGCTTACGCCTTTCCTTTAGAAGCGGGTTCAAGTAGCGCACGGTGGGGTATGGGATCCCGGGGAGGCCGAACACATCTTTCAGACGCTCTACAGATACTGCGGGAATTAGGTAGTCCAGAAAGATGTGCTTCACTGTCTTTCGGGCCAAGAAGAAGGGACACAAGTAAATATTTCGCGACGTCGCAGGGACGAAGGCACACCGTCTGACTGGTAAGATGCCTCTTGCGAACCTCCACATCACGGAGGCTCAGCGTGCATCGAGGAAGTGGGCGGTTATGTACTGCCAATTGGGTCTTTCTGCGCGTAGCATGTAGCTTGATAGGCGGGCAGGGAGCGGAGGGGTGATCACATTGATATCTTTCAGGGGCCTGGTTCTTCGGTCAACGTAAGACGAGTTTTCCTTCAGGAACTCTACGTCCGTGGCTGTCGTTCGGTAAAATGATATGGGTAACCCTGCATGCGGGGTGTTGTGGTGTACGGCCTTCAAAGTGAATGTTCGCAGCCGTGTAGACATTATGTACGAAGCCATCGTTTTTGTTAGCGGCATGTCGCAATCGACGGCTCTGAATGTCCATTTGATGTTCAGCGCCCTTTTGAGAATATCCAGATCGGGAGCCCCAGGCCACCCTTGAATCTGGGCAGGCAGACAATGGCTCACTTTACCTTATCGAGGGCTCCCTGCCACAAACAATGGTATATATGGTTCTGGAGCAGCTTTTTCTGGTCTGGGGGGATGCCTAGGATGCTGGCCACAAAGCTGAAGGTAGGAATCAGCATTGTCTTGATGATGGTGGCCTGCGCAGTCATGGGGCATTTTAGTGCACCACGATTCTGGGTTTTAGTGCTTAGTTGCTCGTCAGCCCTGTTCCAATTTCTGTGAGCTGGTCCACTGGATGTCGGCGGTAGAGTATTGATTGCTTACGAACATGTCGAACGCCTTTGGAATAGGCTTTAGGCAATGGTTTAGAACGAATGTAAGCTGATAAACTTGATTTCCAATGTTATCTGGAAGTTTTGAATGACTGTGTATAGTGTGGTCAGCAATGACATCATCAAAATTTAGTTGCTCACGATGTGCAAAGTTGTTATTCTGAAATGTTTGATTTCGTTTAGTAGGTTTTCTATAATAAATAATTATACAATTTTTATAATTGGTATAAAATAAATTCAAACAGGACCCTTTACAGCCGCTCGATGTAAATGTCATAGGTGTTACAAGGGACCATTTTAGGGATAGCTGACACAGCTCGTCGGGCCGAAAAGCTGTCGGCGTCGTAGTAATAGTAGTCTCCTCTTGTTTGGTTTGCGTTGTTTAATGTCCCAAAGCGACTGAGGCTATGAGAGACGCCGTAGTGCACTCCCGAAATTTCTACCACCTGCGGTTCTATAACGTGCACTGACATCGCACAGCACGTGGGCGCCTACCTTTTTGCTATCGGTAGCATTATTGTCGGAATATCCAGTACGTCGATATAGACAGCTGTTCGATCTGCTGAATATTTTTTCCAGAGACTTAGCCCTATCCTTAGAGCGAACGACATGATACTTTGGGCGCACGTTCTTAGGGAGACAGTAACGATGAGGTTGCCGTGGATGCGAGGCGGAAGCTGGGCCTCGTCAACGAAGCGCTTCGAAGCGCATTCCAATCTTGTTGAGTATGCCACGTCCCAAGGTGAGGCGCTTGTACTGAGAGGTGAGATGAGCGTCCACGAGCTCCGTTAAAGGGTTATAAACCCCTAATGCCAGGCCCCGCCGTGGTGGTGCAGTGATAACATGCCCGAATACTGTGCCGGAGTACCCGGGTTCGATCCCGACCGCGGCGGCTGCGTCTTGATGTAGGCAAACCAAAGAGGCGCCCTTATGCTGTACAATTGAGGAGCACATTGAAGATCCCCGGGTGGTCGAAATTACTCCTTAGCCTTCCACTTCTGCTCCCCTTTCTTTCCACTTTAGCTCCCATGTTCCTCCTTTCCCTCACGGTACGGTTCAGGTGTCCATCGAAACAGGTGGGACAGATACTGTGTCTTTCCCTTCCTGTAGAATAATTATTGTAATATTTCAATAGCCGCCTTGTATGCCTGTTGCTAGATGTGACTCGACATCCCCAAGAGTAGCGTTGGCCGTGTGGCTCGGAGTCCAGCGGAAGGCATCAGCAGTCCCGGCAAGTAACAAGGCGTCGAATACCCAAAAACAAATTTTAATACTGCATCACGTAGAAACGGCCAGAAAAGCAGACGCGAAGAGATAAACTGACACGACCACAAAGCAGGTGTCTCGGCGACTTCTCTCCGTCATTTATGCATAGTGCAAATAAGGCGAATACTTCGAGTACCAAACCTCAACCCTTTAGAACGGAAAGTTTTTGTTAATTAAATGAACGCTGCATACCCCTAGACAGCTATGTGAGGGGAACCTACCAGTAACCCCTGGCAAGGTATACTGTGGAAATAAACTGAGTGCCAATATTGTTGATTCAGTCCTGATGTTCGGGATCCCATAAATGTGATCCTTAGTGATATTTAGCTTACGGTAATTGACATAAGGACAAAGGGCCTTGCCCGGCACGGGCAGCGACGCAGGCAAAAAGAAAAAAACACGTTCCTAAAGAAGGTGTCTTGGCGTCATCTCTCAGTCATTTCTACGTCCTCTCTCGCAGCTGAAGCATCCGTGCTTTTTATACGCTCGGAACCTTCAGATGGAAAGGGGGGATTCGTGCTAGAGTAAGCTTTGCTGAATCAGTCACGGCCGCTTGGAGGAACCCCTTGTTAATGAGCGAGGGCAACACTCTCTCGATCGAGCGCCGAGCGTGGCCAGCATTCGGCCCACGCGCGCGCACACACATGACGACACGTGTAGATTCAACACGTCGGATTATTTCCGCAGGAAGAAGCGTTGGGCGTCCAAAAGCACGGCGCTGAAATTTCCGAAATGACCGCTGCTTTGACTGATGCTATTTCTTTCGCTGCATTTTTCTGCGGCCGTGTCGGCTGTCGCGCATGTCGTTGGCGAATAGTAACCCTATCGAATAAGGCAGCCAACACTGTCTCGTCCTCACAGCTAATGTAGACGTCAGTGATAGTAAATGGCAGCTGACTTATAACAAACGCCTGGAGCAGACTTCGTAAGTCCGCATCCCGCAAGATTTTATGTTTGTTAGCAATGCACCGAATAAGAGCAGGGTGTGCAACCCGCAGTAGCCCAATGATGGACACTCCCTGCATAGGCTGGCCGCTATCAGTAGTGCAGCTGGACGGATTATCGAAAACGCCGGTGCACCTTGGTTTAGGAGCAGCTCGGAATTCTGAGCAGACCATGAGATCTACGTGGCATTCCAGCTACGTGGCATACAGTGATATTCAACGCTTGCTGAATTATGGATTCAATTTCGGAATCGTTGCCTGCTGTGAAACCTTAACTGCTATTTACTGATATTTGGGGCGTGCCATTTTAGCCGAGGGCAAGACGGCCTGAAAATAAACAGCAAAGCCTACTTCAGCTGTATGGCTGGAGAGAAACGTGCTTATATATTCGTAGGTATCGTAGACGCGCTTTAGCAGAGAGATGTTAGTGAAAATATCTGCGTGGGAGACTGTCCAAGTCTGCGCTTATGTCGAACCCAAAAGATCTGGTTATCAGGGCCTAGGATATCCTTGTGCCCGCCCTGGTAGAGGTGTACAAATGTTATCTTATGGCTTGACACTACCAAAGCCTTTGATGTCTCCCATACAGCTATTTTCTATAACCTCTCCCTCATTATTGTGCTGTTTCCTTAGCGTCGTATTCGACAACGCATTCGTTTCCTTATCGTGCAGACCTGTTTGGAAGCAGCTGCTGTTGTCTCGGAAACTTGCGACCAACTTCATGTCATAGACATGGTGGAAATGTTGGTACGCTCCTGGTGGTTAAATCGCAACCCGTCACATGGGGGCAGTGGAGGTGGCCGAACGAGGCCTCCTCATCTCTGTTTTTTTGTATATATAGGTTGGTATATATAAGTATATATAGGTTCAGGGGCAGGTCTCAAAAATCAAAAGTGCTTTTCGAAAATAAAGACATTACGAAAACATTAGGGAAAGGGCGTACAACCGTCCAGCGTTAACGGCGTTCTCTGTCGAACAAGGTAACAGTACGAACACGAAAACATGATCAGGACGCGTCAGCAAGACCAAGAAAACTTAGAAATTTGGCAATGGGACTGCAGAGGCTACCGCATAAAACAGGCCCTACTAAAACAATGCTTAAACACACAGCTTACACCCCCCGATGTGATTGCGCTCCAAGAGACTGGAACCAGGGTCTCTTTACATGGGTACTATGTTTACGAGAGCCAATACGGAGGTAAAGCAGCAGTTCCAGTCATCAAAGCGAACACTGCGACAAGGCACGATACCGTCGCCGACACGAACATCGAGACGCGCTTGTCGAAATCATTTCGAAAAAGCGAAAGGGAAGGAGCACATTCTTACTGAACGTGTACAGCCCGCAAAAACAAAGAAAAGCCAAATTCTTCGAACTCTTTCACGGAGCGACAAGCTGGACAAAGAAAATGCACTCAGTATCGTAGGAGATTTCAACGCCATGGACACGAGTTGGGGATACCGGAAACAAGATATCAAGGGAAAAACATTAGCGGACGTTGTCGCATATTTTGGCTGCAGGATAATCACAGATCCCGCGACCCCCACGAGAATCGGTAATAGTGCGAGCATGGACACTTGCCCGGACCTCACGTTCGTAAGGAAGAGCAAGGAGTCGCAGTGTGAAAACATGATGGAAAACCTAAGCAGCGATCACTTTATCCTCCGGACGCGAATAGCATAGGTAAGGGTAAGATGCCGGATCGGACAAGCAAAACTCAGGGACTGGAACGCGTTCCGCGGGGCTTGCAAAAAATCTGAAGGCGGCATCCAATCACTAGAAGAATGGAGCGGCATGGTGACACAAAATCGAGACAAATGCACAAAAAAGTGTAAGACGAACAACAACAACGCCCGAAGTAGACGGGCACCTTCTGCGACTGTGGGAAGCCAGACGCAGTCTCACCAAAAGATGGCGGAAGCAAAAACACAACAGGAGACTAAGACTAAAGATAGCAGAAGTTACGGCAAAAGCTGAAGAATACGCAGCGCAACTCGCGAGACAAAATTGGGAACAATTCAGCGACTCGCTTAAGGGAACCTAAGGTACGGCCAGAACCTGGAATCTCCTAAGAGCACTAATCGATCCGACCAAACAAAATCAGAACACAATAAAAGCATCCACAGATTCATCCACTCCTTCGAGGGTTCAGACACCAACCTTTTAGAGAAGGCACGAAAAAAATGTTTCGGTGATCACAACCCCTCACGATACCAAGGAACCTATCGCGGGAGAGACTCCACCGCCCAATAACTGTGGAAGAAGTTTACGCGGCCATAAGGAATACAACCAGACACACGGCAGCAGGAACCGCCAGAATCGACAACGCCCTGATTCGAAACCTGACTGACGACCTCATACAAGAGCTCGTAAGGTTTCTAAACAAACAGTGGGAGGCGGAGGTGGTTCCGGAAGACTGGAAACACGCCGAAGTAATTATGATTCCTAAACCTGGCAAACAGCTCTAAATTGAAAATTTCAGGCCCATATCGCTCACGTCGTGCCTCGGCAAGCTTTACGACCGGGTGGTGATGCTCAGACTGTAACATTTCAAAGAAGATAATTACCATGTACCCCATACCATGTTCGGCTTCAGAGCAAAACTCTCGACGCAGTACGTGCTGCTTCAGATACAAGATGTGCTCCGCAACGTACCCCGAACGGGTGAAAATGTCATAATGGCCCTTGACATCAAGAGAGCATTTCAAAACGTCAGTCACGAAGCGATCCTTAGAGGCCTAGACGACCTGGACTGCGGACGCAGAATCCACGGGTACGTCTAAGCCTTCCTGTTAGATAGAACTGCCACCATCGGCATGGGAGACCTTCGATCGAACAAAATTCACGCGCCAAACAAACGAACACCCAATGATCAGTCATCTCACCTATCCTCTTCAATATAGCTATGATAGGCCCTGCACGAAAACTAGAGAAGATCGAAGGCGTCAGGCACGCCATGTATGCAGACGACATAACAGTCTGGACGAACACCGGCTCCCTCGGGGAGAAAAACTACAGGAAGCGGCCTCCTGGGTACAGAAATATCTCGGAGAAAGAGGACTCGCATGCTCGACCGAGAAATCGGAACTGCCTCGAGTGTGGAGAGGCAAACAAAACCGGACCGTTTCAACCAGTGAGAACCTGAAACTCAACATCTACCTGGAAGGAATGCCCATCCCGGAAAAGACAACAATAAGATTAATAGGTATGTGGGTTCAATCGAACCAACGCTGTAGTCACACTTTTACCATGCTCAAAACAACAACGATACAAGTGACACGCATGATCACCCGCATCACCAACAGGCGGCATGGCATGCGCGAAGAGGAGACACTAAAACTAGTTAGAAATCTGGTAGTGAGCCCTAATTATGTACAGCCTGCCCCACCAGTGCATCAACAAGAGTGAAATACAACAAGCGGATGCCCTGCTACGCAAAGCGTATAAGACGGCGCTCCGATTACCACGCAACACGTCTACAGAAAAGCTCATGACGCTTGGATTGCAAAACACATTCGAAGAACTACGCGAGGCGCAGCTTGTGTCGCAAAAACACAGGCTGCTGAGACAAAGACTGGAAGAGCGCTCTTACAGAGACTCGGATACCGTGAGCAGATGCGAGAAATAGCGAGGACTGTAACGATCCCCGACGAACTTCGCAAGTCCTCCAAGGTAGCTACAATCCCGAGAAACATGGACCCTAACCTGCACTAAAGTAGAAGAGACGCAAGGGCTGATTTTATTCAAAAATCATACGCTCCTCAAGACACGACCGTGTATGCAGACGCGTCCTCGAGAGGAGGACACAACAAAATTGCAGTGGCCACGGTGGTCGATTCGTCTCTACGCGAAGCGACCAGCGCCTCTATCCAACACTGCACAGTAGCAAAGGCCGAGGAAGTAGCCGTTGCTCTAGAGGTAGCGGAGGGCTGTAGAACTGGGCGGTCGCTAACGATACTCATGGACTCTGAAACAGCCTGTCGAAATTTCATGAATGGTAGGATTGGTCGTCACACACTCCGTACACTCCTCGAAGCGAGCGACAGAATTAAAACCACGAAGAAAACAAGACCAGACATAAAATTATGTGGGTACCGAGGCACATGGGGGTGGCAGGGAACCAAGAGGCTGACAGGATAGCTCGAGCATACACTACTTTCCGAGCATCTGACGAGTCCGCGGAACGTTTGCCAGCCCCCAAGGCATACTCGGCCATACTAGAAAACTATAGAGGAAGAAGAATGCGATATCCCCCACTGCACAGTTCTCTCACCAGAGAGGAAGCTGTCATATGGAGACAATTACAGACGGGTTCATACTCAAACCTACACATACTAAGCAAAATGTACCCTACCATATACGCTGACAGATGTCCGTGGTGCGATGAAAAACCAACACTATGTCCCATCACATGGGCCTGTCAAAACATCGAGATGGTCCCCAAAATTCGAAACCCGACTGCGGAGAAATGGGAGACTCTGCTGTCCAGCGACCGCTGCGAAGACCAGCAAGGTCTGGTACAGCGAGCCCAACGGGCGGCAGTAGCCAGCGGAGCCCTGAACGGAGGGCAACCGACCATTGTGCAAAAGTGGGCGAAGTCGACGGAGAAGACTTGTGGATTCAACAAGCAGACATCTCTGAAAACGTCCCAAGAACCGCCAATAAATATAGGGCTAAATAAAGATGTTCTTCCTCCTCCTCCTCGCTTAACACTGATGTTAGCTACCACCGGTGCCCTGTCAACTGCTGATCTCGTGTTGCGTGCCGTGACTCTGTATATGTACGTATATTAGTTTTCGTTGTGTACTTCTAAGTGTCACACTCCCCATGGCAACATGTGAAGCCTGCAGTGAGCCTCTGCCAGACGACCCAGATGACGGGCGCAGCCTGAAATTCTGCGAATATTATTGATTGATTTATAGAAAGGGAAAGGCGCAGTAACTTCTCACTTGTTTTCTGTGGACACTTCAACCGCGCCGTAAGGGAAGAGAGGGAGGTGGGAGTGAAAGTGTGAAGAGAGAAAGAGCAGCCGTAGTGGAGGGCTACGGAGTAATTTCGACCATCTGGGGATCTTTACGAGCGCTGACATCGCACAGCACACGGACGCCTCTTCGACCATCTGGGGATCTTTACGAGCGCTGACATCGCACAGCACACGGACGCCTCTTCGACCATCTGGGGATCTTTACGAGCGCTGACATCGCACAGCACACGGACGCCTCTTCGTTTCGGAAAAAACCCGCCAGGGAGCGCCGAGGAGTGAAGACGCTGCCACGTCGAGCTCTGCTGTTAATGGCCTTTTTCGGCGGCTTTTGGGTGCACCCAGCAACATCTCACTTCGGACCGATTTTCGGAAGTCCCGAGGATCAAGTGGAACCAACTCTCTAAAAGGTGGGACCACCAATTTGGTCATTACGATACTTTCAAGTTCGGAGCAACAACGCCACCAAGCGTCCGAGCCTAGCGTCCGGCCTAGCCGCCCTCGAGGGAAGACCCTCGGAGCGTGGACGGCATGGACTGCCAGGGCGAGGAAAATCAGAGCTACCAGCCGAACTCTGACACCAGTAAGGATGGAAATATGGATGCGATTGAGGCCTTAGAAGAAAATCCATGGTTCTGCCGGCAAGGAGGCAGATATGTGAAGGAATGCGACGCAGCGTCCCAAGCGAAGAAGGAGGCACCCATGAAGGGGAGCGAAGGGACCAAGGCAGTCAAATCGCGGCAAAGAGCGATAGGAAGGTCACTCGCCGAGAAATCCGTAGGCACGGTCAGATCGAAAATACCGAAGGAGATGTTCCGCGTAGTGCTGCGACCGCACGGCGGCGCCGATCAGCTGACAATGAAAGCGGGACCGAAGCTGCGCCATGTCCTGGTTACGGCTGCAGGCCTCAACCTGAACGGGGAAGAAAGATTCATCGCCAACCCGAAGAATCAGTCCCTAGACCCCGGAGCTCGGCAGGGCGAAGCGGTATGAGGAAATTACGACAATAAAAATCGGGCCAGTTGAGATAGACGCAAGTGCTCACGCGGCCATGCCGGAGGGCGGCAAGGGCGTCATATACGACGTTCCGCTGGACGTCACGGAGGAGGAAATTCGGCAGGGACTCAGAAATAACCCTGGCTACGTTGGAGCGAGGAGACTCGGGAAAAAGTCCAAAACCGTGCTCATCATTTTCGAAGACCAAGAAGTCCCGCGAGAGGTGTGGTTCAACGGATTGCTATACCGGTGCAACCTCTACTAAAAGAAATTCGATGTGTGCTACGCATGCGGCAACCTAGGACATCGGTCGGACGTCTGCCCGGACTCCACCAGCCCTCGATGCCGAGGGTGCAGAATACTTAATCCACCGGAGGGGCACGAACAAGATTGCGAGCCGCAATGCCTACTGTGCGGCGGCTGCCACCCCCTGGGGCACAACCGCTTCAGAAGCATGTACCGGACCCCGCACATTCTCAAAGTCCGACAAGCAGAGAAAGCAGCCATCCAGGCTCAAAACAAGCAGCAAGAGCTAACGCAAACCCGCGGAAGATCGAGAGGAGACTCCAGCGCATCCGTCACCAGAGATGAGCCCAGATCCAAGAGCAAGAACAGGGGGCCGCCACAACCACCGCCACCCAAGGACGACAAGAACCACTGGCCGAAGCCCGGGGAGACGCCGGCCGGACAAGCAAAGACGAATGAAGAAGTTAACGCAGGCGGTAAGTCGGTCAGCTTCGCTAGCGGGGTCTCCAAAGAAAAAAACTTGGAACTTTCGGAATTACAACAGACTCAAGCCGAGCATAGCAAAGAAATCAGAATCATTAAAGAAGACATCAAAGAGATTAAAGAAACCCTCAAATCCCTAGTCGAGGTAATTAAAGAGTTAAAACAGGCAAAAGCTATACCTGCAACGGCACCTCCGATGCTCAGGCCACCCGTCATACGGGGCCCCGGTGGGGCAAGCGAAAGCAATTGTGGCAGGGACAGACGACACTAGTGTAATTGGACAAGCCAGAAAGCACGTGGCATTTAGAAAATTAGTCAAGGATGAAATAATAGACTTCAAATTGAACCTGAATGAGAAACTCGAGGCGAGATTTGGAATGCTAGAAACGATGCTTCAAGCCCGTTGCAACGCATCGGGTATACAATATCAAAATCAGAATGGATCCCAAAACGTCTAAAATTTGGCAATGGAATTGCCGGTCATTGTCAATGAAGCGATGGCTCTTGCAACAGTACGAGCTAGCCAGAACACACAGCCTTTGGCAATGGCTCTGCAGGAAACGCGAGGTGTATGGAAGCTTTCGGGGTACAAAAGCTACGATAGCGGGAAGGGAAGTAAAACACAGGTCGTGACGTACGTCAAAAACAACGTCGCCGTCGTCCAGCACGAAGTAGGTAACAGGGAGACCGAAACGGTCTTTGTGGAAATCCTGACCGGTAAAAAGAACAGAGGCAGCATATTTATACTCAATGTGTATAGCTCCCCGAAGTGCACGAAGGCGAGGTTAGGCCGGATATTTAAGAGAGCGATTAGCCTGGCAGGTAAAAACCAACTAATAATAGCCGGCGATTTTAATGCCAGACATCGGGAATGGGGTTACACAACCAGCAGCCCGAAGGGTCAAACGCTGTTGGAAGATATCACTGAGTCAAACCTCTACATCGCTAACGACATTAGATGCCCGACGAGAGTGGGCAACAGTGTGTCAGCGGACACAAACCCGGACTTGACTCTCTGCCATAGAACTGGCATAGTTAAGTGGACGAACAAGCATCAGTATCTAGGTAGCGACCACTACGTGCTAGAGGTAGAACTAAGTAGGAAAGTGAGCGTTAAGCCCGCTGTGTGTCGGACAGAAACCCAAGTGGATTGGGATAAATTCAGACAGATCAGAGAACGGGAAGAAATTGGAGATATAGAGTGCATTCAAAATTGGGCCGCCCAATTAATTACCCATGTCAACGAGGCTACCGAAGAAATTAAAGGCGAAGCTCTCTCTGATGGATAGCAGGCTATTCGGCATGTTCAAAAAGTAAGAAGAGCTAACGAAGAAGCTCAAAAAGCAAAAGTGGAACCGCAATTTCAGGAGAGAGATAGCCAGACAGAACGTCGAAATAGAAAAATACGCCCGGAAACTCAAGTCGCAACGTTGGGACAACAAATGCGACGAGATGGAGGGCACCATGAATGGGGCCAAGACCTGGCAACTGCTCAGGTTCCTGATAGACCCCAGTAAGTCCAAAACGGCCGCCAACATAGAACAGGTCAAGGCGAGGTATAACTTTAAGGGTACGGACAAACAGCTCATTGACAAGCTCAGGTCCGTGTACGTAGCTCCCCCCGCCACAGCGCATTACAGAGATTACAACGGACCGGCGAACAGCGAGCTTGACGCGTCCATAACAGTGGCAGAAGTCAGAGCGGAGCTGCACGGCCTAAAAAGACGCTCGGCCCCCGGGCCGGACCTCGTTAATAACAAGATGCTCGCAAATCTGGACGACGAATCGATCAATGCCCTAACCAAATATTTCAATCAGGTGTGGGAGAGTGGTCAAGTACCCCAAGAGTGGAAGAGGGCTAAGATCACCCTAATCCACAAGCAGGGAAAACCACCGGGCTTGGAGAATCTCCGCCCAATATCACTAACATCCTGCGTAGGCAAACTACTTGAGAAAGTTATTCAGAGGAGGCTAACCAAATACACCGAAGAGAATGATGCGTGGCCGGCTGAATTGGTCGGATTCAGGCCCGGCCTTTGTACGCAATATACCATGCTCAGACTGCATAACGATGTTGTCAGAGACTTCAGGAAAAAAAATACGAAAGCTATTCTAGGCTTACACCTTAAGAAAGCTTTTGACAACGTCAGCCACGACGCCATTCTCGACGGGCTCGCTGAGCTTAGAGTAGGCGAAAGAACCTACAACTACATTAGATCATTCCTGCGAGACAGGACGGCGATCATCAGCTTTCAGGGCTTAAATTCGGAGGAGTTCCTGCTGGGTAACCGAGGCACTCCGCAGGGGGCTGTGCTCTCACCTTTCCTTTCTAACATCGTAATGAGGAAGCTCCCCAGTAAGCTTGGCCATCTCGATGACTTAAAACTAAGCATCTACGCGGACGATGTGACCGTCTGGTTGTGCGAAGGGAACGACTCGTACATCACATCCAGGCTCCAAGAGGCAGCAGATATAATCAGCTATCACGCAGAGGACGTAGGTCTATGCTGTTCGCCAGAAAAATCGGAGCTCCTTTTAATGACCAGCAGTAGTGGGAAGATAACTCCAGATATCAAAATTAAAGTCAACGGAAACGAAGTCCCGAAAGTAGATGAAATTAGAATATTAGGTATGATTATCAACCGCAGGGGTAGTAACAAAAGCCTGATTAAGAAATTAAAAGATCAGGCCGAGCTCGTAGTCAGAGTATTTAAGAAGACGTCCAACAGAAGGAGTGGTCTCACGGAGGCTAGTAGACTCAGACTCGTACAAGCTTTTGTCACGAGCAGAATGTGCTACGCGACTCCATTCCTAAATATCAACAAGACCGAAGAACACAAATTAAACACCATAATTAAGAGATGCACGAAGTGCGCTCTAGGACTCCCCATAACTACTTCTAACGACATTCTAGAGAAAATGGGGTTGCATAATGAGTGGAAAGAGCTGGCTGCGGCGGTCAGGCTGTCCCAGAGAGAGCGACTCGCAGGAACGGCGGCGGGTAGGCAAATCCTCGACTGGGTAAGCCTACTAGCGCCCGGGGAAGACGAAAGTGTCAGAAAAATCATAGATCGAGAAATCAGAAAGCATCTATACGTCTCGCCCATACCGAAGAACATGCACCCCGTACACGACGAGGGGAGGAGAAAAAGCAGAGCTAAACACCTCGCTAACAAATTGGACAAACTCCCGCCGGGATCGGTCGCCTACACCGATGCAGCGATCGGGAAAGGCGACGTAACCTCGGTAGCCCTATTAGACACTGGGATCGCCATAGGAATAAAAAGAAACCTAGATCTACCGCCGGTAAAGGCGGAGGAGATTGCAATAGCCATTGCCATTGCACGACCAGGCGTGAAACTCGTCATCAGCGATAGCAAAGCGGCAGTTAGAAATTTTAGCAAGGGTACAGTCAGCAATCGTGCTGCAAAACTTCTGAACGAGTCGTCTCTCGCCGAACGCGTGACCATAATCTGGGCCCCAGCACACGCCGGTCTCGCCGGCAACGAGGCTGCCCACATGCTCGCCCGCTCCTCGCTACCTCGGGGTGCTGCGGACGCCTCCACAACATCTAAAACCAAAGAATGTATTGGTACCTTTAGGGATGTAACCGACAACTTGAAGAAAGACCGGAGGATATATCCGCCACCGGTTAGATCCCTGAGTAAAAAGGAATCGTACGACTGGAGAAGACTCCAAGCTCGAAATTTCTTTTCGCCCCTGTGAAGGAGTTGGACGGGTGCCAGAGGGCGGAAGAGGGACGGTGCAGAAACCGAAATTTGTAAATTTTGCGGCCACGTGGCAACATTAGATCATATAATATGGAGATGCGTTCGTGCCCCAGGGCGCAACGCGATTAAAACTAGCGATGAATGGGAGACCACGCTAAGAAGCTCCGACGAAAAAACACAGCGATTCGCCGTCCGCCTGGCGGCCGAGGCTGAAGACCTCTTCTAGACGAGGCCGGGTGTCCTCTGGCCGCGATGCGACAGACTGCCTCCCCGGACGCCTGCGTGCGGACTCGTAGGTGGCTGCGGCACCATATTCGGTGAAAATAAATGTCCTTCCTCCTCCTCCTCCTCTTCGTTTCGCCTCCATAGAAACGCAGCCGCCGAGGTCGGGTTCGAACCTGGGTACTCGAGCACAGTAGTTGGGCGTCTTACCACTGCACCACCCCGGCGAGGCATATGAGAGCTGTTATGATATTGGAAGTTTTTCTGGTTGGTCGGATTCAACGTGCAAAGCGAAGGGTGAAAACGGGCGCAATTCATGAAGGTGCATGGTGTGGCGTCCATCAAAGGCCAAATTTATTGAGGTAGTGACAGACCAACCAGGGATAGTGATATTGGAATGTGTTTGGCAGACATAAGAGGCTTAATGCTCATGAGGAGTTTCCCGTTCAAGTTTAAGATAAGTCCGGAATTGAGCTGATGGCAGCAAAGTAGACAACTCTCAGTAGACAAGTTCGGCAAGGAAAGGACATTCGTAACTTGAGCAAACGTGTGAGTGAGCTAGAGGCTGGTTGTACTTCAAGTGACATTGAACAGCTAAAATTGACTGTGAGTGACCTTTATTGCCGCAGCAGGAAACTCAATGTAGAAGATCACGGTATCCCAGTAACAGAAAGTGAGGACCTGTTGTGAAAACTGAGTGAAGTAGATAAGACTGTTCAGGTTCCGTAGTTGACAAAGAACAATGTAAGCGTAATTCGCAGACTTCCCTCGAAGCAAAACAAAACCATGAAATTGTTATCCGGTTTTGCCAGCCATAAAATTGCAACTTGTGGCTGGAGATAGAAAATAACTAAAAAATAGTACATTGGCAGGGCCAATCACTGTTAATATTACTCACTAGAATAGAGACCTGTTGCGTTGCAGAAGAAATTGGGCAAGCAGCAATGAATATAAGGATATCACGGAATCTCAAAAGCAAGATTCTTGTCAGGAAACGGGAAGGTCACAGCGTCATTGTCATTTGGTGCACGGCAAAACCTTGAAAGATTGTGGTATGATTTGGTCTGGTAATCCATTCGTTTCTTTTTTCCACAATGCTTCCTTCTTTCACTCCCCAAATAGACTTGTCAAATATTAGTAATGTACTGAACCATAATGGTTAGCGATGTCTCCACTCTATTCGCTGTTACCTTAGATATGGAGGAAACAAGTGCAATGAAGTAGATTACCTCCTTACTGCAGTGCAAACACGAATTGATGTCATATTTTCAGAACGTTGGCTTGGTTCACCTCGGAAGAGAACGTGCATACACTTCAGACGTATAAATCGTATTCCATGAACCGTGCTGACAGAACGGGTAGTGGCGTAACAATGGTCGTCTCAAATTCAATTGATTCTGAACTGTTGCCTGAATTTTCTTGTATCACTCCCTTCTAAGAAACGCTCGTGATTAGATGTGATAACATAACATTCTGTGCATGCTACCGTCCCGATTCGACCAAGGATCAGTTGTTCTTTTCTTTTCTCGAGTCGCTTCTAGAATTTGTGGATGCAGGAAAATATCACTCAATTCTTTATGCTGACTTGAATATAAACATGCTAGTAAAAAATAATGCAATGCCAGAGCTACCATCGTGGTTAAACAGTTATTCCTGTCAAAATACCATACCGTCAGCGAAACGAAATACTGCAAGATTAGCTACTCATTTAGACTTGTTTGTAACAAACTTTAATTCACATCACCACCATCCCATCACTTTCAATCCTAAAGGCCTCTCTCTGGAGACAAAAGTTATGGTGTGGGATTAAATGCATGAAAAAATACAACCGTTTTAAAATTTCATTTTAAACTTAATTCATACGGCTTCAAGAAAAAAAGATTGGTATGAGACGGTAATGACTTCATTAGTAACGGCTTTCCTGGTCCACAATTGTTCGGGGAAAAAAAGCTGAAAACTTTTTTGTGCGAACAACAGGTCGAGTTATTTGAAACGGATGCGAAGCGCAATGTGATAAGTGTGTGCGATGTATAATGTAAGGCCTGATTTAGTGAACTGCTTCGAATTTTGTGCAACAAACAAAGACTGGCGATGCGGCGTCGAAGTACGAGGTTTTCAAAGTGGAATTTTCTTTTGGAGGTGAAAGGCTGATGAATATGATGAGTATGAGTGATGTACGAAACGGATGGCACCATTTTGAACTTATTCATGCGCATTGTGTTCTGTTTAGTGTTTTATACACCAGAAGTTTTACTTGTTGCGGCGCATGACGTAGGGGATGTTTTATGAAGCTTAAAACCGTTTTGCAGATGGTATACTGTTATTTACGTATGTGCACCAAGCAAGTTCGCACCACACGGTGATTTCAAGGTACTTATATAATTCGACGCGTTCTGTAGAAGTATTAGCAACTTCATAAGAAAACAAACAAGAGGTTTTTACTGATGAGTAAAAGATATGAGTTTTCACTTCTTAGCACTAAGTCATTAGCCAGCGATCCCGCCAGGTAGGTCATTTAAATATATTATAAACAGGAGAGGGGCCAGCACAGATCCTTGCGGGACGCCAGATTTTACAGGGATCGTTTAAGCTTTATTTAATATATTGGCGGTTAGCAAGGAACTCTTTTATACATTTTAGAATGTTGGATTGCAAATTTAGAGCGGCTTGTTTTAGTAGTAAGCATTTCTGAGGCACCTTGTGAAAGGCTTTTGCGAAGTCTAAGAGTGTCTGAATTGAATAACAATTCATTTCCAGTGATATAGAGGAAATCGGCATCGTATAAAAAAATGCAAGGATAGCCTGAGAGATGCCCGAGGCACAGTAAATGTGGAGCAACAAGATTATGCGGTACTAAAAGAGCACAAATATATAAATAAAACAGCACTATAAAACTGGGAGAGTGAATAACCGGCCAGCGATGGTCTAAAAGTATGGACGCAACATGGCAAAAGGTTATGAAAATGAAATGACTTTTCTCATGCCGACGCTCACTAAGACAAGGAGTGGAAGGTACATAACGAAAGTGCGACATTGATGAAATATAGGTTAAAGTCCATAATTGAGGTGGTAAATATGTTTGCCATGTGTATACTGCAAATATTTAGTAGGCATGTTAAAATAAATCGAAGGCTCTGGTTACCGTATGACGTCCTCGTTCGATGAACGTCCCGTATTTATTTACTTCTGGTATGAAAGCGTTCTTCGTAAGGCTTACGTCAAGCAATAGTCTTTAAAAAGTCACTTGATCATTGAAGTGAAAATTTAGGGCAGTGCAGCAAACGATAATCAAACATAGTTTGCAGACGATGAATCCCATATTATGGAAATATTGTTTCTGTGTGAGTAGTGTAACATGCACCAGCGATCAGTCTAATTGCCTTCTTTTGGACACCGAGAATAAGATTTGCTTTGGACGTATAACCGCAAACTAGCTGACAGTAGTGTATGTGGGATTGAAATATAGAATGGTAAAAAAAACTTGTGCTTTGGGGAAATTCGTTTCGAAGTCTCGAGAGGAAGCCTACAGATCTAGTAAGCTTGCTTTCAATATACATTATATGATCCGACCACCTCATGCGAGAGCCGAATTCAACACCGAGCGATTTCAACTTGTTTACAATTTCAATTATATTATTTCCTAGAAGGCGAGTATTGTTTACAGTAATATCCAGGATAAGTGGCCGAGAAAAGACGGCTTTGGTCTTGTTAGAGTTACCTACCAAATAGTTACCTTTGAACCATTTGTGGAGAGCACAAAGAACATGATTTGCAATACTGATTAGTTCTTCATAGAAGAGAGCCTGAGAAAACAACTTGTGTCGCCAGCGTACTGAATACAACTTGTATGATAGGCTATGCTCACAAGATCGTTACAATAGACATTAAAGAGAAAGGGGCCGAGAAGGCCACCTTGCGGGACAACACATTGAATCAAAAGAGAGCTAGACTTGTGATTATTGACCGATACCACCTGCTGGCGCATGTTTACGAAGGAAAGAGTTGAAAGGAAAGACCCCGCACAACATAGCTTTCAAGTTTACAGACTACTATTTTATGATTAAGAAGGTCGAAAGCTTTGTAAAGTCGATAAAAATACCAAGAGTCAAACTTTAAGCTTCGATATTATTTAAAACAATTTCTTTTTAGAAGAGTAAAGCAGGTTCATAGAACTTGCACTTTCAAAATCTAAACTGACTGGCACTGATTATCGAAGCACTATGCTTGTTGCGATCACGGTTAGTGGGCAGGTCAAAAGTTAATATTGCTAGTTGTGTTTCGCACGAGAAACCCTTTCAAGAACCATGCTGAGCAGAATGAAAGAAGTTGTTTGAGTCCTGGAAGATATCCCTAGTTGGAGCTATTACCTTATTTCATAGTGTAAGCGAACACCTACTTACTGTAATGGAAGTTAATCAGTTCATTGACACAGTAAAACGAACACAGTCCGTATTTTCTTACCGCGCTATTATTTCTGGAACGCTTAGCACGTTCAGAGATCGCCTTACTGCAGCGTGTTGGAGCAATGTGTTCACAGCAAATGATCCGGATAGAACATATGATACATTTCTACGCACGTTGTCTGGTATATATATACTACGCGCGTTTCCCCACAATGTCATTTAGAACATCGGACTGAATTTAAAAACCATGGTTAAGCGAGGAATTACAAAAGCTCGAGAAAAAAAGAAAACTAGTCGTAAAAAACATTTATACGCAGTAAAACTCTGGAAGCCCTAAAACATACAACCTTTACAGAAATTATGTCAATAAATACCTGTGTGCTGCAAAACCAGCAACAAGATAACCATTTCAACTAAAAAAAGAGGGCGCACAAGGATTGTTTGGACAGCACTTAACATTGTAATTAATGAAACTCACTCAGAAACAGTTGCTAAAATTATGCAAGCCGGAACAAAGTTACAAGCTCCTCAGTTAGCTAATGTCTTAATTCGCGAATCTGCGCACGGAGGTCAGAGTCGGCAGTGGAACTTAGGGAAGTGGAATCAGGCTGCAAGCGTATTTACTGTAGGTCGTCAAGGCGTTGACAAGTCGATATGATGTCGTTGATGGTAGTAGGGTTCTACTCAGCCAGGACGTTAAAGGTGAGTAGCCCAATACCTTTAAGGACGTGCCGAACCCGCTCGGCCTCTGGCACGGTGTCATTTATGCGCCGGCAAAGTGCAAGAATATCTTCTATATAAGACGTATAGGTCTCATTGGTCCGCTGAATTCGGGCTTTTAGCTTCTTCTTGCCGTTTTCTGCGCGAACAGTAGGAGCGCTGAAAATCTGGGGTAACTTTTGTTTAAGGTAGCCCCGTCCAGAATCATCGGTTCATGGTTTAGGAACCACATTTTGGCCACATCCGTCAAATAAAAGGACACATTAATTAGTTTAAGAGAATCGTCCTCCCAGTTGAAAGCACTGACCCGGACGTAGCTGTCGAGCCAGTCATGAGCGTCATGGCCGCGAAGACCGGCGCACCTCTACGGGTCGTGCTGACGGCTGCTCACAGTCCGAGTGGCAAGGTGAGCTAGGGTCGTGTTGGAAGAACCCAGAACAGATTAATGGCCCTCTTGGGTCATGACGATGGTGGTCGGGGTCAAACTGCGGCCAAAACGGAGCTCCGGGTAAATGCAGGTGACGAAGCAGCGAGGACATTAAGGCACACCTCCACCAGTTGTAAGGTAACGGGAAGGTATGGCTGGGATCTGGTTTTATAGGATTCCTGAAGCCTTGGTCGCAAATGTAGCGAACCACACTCCGCTTTGATGATGGGTATCTACAAGAGAGATCAGGATGAAGATGAAGCATCGCATTCACCCATGTGAAAGATGAAGCGCCCCACAGTGCTCATAATATGTATAAAGTCAGGTGTATGCTCCGTTAAAAGAAACAATTATTGACTCTACGTTTCGACAGGAGGATCGATCTTTTTCCAAGACAAGAATTTAGGTTCTTCAGTCGCAACGTCGAGTCAAATAAAATGTTTTCTTTAAGGAAGTGTACACTTCGCTTTTTAGGGAACCCAACCTCAAGTTTGCTTGTGCGACGCGACTGCACCACGCGCTCCTCTCAAGGCAGCGAAATTCAACGGCTCTCGTTGGGAGCAACACCGCCGCGGATCCTTGACTGACCGTGCAACAGAGGCTGTGTGTTTTTCTGCCTCCGCGTACTGTTCGGTCCCTTCGTGCTCTTCTTCTCTCGACAGCGGCGTGTGCAGCAAATGCTCAGCGGCAGCACCGCGCGCCGATTATGTTCTGTTGTGGGCAGTTGTGAGACGTTTGAAACGGAATCGCGGCTGCCTAAAAGCGTCGATGCGCTCTGCTTTCCTGATATGACGCATTCGCTGATTGCTTGCGTGTTGTGCACTGCAAATGTGGCAGGTGGCACGAATTGTATATGCAAGTAAAATATGAGTGCACCCGACCACGGCTCAACACCTGTAAATAGGAAGTAATTTTAATGTAATTTTAATCATGCATCGTCTGCGGCGAAAATGCAAAGCACGCTGGCCATCCTTCACAATGCAGTTAGTAAACCAACAGTGGGTTGTTGTGGCTGTAGGAAGAAGGAAATGAAAATGCACAGGCCTGCTACTGGCTTTGTAGCTGAGCCACCTCCTCTGCCTCGTGCAGATGAAAGAGAAATTAAAGAAGAAAGAAAAGGAAGAGGGAGAGAAAGAGGCGCCACGCAACAGCAGCCATCGTCCACCACCGAAACGGTGGTGGGTGCAATGACGGCCTACAACAGATAAAAATTCAGCGGCAGGCAAGCCTCCGCCGCAAGCGGCGGTCACTTACCTGTCCCAGCCGCATCTAGGGAGAATACAACTTCAAAGACGAAAATGGCAGGTGCCACATATGCAAAGTTCTCTCGCACACATTATGCAGAAATTTATGCAGATATGAAGTACTTAAAGGCATTTGGTAGGGAATAATGTCCCCTAGGCTTACCTTCGGGAACGCGGTTAGATGCTTAAGAGCAGAAATCCACTCGAGGCGAGGAATAAATCAACTATATCTGGGAAGGTTAGCACTTGGAGCCCATAGCAAACAACGAAGCAGTGCAGATACATGGGCTGGGCATCTTTCCAGTCACGAGTGGCTAGATATAGGCAAAGCGGCTCATAATTAGTGGGCGGCTCAGAACAGCTCGGCTCATTGAAGCTAGCGGGCTCATTGGAACGGATCGCTACCCGTTTATTTAAATCTGAGTTGCTCAGGAGCGAGAAGTGCTTATATTAGAAAGAGAGAGGGAAAGCCGGCTCTGTCTCTGTCGTTCACTGATCCGCGCCCATGAGACCTCCCAAACCTTTATGTTGCACTTGGGTGACTGTGTGCGACTTTCGCGCTTCTGTTAGCGGTGGGACAAAGAAACTTCGCTCTCGTCCTTCCTCGTAAGAGTAGCACCCACTCTATCGCTAAAGCAATAGCCCCTCCTCGCATTCGGCTATCTTTTCAACTGCTCTTACTTAAGAACAAGTGAGCCGTAGTTTAGTAAAACTGAGCGGTAGTTCGTTTAGACTTTTGAGAGCCGGTTCGCCCTCTCATTCAATGAGTCGGGCCGAACCTTTCTTCACAGCCAAATCTAGTAAATGATGGTGCCTTACGTTGGTCGCTGCTGTTCGAACGTCGCATCACGACTCTCACTGATCGTGCATCGTGTGCTGCTGTAACCGTTTAAAGTATCAGTGAAAATACATGTAACACGGTTATTCAGTAATGCATTTATGTTTCTTCAAACTATGTTATGCATGTAAAAAAATGAGCCCAAAACTCACAAAAACTCACAAAAAGCAAGGTACGTCATCTAATTAAAGAGGCTCAAACACAAACAAAGGGGCTTCACAAGAATAGACAACAATAGCATCGCACGGTGGTGCTGCTGGATGGATGGATCGACGAATGAAATATACGATCGGGTAACTACACCATCACTCTATCTATTGAATGTTTATTTCCATATTACTGACGTTATGTCACTTTTGTGATTTGAAGCCAGCAATCTTCCAATCGCTTCCGGTCAGCTTCCACCGCAGATTCATTCATCAAACCACTAATATCTCCAAACCCAAGGGCACCAGGAAGCGTGGCGGCGCCTGCATCGACATCCGAATGGATACCATCCAATTCTAGTATAAGATGTTCATTTGTTACTAAGGATTTACCCCACAATGCACGTACGTTGTCTTCTCGGTTTATTTTCTTTTTGTAGCTGCGAGCTCTAAGGCACCCTAATACAGCTTCAAAACGTAGGGCACTTCATCTTGAGTTATCCAAGAAAATTTCCTTCCTGAGCTGCCTTTTCCATTTTCAGTATAGTTCTACACACTGTTTCTGTTCCATAAACTTTATTCAATTTTGAGCTGCCTGCCCCCTTATCCCCACCAATTTCTTGTCAAACTTGCGGGCCTCTTGCTCCCAATAGCACTCAGTCATTGTAATGTTATAATTATTAGGCGAGAGCTTATACAGCTCGTTATTTCGAAGAGCCATCGGTATCGTAGCAGTAGTATTTGTAGTTGTCGGCTACGTGTGTCGTAAATAACCGCGGTGGCTACGTAAAGCAAGCATACGAAGGTAATTTCCATTAGACTCGCATGGTATTAGGTACTAGACAGTAGAGAATGAGGATGGGGTGCCATTTGACCTTATTATGCTAATGGCTCTCCACTGTATTTGGCGCTCGAGAATGGCAGGATACCATTGCGATCCTGACGCACGGCCAGCACGGATCTATTTTCGGGAAGGCATGAATAGATATACTGAAATTCAGAAACTTGCTCCTGAAGCTCCCGAGTGGCTCGGAAGATTGGAGCCATTAGTGACCCTAAGAGAATTTTATCACGACGACGCCACAACCCACCTGGATGATTGTTGTATTAATGAATGCTCATTGTGCCCTGTAAGAGTTTTGTGTAGTGTGCTGAAGTCAGACAATAAAAAGAAAAAAAAGCATACGAAGGTAATTTGTTTCTGTTGTGATTGACGATTATTTCATCTGTGACGTGCGATTGAGTTTTATTGAAATTCCTAATACCTCCATAATAGCTGAGTAAAGAAATTATAAATTTGGAAAAAGCGCATGAAAGATGCTCAGAAGAAAAAAGCAATGCTGGGTGATGCTAATTTTTAAAATGTGTAAGGAATTCAATTGATCAAATATTTGGAATAAGTTAAGGCCGACAAAGGCGTCAAACTGCTCACAATGAAAAGGCAATGTTTCCTGATTTTAAAATATAAAAATAAAATGCAAGAATATTAAAATATACAAAACTAAAAAAAGTGAAATTATCCTTGTGTGTGAAACGCTATCGTGTCATACCTTTAAAAAAGATTAAGCGCCATCAATATTATTTCATTATTATTATTTTGACAGTGAAAGATTTGTATGTACTAAAGATGCTGAAGCTACCTATTGGGGGCCTACGAGAAGCTGGACTGTGACGTGCTTTCTCGACCACTGTTTGATATGTATTAATATTTATACAAAGTAAATTTGCTTGCCTCGGTTAGGCAGAGGAGCAGGATCTAATTCAGTTGTGAGAAATCTAGTCACTTTGAACAGATAAGCTAGTTGAAACATAATGGCGTATTCCTTATGAGAGTACTTTATCTCTGGTGCAGCCCTGATGGAACTCCGTGGATGCCCACAAGCGGGGCACCGGTTTGCAGCACTTATTTTGTGCACAACTGTAATAGTAGTCTGTGTTCACAGTCTTCGTAGATTCCAAATATTTTTCACCCTCTGTACAGGAGAAGAGCTCCTGACGCTGGAGGTACAGAAAGAGATGACGGCCAATGAAACTCGGAATTTCAATTCAGGAGCACATTGAGTTAATAAGTAATGCTGCGACAAATTCATACTGACAGATGCGATGATTATTTGTACAACTTTAAACCATAAAATGGTAGATATGTGCCTAGGGAGAGTTCTAATATTTCATTTATGCGTTTAGTGCCGAATACAGCGCCCTGTCCTGTCTCTCTTGTCTGATTGTGGTGTCGCTGTTGCGCTTTAAATAAGTTTACAGTACAGGTGTTTAAGACGCTTGATTCAAGCCGCTTCATCTAGGCTACACAGCATGAAAACAGGCCATTTTTCACAAAGTTCTATAGAGGCAGAGCCGACAGCACTGACAGGAGAAACTCCCGTCACTGAAGACAAAATCAAATAGGCACTTGAGGATTAAATGGACTGCAGTGGCAATATTGAAGATGGCGGGTTGCTGGCAAGTGACACCAATCCTGGTCCAAAGGCTGCTACTGCAAGAGGCATTTCACCAATACAAAAGGCTTATGTTTTAAGCACCCAATATTCTTTTAGACATCCAACCATAAATGCTAAACATACATTTACAGAGTAGAAAGCTGCCATGATGTTTTTGATCTAGGCGGTATATTACAACAATTTACACCACACCAAAGCATATATTGTGAAGTTACAATTATTTTCTTTCGGGCATGCCAGCCAGGCTTCAACCACTGGGAGGCTCACTATCCTTACATCGAGCAGATTAATCAGGTTTTGCTATCATTGACCTTATCATTCTTTTTTTGTTTGTGTATTTGGTTATTCTGATACAAACTGCATTCTGTTTAACGCTGCTCTTTGCAGAAGAGCATTTAGTGTACTGGAAATTCTATCAGTTTTGACATTGGCAGCCTGGGATGCTGATGTTCTCTGTACTCCTCCATAGGTCACTGTGGCAGACAGCAGTTGGGAAAGAACATGTGGGTTACACAGCTTTTACTCACTGAGCGAAAACTATGAGGCACTACAAGACATACGGCGTTATACTGTCGGTGTTCAGCTTGTTGTTAAACTTGCTACTTCCTTCTAGGTACAGGACCCCAGACGTGACTAGTGAGGACAAGATGTACTTTTTTCTTGCTAAACTTCGCCTTGAATTATCTTACAGTGTATTTCAAAGTAAAAACACTAACTGTAGTTACATCATGGAGTGCAATAATGTTAGAAAGAGATGCCGTCGAGACCACACTGCCATCATGTACTATATTCTATTTATAAAGCAAGGTAACACTATTAGGTATTCAGTAGGCATTATCCCCAAAGGAATTAGAGCCTCTAAGGCCTACAGAGGGGGCCACACTAGAAACTGGATTTATGATGCTTATCAAACCTGGTGATGCGGTGCGCAGTAATAAAGGGTTTCGCAGCATTCGAACAGATGTACCAGGAAAGGGTACATCTATTCATGCCCCCATTCAATTGTTCTAGAGATGAGATATAAAAAGGGGGCATGGAAAACACTTAACAATTGCATCTGTGTGAATTCATGTTGCACGCGTAATTCAAAGCCTAAAGGAAACGAAATGTTATCCATCAGAGTACCCCTCAGCTTAGTCCCCCACATTAGTAAAGTGTTGTCTGTGTGTGCAGAACTTGTGAATATGCAGCCGCCTATAATAAAAAGTAAAGTATTAAAATGGTTCTCGACAGCTGCATTCAAAATAATGTCCTCACTAGGCTAAAACCGCATAAACCACCCAGCGCAATGTCATGCCAGTCTGCACGCAACTTAATTTTCTTATGACCTAGTAATACCCAGTTCCGGCTAAATAATTCATTCGTATAGTTTGCCATAACAGTGGCGGAAAAGATCGGCTTTATGGAGAAGTATGCCTACGAGTTTATCATTTACTGCTATATGTCTGATAAATGAAGAGACGGCACGAATAAGCTAAAGTATTACCTGACATTTTGTTTTAATGCTGCTAATGCCAGAAATGGCAGAAAAGTATACATATGTAAATAATTTGTACAACAGAAGCAAGGCCTATTACTTAGCAAACATTTCACATGACTGCTATATATTATGTGCTGAACACAAAGAATAATGTACAGACTAGAAACTTTTCTCACGGAGATTCAAATGATGATTATATTTTATTAACAATTAATGGCAGACGATATGAATGTGCCAAGCGCATTTTATTCAAAGAAAAATAGTGGAGCCTACAATGCAAGAATGTAGTAAAATAAATGCTACTATCGAAACGAAAGAATGAGAAGTTAAATCAATGCAGGAACGAATAATCTTAAATAAACCCATTCCATAAAAATCTCCTCTCTATAGGTACTGTAATAGGGCGTTTATTGACGCTCAGATGGAGAGCTGTGAAGACAGGACCTTGCAACGGCGAGCCCAGCGTACTTCTTCTTTGTCTTCGTCGCACAACGCACAGGTGCATGTCGATGGCGATGACTATCACAGTACATTTTCCCCCCGGGTAAAAAAAAGGAGCCATCCTGGCGACTTATGGCGCGGAAAGCACAGCGGGGTCATAGAATGGCTTCAATCGGTTCACGTGAACTGTTTCACGACCACGGCGACGCAAGTCCGCAGAGGGCGTGACGGGCTCAACTACGTAGTTGACTGCAGATGTTTGCTGGAGGACCCTATATGGCCCGTGGTAGCGAGCAAGAAACTTCTTTGAAAGGCCAGGGGTTGTGGAGGGCACCCAGAGCCACACCAGTGTGTCCGGGAGATATGGCGAAGTTTCGCCGGTATCACGGAGGTATTTTTGTTGCCACTGATTTTCTGTTGTGAGAGAGCGGGCGAGCTGACGGCATTCTTCTGCGTACGTGACGGCATCGGATAGCGGGGAAGATTCGGAAACGTCAGGGCGGTAGGGAAAAAGTGTGTCCGTAGTACAGGGTGGCTCGCGCCCATAAAGGAGAAAGAATGGAGAGAATCCAGTAGTGGCCTGTGTCGCGGTGTTATATGCGTAAGTAACAAACGGTAGAACTTGGTCCCAATTGGAATGGTCGGTGTTCACGTACATAGCCAGCTTGTCACCGAGAGTGCGGTTAAAACGTTCTGTCAGTCCATTCGTCTGAGGGTGGTACGAGGTAGCGGTGCGGTGTATGATGCGGCATTCTTTCAGGAGAGCCTCAAGAGCGTCTGATAAGAAAACGCGTCCGCGGTCACTGAGCAGTTCGCGAGGGGCACCATGGCGAAGAACCAGGTTTTTCAGAATAAAGGCAGCCACGTCGCGTGCGGAAGCCGAGGGCAATGATGATGTCTCAGTGTAGCGGGTTAGATGATCCACTGCCACGATAATCCAGCGGTTGCCAGCTGAAGTTGTAGGAAGGGGACCGTATAGATCTATGCCGACACGATCAAACGGACGGGCAGGACAGGGCAACGGCTGCAACGAAGCAGAGGACTTGAGATGAGTTTTTCGGCGTTGGCAAGACTGGCAGGAGCGGACAAAATGGCGGACAAAGCGGTACATTCCACGCCAGAAGAAGCGTAGACGCAAGCGCGTGTAGGTTTTCAACACTCCGCCGTGGGCGCACTGGGGATCAGTATGAAAAGCAGCACAAATTTCGGCGCGGAGATGACGGGGGATGACTAAAAGCCACTTCCTTCCGTCGTGAAGATAATTGCGGCGATAGAGCAGCCCGTCACGAATTGAAAAATGGTGAGCTTGGCGGGCAAGCGCCCGAGACAGACGACCTGGAGAGTGACTTGAAAGAAAGTCCAGAAGTGTAGATATCCACGGGTCGCGCCGCTGTTCCGTGGCCATGTCAATAGTGGCAAGCGAAGACAAATCGTAGGCGCAGATCTCATCAGGCAACGAAGAGGGAGGCAGCGGTGAGCGCGAAAGAGCGTCCGCGTCAGTATGCTTGAGGCCTGAGCGATATATGACACGAATGTCATACTCTTGGAGGCGAAGAGCCCAGCGAGCAAGGCGGCCGGACGGGTCCTTGAGGGACGCCAGCCAGCACAGAGCGTGATGATCAGTGACCACATAAAATGGTCGGCCATAGACATACGGACGGAATTTGCCGATGGCCCAAATAATGGCCAAGCATTCTCTTTCCGTAACAGAATAATTGGACTCTGCCTTGGTCAAGGTGCGGCTTGCGTACGCCACCACATAGTCTCGGATACCAGGTTTGCGTTGGGTGAGAACGGCGCCTATCCCAATACCGCTAGCGTCAGTGTGAATCTCAGTTGGCGCATTCGGGTCGAAGTGGCGGAGGATGGGAGGCGAAACTAAAAGACGGCGTAAAGTGTTGAAGGCGTCATCACAAGCAGGTGTCCATGCGCAGAGGTCGGAGCTGCCGGAGAGGAGCTGGATGAGAGGAGCAATAATAGAGGCGAAATTTAAGATGAAGCGGCGAAAGTAGGAGCATAGGCCAATGAAACTTCGTAGCTGCTTCAGTGATTTTGGGCGTGGGAATTCGGCAACTGCACGAAGTTTGGTGGGATCGGGAAGAATGCCATCCTTAGAAACGACATGACCTAGAATTGTTAGTCGGCGAGCAGCAAAGCGGCACTTCTTCAGATTCACTTGGAGGCCGGCGGTAGCGAGACAAGTGAGAACGTCCTTCAGTCGGAGCAGGTGGGATTGAAAATCGGTAGAAAAGACTACGATATCATCGAGATAGCAAAGACAGGTTCGCCACTTGAATCCACGAAGCACAGTGTCCATGAGGCGTTCAAATGTGGCCGGGGCGTTGCAAAGCCCAAAGGGCATGACGTTGAATTCATATAATCCATCTGGTGTGATGAAGGCAGTTTTAGAGCGGTCAGCGTCAGCCATTGGCACCTGCCAGTAGCCAGATCGTAAATCCATCGAGGAGAAAAACTCGGCGCCCTGCAAGCAGTCTAGTGCGTCATCGATGCGTGGCAGAGGATAGACGTCCTTGCGCGTGATCTTGTTGAGCCGGCGGTAGTCGACACAAAACCGGAAGGAGCCATCTTTCTTAGGTACCAACACAACTGGAGACGCCCAGGGACTGTGGGATGGCCGAATGACACCCCGACGGAGCATGTCGTCCACATGATCAGCAATTACTTGGCGCTCCGAAGCCGACACGCGATAGGGGCGCTGGCGCAAAGGTGCAGTTTTACCGGTGTCGATGGTGTGCTCTACGACAGACGTGCGGCCCAAGTCAGTTTGAGGAAAGTCGAATGAAGAAGCGAAGTTCTGCAAGAGGGCGACAAGTTGATCACGTTGCGCAAGTGGAAGATCAGCATCAATAGCATGTTGGAAAACGTCGGAGGGCGTGGAAGCGGTCGCAACATCGCAAGAGCACAGACTAACGTCGAAGGAGGGGGTTGAGTCAGCAAGAGTGGTGATATGACTGGGATCAAGCTCTTCAAGACGTCCAATGCATTCGCCACGGAGCAGGACTGCTGGGCAAGAAAATGGGTTCGAGGGGTAAAGTGCACTCTTGCCGTCTTGAATTTCGAGAACTGCGAACGGAAAAAGGAGGCAGGGATGACGGGAGGTGGCTTCGGAAGGTGTAAAAATCGCAGTCAAAGGAGTTACCCACTCACAAGACAGTGGTACGAGGGCAGCAGAGAACGGAGGAATGTCGGTGTCATGGGCGACGAGAAGTTTTGCAGTGCGGGGAGGGGTATCACAGAAGGGGGCATCACAGAGGGGGGCGAAGGCAATTTGTGCACGAGCACAGTCAATAACGGCTTGATGAGTCGATAGAAAATCGTATCCGAGGATGATATCATGCGAGCAGTTCGGAAGAACAATAAACTCGATGGGGTACAAGACGTCTTGAATGAGCACACGGGCTGTGCAAGATGCGGAGGGGTGAATGTGCTGTGATGAGGCGGTGCGGAGCGAAAAGTCGGAAATCGGAGTGGTCACTTTGCGAATTCGACGGCAGAGCGCTTCACTGATGACGGAGACGGCTGCACCGGTATCGACGAGAGCGAGAACTGTGGCGCCTTCTACAGAAACTTTGATAACATTAGCGGGATGGCATGGAGGACTTGAGGAATTCTAAACAAGCGCAGTTCTTGCCCCCGGAACTGCGACTGTTAGTTTCCCTCAACGGTGCTGGTAGAACGTCGCAGCATTGGAGAAAGCGATCGGCGCCGAGGAGAATGTGATCGACGAGTGGTATAGGTTTGGCGATCTTGTGGGACAAATTGAGAACCGGGCGGAATCATTTGCGAGCGTGAGTCGGTATCGTACGGGTAAAGTCGAATGTCAGGCTGTGAAGGTTGGAGGCGCTGGCGACAAAGGCGCGCAACATGGCCTGGCCGACCGCAGGCATAGCAAATCGGAAGGTTGTCCGTAGTACGCCAAGGTTTCATAGGATGTGGGCGGAACCTTGAGGGTGGGGCTTGAAACGAAGGCTCAGCATGCGGCGGTGAACGGTAGGCAGGGACCTGCACATAGGAGCCAGACGTGGGCGAAGGTGGTGGCCTAGCCGTTACTTGGGCATACGTGAGAGGTGCCGTCACAGGCGGCACCACGGGGTTGGACGGCAAGGCATCAGCGACGTGTTCTTGCACGACACGGCGTATAGCAGGGGCCAAAGATGGAGCCAGTTCAGGAACGAGGCGGCCCGAGTCTTGAAAATGGGGAAGGAGTGAGATTTGACGTGCGACCTCTTCACGAATAAAATCTTTGATCTTTTGATTCAGCGGGCTCCCTTCAGAAGTTGGCGAACCACCCAGGGCTAATGCGGATACGCCTTCGTCGCACACACCGGAGCGGCGCCTAGAAGCGCGCCGCTTGCGGAGCTCGTCGTAGCTCTGGCAAAGCTTCACGAGTTCACTAACGCTGGTGGGATCTTTCGCTACCAGCATCTGGAAGGCGTCCTCAGAAATGGCCTCGAGGATGTAGCGGATTTTGTTTGCTTCCGGCATGGCCGGGTCGACTCGTTTGCAGAGATCAACGACGTCTTCTATGTAGCTGGTAAAGGTCTCATCAGCGCGCTGAACACGATCGTGTAAACGTTGTTCGGCACGAAGCTTACGCACTGCCGGGCGGCCGAACACTTCCGCAAAATTCTTTTTAAATGTCGACCAAGATGACAGGTCAGCCTCATGGTTGCGAAACCAGAGGCTCGCCACGTCCGTCAGATAGAATATGACGTTACTGAGCTTGTATGAGTCATCCCACTTGTTGTAGGTGCTTACTCTTTCATAGGATGACAGCCAGTCGTCGACATCTTGATCGGCCGTGCCGCTGAACAGGCAAGGGTCACGCTGGCGCACGACGCCAGCACACATGATCGTGGGTGGAACGGCCGGCAGCGTCGAAGTGTCTTGCATGGCGGTCGTAGAGGGTAGTGTACGGCTTCGCAGTTCCAGTTTGGGTGGGATCGTTTCCGGCACCTCCGCCAATTGTAATATGGCGTTTATTGACGCTCAGATGGAGAGCTGTGAGGACAGGACCTTGCAACGGCGAGCCCAGCGTACTTCTTCTTTGTCTTCGTCGCACAACGCACAGGTGCATGTCGATGGCGATGACTATCACAGTACAGTACTTACAATTTCTGACTGCTTGGGTGAGTAGGCATAGAGGAGTGACATTCGCAAATTGAGTACATATATCGATGCCTGTTTTTGTGTGTAGTATTGATGTGTATATGAGTGTAATAATAACATCGGGGAATATCAGGTAGGAGACATAGCATATCCTTTCTTCGCAGTTGATGAAAGGTCGTTCGTTAACTTGAAAAAGCACTTTATCTCAATCAGCACTGTTTCGTGCGCAATTTCGGCAGGTCCATCAGAGCTACAGCAAAGCCACTGCTGCCGCATAAACACCACTAAGCCTCTCTGGATAACCAAAGGTGGTTATAAGTATTGCTGCACTAATGTTCAACCTACACGTTTGTCAATAACCGTGCCATTCACCCATTACTAAGCAGTTATATACCATGATAATGCGTATTTCCCGTTTCTACGCGAAGCTTGCTCGGGCTGTACCTTCTGTCTATGTGTATATTAACGAATAACTGGTAATTGTATTGCATGTATTAAACTTAACTCTGCATATGGGCTTCTATATCAGAAATATCAAACAGGCAAATAGCATACAACACTCTAACATCATTTCACTACAGCAAAGTCTTATTAATGCAGAAAGCTAACCATAAGGCCTAGGGGCACTTGCTTAGGCGCTGGTCATTGAAAGTTGCAGTGCGGCCTGCAAAATCCGCCTTTTCCCCCATTTGTCACAATTTTGTGATGATTAGAGCCGCTTATACGTAGCCTGCATTCCATATGCCATCTGCAAATATAAACAAGAGCATTGGTGACTTTTTCTTATTCTTAGTGAATGCGAGAATAATATGTTAGAAGCCAAATGCGGCGCACAGTTCGCCTGGCCCTGGGTGAGAATAGCCAGATCCACAACACTGCTGTGTACTAGTATCTTCTGTTGGCGGTTTGCTGCTTGATCGACGTTAAGATCGGTACCAAGGTCATTCGGTTGTGCAAGCTGGTCATCATCAATTTCCAGCTGATTGTAGGCTGGCCTCGTCAGCATCACATCCAATAGGTCAAGAGTCTCTCTTTCAGCAGCTTGGAAATCATCTCAATAACATCTCCTTGGACCTCTTAGCAACTTATTTCATCCTCATGAAGAGTTGGCACTCTAGGACTTCTTGCTGTGGATATGTGATCTGTGTGTACTGCAGTAGTGTAGAGCAGGATGCATGCTTCACATCTGGGGAAGTGGCTTTCTGACCGGTTCTAAAAAAGCGAGGAATAAGAAAGGACATTACACTGTGCATCTGCAAATGTTCGGAACATTTCAGGAGTTGTTTATTCAAGCTATTAAAAGTAAAAATAATGTGGTTGTGTCCATCCGAGAAATATATCTGAGCAGCCCTACTCAGATGTGCCTTGCTAAAGAACTGTGAGTTGAGCTAGTTGGTGCACCATTTTTAAAAATACACAGCGCAACAAACATAGGACAAGCGAGTAGACGGGAACAGCGCGGACTATCAACTGCATGATTTATTGAAATAACACGAATATATACAAAACTTCTCTGACAACCAAGTGCGCATCTTCGCAGATAAAACAACATTTCACTTTAATCAGTTTCGTCAAGATATGAGATTTCTCGGGTATGAATGATAACAAATGGGGTGCTTACGCATGTGTGAGAATTCTTGTGCCACGGTAAAAAGAATAAAGACAAAGGCTTTAGAGTTACTGAGCAGTCAGGGACTCGAACGCCTGTATTCCTCAGTAAAAAATGCAAAAATAAATTCTTTAGGAATATTTTTTGCCGCTAAGACTCATAAACCGGACGTTCCATTTCGATGCATTGTTACTGAGAGAAACACATGGCAATATGCGGTGTCAAAGTTTTTGCAGAAGGGTCTTGACATGCTCACATTAGAAGATCCTTTTCGTTTGTCGGATTCCGCCGTTCTTGTCGATTACCTGTCGTGTCACAACCCAGGCGCCTGTAATGCCTTCAGTATAGACGTTCAAGACCTCTACTATTCGCTTCCGCATGAGCATGTCATGGTTTGTGTTCAAAAATGTATAACGGATGACAATGACGAGCAAAACTTAATTCGTAATGTTGGCATTTCTTTGGCATCTTTTCTGGAACTGCTGTCATTATACCTGCAATCCCCCTTTTTTCAGTCTGAGGGCCAATTGTATTTACAAAAAAACAGGCGTGTGCATTGGGTCGAGTGTGGCACAAATTTTAAGTGAAATTTATCTAAGTTATGTTGACAAAGCCATCAATAATAATGTTCCTCCCTTTGTAAAAAAAGTGTTCAGATACGTGGAAGATTACCTTCTGTTTGTAGAAGCGCACGACCTTTCAAAGTGCGTCGAAGACATTCTAAAAGTTTTTCAAGACTGCGGTGATGGCCTAAACTTCACATTCGAAACCCCGTCTTGTGATACTCTTCCCTTTCTTGATTTAAGGTTAAATTTAAGGCAAAAACACGTCTGCTGGGCGTTTGCACCAAAGTCGAAAAAGCCTTTGCTCAATTTTAAATCTGGCCATTCGAAATTAGTGAAGTGTGGTATAGCTGTGTCATGTATAGGGTCATCAATTGTAAAATCCTGCCACCATGCCATCAAGTATAGCTTCAAAGATCAGATAGACAGATTGAGATCAGCAGGCTTCCCCGATGACGTAATCTTGCTTGCTTGCAACAAAGTCCTGAAAAAAGTAAAGGACTCTATAACACGACAGGATCGTGAGACACCCCGTAAAAAGAAAAATATTGCCGTCATACCGTATGTGCATGGAATTTCGCATCGCCTACGGCAAGTTGGACATAGGTATGGAGTACCGGTCATGTTTTCTGCGCCCATAACACTTGGCAACATTTGCGCTAAAGCAGACCGAAAAATAAATGACAAAAAACGACGTGCAGGCCGTGGGGGATGCCAGGTAAAACATAATGTAGCTTTTCTTCCGTGCACAGAAGGAGTGGTATACAGAGTGCCTTTTACTTGCGGAAAAAATTACATTGCTCAGTCATAAGGTGTGTTAACATAAGGCTAAGAGAACATGAAAACTCCCGAGAAAAAGCCCCGTCATCGAACCTGACACTACACCACAAAGAATGTAGCCAAAAGCCCCCTTTGCACCCTCCTTGCACTCCCCTGTTCAAAGAAACTACAGTGTTGCACAAACACGAGAGAAATAACACGAGAATTAAAAGATGCCTATCTCATTCACAAGAATTCTGACACATGCATAAGCACCCCCTCTGTTATCATTCATCCCCGAGAAATCTCATATCTTGACGAAACTGATTAAAGTGAAATGTTTTATCTGTGAACATGCGCGCTTTGTTGTCAGAAAATTTTTGTGTATATTCGTGTTGTTTCAATAAATCATGCAGTTGATAGTCAGCACTGTTCCCGTCTACTCGCTTGTCCTATGTTTGTTGCGCTGTGTATTTTTGAAAAATCAGTTGTGCCTGTAAGAAAAAATATTAAAGAAGGGAAAAGAACACACTTCGCAAACTCACTACCCAACAAGTGCAATATGCTCTCTAAGAAAGCCTCTGATTTTCATCGCTGTGTTAGCCGCATTGTTGAGCATGGCTTGTGCAAGACTCATCTTCGTGGCAGTTTATGAAAGAGCACACAGCAGCAGCATGCTTGCAGCGGCCATGAATTCCTGCCTTGCAGGTGCACTTCGCACGGGAACTCGGAAGCTGGCGCTCTTCAGGGCATGAGTATGCAACCTGCAAAAAAAAAAACGTGTCGCATAACAGAGACGGCCCAGTTGATTCATTTGGAATTCACAATGTAAGGAGCAAAACTAACATAAGAGAACAAGGATGCTGACTCGCAACAGATCCTCAGATGCAGATGGTTTCTTCTTTAGGAAGCGGACACTAAAAGCTATAGGCAGGATGTATAAAATGACATGTAGGCGAGGATCTAATTGAGTGAACGTGTTCGTTTAGTTTTGTAGTGTTTAACGTCGACCTTAGCGTTACATGGCTATGAGGGATGCTGTAGTGGAGTCCAGAAAAAATTTCAACGCCTCCGCCTCCTTCACATGGATATCTAAAGGGCATGTATATTTTACGATATGGACTCCTTGCAGTTCGCATGCGTCGAAACGCGGTTGCTGCATACAATCTTTGAACGATGCGCACGAACCACAATTTATTGGGTATATATATACTTACAAAAACTCACAATACTCTCCGGCTAAAGCCCTATACAAAACACTATATGGTACATATTGCCACCTGGTGTCCCATTGTTCTTGCTGCGCCTGGATGAAGACTACACCGAAGTCGGCTCGCGCGCTGTGTTCGGAACGCTTACTGCTCCTACAGCTTAGCTCTGTCGTTGACGTCTTCCCGGTTGTCCGCGACTTATTTGGTGTCGGCGCAGAGTATCTATCCCAGTATATGTCCCGCACTTCTCCGCATGCCCAGGATTCAGGTCTTGTGCCAGTCGACACTCGTGTGTAGCATGCTAGCCGGAGGAACCTAGGCCTACCACTTGAGCACGGACCGTTGGAAATAACCACCGCCACCGCCCCTCGACCTGTCATGCAAGTTCCAACTTATTACATGCTACAGAACCCACGAGTGCCTAAGCCTTTCCACGGCAGTCAGAATGAAGACGTCTAAGATAGGCTCGTCCATTTTGAACGGATTGCCTCGTTAACTCAGTGGGACGACGCCACAAAGCTCAGGAACGTCCTCTTCAGCCGGAAGATGGCGCTTGTGCATGGTACGAGAATTGCGAAGGTGTCCTAACATCGTCGCGCGAGTTCTACCGCTGCATCCTGGACAGCTAAACAAGCCCGGATCGCCGAGAACGAGCGGAGAAGTCTTTGCACTCTCGCGTGCAGACGCCCAACGAACCTAAAACTATGTACGTGGAGGACATGACCAGGCTGTTCCGACTATCTGACCAAAAAATTTCCGGAGAGAAAAGGTGCACCATCTCATGCGCGGCTTTAGGGAGCAACTGTTCGCTGGCCTCGTACGCAATCCGCCGAACACGGTTGCTAAGTTTCTTAAGGAGGCAACGCAACTACAATGGAAAGGATGGGACAGCAGCGGTCTGCGACCTTTGACAGTCCGGTACTCGCCACTTCGCTCACAGAGCCGTTTTCAGCCTTCGGAGGTACTCATGATCTTCTCCGCAACATCATCCGCCCCATTTTGCAAGAAGCGCTTCAGACTCTTTTTGGTGCTCTCCAGAAGACGGTTGGCTCTATCGCTAGTATCGTCCGAGAAGAGCTTCAGCAAGCTTTTCAACCTTCGGTACCGTTTACTAACCCGCCATCCTTCCCATCGCGTCGTGTAGGCAATGTATGCGGACATCTTGCGACGTCCTCCGACTGATTTCAACACCACCCGACCAAGGCTCACTGTATTCAGCCCACCCTGAGCCGTACATCGACAACCGCCGACCACCCCGGTGAAAGGCAGACCTGTGGCGTGCCCAAAATCGGCAGCGCCTAAGCTTCCACTGCGGAGAACCAGGTCACCTTTTTCGGCAGTGCCCATATCGACAACTGGGACTAAAGGGTTTCCCCATCGACATGCGTCGCCCTCCATTAAGCGAACGACCCGACATATTGAGGACTACGTAGCCTAGCAGTGCATGGCGCCAACCTTTCGGCGACAGTCACGATCTCCGTCTCCACGCCTACCATTCTCGCTGCCCAGCTCCTCCGGTATGGCGCAGCGACGGTCGCCTATTACGCGTCGGCAAAACTGAAGACAGCGACCTTCGAGGGCGAGGCCGCTTCAGATTGACGCGACCAAAACGCCCCGACAGCGCGACCTGTCAGCGATCGCGACTCGACGGCCCCGACGACAGTTCGTACACATGAAGATAGACTCTCGCTAGATATACAAGTGATCCTCGACGGCTATGCGGTTAGCTCACTGGTAGACAGTGGTGCTGATGTTTCGATTCTAAGCGGGAAGCTAGTGGCGCTTCTAAACAAAAGTAAGGACGCCGTGTTCTGGCACGCAGATTCGCACCGCTGGCGGGCATGTCGTCCTTTCGAGCGGTCAGTGCACAGCGAGAGTCCAAATTCGCAACTCACTGTTTTTTATTTTACCAATATAAAGAGCTACTTCTTGTGAAACCACAGGCAACAGCACAATAGAATTAGATAAAGGTTCAATGAGGTCACGCATGGAGGGGTTTATAAAGATTGATCAAAAGTGGGTTTACCAGCTTCAATAAAAAAGTGGTTTATGGTGTTTACTATATCAGTTCCACTGGTCTTAGAATCAGATATAAGAATTTCAGCATTATGTCTGCACTTCTGCTTGTTTAGTTATTTGTTTATCTCATGCCAAACTTTATTGCGGTCGTTATATATTCTCGAGAAGCGTTCTATATAGTAATCCGTTTTTGCTGCCTTGAGGTCTTTGTTTAATTTATTTCGGAATATCTTGAACTCAGTAAAATGGTTTGCATTACGAGTGCATACAAAGTTATGGTACATTTTATTTTTAAACTGTATTTGTTTATATAACTGCTTATTGACCCATGACTTTCTGGACTTTCGAAAGCTCTGCTTAACTTGAATTAAAGGAAATGCAGCATTATAACATTCAGTGAACTTTGCAAGAAATGTAGTATATGACAAGTTGACATCAGATATATAATATATATTGTCCCAACTAGTGTTTTCGATTAGAGTTCGAAATTTAAAAAGGTTTGTTTCGCTAATATCCCTAGTTACCTTCTCGGCGCTTTTGGATACTATTTATTGTGGTTCATAGGAAGAAAACAAAAAATCGGGATGTGGTCGCTAATTTCAGAAGATAACAGGCCAGCCTCCGTTTGAGGAGACATCGTATTTGTGACACAAACATCCAAAAGAGAAGCTGTATCAACGGTAACTCTAGTTGGTATAGATATAGCATTTATACAACCATACGATGCTATAATGTTATTGAATTCATGTGTGTTACAATCATCATGCATTAGAGCAATATTAACATCACCCATTATTACAAAAGGCAACCGGAAATTGGCAAGATAAAGAAGTAAACTTTTAAGAAACTTTAAAAAATGCGGTTTTTTCCCCGCAGGAGGTCTGTATATCACAACCACAATGATATCGGACAATGATACAGCTAAACACTCGAAAATTGGGATCTATCATCAAAATGTCTTCTAGTACAGACTGTGGATAACAGTTTTTCACATACAAGGCAATACCACCACCTCTCATATTCGGGTGAATGAGCCCATGATGCCGGCAGCTTTTGAATGGCAAATGAAAATCTTGAGATTTTAACCAACTTTCGGTAAAAAAAGTACATCAAACTGCCCATTTAATGACCCAAGGAACTCATCAAGACTGTCACGTTTGTTCTTCATACTACGGACGTTAATATGTATGCCAGAGAATCTTCCCATGGAAATGGCAAACTTGTTAACGCATCGTGTATCACAATGAATGCAATGGAATGGGCTGTCCATGTCAATGAGATATCAATCCAGCTATCAGATAAGTCAACACCTAATTAGCCATTTTAGCCAGGTCAGATCCTGCAGAGATTTTGATTGTGTCAGATGATTCATCCCTGCGTGCGAAAATTTTGCAGCCATTCGTCCACACAAATTTCCAGCCGAGTTCCATTTTTCGAGCAATGGTCTCTCCTAGCAGTTTTTTGTTGGCATAGGTCAAGTGTTCATTGACGTAGATACGCCCGCTGTCTGTGTCTGTGAAGCCAAGCTCCTTATTAGAGAGCCTATGCTTTCCGGCCTTGGAAACAAATGCGTGGCGCTTATCTCGGCTCACAAAGCGGACTATGATGTTGGTTTCATCTTTGCGGCTAGTGGGGATTCTAAGACACGTGTCAATGTCAATGGAAGAAACGTTTTCATTAATGACCTCGCTGATTTTCTCTACCACTTCGATTGGTTCAACATCTGACTTTAAACCCTTGATTTCTAGGTTGTTTAGGCGACCATACTGCTCAAGATTTTCAACCCTTAGAGCCAAACGTTTGTTTTCGGCTCTCAAACTCTCATTGCAGGTTACCAGCTCGCTAAAAGCTTTTCTTAGTGCCTTTATTTCAGAGCTGATAACTTTCATCTCGTCACAAGTGTCGCTGCGAAACTTTAGGCTATCCTTGACAGAACGCAGCTCAGCTCTCATTTCACGTTTGAAATCGTCCAATGCTTTCGCTATTTCTTTCTCTTTCGACATGGCACAAGAGTGAAAAAAAGCCACTACTCAAAAATTCAACTTCGGCAGCAGCGCGCAACGAAACTATGGGCCAAGCAACAAAAATATCAGTCGCTCACCTGCAAAGAGCAGAATAGAGAAGAGGCTTGCTTTTCGTTCGCGCACCGCTGCCAAACTACTGCAGTCCCAGGAATGCTGTCCGTTTTTAAAGGCAGCGGAAGACAGTTGTCACACGGCGATTGGACGCAGATTATGCACCGGAATCGCCGATGATCTGCTGTAACCAGGCAGACAGGGTTAGCCGTCGCCGTCCAAGGCAGCTCCAGCACGTGTTGTGAAGTATAAGCGTTTAACACTGCAAAAAGCACAATAGAGAAGAGGCTTGCTTTTAGTTCGCGCACCGCTGCCAAACTACTGCAGTCCCAGGAATGCTGTCCGTTTTTAAAGGCAGCGAAAGACAGTTGTCACACGGCGATTGGACGCAGATTATGCACCGGAATCGCCGATGATCTGCTGTAACCAGGCAGACAGGGTTAGCCGTCGCCGTCCAAGGCAGCTCCAGCACGTGTTGTGAAGTATAGGCGTTTAACACCGCAAAAAGCAGAATGGAGAAGAGGCTTGCTTTTCGTTCGCTCACCGCTGCCAAACTACTCATGCCAAACTATTCAACGCTGCCATGTTCATTCTTTGTACCAGTTATTGCAAGCCTACTTGAATGCCCTTGAAGTTTAGCTCGGTAAAGCAAAATTAATTCTTAACGTGGAGAAATCCTCAGTACTCGTTTTCCCACCGGCACGCCTTCTTCATTTCTCCCTTGCGTATTGCGGTTCACAAATCCCACAGGTTGAATCCTTAAAGTACTTGGGTTTATTATACCACTCCCAATTACACTGGCGGGTTCATATCAAAAGCAATTGCCTGAAAGGTGAGCGAGCCCATGCTCGCCTGATTTGAATTAGCCATAAGAAATTCGGTATGCTTAGTGATACTCTTTTGTTTCTCAATAAAACGTGTGTGAGACAAATTCTGGAGTTCGGCTGTGTTCTTTTGTCAGGGAGTCCTAAATACAAAACTACGAACTTTGTTGCTATTGGAGAGGCGCGCTTTACGACTATGTTTGGGGTTGCCAAAACCAGTTTCAAATGCATTGCTTCATTTAGAGGCCCGTGTATCTGACATGAACTCTCAATTTGAGCTCCTCACTGTGTAAACCTTTTTACGAGCACTGGAGCCCCTGTCTGGAGTGGCTTCTCACATTTAGCTCAGTTTCTAGGTTACCATTGGCCGCAATATATGCAACCATAGTTTGAATTTACTCAGTCCTTGCAGTTCAAAATTGCAGACGTGTTGGCAATGTTCAAGCCACTTCCGTGCTTTGCTTTGACCAGTCGTTGCCATCTAATGCAACACACTTGGCTACCATTGTAATAAATGGGCAACTTGAATATTATCTATCACAGTATCCACGACACGTAGCTATTTTCACAGACGCCTTACAACGAAATGAAAAACAGCAACAGGTATTTATTTTTAGGCACTCGATTGGAGTTTTTCTGTGCGGATCCCTGATTACACACCAATATTTACTGCTCAATTGCTTGCAATTGGTTTGGCCCTTCAAAACGTTCCCGGTAACGTTACTCACGTGTATACACTCCCTGACTGCCTGTGAGTCTTAGCAGCATTAAAAAGCTCGAAAATCCGTCTTTTGAAACAAACGCTGATGTTTTTCCTTGCGTTACATTTACAGAAAGTACGTTTTTAGTGGATTTGGGGACTCTGCAGCTACGCGTCTAATGGAATGGGGGATTATTTAGCAATTTAAGCTCTCAATGGGCCTATTTCCGATGATGTACCGAATATTATTTTGCTGAATATATCCCGTTTTTAACGGTTGCAAACGTTAAACTCCTTGAGTCATGAGTCACTGCTTTCGACTACGGCTATTAACCATTTAAATTTTCAGTGGAATGTCCGATGTTGTACCTCGAGTCAATGTGAGGTCTCCATGACGCTCATGCGTTGTAGAATTCCTTGCCTCAATCTTTATTTATGTCGCTCTGGATTCACGCCTTCGAATCTTTTAGCGTCATGTGATGGCGTGGAAACAATTTAAAATTACAACCTCTTCTTCCGCAGATACGCTACTCAGTGAAGGCATTATTTAGAAATACCTCTTGCTCGCCTAGGATTTCCATTTACAGTTCCTGTTCTCCTCTCCTTTGGTGCAACTGTCAAATAGTATGGTCTAGAACCGGTGTGTGAGTTACTTTATTATTATATTATTGCTATAAGAAAATGTGTGTATCAGCCCTGATCTGGCTGAATTGAACTCTTTTTTTATTTTCTTTTTATTATTTTACAATTTCAATCCTTTTTTTCATTGCTTTCTATTACTATCGCCGCAACATTTCAAATTATTTGAGCGACAATACCTCCTAATTATTAGGTTATCTATCATGCAGGGAAATCGACATTATCATTTATATTATGTCACCTAGAATGAATTCTGTCCAATCCCCCACTGTGGGTATGTGCCAATATAACGAAGGAGAAGAAGAAGAAAAGGCCGAACGGTCGGCTCGAGCTGGGGTTCTATCAAGCGGACTCAATTTGCCGATGCTTCTCATACGGGCTATACAACCTCGACCGTAACATCTTGATGGAGGTTCGGGGTATCTCTTCCAGCAGCAGACACCCAGCGACCTCACCCCCATCGGTCGTGCCTACTAGTTTTCCGGCGGAGAAGAGCGGCGCCGAGGAGATGTAGAACGGCTCGCGCGAGGCTTGACTTGCCGAGCGGGAATCTGTAGATGTCTTCCGCAAGCCCTTTTAGTAGATGGCCAACCTTGCCGTCTTCTGCCATGCGAGGAGATACAAGCTTGCACAGCTTTTACACTTCCTCGATATACTTTGCACTTATGTCTCCCCGGGAAGCTGAGCTCTCTGAGAAAGTGCTTGCTCAGCGCACTTGTTTGTACCAGAGTTGCCGAAGAAACTCCTTAATCTCTTCGTCGATGCGGTCCCATGTCGTGATATTACCCTCAAGGTTGTCGAACCATTTTAAGGCCGTGTCGGTAAGCGCAAACTCCACGTTGAAGAACTGGCCGGGCGAGTCCCACTTATTTATACCAGCCCATCCCCTGGCAGTGAGTCTGCCATTCATCCACAGCTTCATCGAACAAACTAACGAGGCACCCGGTGATGTTGCCATGAGTTGCTAGGCCTGGTCCTCAGATCGTCGCGGTCGAGAGACATCTTACGCACAGATGGCGGTAGGCCAGCAAGACGGCGACATCAGCACGGTTGAAGCAGGGGTTCCCTCTTAGGAGTATCTCTGGGGAACGTGTACGCCGCACCTCTCACCAAAATGTTACGTGTATTTCCTTCATCGCACGCTTTTGCGCTGCTCTGTGTGCGAGGGGGTCAGGGCTTCTCAAGCTGTTTTTACAGCTTTTTAGCTGGCCTCCTAGCGACCATCTTTATGGTTGCGAAATAAATTATTCTCAAATTTCAAAATACTATATTATGTCTTCCATACGTACAAGTAAATATGCAAATGTTGCAGGGTAAAAACTCGAAGGGTGCAACGCTGCTGAACCAAACGCTGCTGCTAAAAACCTTGTCATCCGCCAGTGTATCGAACCTCCATCGCTTGGATCGCCAGCCCAGCACTTTACCACTGCTTCACGACACTCGTTCTTTGTCTTTTTATAGCTAAATTTATTATCAGATTTTACACCATAAAGAACATTATTCCACAAACACACAACGTGGGTTAAAATCACACGATTTGGAGTGCGTGATTCATTACAAATCAGCCATTTGCAGCAACCCTTCCATTCTCAGAAGCCACTCAGGCACTTCGTCTTCCGTCTTGAAAACTTCAATAACACTGGCAACGGCTTCGCGAAAATACTGCCGTATTTTCTCGCATCAACATCTGCATGCCTGAAAGTGATTATGCATCGCGGGATACTGTACAGGCCAAATAACATGATCATGCCCAGCGGTAGGCCGTCATCATCTTCCCCTTGCCTACAGTGAGAATGATAGCGGGATTCCTCGAGTGACAGAAACTGCGCCTTCCTTTCCTGTAGACGAATTATAGAACGCCTGTGAAGTTTAATGCTTTCAATACAATGCTGGTTGTGTTCGACAAGGGGTACGTGATATACCATCATGACAAGAAGTTTAAACAGAGCGGCCGCGAGAGAGGCTCGGAAGAATGAATCTTCCCAGAACGAGACGAACGTCCGGCGAAAACACGTCGCCAGGAAGCTCTATGACATGTTATGCCCGCCGCTAAACAATAGCAACGGCGGCCGGAGGAAAGTGAGAAAGAGGACGAGGAGGATGAAGGAAGTGATTCCAAGAATCGTGAGTGCTCGGAACACACGATAAAACTCAGTGAAAGTGCAAACGCAGCTCCAAGCATAACCGTAACTTTATGCCACGTATATCCAGGCATAGCAGAGGAAGCCACTGCCAACTTTTTTTTATCTTCTCTGATTTCTCTTCCGTCCGCATGAGGCAACGGATGGGGCTCAGCTACAGTCAGTATCAGGCCCGCGCATTTTCTCTTCCTTCTCCTACAGTTGCTCCAGTAATGTGTGTTGTCGGCCTAGTTGGTGCAGTACTTCAGACATCTTATAGTAGCGCTAAAAAACACACACAAGACAGGGTACAGGACGAGCGCTAACTGCCAACTGTTTATTGGAAGGAAAGAGGAACGTATATTTAAACCCTCGGCCACTGCTTTGCTACGTTTGACTGTTGTTAAGATATGTATCGTTTATTTATCGCTTCCTTGTTGTGTTTATTCACACATGCCTAGGCTTGTCATTGGTGAATTTTGATACCGGGTGGGGTGAGTGCGATTGGGGCTATGAACACCTGAGTGGCCGAGGGTTTAAATATACGTTCCTCTTTCCTTCCAATAAACAGTTGGCAGTTAACGCTCGTCCTGTACCCTGTCCTGTGTGTGTTTTTTCGCGCTACTATAAGATGTCTGAAGTCCTACAGTTGCAACAGTGGAGCGGAGGTGCTCGGGAGTTGGTCGTTAGCCGTCTTCTGTATGAAGGTCACTCGTGCATGTTTCCGTGCTGCGGGGCGTTCACCTTCTGTCCAGAAATCGTTCATAAAGGCGGTCGTTGAAGGCCTCAATGCATGGGTCATCTAAATTATGGAGTTCCGTTGGAAAAGCCGTCCGGCCCTGGAGCAGGGTTAGGGCAGAGGTGAGGTAAAGTGAATCTTACCTCATACTCCAAAATCTACACATCGAGGGCGGGGTTGGCATCGCCTATATAGTTGGTAGAGGATTGGAGGGAGAGGCGTTGAGATACCGGACGCGAAGTTCATTGAGGAGGTCTTGGTATGAACTATACGGTAGATTCTGTCCTGTTGGAATGTTGTGCATAAAAGGTAGCGGAGAGTTGCCAGTTGCCATAAAAGGCTTCACATATTGCCATGGCGAGTGTGACTCTTAGATGTACACAACGAAAACTAATATACGTACTGACACAGTCACGGCACGCAACACGAGATCAACAATTCATGGTGCCACGGTGGTACCTAACTCGAGTGTTAAGCAAAGAGAAACGGAAGTCTAGTTCACTAATCTCGATGTGAAAAAAATCCAGAGATAAGGAACGTCTTCCCGCCACCTCCACTTCCGCCTGTATGCCGAGTTGCGATTCAGCCACCAAGAGCATACCAACGGTTCCACAAACTCTATAACATCGAGGCGATCGCAGGTTTCCGAGGCCACAGCAGCAGTTTGCAATCAGGTCTACACGATGAGGAAAGGAATGAGTAGTCGAATACGACGCTAAGGAAACAGCAGTATGATGAGAGCGAGGTTACTGAAAATAACAGCATGGAATATATTATTATGTCAAGCCCTAGGAACCTCTGTGCCCCTATACCAGGGCGGGCACCAGGATATCCTAGGTCCTGACAACCAAATCATTGGGGCTCGACATGAACAGAGCCTTGGATAACGTATCCCACGCAGATATTCTCACTATCCTCTCCCTACTAAATCGCGACTACGATACCTGCGATTATATATGCAAGTTTCTCTGCAGCCATACAGCTCAAGTAAGCTTTGGCTCTTTTTTTTCAGGCACTATTACCCCCAGTTGCAATGGCACGCACTAAGTATCAGTACTCTCCACTTTCCTTTTCAATCTAACCCTGCTTACATACCTTATACGCGGACGATATCAACCTCTGGGTTTCAGCATGCTACGATGCCGAAATTGAATCTATACTTTACCAACCGGCGGATATTACTGAATGCCGCGTAGCTCGAATGCCACGTTGATCTCGTGGCCTAATCAGACTTCCGAACTGCTCCTTATCCGAGGTGGACCTGGCTTTCTCGATAATCTGTCCAGCTGCACTACTGCTAGCGGTCAGCCTATGCAGGAAGTATCGATCATTGGGGTACAGCTGCTCCCAGACCATTCGTCTTATTCGGTGCATTGCTGGCAAACATAGATTCATGCGGGAGGCTGATTTACGATGTCTGATCGAGGCGTTTGCTATCAGTCCACTACGATTTAGCATCATTTACGTCTACCTTAGCTGTGACGATGACACAGTCTTGGCTGCCTTATTCGACAGTGTTACGATTCACCATAAACATTCGCAACAGCCGACATGGTCGCAGCAACATGCAGCGAAAGAAAGAGCATCAGTCGAAGCAGAGGGCATTGCTGCCATTTCAGCGCCGTGTGTTCGAACGCCCAACGCTTCTTCCTGCAGGCATACTTCGACGTGTTGAATCTACACGTGTCGTCATGTGTGAGCGTGCGTGTGAGTCGAACACAGGCAAGACCAGCGCTTCAGCGAGAGAGCGTAGCCCTGGCTCTTTAACATGTGGTTCCTTCACGCAGCCATGACTGAGTTAGCAAAAGTTGCTCTATCACGAATTCTCCCTTTCCATCTAAAGATACCGAGTGTATAAAACGCACGAATACTTCCACTGCCAGAGAGGACGAAGACAAAACTGAGAGATGGCGCCAAGACAACTGCTTTATGAGCATGTTTTGCCTTTGGGCCTGCTTTGCTGCCCGTGCCGGGTAAGGCTCCTCGTCCTTGTGTCGACTGCCGTAAGGTAACTTTTATCACTAAGGATCCAATTTATCGGATTCCGAACATTAGAACTGCATCGACAAACTTAGCGCTCAGTTGTTTTTCACACTATACTTTGCCACGGGTTACTAGTAGGTTCGCCTCACACAGCAGTCTAGTGGGTATGCGGTGTCCATTTATCAATAAGAACTTTCCGTACTAAAGTTTTGAAGTTTGATTTAAAGGACGCGCCATAATGCTTTTCAAGCCTCATGGACAAATTGTTTGGAGGACTCGAAGCATTCGCCTTGCTTTGTTTACACGATGCAGAGACGACGGAGAGAAGTCACCGAGACTCCTGCTTTGTGTTCGTGTCAGTTGTTTTATTCGCGTCTGCTTCTCAGGCCGTTCCTACGTGATGCCGTATTAAACTTTGGTTTTGGTTAGTCGACGCCTCGTCATTTGCCGGGACGACTGGTGCCTTCCGCTGGACTCCGAGCTATAAGGCCGCCAACGCTACTCATGAACCCTTCGAGTCATATTTAGGAACAGACATACAAGGCGTCTCTTCATCTCCCTGGTATTATTATTATAATAATTGATTCACAGGAAGGAAAAGGCACGTCTGCTTCTGTGGACACCTGAATAGCCCGTAAGGGAAGGAAGGACGATGGGCGTGAAAGTGGAAATTGAGTAAGGTGAACACTATTGGAGGGCTGCGGAGTAGTTTCGGTCATCTGGGGATCTTTAACGTGCTCTGACATCGCGCAGCACTCGGACGCCTCATCGATTCGCCTCCATCGAATCATAGCCGCCGCGGTCGGTATCGAGCCCGGGTACTCCGGCACAGTAGTCGGGCGTCTTACCACTGCATCACCACGGTGGGACCTGAACTTAAGCGGCTATAACCATTTAACGGAACTCATGGAAGCTCATCTCACCTCTCAGTACGAGTGCTTCACCCACGTCTCCACGGGACGTCGCATACTCAACAAAGTTGGAATAGGCTTTGAAGCGACTTCGCTGACGAGGCCCAGCTTCCGCCTCGCATCCAAGGTAACCTCATCGTTACCCCTCTCCCTAAGAACGTGAACCCAATGTATTACCTCGCTCGCTGTAAGGATAGGGCTAAGTCTGCACACAAAATCATTGAACAGCTCGAACAGCTATCTCTACTGACGCACCGAAATATTACTACAGCAATGCTGCCGACAGCGAAAGGCAAGGCGCACATTTGCTGTGCGATATCAGTGCACGATAAAGAACCGCAGGCGGTCGAAATTTCGGAAGTCCACTACGGCGTCTCCCATAGTCTCAATCGCCTTGGGACATTAAACAACGCAAACCAAACCAGAGCAGACTACTATTACTACGACGCCGACAGGTTTTTGGCTGGGCGAGCTGTGTCAGCTATCCCTTAAAATGCTCTCTTGTAACGCCTACGACATTCACATCGAGCGGCTTTAAAGGATCTTATTTTAATTTATTTTAAAAACCTAATATGTGAAAAGAAACATTTCAGAATAATAACGTTGCACATCGTGAACAACTAAATTTGGATGTCGTTATTGCTGCCACATCATACATAGTCGTTAAAAATTTTCAGATAACATTGGAAATCAAGTTTATCAATTTACATGCGTTCTAAACTACTGCCTAATGACTATTACGTAAGCATTCGACATATTCGTAGGCAATCCTTGTGACTACTGCCTAATGACTATTACGTAAGCATTCGACATATTCGTAGGCAATCCTTGTGACTGGAGTCATACGGAGGACGTTTTCTGAGTACTTTTATTTACTAAGCCGAACGATAAGGGCTTTATGCTCATAGTTCAAACATTGCATGCAGCAAACGGGTTTTGATGTAGGCTAATTGCAAACAGATAATGCAGTAAAATATACATGCCCTTTAAATATCCACGTTAAGAGGGCAGGGGCGTTGAGATTTTTACAGGCCTCTCATAGCCATGCCACGCTGAGGTCTGCGATAAACACTGCAAAACTAAACGAACATGTTCACCCAATTGCATTCTCGCTTACAGGTCATTTTATAAATACTGCCTTTAACTTGAGTGTCTGCTTTCTAAAAAGAAACAATTTGCATCTGAGTATGTGTTGCGAGGTAGCATCCTTGTTCTCTTTTGTTACTTTTGCTTCTTACGTTGTGAATTCGAAATGAAAATTTTTTTAGCAGCTCGCATGGCCATGCCCTGAAAAGCGCCAGCTTCCGATTACACGTGCCTAGTGCACTTGCAAGGAGGAATTCACGACTGCCGCAAGCATGCTGCTGCTGCGTGCTCTTTCATAAACTCCCACAAAGATGAGTCTTGTTCAAGCCGTTCTCAACAAAGGGGCAAACCCTGCGGCGAAAATCTAAGGTCTTCTTAGAGGGCATAGTGGTCTTGTTGCCTAGTGAGTTTGAAAAGCGTGTTTTCTTTTCTTCACTAATATTTTTCCTATAACCACTTCTGTGTAGGGCGGCTCACAAATATTTCTCGGATATATAGAATTATATTACTGGTACTCTTATTAGCTTTCATAAACAACCCATCAAATATACCGAACACGTTTTTATTTGTAGATGCACAGTGCGATGTCCTTTCTGATTCCTCGCTTTCTTAAAACAGGTCAGAAATCCACTCTTCCAGAGCTGAATCCTGCATCCTGCACTACACTACTGAAGTACCCAGAGATCAAACATTGACTGCAAGAGCCCTCAACTCTTCATGAAGATGAACTGATTAGCAAAGACGTCCTAAAATATTTTATTGAGAGGGTTTCCGAAGCTGCTGACAGAGAGAGTCTCGAAGATCTATTGGCTCTAATGTCGACGATGTCAGTCTACCATCACCTGGAAATTAATGATGATCAGCTTGCACAGCCGAAGGATCTTGTATCCGAACTTGTTGCCGATCAAGGAGCAAAATACCAACATAAATAACTCGTAAACATCAGTGTTGTGTGTTTGGTTATTCACATACAGGAGCAGGCGTACTGTCCACAGCATGTGGCTTCTAACAAATTAATCTCGCGTCCAGTAAAAATATCAGTAGCTCAGCAATGCTCTTATTTATATTACGCAGTTTACATATGGATTGCAGGCTACAGATTAACTGCTCTAAATCTCACACAATACTGTCAAAAGGAAGCAATGGCAGATTTCGCAGGCCGCACAGCAGCTTTCAATGGCCGGCACCTAAGAAAGTATTGCTAAGCGTTATGGTAGTTTCCTGCATGAATAATAACTTTTAAAGTGGAAATGATGTTGTACGCTATTTGCCTTTTCGATTTTTCTAATATAGAAGGTCATGTACCCAGTTAAGATTAATGCATGTATTATTATTACCAACTATTCCTTTATAGGCATCAAGGCAGAAGGTACAGGCCGAGTGAGCTTGGAGCAGAAACGAGATATACGATTTATCAGGCATATAACGACGTAGCAATGTGTACACTGCCCTGTTATTGATAAACGTGTTGGTTGAACGTTTGTGCACCAATGCTTATAGCCATGTTTGGTTCTCTAAACAGGCTCAATAGCGGTGCCACAGCAACCATGGCTTTGCTGTAGCCCGGTTGGACTTGCAAAATATGTGGAGAAACAGTGCTCGTTGAGATAAGTGCCCTTTCGAGTATACGAAAGAACCGTTCATCTACTACGAAGAAAGAAGTGCATCTCCCCTTTCCCCACGTTCCCCGATGATATTATTACGCTCAAGGATACACATCAGTACTGCACACAAACACAGGTATGGATATAAGTACTGAATTTGTAAAAGTCACTTCTCTTCCTACTCACCCAAGCAATCAGAAATTGTGCCCCACAAAGACCTCACTCGTCGGAAGCCACTATATGGCGAAACACGCAAGCCTGCACGATACCAAACCCAACCCGACACAATAGGATTTGGCCCGCGCAATACCCCAAAAATGCATGTCGGGTCTGCGGAGAGATGTTCACCCTCCTCCATAGGGTATTGAACTGCTCCGAACAACTTACATCATACGGTTTACAGAAAATGGTCTATGAGCAGTGGGGGGCGAAACTGGTTCACACAGAGTTCCCCATTCAGTGCCAGTTGATCGATCATCGCTAATGGTTTCCCGGACCTGGGTGAACCACCCTCATAAGTAATTTGTATAAATGAAGTTCATTCTCTCTCTCTTCCTTTGAGAGGTTATCACAAAAGTGAAGTGGTTTTATTTAAAATTATTCGTTCCTTCAATATTTTAACTTTTTATTCTACCGTTTGGATAATAGCATTTATTTTACCACATTCTTGCATTGTAGGCTCACCTGTTTTTGTTTTTTTTTTTAAATGCGCTTGGCATATTCATATCGTCTGCCATTAATTGTTGATAAAATATGATCATCATTTGAATCTCTGTCAGAAACGTTTCTATTCTGTACGTTGTTGTTTGTGTTCAACAACACCTAATTTATAGTGGTCATGTGAAATGTTTGCTAAATAAGAGACCATAGTTCTTTTGCTAAGCATATTGACATATGTATACTTTTCTTCCATTTCTGGCATTATCAGCATTAAAACACAATTTCAGGTAATATTTTAGCGTATTTGTGCAGTCCCTTCATTTATCAGACATAAAACAGTAAAATGATAAACTTGTGGGCATACTTCTGCATAAAGCCAATCTTTACCGCCGCTGTTATTGACAACTATGCTTATGAATTATTTAGCCGGAACTAAGTGTTACTACGTGATATGAAACTTAAGTTACCTGAAAACTTGCATAAGTAATTAGACCTTGCGTTGGGTGGTTTATGCGGTTTCAGCCTCGTGAGAAAATTAGTTTGAATACAAATGTCGAGAAACATTAATGCTAAGCAGGCTACTTTTTATTATAGGCGGCTGCATATTTACAGGTGCAGCACACACGAACAATATTTTACTCATGTGAGGGACTAGCTGATGGCTAGTCTGATGGATAAAATGTTATATACTTTTAGCCTTGGAATTACGCGCTCAACACGAATTCGTGCAGGTACAATTTTTATATGTATTCCATGCCCCCATGAGACATCTGACCTCCACCACAAATAAATGGGCGCATGAATAGAAGCACCCTTTCCTGGTAGATTTTTTTTAATTCTGGGAAACCCTTTATCACTGCTCACCACATCACCAGGTTTGATAAGCATCAGAAATCCAGTCTTCAGCGATAGAGGAGTCACTTTTCCACCCTCTATTAGCCTTAAACATAATGGTATTCCGTTTCGGATAATACCCACTAAAATATTATAGCATTACCCTGCTTTATAATCGGAATATAGTATATGTTGGCAGTCTGGTCTTGATGGCATCTCTGTTGTAACATAACTGCAATCAATTATGTAACTTTAAATACAGTTTTTTTTAAATGCGGTTAGCATGGAGAATTTAATGCCTTCGCTTGGTGTAACCTAGCGCCATTCCTGGAGCGCGACACATAAGGTCTCCAGCATTTTCTTCAGGATGTTTGATGCAGTCGGCGCACTCACTCCGAATATGTGCCAAGGCACCGTACATTGATACAAGGCAATGTTTAGCAAGAAACAATCACATCTTGTCCTCACTAGTCACGTCTGAGGTCCTGTACTTAGAAGGAGGTAGCACGTTTAACAACAGGCTGGGTCGCATGTCTTGTAGTGCCTCACAATTTTCGCTCAGTGAGTAAACGCTTTGCAACCCTCATGTTTGTTCCAAGCTTTTGTCTGTCACAGTGACCTATGGAAGAGTAAAGGGAACATCAGCATCCCAGGCTGTCAGTGTCAAAACTGATACAATTTCCAGTACAGTAAATATATTTCCGCCAAGAGATACAAAATACACAAACAAAACCGAGAAGGATAAGTTCAATGATAGCAAAATCTGATTAATCTGCTCGATGTAAGCTAAGTTAATGCGTTAGCACAGCTCGCCATTGAGAGAAGGATAGCGATCTTCCCAGTGTTTGAAGCATGGCTGGCATGCCTGAAAGAATAAAATAGTAACGACACCATATATGATTTGGTGTACAGCCTAGATCAAAAACATCATAACAGTTTTCAACTGTGTAAACGTATTTTTAGCATTTATGTTTGGATGTTTAAAAGACAACTGTGTGCTTACAAAATCAGCCTTTTGTTTTGGTGAAATGTCTCTTGTGGTAGGAGTCTTCAGACATTCTGTGTCACTTGCTGGCAACCCGCCATCTTCAATATTACCACTGCAGTTCATATGATGCTCATATACCTCTGAGGTCTATTCTTCGGGGACGGAAGCTTCTAGTGTCAGTGCTGTCAGCTCTGCCTCTGTAGTACTTTATGAAGTATGGTCTATTTTCACGCTATGTAGCCTAGATGAAGCTGCTTGAATCAAGCGTATATGACACCTAGATTGTACAATAAAGTCATAAATGAAATATGACAACTGTCTATAAGCACATACCTGCCATTAGCTAGTCTCTAGTGTTGCAAATAATCATCGCATCTGTCAATATGAATTTATCGCTGCCTTACTTATACACTCGATGTGCTTGTAAATTGAATTTCTGTATTTCATTGGTCGTCATACATTTGTGTACTCCCAGCGTCAGGAGCCTTTTCCTGTAAAGAGGTGGAAAAATAGTTGGAATGTACGAAGGCTGTGAACTCAGACACCTCTTGCAGTTCCCCACAAAATGAGTGCTGCAAACTGATGCCCCGCTTGTGGGCATCCATGGAGTTCCAAAAGGGCTGCACCTGAATACTGAATACGCCATTATGTTTCAAGTAGCTTATCTATTTGAAGTTAGTAGCCTTCTCAAAGCAAAATTACAATCTACTCCTCTACCTCATCTTGTCAAGCGAATTTATTTTGGAAAAATATTAATACTTATCAAATACTGGCTGAGTAAGCACGTCACTGAGTACAGCTTCTCCTAGGCCTTCAAATAGGTAGCTGCGGTCTTTTTTGCACCAACATATCTTTCATTGTCAAAGTAATGATAATGGAAATATTATTCGGGACACTTAAGCTTTGTTACAAGTATAACATCATAACGTTTCAGACACACAGCAATTTCACTTTTCAATATTGTACACCGTAGTTGTGTTACTTTTTCTTTCTATTTTTAAATCAGCAAACATAGGCTTTCCTTTGTGAATGGTTGGACGCCTTTCTCAGTTTTAACTATTTCAATTAATTGATCAGTTACATTTTTTATACAACGAGCATTATAAGCTCTCGAATAAAACTTCTTATAGTGTCTGATTGCTGCTGGGAGTAAGCGGCCCACGATTTTGACTAGAAAGTGGCGGGGAAAAGGAGACACGTAGTTAAATATTGCATAAATTTTATGGAATAGAAATAGAGTAGAACTATATCAAAAGTGGAAAAGGCAGATAAGCAACGAAGCTTTCTTTCAAAACACTAGAGTCAGTGCCCTAATTTTTAAAGCTAAATCACGTTGCCTAGCTGCAAAAAGAAAATTAACCAAGAAGACACATGTGCAGTGTGTGGTAAATCCACAGAAACAATTGAACATCTTATACTCGAATTTGATGGTATCCATCCGGATATCGATGCAGGCGCAGTCACTCTTCCTGACGCCCTGGAATTTAGAGCTACCAGTTGTCGGGTCAAAGAGTCTGCGGGTTCAGCTAGCAAAAAGCGATTGGAAGATTGGTGTCTTAAACGAAAGATGGCATAAGGTTAGTATTGTAGGCTGGAAATAAATCTTCAATATATGGTTTGATATATGGAGAAAGATTTGATGTTGGGAAAGGTTGAGGGTCGCCGGAGAAGGGGTAGGCAGCGAACGCGATGGTTAGATGGCATTTTCGAGGCATTGCAGATGAAGCTATGTGATGTTAAGAAGATAGTGAGAGACCGGAAAGCGTGGCGTGACATGGTCCATAGGGTCACGAAGAGTTGGACACGACTGAACGCCTGAACTGAACTGATATGGTTTGATGGTATAGTTAACCGATGTAAAACAATATTCAGCATATAGGAAAAAACAATTAGCATGACAGAAACTCCTACCCCCCCCCCCCCCCCCCGTTTCAAAAGGGACACTCGTATATTCAATCCGTCTATCCTTAAATCTAGCAGAACCGCCGTGAGATGCTTTGGAAGCCTATTGGTGTGAAGGCCCTTTGTTTATGTTAGGACCTCTTTAATTAAATGGCTTAACTGGATTTTTGTGAACCTCATACAAGTATTCATTTCCACTCATGCATAATGCAGTTTTAAGAAACGTAAATGCATTACTGAATATTCTTGGTATTATATTTTCACTGATAACCTTGAATGTTTTCACCAATGAGAGTCGTGATGCATCGTTCGAACAGCAGCGGGCAACGTGAGTCGCCGTCGTTTACAAGGTCTGGCACCGAAGAAACGTTCGGCGTGACTCACTGAAGGAGAGGGCGAACCGGCTCTCCAAAGTTCAAAAGAACCATCGCTCACTTTTACTAAACTACTACTCACCCATTCACTAATAAGCGCAGTTGAAAGGACAGGCGAAGGTGAGGAGGATATAGTGTTCTAGCGAGAAAGTGGGTGCGACTCTTACGAAGAAGGGCGGGAGCGCAGTTGCTGTGTCCCGCCGCTAACATATGCGCGGAAGTCGCACCCAGTCACCTAAATGCAACAGAACGGTTCGAGAGGTCGAACGGGCGCGTATCAGTAAAGGAGAGGGAGAGACATAGTCGGCTTTCTCTCTCTCCAATAGAACCACTGCTCGCTTCTGAGTGACGCAGACTTGAGCTCATGAGCCGTTCAATGAGCCGGCTCACTTCAGTGAACGCAGCCGCTCTGACCCGTTCACAGAGAGAGAAAGAGAGAGTAAACTTTATTGTCGGGAGTAGTGTTACTGGGTCTTAGTGGAAGAGCCAAGTGGCCGTTAGCTGATGGCTTGCGGCGACTTCAGCGCTCGCTGTGACTCGCACCTTCATGCGGGCCAAAGGGATGACGCGAAACAATCATCACCAGTATATTACCCCTGATTCTGCAAGGGGGCCACCCATCATGGCTGCAGGTTGTCTGCTCAATCATGTTTAGAGCAGGACAATTGCGGCGCGCGAATGGGCTGGAGACACTTTCGGTATCTACATTTAGCGTAGTTTCTTTGGAAAGGGAAAAAAATAATACACTTGAGGTTGCGTTAACGCAAGTAAGGAAACAAGTGTTCCTGAAGGTGCTCTCCGAATGTACGTTCCATTTTTCTGTGCAGATAACATGGCTGCAGAAAACCCAACCACTCCGAGCATGCGTCTATTGTCCCTCTTACCTTCGTCCCCTCCTTTATTTTCTTCTCTATATACTTCCGAACTGGAAATAAAGCATACTCTTTCTGTTCTGTGAATCTGCCGGGTTTTCATCGCGTAGCTGGCGGCCTTTGGCTGGTGGAACGTGACACATTTATTGTATAAAGAGAATATTTTGTACGGAAAGCAAATAACCTCAAATCAGTTCTTACAAAAATTGGCTGTAATTTCCTAAAAGGGCTGCCATCAATAAGAGACTGGCTTCCATTGCCTGTTTCTAATGGTATATTTTTAGCCCTTGGCTTAAGTTATGGGGCAAAACATGTATATTGCAACTAGAAGAATAGCTGCGTCAGATCATGCTGTGAGCCTTCCAAGGATCCTCTTTCGCGTGTACATACCATCGTCATCATCCCACGGCGCCACCGGTGGCACGCTCCTCGGTTGTCGATTGGAAAACGCGCCCAGACAGGGCATCCCTTCACTTGCCGTCTCGACCTTACCGCTCTACCTAGCCTGCAACACGATATATATGAGAAGATTTGTAACTTTTACAAATTTCACTTAATGTACTACGGGAATCGCATCACTGTGGCCTTTCTCGAAAATGGATATTGTGTACGTAGGCGCTATATTAATGACTAGAATGAAGCACTCAACTTAATAAATCAGTCTAGCAATTACAGCTATAAGCCAAAGTCATGGCTGGCAACAACAAATGTGTGCGTAGTTTTCAAATTTTCCTAGATGGCTCGGCCGATCAATATATAGAATTTCAAAACTACGACTTTGATTCTGTTTGACTCAGATTTCCCACAGCGCATATTGGAGCCCTCTACCCATCGCCTTTCATTTGTACATACCATGATACTCCTCTTTTACCTTTACATACCATGATATTATTCTTTCATTTGTACATACCATCGTCATCGCTACGCAGCGCCGGCTCCGGCACACGCCTGGGTTCAACATCGGATCAAAGGCTGACACGGTATCCCTTGCCTTGCAGTCACAACTTTGCTGTCTCGGCCTGGCCTTCTTTCACAAGTGGTGGAGGTGAAATTCGATCCCCTTGCTGCTTTGTGCTCTGCCTCTCACTGGAGCGACGTTCCGGTCGCCGCTTGGCATCAGCTACCATCGTCATGCCAACCGGGAGCAGTTTTGATAGCTTTATTTAATTATTTTGATAGCTGCTGGCCATTCCCATTTTTCAACCTATCTTTGTCAACAGGAATTTTTCCATTCAGTAGGCAGACGGCAAACGTTACACTCATACTTAAGAGAGGTGGTAGAAATTTGTGAAATTATCGTCCTATATAGACCTCCTTCACTGCGGCTACGTCACGAAAATGCGGTGACGCTGTCGTCGTTAGTGATCGTTAGTGACTTTCGCGTGGTAGGCACACACCAAGAACCTAATGCTGAAAATTTTGAATTATGATAAATATTTCCATCTTTTATGATCTTATATTAATTGGCGGATAATAGTGCCAGCCCACGCAGACTCATTGCTTTCAATTTTTACAACGCTTCAGTCGCTTTGCCATATCGTAATTGTGCGATGGCTTGCTGCTGTCGGGAAATGCAGAGCACAATGCCGACTAATCTTGTCGCTATGACATGCGCTGAAAGTCACGCAAAAAGAAGTTTAGTAAGCTTGGCCAGGTTTCTTGCCGACAATGGTTGCCGCAAAACAGTGGTCCGCCGCCGCGGTGAAGCACCAAGGCTGGATATCGACGCCTGCTTATCGAATATGCGGCAAACGCTTCATCACGACTAACCTGGAATTTATTCACCTTTACGCCAGAGTGGTCTACCGAATCAAAGGTCGCGAATAACTCGAGTTTGGCCTTTTGACGACGCGTGATGGGATCTTGGCACTGTTTTAGTGCCGGTGCTGGCGCGGGTGCGCAGGTAACACATGTAGACGAGGCAGTCATGTAGTATATGCTGTAATGCGTAGGCCTGTTTCTTTGTTGGAGCATGCATAGATGTTTTACCTATGTAAACTATTCCTCAAGCCCGTTTCTTCACTTTGGTAATTGTATGTATGCGCAATGAGCTGCTACGCGAGAGATCTGTGTTGCACGCCTCGATCTGTGATATATATGTTGCATGGCTAACCTTCGCCGCTTTGACGTCAAATTATTTTAATCTACTTCCTGATGGAGATCCCCACTTCACGTTGACAGGTACTGATTTGGATTGGAGCTGCATTTTTTATTTGTTCCGAGCGCTTTTATTTGTATTCACAGCGGCTGATTGTGAATGCGAGTTGTGGGGTTTATTTTACATTGAAACGCGGCCACACTGGCCGAGACCGCGCTCGGCCGCTCTGACTACAGAACCACGGGTAAAGGTAAAAACGGCCCTAGAAAAGAAGTCCCCAGAAGATACAGCCCGAAAAAAAGGTTCCTAGAATATACGGCCCCGGAAAAAACGTCCACAAAGGTCCCCTCAAAAAGCGGCCGCTAGAAAAAAATGTCACGAAGAAATTAACTGAAACTCTGCCCGGAACTCACATCGCGAAAAATGAACATCTTATTGGATGCCTTTTTTATAGAATAGATGTAACAATTGTTTAGCTATCCTCTGGGTGCTTTACATATTTTCATGAACTGGAGAAGGCTTTGCGAGAAAGCATTGCGAAAAAAAAATACTATACAACATTCAGCGAGTTATATCTCCAATGTCCAATTGTGCATAGTTGACAGTTTCCGAGCTGGGAAATATTGCTCTTTAATGTAGGTCTAATCACCTGGCTAATATTATACATTCGAGAGACGTGCTTGTCCTCGACCGCGCAAATTTCGGCGCCATAATGTTTCTTTTTTTTTTTTTTATTGCGAACGCACGGCATCAGTACCATGTTTTGCAAATTTCAAGAGGACGGGTAGAAAGAAGCGCTGTAGCATACATTACTGCAGCTAGACACGAGGAAATTGTCTATGCCTTTAATAAACACAACTACAGAACGTGAAAAAACTATATAAAACGACAGGGTTCAAAATATGAGTAATGTTCAAGCTAAAACCATAAACACAAATGTAAGATAAAAACCGTAAAAGATCACAATGAGTGCAATTCATCGCTGATAAACCAAGCACCAGGCAAGGCGTAAACTCGACTTTGCACTAATTTTGATTGCATTTGTTTGGGGACATTTTAGCCGGGGCCATTTTTTTTTCCAGGGACATTTTACTGGAACCCACGGAACCACAGTGGCCGCTGCAGCTCGTAATTCTAATGGAAACTGACAGCGTGACTACCCGTGATACAATTGTTACCATTAACGACGACAGCCGTCCACGAAGAGCAGGTATAACAGATGCGCAGCGTTGTGATTTCAGCGAATAACGAAATGATACGCAAATCCGCGCGGTGTAAAGGCTACTGTTGCCATGCTGACCTAAATCATGTTAACCATACAGCCGCTCGACGCTAGCGAGGTGCTTCGTGCTTACCAAGAACGCTCGTTTGCCGCTCGGTGTGAAGGATAATCCGATAACGGAATGATGCTTCGAGCGGACTACTTCGTACGCGATTTGCGCGCGCTATTTATGAGCGAGAAAAATCCCCGTCAGCTTACTCGACTGAAAGGTAGTTGTAAGCTTTGTTATTCTCGATGCGTTTCGTGTTTAATTTTCTGGAAGAAAACAGCAAATAGATGTCGCTCATTTTCCCTGGCTGACAGCAGCGCCTCTCTTGTGCGCCTTGAACCCAATCTCCATCGGTATAGGCGTGAGGGTCCGTACGCTGTGCGCCGTGTACGTAGTTTTTCAATGTATCGCTTTTGTACTTACCGATGGTCATTCGTCTGCCAAGAAGGCGCCTACAAATCACAATAACCCGGCCTTGACAAGCTTGGCCACAGTGCCGCGGCCAAGCTTGTCAAGGCCGTGTTATTGTGATGGCCGCAGTCGTGCTTTTTGCCTACCGTGGGATCGCTGACGAGACCAGCGCCACTTCGATCGTCTTGTTTGTTTGCAAACATGAAGGAGGTCTATAGGTTCTGCGTGTTTTTTCAAAAGTGCTGGAGTAAATAATTATAAAACAGTTGTCCTCATTTGCTGACAGTAATAACCCCATTTATTCAGCCCAATGTGGTTTTCTCAAGAGCTACCGCTCCTAGCTCAAACAGAATTTATTATGGATGATTTTTAACGGCCAATCATGATTTTTTGGACTTTTCTTGTACTTCTCGAAAGCCTTTCATCTTATTAACCACAAGAGTCTCAATAAAAAGCTCAATTATTACGGAATAGAGAGCCAGCAAAGAAATTGCTTACAAAAGGCCTCAGTTTGTAATGATTGAAGGACAGAAATGTTCAGGGATATCAGTAAAAACAGGGGTCCCACAAGGTAGCATTTTAGGTCCTCTTTTATATATCCAATACATAAATGATACAGTCGCTCTTTCTGAAACTGCTCATTACGCAATCTACGGAGATGATAAAAATTTATTTTTTTGCAAACACATTAGAAGATCCAGCTTATGAAGCGAATGTGTCGCTGTACAAAAAAAATGCATGTGCTAGAAGTAATTGTTTAAAGCTTAGTCTTGATAAAACTAAAGCCGTCTTATTTCACTCCCGTCGCAGACATATACAGCTGCCTGACATCCTGGGGTACAAAACCAAAATTTAGTAAAAACATTCAAATCCTTGGGCGTATATTTCTCTTAAAATGTGACATGGGATAACACGTGAAAAAATTGCCATCATACGCCGCCTCTGTCATTATCTCCCTACCTCAGTGAACTTACTTTTATGCAACTCCTTGTTTTCTACTTCATTAAGGTTGTGGGGCCCTTGGCCCCTCTGTTTTGGAGCATATCAATGCAACAACGCAGCCGGCCGCACTCGGCCGGCGCCGACGCTACTGCGCATGTCAGGCAGCCTGGACTAAACGTTGGCCTAGACTCTGACGCGTAACGTTGCACTTGACTCGCCGGGCGTCTAGATAAGCGACGAGCAAACAGCCGCTCGGGGCCTTTTTTCCCGCTGGACGGCCCGGGCAGCGGCGTTCGCCGGGGGCTCTACGTGAGTGTGTGCGTTTTCGAAGCGTCGTGTTTTTGTCCGGCAGCGCAGGCGCTTTCCGGCCTCGCCACATGCGGCTTGGCTCTTGTGTTTCCACCTGGTTGTGTGGCGTGTTATCGATGCTCGCTTCCTTGTACGGTGCTGTGCAGCAACTCGCAAGATTTTCTTTCACCATGCGTTTCACCATGCCTTTCATCATAGAGTTTATTTTTGACTGCTCAAATTAAAGCGGTTTCTTTTGTTCACGTTGTTGCCGGTCGTTTGTCGCATGGGTGGCGGCTCACAAACCCCCCTGAGTGAGGGCTGAGGCCCACATTTGGCGCCCAACGGGATTTTTTCTGAGCTTTCAGGGAGTTATTACCCGCCACTTTGAGCACGCACCCGTGCCGCGAGGACCGCCAATGCAAGAGAACCACCCCCGTCCGGAGCCAGCCCCAGTAACTTGCCGGATACAACTGCGTCAAGGAACGTAAGCTGTGGGCCAAACATTTCTCCTCGGACAGTTCCATTTCTAATGCTTCTACGCTCAGGTAAACTTACTAATCGTAACGAGCCAACCAACCACACGACTGACAGAATGTCTGACAACGAGGAAAAAGGGACGGCCGCGGCAGATATGACCGACGTTTTGAGCCGGATAACTACGCTGCTTGATCGACAGGCACAAACTGAACCACCCACCTTCCGTTTGCAGCTCGCAGTGCCGACATATGAAGGGCACACGGACAAAAAATCTGTAGCAGACTTCCTACAAGAAATGCTCGACTACCGTAACACGGAAGCCCTACCAGACGGTATTATTTTACAACGCGTTTTGCCGGTGGCCCTGAAAGGCTCCGCCGCACGCTGGCGGCGTCGACAGACGTTTCAAAACTGGACTCATTTCGAGCAGTTGCTAAGGGCAGAGTTCCTTCCCCCCGACTATGCCGTCCGCATTAAAGATGAATTGTACACTCGCACACAGGCAGAGGAGGAAAGCGGAATATATGCGCTCATTTCAGGAACTTTATGAGCGTGCCGACCCCTTTGCACCAGAAACAGAGAAGGTCACACGAGCGATACGCCAAGCCCACCCACGCTTTCAGGCCTATTTGCGGGGGCGTAGCTTTTCGTCACTGGACGATCTCGCAAAAGCGGCTTCTGATATCCAGGTCGCCATATTAGCCGAATTGACCTATCGGGCTCCGCCCCCTCCAGAAACCGCCCTGGAGCCCTGATGCGCGTGGCCTGGTGCGCTCACTGCAAATGGGGGACTTCGTTTGCCTCCTCCCCTGCCTCGCTCGGTGGACCCGTTCAGCTACCAAGCTCTTGGATCACCGGGCCCCTTCCCACTCCGAGGCCGGAACCCGGGAGCACCCCCACGGCGTACCCAGGGCCGTCGCCGGTCTGCGGATCCAAGCACGCGGCAAGGTATGGACGACTTGTCTGACTTTCCGGTCTGTTTCCAGTGTGGTGGTCGAGGCCACTACAGAAGCCAGTGCCCAAGTCCCCGCGGCTCTCGTAAGCAGGGAAACGACGACGGCCGGCGGTGGTAAGCAGTTACGACCACTTGCCGGCCCGCAACCTACCGGTCCCGGGCGCCTCCTTGCAGCCTGCCATGAAGTGCCGGTAGGCGTGCCGTGTACACAACCTGCAGCACCTGCCGACTGCCCCGCGGTGTCAGATGCAAGTCGTCGTTCGCCCCCTCCTGCTGACGGAGTTGCGGGTGCAAGTCGTCATTCGCCCCTCCTGCTGACGGAGTTGTGGGTGCAAGTCGTCGTTCGCCCCCTCCTGCTGACGGAGCTCGGGGGACCAGAACCACACCACGATGCAGGATATTTTGGTCGTCGCACCATCCTGCTGCCACAAAATACAACCGTGAACGACCGCCGGTGAAGCAGAGACGAGAACCGCTCACCCGGCCCAGATCAACGTGGGAGCCTCCGGCATTACCCAAAAAGCTTCAGGAACAAACGGTGAGCGCTGTTCCGTCAACATTTCGTTGTAATGAGACCCACCTTGACAATATGCCGCTGGTTGCGGTGAATGTGGCCGGAATAGAAGTGCCTGCGCTTTTAGACACAGGCTCTACAGTTTCAGTTTTCGGCGATAGAGTTAAAAACGCCTGTGATGCGAAACACCTCCGGTTACGGAGTGTAAGCACCAACCTGCGTACGCCGTCTACTCACGTAGCACCTGCCACCTCGGCAGCCCGTTTAACAGTCACTATCAATGGGCGAAAGATTAGACAGCGCTTCCTACACCTTTCCGGCCTTTCCTGTCCAGTGATATTGGGCCGTAACTTCATAGCCAAGGCGGGAATCGTGATAGACCTTCGAAACCAAACTTACCAGTACGGCATGAATACTGCGGCATTTAAGTTCACAGCACAACCTGGTGATTTGCATTCACAGTTACTGGCCACAAACAGCCATTCGGACACCGTCACTGGAAGTGGTATTCTCACGGTTTTGAAGTCTTTCAGGGGATCACCAGCCGAAAGGTGCAGAATCGAGAGGACACTGAGGCCCTTCGCAGCAATGTTCACGGAGGCCCCTGGGAAGGTCAACGTTCTGACTCACAGGATAGACACCAGCAGTGCTCGTCCGATCCGGTTCAACCCAAGGCCCTTGAGCGTCCACAAGCGGGCGCTGTTGGATGGTGCCCTCAACGAAATGCTGGCCACTGGTGCGGTGAGACCCTCAAAAAGTCCTTGGGCATTCCCTGTTGTTTTCGCGCCTAAGAAAGACCCACAGCACAGTTGTGCGTCGATTATCGGCGGCTGAACGCTGCAACAGTTCGAGACTCCTACCCCTTTCCATCTGTCGAATCGGTCATGTATTCACTTGGATCAGCAAAGTTTTTTACTACTCTTGACTACTTTTTTACTACTCTGCAGAGGTTTTCTGCAGATCCCGATTGACCGTAATGACATTGAAAAAACTGCCTTTACTTGCCATCGAGGATTGTTCGAGTTTGCACGGCCACCCTTCGGTTTGTGTAATTCACCTGCCACTTTTCAGCGAGTAATGGATATTGTGCTCGGAGACGCTAAGTTTAACTACGCCATGGCCTACATGGATGATGTAGTAGTGTTCTCGGAGAGTCTAGAAGAACACCTCAATCATCTAACCAACGTTCTTCAGCGAATGCAGAATTCAGGTATCACCATTAATCCCAGCAAGGTCCAGTTGGTGGCAAATAGAATCAACCTCCTTGGTTTCGTAGTGGAGCAAGGCACAGTCCGCCCAGATGAAGAAAAACTCCAGGCCATACTGAAGTTCCCACCGCCGACAGACGTCAAGAGCCTCCACCGTTTTTTGGACATGGTAGTATTCTACCGGCACTTCATTCCGAACTGCGCCGACCTAGCACGACCCCTCCATCAGCTACTTCGGAAAGGCGCCCGTTGGTCCTGGACGGACACTGAGGAGGGATCATTTTGAGCGTTGTCCGCAGCGATCGCGGATACGGCACGCCTACGGCTTCCCGACCTCAACCTGCCATTCACGGTGCAAACGGACGCAAGTGAGTAGGGCATAGGTGCGGTATTGCTTCAGGAGCATCAAGGGAAGCTTTGCCCTTTGGCATTTGCGAGTCATACCCTTACTGGGCCAGAGCGCAACTATAGCGTGACAGAGAAGGAGTGTCTAGCGATAGATTTCACTAAAGAAATTTGACATGTATTTGGATGGAGCCGAGTTCACCATTCAAACAGATCACCAGGCATTGTCATGGCTCTCAAAGTTGCAAAACCCAGCTGGCCGCCTGGCCCGCTGGGCTCTCGCCCTCCAAAATTACCATTACAGGGTGGAATACCGCAAGGGAACCTTCAATAAGGTAGCATACGCCCTGTCCAGAGCTCCACTTCCCGGATAAGGGGGGCCAACACCTGCAGTCCTGGCTGCAGCAGCGCCCGAAGACGCCTGGGGAACGTTAGTCTCTAGGCAACAGCTCCTGAACGCCCAGAACACTGATGACCAGTGCATCCAGATACGCCAGTGTTTGAGCAGGCCCAGCACAGTACCAGCCGGCAACTACGACAGCTACCTGGAAGCAGCTGACGGCCTACTCTTGCGGTATATAGCTACTACTGATGCGGACGGCGGTGAGTCCCCCTTTCGGGTCGTTGTCCCTAGGAGCCTTCGCAAAGTCTTCCTCGAGTACTACCATGACACATGCCTCGCGGGTCATAGCGATGGTAGGAAAATGTATGACAAGTTGTGTCGTATCGTGACATGGCCTCAGATGAGAAAGGACGTCCTCAAGTATGTTCGCGCTTGTCACACTTGCCAGATCGCGAAGCCGAGGGGAGGGAAACCACCGGGTTTCATGCAACCCGTAGAGAGTCGATACCCATGGGAAATCGTGGCCTGTGACGTAATGTGTCCCTACCCCCGATCGGTGAGAGGGAATCGCTATTTGTTAGTGCTCACTGATCACTTCTCAAAATGGGTAGAACTATACGCACTGCGAAAGCTCGACTCTAAGCTAATTTGGGATAAGCTGCTAGAAACATTCACCCGTTTTGGCTTCCCAGCGCAGCTTATAACTGACAACGCAAGTTATTTGACGAGCAGGACATTTACTGACTCTTGTAAAGCTCTCGGAGGACAGCACAAAAAGACGACACCCTACCACCCTCAAGCGAACATTACAGAGTGGGTCAACAGAAACCTGAAGACAATGCTGGTGGCTTTCACAGAACGCCACAGGGACTGGGACGCTCGAATCCAGGAGATGGCCTTCGCCACAAGAACCACGGTGAACCGATCCACAGGTTTTACGCCAGCAGCTATTCTTCTTGGTCGCGAACTCCGGTTTCCTATCGAGCACGACGTTACTTCCAGCTCTGAATTACCACCATCCAATTACTCCAGGTTCACCCAGCATCTATCGAGCCGCCTTGCCGGGACCCTGACGGAGGCCAGAGAAAACCTGGACATCGCCCGCCTGGAGCAATGCAGTCAGTACAAGGGAAGGCGACACGGGAATTCACTGCTGGCGACAAGGTCCTCCGCCGCACACACCCACTCAGCGATGCCGCAAAGGGGTTTGCAGCCTCCCTCGTGCCGCGATGGGAGGGCCCTTTCTTAATAATAAAACGCGTCAGCAGTCTAGCCTACCTTCTCCGAAACATGCATGGTGGTCGGACAATTGGCCCCGTTAACATCAATGATCTAAGACCTTACTACGAGCGTCTAAACCACTAGTAACGGTGTCTTGGACTTTACAACACTTTCATCATTGTCGCTGCACTCCGAATTGGAACGTCCATACGCAGACCGATCCTTGTTGTCGCCATCCTTTTCCGTTGCTCTACAGGGTGCCACGTGATCACCGCAACGAAAGGAGCCTTCCCAGCTATGATGGCAGCTCCGCGGCCTACCACAGCCGCAGTCATCGCAGGACGGTCCAGACTCCGTACAGTCGACCCGCCTATCTTGCTCCCCTACGGCGTCGGCAAGCAAGGGACGAGGTTCCCGAGCGCTGGCGGCACGTGGCAACTTGGTGCCACATCTGCGTGCTTTGCATCGGCCTCCGCCTGGGAGACGCAGGTACGGCCGGAGAGAGGCAGTCTACCGGCACCACCGCAATTCACCGGCCATACCGTGGAGGAGCATCGCCGTATAGACCCCATCCGGCCCCTCCCCGAGGAAGCCAACGTAGGCTGGTGCTCACTATGCGACACATGCATAATCTTTCAAGAGGCGCACTCCCTCAGCGCGCTACACCAGGAGCAGCAGCGGCTGCACGACACATTGCGCCAGGCTCTGCAGCCGGGTGCTCCAAATGACGCCAGGCGCCGCCTGCTCACAGAGTTCACCGCAGCTCTAATCCACAGCCAAAGCCTGCCCCAAGCACCTGCAGTTCAAGACGCTGTGGCAGCTGACAACCTCTTGGACTTAGACGATGTCTAATTTGTTGTGAACACCCATGCAGTGCCTTTTGAACCTCATGAACGTTACTCTGTTCATTATGAACAATATTAAAGTTCTCTTTTTAACCCCAGGGAGGGGTACCGTCTTGTGAGGGGGGGGGGGGCCCTTGGCCCCTCTGTTTTAGAGCATATCAATGCAACAACGCAGCCGGCCGCACTCGGCCGGCGCCGACGCTACTGCGCATGTCAGGCAGCCTGGACTCTGACGCGTAACGTTGCACGTGACTCGCCGAGCGTCTAGATAAGCGACGAGCAAACAGCCGCTCGGGGCCTTTTTTCCCGCTGGACGGCACGGGCAGCGGCGTTCGCCGGGGGCTCTACGTGAGTGTGTGCGTTTTCGAAGCGTCGTGTTTTTGTCCAGCAGCGCAGGCGCTTTCCGGCCTCGCCACATGCGGCTTGGCGCTTGTGTTTCCACCTGGTTGTTTGGCGTGTTATCGATGCTCGCTTCCTTGTACGGTGCTGTGCAGCAACTCGCAAGATTGTTTTCTTTCACCATGCGTTTCACCATGCCTTTCATCATAGAGTTTATTTTTGACTGCTCAAATTAAAGCGGTTTCTTTTGTTCACGTTGTTGCCGGTCGTTTGTCGCATGGGTGGCAGCTCACAAACCCCCCTGAGTGAGGGCTGAGGCCCACAAGGTAAACATTTCTGGTATGGCCCATCACAGCAGCAGCAAACATTACCAAGCTCTCAGTATTGCAGAAACGAGTCCTGCGCCTGGCATGTAAAGTTCCGTACCGGTCACACACTGCTGGTTTTTTAAAAAGCACCACAGCCTGTCACGCAACTTTAAATTTGTAAACAGTGTCGCTTATACAAATTAGAATCATTAAAGGTAAAGATGTTTTGACTAATTAAGCAGGATTGCAGAAAATCTAAGGAACTGATGATTGATTGGTTGCTTTGTGGGGTTTAGCGTTCCAAAGCAACTAAGGCTATGAAAGACCGTTGTGGAGGACTCTGTAAATTTCAACTACCTGGGGTTCTTTAACGTGCACTGACATCGCCCAGCACACGGGCGCCTTGCTTTTCGCCTCCACCGAAAAGCGGCCGCCGAGGCCGGGATTCGATCCCGCGTCCTTGGGAACAGTAGTCGAGCGCCATAACCACTGCGCCACACCGGCGGGGTTAAAAAATTGATGAGGTACTTTATTTAGCACTAGGAAAGCTTACCAAATACCGAATACGGAAAACAAATTCTGAAATATTCATTGCCGACAATGTTTAACCAGATGTTCATGGAGGAAATTATTGACATAACCAGAAATTCGTTACCAGAACTGCGCGATGTTTGAATATAATTAACAGTATTTTTCTAACCTATGCGGTTCTTCTTGTTTGTTTGCTCTCAAGTGTGATGTAGTTTAGCCAACATGTGTTGATTGAGCGATGTTTGAATATAATTAACAGTATTTTTCTAACCTACGCGGTTCTTCTTGTTTGTTTGCTCTCAAGTGTGATGTAGTTTAGCCAACATGTGTTGATTGATTAAAATTAACTTTATTTTCCACCAATTTAGGAGGCCCCTTACTCCCCGTTCTTGGCACGCAGGCCTGAGGAATGGGTCTGGAACCTCCGCGACGAAGGACGGGCGAATATACACTCCCTCAGCCTCCAGGCAGACAGCGAGAAAGGAACGATCGTGAAAAAGGGAAGAAGGAAGAAGCGCTGGTGTTCTAGTGTGCTGGTGTGTTGTTCTTCTGTCTTCGCCTGACTGATGGATCCTGTCTTGTCTGCGAGCAGGACTGTTCTCTCCGGTGAGGCCATTTCACGTCGGGGGATTGGCCAGTAGTTCTTTTAAACCGGAATTAGGGTTCACGTACAATTACGCCTGTAATGTATCTAGCTTCCTCAGGCGGGGGTTCGGCATCCTGGTTTGCCAGTCTGCCGGCCCAAAGCTTGGACTTAGAATCTTTCGGAAGAAATGAAACAAGTGTAATACCGGTGGCATTTGTACCAATTGGGGATGGATTCTTGAAGCTGAAAAATCCAAAAATAATCCAGGAGCAGCTGAAGCTGTCACGCCCCCTACATAGAAATATCTGAGGTGCGTCCTCTTGGCAAGAGATGTATCCTCTGTAAGTGCCCGAACATATAGTGTGTGTCGGACTTGCTTCGATGCATATCGTTTGCATCACTGGCAGTAAAGCCTTTTATATCCATCAGCTGGCATGTTCAAAAAGTTATTATACGCGCCGTGGATTAATCGGCTTCGCTGCATGGATTAGTCGAGGAATTTAACCAGGGTGGCGTTGGCATCATATCACTATTCCGTTTGAGCAGAGATGCTGGTGGCTCCAGGGGGCCGATAGAATCGATGATAGCGACGTTTGCCGGGGCTAACTGTCCAAAAGAGATTAAGGTATGGCCCATTGTGTACCGTGTAGATCCCCTGCAGCCTCGCCCTTTGCAGGGCAAAAATTGCTGCCGACTTGGCCAAAGCAGCAAGGCGTGCAAACTGTGCCGAGATGCATACCGAAAACGCGCAGATGAGCAAACTGTTCTCCACATTACCCAGCATAAAACGTGCTCTAGAGCCGATGCCTATGCACAGCTAGACCATAAGAGGAATCCATATGCAGCTTGTGCAAGAACACTAGGTTCGGATGTGGAAGCAGGCCTGACAAAGTCGGTTGTCTGAGCTGCAAAGAAATCATTTGAGGGTTTTTTCGAGCATATGTTAAGCACGTTTACAGACGCTGTGTCACAGGTCATAGCTACAAAGTTTGGTTCTACCGAAATTGCAGCTTTGCAAGTTGGCAACCATGATATAGCAGAATGCCATGCTCCTAATCGTTCTAGGGCCTCTGTTGACAGAGATTCTACCCAGACGACGCCTCCCCTTTTGCTTCAATGAAAGAGCATGGTCAGGGTCCTCTGAATACCCACGTGGCCACCGTTTACCGATCGGATGTAGAGATGACATGTTTATCCCAAAAGCACCGCGCTTCTTCCTCTCCCTCAAAATCCGCCCATTCTAAAACTAAAAGTAAAAAGGTTCCGCTGATCTTATGAATAATACTGATGTCTTAAAGGTGGCTGTTATAGCCTCCGGATTCTACAATAATCATGGCGGGGTAAAAGTACTGCAGTAGAATTGTCGTTCAATTGCATCATCGTTTCGCAATTTACAAAATCTAATCTCAAATTTCAACACAGACATAATTTTACTACAGGAAATTTGGCTTTTGAAAACCGGCCATTTTGCTCTCTAATTATTTAGCACGTTTATATTAGATCGCAATAGCGACCGGGATGGCGGCTCAATAACATTAATTTCGTCAAAAACATTCCATCGGGCGAAGGCGTCACACAAAATTCTGTAAGTGTGCGAACTGCTTGCCATTGATATCGCAAATCCACAGTGTGCTCCTCTCACTATTTCAAATGTCTACTTCCCAACAGGTGTCAGTACAACAGATTGTTTAAGTGATCGATTGAGTTCATCCAACAGACTAATTATTACTGGCGATTTTAATTCACACCATGTTTTTTGGGGTTAACGTTCGCAGATATGTGGGCAGCGGCTTGGAACTGGATATCTGTAAATGATGTGCTTTGCTTTGGTAATAATCTACATGCGAGATGCTTCTAGGTCAGTAGTTGATTTAACGTTAGCTCCAAATGGATTAATGGTCTAATCATGGGCTACGGTGGATTGTGGTACATTAGCGACCACTTCCCAGTTACGTTTAATATAGTATCTGCTCCCCTTAGAGTAATTACTTGTGCAAAACATTTGTCAACCATGAATGTTTTAAAAAGTTTGTGAATTCCTCTTTTTTCTCCATAGCATCATCTGAACATTCTGAACATGCTCAACAAGCACTCCCTTCTCTGTTAGATGACACTGAGCGTTCAATGTTCACTGTAAAATCGTCTGTCCCTAACAAAATCTAGTGCCGAAGGTGGATCAAGGAATGTGAAAAAGCATTCCAACGTAGAAATGCTGCGTGGAAAAGCCTTTCCCATAACCAGTGTCCCCAAATCTGGATAAACTATAAACTTTATGAGGCTATTAAAAAAAACAATTCGTATAGCAAAGGATGACTATAATGCTAATATGAATATTTATCTCTCTAATCCAGTTAGTCGGAAGGCATTGTATAGATTCATGAAGCGCAACCAAAGTTCATCTCAACCGCATGGTGGATCGAGGAATGTGAAAAAGCATTCCAACATAGAAATGCTGCATGGAAAAGCCTTTCTCATAACCAGTGTCCCCAAATTTGGATAAACTATAAACTTTATGCGGCTATTAAAAAAAACAATTCGTATAGCAAAGGATGACTATAATGCTAATATGAATATTTATCTCTCTAATCCAATTAGTCGGAAGGCATTGTATAGATTCATGAAACGAACCAAAGTTCATCTCAACCACATGTAACCGAGTCAGAGGTGTTACCACTCAATGAAGCAAAAGACTTCAACAAATTGCGAACTGCCTTGCTATTCGCTTTCAAGCGCGAACGGTGGCTCCGTTACTTCGACCTACGCCATGTTCTGATTTCATTGCGGTTGAGCCGTCAGAATAGCATGCTATAGCGGCTGCTTTGAAACCTGCAGCTCCTGGGTGTGACGGTATTACAGTCGCTACGCTGAAAGTTTTAGTGCAAGACCACAACTCGGAAGTGTTGAATATTGTGAATTTTTCTTTGGAAACTTTGATTTGGATAATATTCGGCCACTTTCTACAGCTTCAGATCTGGGGAAACTTATTGAACGTATAGTTCACCGGCGCAGCACAAACCATGTTATGACCCTGAATGCATTTAGGTATGCAAAAATTGGGTTTCGTCAAAGGTGCTCGATTTGCACGGCTAATACAGATTCGGCGAGTAGAATTAGGTTAGCAATGAAGAAAGAAGTGTCGGTATTGGTCACTTCGGATATCGCCAAAGCATATGACGGTGTAGAACACTCTATACTGTTGAATAAGATGAACGACATTAGGCCGCCTTTTTATATTTGCATGGCTAAAAGAAATCTTAAGGAATAGAAAATTTTTCTGCACTAGAGTTTCTTTAACATCTGAAACTTATTACCCAACCCTAGGCGTGCCTCAAGATCGCTGATATCTCGATTGCTATTTCATATATTGTTACCTGGAAACGCGGGACCAAAGTGATGTGCTCACTGACGAAGACGACGACCGAGGAACACGGGCACGACAAAGCATTGAGAAAGAGGACGACGCTGACAGAGTGGACACTGCACGGCTACTGAAGTCTTAGCTTCGAGTTCAGCCCATCGCAGTGCTGTTACATTAAGTACATCCCCGTAACATCTTGATGGAGGTCGCGGGTTCGACACAATGTTTCGCTGGATCTCCGCATTGGCCGTAAGCTCGGAACCGTCACGATGACAACCGACGCGGCTCCATCTACCTCCGCAACTCCAACTGTCATCGTAGCCCCCCCCCCCCCCGTGACCCTGGCCCATTCTGCGGTACAGATGAGGTCGATGTCGAGGACTGGCTTTCGCTTTATGAGCGTGTTATCCAGCACAACAGGTGGGATGCCACGCTGATGCTGGCCAATGTCATCTTCTACCTTACTGGCACGGCACTCGTGTGGTTCGAAACACATGAAGCAGATATACCCTCATGGGATATTTGCGCGCAAAAACTCCGTGACTTGTTCGGAAATCCGGTTGGCCGTCAACTCGCCGCCAAGAGGGACCTCGCCAAACGTGCCCAGACATCTACCGAGCCCTATATTACGTATATACAAGACGTTCTGGCCCTCTGCCGAAAAGTTGATAAAGACATGTCAGAATCTTATAGGGTGGGGCACATCCTCAAAGGCATAGCCGACGATGCCTTTAATCTTCTACTCTGTCGGGACTATGCTACGGTTGACTCCGTTTTGCAGGTTTGTCGACATTTCGAGCAGGCCGAACACAGACGCATTGCACATCGCTTCGATCGGCTCCACAACGCTGCCCCTACCTCCACGTACGAGGATCTGCCGACCTTAAGGCAACCTTCCAACACTGAAAATGTGACACGCATCGTGCGTCGTGAATTGGAAGCGCTCGCTCCTGCTGCATCCAACCCGCCCTCCTCGGACAGCAACCTAGCGACGATATCCCTCATTCAAGCCGTCGTTCGTCAAGAGGTTGCCAACTTGGGCGTCCCCTATAGCCACACCGTGGAACACCTCAGTTCGAGCCCCGTCCCTCCCATGGTCGCCACCGCTACACCCCGCAAAACCTACGCGCCACGCTGCCGATACCGCAATCCTGATTAGTGGCGCACCCCTGACGACAGGCCGATCTGTTTCACGTGCTCGCGTATTGGCCACATCGCTCGCCACTGCCCCAGCCACTGGACATCACCACCTCGACTTTTTCCTTACGTTGACCGCTACTCCAATTACGGTCACCCCCGTTTCAAGCCTCGTTATGAGCCGCCCCGCACAGATACGACTCCGCCTCCTCCTGTGTCCAGTCGGTCTCCTTCCCCGCCAGCCCGCCGTTCCCGTTCACCTCTTCCTAGCCGCAGTTACTCGCCGTCCTCTGCCGGCCGCTTCACGGGAAACTAGCCAATGCAGCTCCCGGAGGTGACGCTGCATTGGTACCCCGACCTGGAAATCCTCTACTGCCCATTTCGTCACCCTGTAACCTCCTCTCCCTGTTCGTGGATGGTGTTCCCGTCTCTGCCCTCATTGACACTGGTGCCCAAGTCTCGATCATGAGCTCATCGTTTTGCCGCCGCCTCAAGAAAGTACAGACCCCCGCCGCTTCGCCCACCGTTCGTGTTGGTAATGGCAGTACTGCTGCCGTCACTGGGCAGTGCACTGCCCGAGTCACCCTTGCCGGTCATCACATCCCTGTTTTGTTCACCGTCCTTAACCAGTGCCCTCACAATGTGATCCTCGGCCTTGACTTTTTAACGGCCCACTCTGCCCTTATCGACTGCTCCAGCGGCCTTCTTCGTTTGGACCTACCTGTCTGCTCAGAACATCCTCCATCTGCACCCCGCCTTCGCTCCACTGAGTTCGCTCGCCTGCCCCCTGACTCTGCTCTTTACCTACCTCTGTCACCTTTCCCGCCTGTGCCTGACGGTGACTATCTTGCTTGTCCTATCACCGAGGTCTTTCTTGACCGCAACGTCGTTCTTCCTCATCTCATCGTACGCGTTACACAGAACAGCACCTACCTTCCTATCCTGAACTTCAGTCTGTCACCCCAAGTTCTCCCCAAAGGAATATCCCTTGCTACCTTGTCCCCTCTCACAGACTGCACCATTTGTGCACTCACTCCTGGCCCTCATTCAAGCACTCTTCCAACACCCGTACTCTCCACCACAATTACCGACCCTATTTCCGCAATGATTGCCTCTGACCTCAGCCCCGAACACGCTCAGGACCTGCACAACCCTTTGTTATCCTGTCCGACATTTTTTACTTTGCTGCCGGTTCTCTGGGCCAAACATCAGTTGTGACTTGCCGCATTCACACCGGCGATGCAAAGCCTGTACATCGGAGGCCTTATCGTGTGTCCCTTTCTGAGCTCCAAGCCATCCAGCAGGAGGTCGACAAGATGTTGGGCAACGCTATCATCAAACCTTAAAAACAGCCCCTGGGCATCTCCTGTCGTGCGCGTTAGAAAGAAAGACAACAGTTGGCGCTTTTGTGTCGACTATCGACATTTACCCGGTGCCGCGAATAGACGATGCCTGGGACTGTTTACATGGAGCCCGCTACTTTTCCTTCATCGACCTTCGTAGCGGCTACTGGCAGATCTCTGTTGACGAACAAGACCGCGAGAAGACACCTTTTGTCACACCCGATGGACTTTACCAATTTAAGGTTATGCCTTTTGGACTTTACAACGCCCCTGCTACGTTTGAACGAATGAGGACTCCTTGCTCCGCGGCTTCAAATGGACGACTTGTCTATGCTACTTGGATGACGTGATTGTCTTCTCGCCCTCGTTCGAAAGCCATCTTCGTCGCCTTTCTTCCATCATGGCACTTCTCAGCCGTGCCGGACTTCAACTGAACTCAAAGAAGTGCAGTTTTGGTCGCCGCGAACTTAACGTGCTTGGCCATTTGGTGAATGCCACTGGCGTGCAACCCGATCCCGACAAAGTTCGCGCTGTCAGTGCGTTTCCATGTCCCCGGTCACCCCGTGATGTCCGCAGCTTTATAGGACTGTGTTCTTATTTTCGCCGGTTCGTCGCAAACTTTGCCGCTGTTGCTCGTCCTCTCACCAATCTGCTGAAGAAAGGCGTTCCTTTCTCATGGGGACCAGAGCAGGCTAACGCACTCTCCACCCTCATCGCTATTCTCACCGATCCTCCTGTTTTGGCCCATTTCAACCCGTCTGCCCCAACGGAACTTCGCACCGAAGCCAGTGGCCACGGGATTGGTGCCATTCTTGCACAGCGTCAACGCGGCCAACATTGCGTTATTGCCTACGCCAGTCGTCTCCTGTCATCAGCAGAACAGAACTATTCTATTATGGAACGGGAGTGCCTGGCTCTCGTTTGGGCCGTTGGAAAATTCAAACCCCACTTGTTTGGCTGACCCTTCACTGTAATTACCGATCACCACGCCTTATGTAGGCTCTCTTCCCTCAAGGATCCTGCTGACCGCCTCGGCCGCTGGGCACTGCGCTTGCAGGAGTATACCTTTTCCGTTGTATACAAATCCTGTCGGCTCCATCAGGATGCAGACTGTCTGTCCCGTTATCCCGTCGATCCCCCTTCCTCTACTGACCATGAGTCGGACCCCTGTGTCTTCTCTATATCGGACTTTTCCCACATAGCCGACGAACAGCGGTTGGACCCAACCCTCAGTTCTCTTATCGACCGCCTCCGCACACACAGCCGTGACCCTTCCCTCGCCCTATTCTTCCTTCATGGGAATACGCTATACCGCCGCAACATGCGACCTGGTGGCGCTGAGCACTTGCTGGTTGTTCCCCAACACCTACGCTCTGCCGTTCTCGAACAAATGCACGACGCCCCTACAGCTGGTCATCTTGGCCTCTCACGCACATACGACCGCGTGCGCCGGTGTTTCCTCTGGCCTGGACTCTACCGCTCTGTCCAACGTTATGTAGCCGCTTGCTACCTCTGTGAACGCCGGAAGAAACCCCCTGTGCTACCACCTGGACACCTGCAGCCGATTGCTATCCCGACTGAGCCATTTTCTCGTGTTGGCCTTGACCTCCTAGGGCCCTTCCCCGAGTCCTTGCCAGGAAACAAATGGATCGCTGTGGCCACCGATTATGCCACGCGGTACACGATCACTCGCGCCATTCGAACCAGCTGCGCCACAGACGTTGCTGACTTCCTTTTGCACGACGTCATACTACACCATGGTGCTCCCCGTCAACTACTTACCGACCGTGGCCGCTGTTTCCTTTCCCGAGTTGTTGAGAAAATACTTCGTTGTTGCTCCGTTCGGCACAAGGTCACCACTGCGCATCACCCTCAGACGAATGGCCTTACGGAGCGTCTTAACCGCACACTCACCGACATGCTCGCAATGTACATATCCGACATTCATCGCGACTGGGATATTAGTCTGCCATTTGTCACCTTTGCATATACCTCTTCACGTCTTGACACTGCTGGGTACACTCCATTATATCTTGTCTTTGGAAGAGACCCCTTACTGCCCTTCGACACTTTGCTTCAAGCCGCTGGCCCCGTCACAACCTATGCCCGCGATAGCGTCGCCCGAGCCGACGCTGCTCGCCAGATTGCTCGTCACAATCTCACCATCTCTTAGGAAGCTAAAAAACGCCGCTACGACGCTCACCACCGCGATGTTCACTATCCTCCCGGATCTCTGGTGTTGCTCTGGCTTCCGTGCCGTCGTGTGGGGTTGTGTCAAAAGCTTTGTCCCACTACACAGGTCCTTACCGTGTACTACGCCCAGTGACCGACGTGACCTATGAGATTTCAACGCTCCACCCAAAGTCACCGACTGCTACACCCACTTCTGAAATCGTGCATGTCGCCCGCCTAAAGCCATATTACTCCCCCTCCACATCGCATGCCTAATACGCACCGGGACGTTGCATTTTGCCGAGGGGGGTGGTGTTACCTGGAAACGCGGGACCAGAGTGATGTGCTCACTGACGAAGACGACGACCGAGGAACACGGGCACGACAAAGCGTTGAGAAAGAGGACGACGCTGACAAACTGGACACTGCACGGCTACTGAAGTCTCAGCGTCGAGTTCAGCCCATCGCAGCGCTGTTAGATTAAGTACTTCCCCGTAACAATATTAATAAGGAATACTCTTGCTCATCTAAATATAAATGTGTACGTGTATGCGGATGATATATCCTTTTTCTCTTCTGCACCAGATGTTCATTCTTTATACCAGTTATTGCAAGCCTACTTGAATGCCCTTGAAGTTTAGCTGGGTAAAGTAAAATTAATTCTTAACGTGAAGCAAGCCTCAGTACTCGTTTTCCCACCGGCACACCCTCTTCATATCTCCCTTGCGTATTGCAGTTCACAAATCCCAAAGGTTGAATCCTTAAAGTACGCGGGTGTATTATACCACTCTCAATTACACTGGCGGCTTCATATCAAAAGCAATTGCCTGAAAGTTGAGCGAGCCCATGCTCGCCTGATTCGAATTAGCCATAAGAAGTTCGGTATGCTTAGTTATACTCTTTTGTTTCTCTATAAAACGTACGTGAGACCAATTCTGGAGTTCGGCTGTGTTCTTTTCTCAGGGAGTCCTAAATACAAAACTACGAACTTTGTTGCTATTGGAGAGGCGCGCTTTACGACTATGTTTGGGGTTGGCAAAACCAGTTTCAAGTGCAGTCCTCCATTTAGAGGCCCGTGTATCTGACTTGAACTCTCGATTTGAGCTCCTTACTGTGCGAACCGTTTTACGAGCACTGGAACCTCGGTCTGGAGTGGCTTGCCCCATTTAGCTCAGTTTCTAGGTTATCATTGGCCGCAATAATAGCAACCACAATTTTTATTTACTCAATCCTTGCTGTCCAAAATTGCAGTTTTGGTTATGTCAGTAAGACGTGCTGGCAATTTTCAAGCTATCGAACTGTGCTTTGACCAGTCATTGCCATCTAATGCAACACACTTGACTACCATTGTAATAAATTGGTAACTTGAAGATTATTTATTACAGTATCCACGACAGGTAGCTATTTTCACAGATGCCTCACAACGAAATGAAAAAGCAGAAACAGGTATTTATTTCCAGGCACTCGATTGGAGTTTTGCTGTACGGATCCCTGATTACACACCAATATTTACTGCTGAATTGCTTGCATTGGTTTGGCCCTTCAAAACGTTCCTGGTAACGTTACTCACGTGCACATACTCTCTGACTGCCTGTCAGTCTTAGCAGCATTGGAAAGCTCGAAAATGTGTCTTTTTAAACAAACACTGATGTTTTTGCTTGCGTTACATTTACAGAAAGTACGTTTTCACTGGATTCCGGGACACTGCAGCTAGGCTTCTAATGATTGGTGGATTATTTAGCAAATTCAGCTCTCAATGGGCCTATTGCCCATGTTGTACCGAATATTATTTTGCTAAATATATGCCGTTTTGAATGGTTTGAAACGTTAAACTCCTTGAGTCTTGAGTCACTCCTTGCGACTACAGATCTTATCCATTTAAATTTTCATTGGAATGTGCGATGTTGTACCTCGAGGGAAGGTGAGGTCTCCATGCCGCTCATGCGTTGTAGAATTCATTGCCTCAATCTTCATTTATGTCACTCTGGATTCACGCCATCAAATCTTTGTGCATCATGTAATGACGGGAAAACAATTGAACATTGCATCCTCTCCTTCCGCAGGTAAGCTACTCAGAGAGAAAATTATTTAGAAATACCTCTTGCTTGCTTAGGATTGCCATTTACAGTGCCTGTTCTCCTCTCCTTTGGTGCAACCGTCAAAGAGTAAGCCCTAAAACCGGTGTGTCAGTTACTTTACATATATAATATTGCTACTGGAAGATTTGTGTGTTAGCGCTAACGTGTCTGAATTGTACTCTTGTGTTCTTTTCTTTTTCTATTTTTATTCTTTTAAAATTTTAGTCATTTTTTATTGTTTTCCATAACTATCGCCTCAAAATTCCAAATTATTTCAGCAAGACTAACTCTAAATTATAGGTTATTTATTATACAGTGAACTCGACATTATCAATTATATTATGTCACCTACAAAGAATTCTGGCCAATTACCCACTGTGGGTATGCGCCATTACAACTAAGGAGAAGAATAAGAGGGAGAGCGGTCGGCTCGAGCTGGGGGCTCTAGCAAGCGATGCTTCTCATGCGGACAATACAACATCGACCGTAACATCTTGATGGAGGTTCGGGGTATCTCTTCCAGCAGCAGACATCCAGCGACCTCACCCTCATCGGTCGTGTATACTAGTTTTCCGGGGGAGGAGAGCGGCGCAGAAGAGATGTAGAACGGCGCGCTCGAGGATTGATTTGCCGAGTAGGAATCTGTAGATGTCTTCCGCAAGCACTTTTAGTTGATGGCCAACCTTGCCGTCTTCTGCCATGCGAGGAGATACAAGCTTGCACAGCTTTTACACTTCCTCGATATACTTTGCACATATGTCTCCCCGGGAAGCTGAGCTCTCTGAGAAAGTGCTTGTTCAGCCTACTTCTTGGCACCAGAGACACCGAAGTACTTCTCAATCTCTTCGATGATGCGTTCCCATGTCGTGATATATCCTCGCGGTTGTCGTACCATATGAAGGCCGTGTCTGTAAGCGCAAAGTCCACATTTGAGAAGTGAGCGGGAGAGTCCCAATTATTTTGTCAGCTCATCCCCTGGTAGTGAGTCTGCCATTCATCCACAGCTTCGTCGAACAAGCCTGTGAACTAACGAGGCACCCGGAGATGTTGCCATGAGTTGCTAGGCCTGGTCTTCAGACCGTCGCTGTCGATAGACATCGTAGGCACAGATGGCGGTAGGCCAGCAAGACAGCCAAATCAGCACGGTTGAAGCTGGGGTTCCCTCTTCGGAGTATCTCTGGGGACCGTGTACGCCGCACCTCTCACGAAAATGTTACGTGTATCTCCTTAATCGCACGCTCTTGTGCTGCTCTGTTTGTGAGGGGGTCAGGGCTTCTCAAGCTGTTTTACAGCTTTTTCCCTGGCCTCCTAGCAACAATCTTTATGATTGCGAAATAAATAAATCTCAAGTTTGAAAATACTACATCCCGACTTCCATACCTAGGAGTAAATATGCAAATGCTGCAGAATAAAAATTTGAACGGTGCCACGCTGCTGAACAGAATATGGAGGGAAAGCATTATCTGCGGGTGGCCGAGCGTTCTTCTTCCGCAGCCCATATATAAAGCCCCGCTTTAACCAAGCAGTGTGAACGCGCCTTAGGGGCCTATTGGAGTAACGTGAATGGAAGGGTCTATAGCAGGCTTATTCTGACATAAACGCCCCATGCGAAAGGAGAGATGCATGTTGGAAATCTTCTTTCTGGGCACCACGCACGCATACACGGACACGGCCCACAGTGACTAGCGGTGAGACCTGGAGTAATTTTGCTTTTGCAATAATATCCTAAGTGGGAAGATTTGAGCGGAAACCAACCATGGCAGGAGGTATGAGGTGGTCATCTTCACCATAATAATTAGACCGATTGAGAATGGCGTGTTCCATCAGGTTACCAGCATAGGAAGTGAGAAAAATGAGACAGAGGTTGGCTACTCCTCGCCCTACGGGGCTGGGACTGGTAGGTCACCGCCATTTGCGGGGGATGCTAGCCGTCTTCCAGAGGTTGCACCTGTTGTAGGCCATCATTTCACCCGACTCTGCTTCGGTGGCTGACGACGGCTGTTGCGATGCGCGCCTTTTCCTCTTCTTTTTTGCGGCGTAAAGCTACAACACTGTGGGTCAGAGTCGAGTTTCGCGTGTGCCAACAAATTTGAAGCGAGCAACCTGAGTCCTCATGCTCAATCACTATTGAATCGATACTTAAAAATAAACTAAAAACCTTGTCATCCACGAGGGTATCGAACCTGAGTCCCTTGGATTCCCAGGCCAGCAATTACCATTGCGTCACGACGCTCTTTCTTTGTATTCTTTATTGCCAAATTCATTACCAGATTTTACTCATAAAGAACATTACTCCACAAGCACATAACGTGGGTTAAAACCACGTGATTTGGACTGCGTAATTCATTACAAATCAGGCATTGCAGCAACCCTTCCATTATCAGAAGCCACTCAGGCACTTCGTATTGCGTCCTAAAGACTACAATAACACTGCAAACGGCTTCGCGACAATATGGCTTTATTTTCCTCGCATCAACATCTGCATGCCTGAAAGCCATTCTGGATCGCCAGACACTCTGCAGGCCAAACAATTGGCAGTTGCTTAGCTTGTTTAAGCCTGGTAATTGCGAAAGCAATAGCTATGGCTACGCCTAGGTTCTGCTGATGGTGTAGCTGGTTATGGTGCTTGTGGTTATTCTTATTGTTAGGCCGTGATTCATACTGGCCACGGCATATTGTTCAACTATTGTTTCTTGCGGGGTGCTACCTGGTTATTCTATACACACCTAGTAGCGAGGCAAGTAGTGCCGTGGCTACAACGATATACTTGGTTGTGGGTGAGGTTAAGGCAGAATGTACAACTGCCGCTCCGGCACCGGCTGCAAAGAAAATCTGTACGCCAGCAGAAATGAAAGCATCCCTGGAGGCTGCGTTGGTTCCACCTGCCGCTACGCCACCTGCTATAGTATCCAACTTTGCACCCCCCCCCCCCCGGTAGCTGCGGCTGCAGCCCTATAATTCTTCTTAGCTTTAGGAGCATGTGGCACAACTGGAGCTCCGCGGTTGGTAGCTACCGCCTCGCGAGCCGACGGCGCGAGTTGGGGCCCCTGTTCTGCCGCAGATGAGATGCCGTCAACTCCGGCTGTAGCGCCTCCAGTTTAAGGAGCGGGAGTTAAGCCGCGGTCAGTAGCTACCGCTTCACGCGCCGACTTCACGAGTTGGGGCCCCAGTTTTTGCGGCAGATGGGATGACGCCACTCCGGCTGTAGCGCTCCCTCACCGAGGGAGCGGGAGTTAGGCTACGGCTTGTAGCAACCGCCTCGAGAGTTGACGGCGCGAGTTGGGGCCCTTGTTTTTGCGCAGCTGTGCTTGGCGGCGCGCCAAAGGTCACGCTAATGGTCAATGGTAGCTACCGCCTCGCTACGCGATGGGCTGAATAGTGAAAGTAGTATTGCTTTGCAAAACATAATCATGCCCAGCAGTAAGCCATCATCATCTTCCCCTTGTCTACAGTGAGAATGATAGTGGGATTCCGCGAGTGACAGGTACTGCGCCTTTCCTTTCCTGTAGACGAATTATAGAATGCCAGTGAACTTTAATGCGTTCAATGAAATGCTGGTTGTATTCGACAAGAGGCGCGTGATGTACGGTCAAGACAAGACGTTTAACCAGAGGGGCCGCGAGAGAGGCCCGGAAGACAGAATCTTCCCAGACCGAGAAGAATGACTAGCGAAAACACGTCGCCAGGAAGCTCTACGACGTGTTATGGCCGCCACAAAACAATAGCAACGGCAGCCGGAGGAAAGTGGGGAAGAGTACGAGGAGGATGAAGAAAGAGATTCCAAGAATCGTCGGTGCGCGGAACACACGATAAAACTCAGTGAAATGCAAACTCAGCTCCAAGCATAACCGTAAATTTAGGCCACGTATATCCAGACATACAATGCAAGTCACTGCCATTTTTTTTCTATCTTCTCTAGTTTCTCTTCCGTCCGCAAGAAGCAACGGATGGGGCTCAGCTACAGTCAGTAGCAGGCCCGTGGATTTTTTTTCCCTTCTCCTACAGTTGCAACAGTGGAGCGAAGGTGCTCGGGAGTTGGTCGTTAGCCGGCTACGGTATGAAAGTCGCTCGTGCTTGTTTCCGAGCGGCGGGGCGTTCGCCTTCTGCCCCGCAATCGTTCATAAAGACGGTCGGTGAAGGCTTCAATGCATGGATCATCTAAATTATGGAGTTTTATTGGAACAGCTGTCCGGTCCTCGAGCAGGGTTGGGGCGGAGGTTAGTTGAAGCGAATCTTACCTCAGCGAAATCTCCGCATCGAGGGCTGCGTTGGCATCGCCCATATAGTTGGTAGAGGGTTGGGGATAGTGGCGTTGAGTTACCGCACACGATGTTCATTGAGGAGGTCTTGGTTGGAGAAAGGGGTGTTTATGAACTATGCGGTAAATGCTGTCCTGTTGGAATGTTTTTCATAAAAGGTAGCGGAGAGTTGCCAGTTGCCATAAAAGGCTTCACATATTGCCATGGCAAATGTGACACTTAGAAGTACACAACGAAAACTAATATACGTATTGACATAGAGTCACTGCAACTAACACAATATCAACAATTCATGGGGCAACGGTGGTAGCTAACACCAGTGCTAAGCTAGGAGAAACGCAAGGCAGTTCACCAATCTGAATAGGAAAAACATCCAGAGATAAGGAGGAGTCTTTCCGCCACCTCCGCTGCTGCCCGTGTTAGGAGTTGCGATCAGGCCACCAGGAGCGTACCAACAGTTCCACCAAGTCTATGACATCAAGGCGGTCGCAAGCCTCCGAGGCCACAGCAGCAGTTTCCAATCAGGTCTTCACGATGAGGGAAGGAAGTTATGGTCAAATACGATGCTATGGAAACAGCAGAATGATGAGGTAGAGGTTATTGTAAATAGCTGCATGGGATACATTAATATGTCAAGCCCTAGGATAACCTTTGTGCCCCTCTCCCACAGCGGGCACAAGGAAATCCTATAGGGCCTGGCATAACCAAATCTTTTGGGCTTGACATGACTAAAGCTTTGGACAACGTCTCCCACGCAGATATTCTCACTAACCTCTCCCTTCTAAATCGCGACTACGATACCTACGATTATATATGCACGTTTCTCTCCAGCCATACAGCTGAAGTAAGCTTAGGCTCTTTCTTTTCAGCCCCTATTACCCTCAGTTCCAGCGGCACGCCCTAAGTATCAGTACGCTCCCATTTTCTTTACAATCTCTCCTTGCTCACATATCTTATACGCGAACGATATGCGCCTCTGGGTTTCAGCAGGCAAAGATGCTGAAATTGAATCCCGTGGACATGCTCCGAAGTATTAAATCTACACGTGTCGTCATGTGTGAGCGTGCGTGTGGGTCGAACGCTGGCAAGACCAGCGCTTCAGCGAGAGAGCGTAGCCCTGGCTCTTTAACATGTGGTTCCTTCACGCAGCCATGACTGAGTTAGCAAAAGTTGCTCTATCACGAATTCTCCCTTTCCATCTAAAGATACCGAGTGTATAAAACGCACGAATGCTTCCACTGCCAGAGAGGACGAAGACAAAACTGAGAGATGGCTCCAAGACAATTGCTTTATGACAGTGTTTTGTCTTTGGGACTGCTTCGCTGCCCGTGCCGGGCAAGGCTCCTCGTCCTTGTGTCGACTTCCATAATCTAAATTCTATCACTAAGGTTCCAATTTATCGGATTGCGAACATCAAGACTGCATCGACAAAATTAGTGCTCAGTTTATTTCCACAGTATCCCTTGCCAGGGGTTACTGGTAGGTTCTCCTCAGACAACGGTCCTGTGGGTATGCGGTGTTCATCAATAAGAACTTTCCGTCCTAAAGATTTGAGGTTTGGTTTAAAGAACGCGCCATAATACTTTTCAAGCCTCATGGACAAAGTGTTTGGAGGCCTCGAAGTATTCGCCTTGCCTTATTTACGCGATGCAGATACGACAGAGAAATGTCGCCGAGACTCCTGCTTTGTGATCATGTAAGTTTTCTTCGAGTCTGCTTCTCTAGCCGTTTCTACGTAATGCAGTATTAAACTTTGTTTTTAGTTAGTCGACACCTCGTCATTTGCAGGGACTGCGGATGCCTTCCGCTGAACTCCAAGCCGCAAGGCCAAAGCTACTCTTGGGGCTTTCGAGTCACATATAGCAACAGGCCTACAAGACGCCTCTTCACCACCCTAGTATTATTAATATAATAATTGGTTCACAAGAAGGAGAAGGCGCCGTATCTGTCGCACTTGTTTCGGTGGACTCGCTTCCCATACGGTGAATAACACTGCATGGGAAGGGAGGAAGATGGGCGTGAAAGTGGAAAGAAAGTAAGGTGAGCAGTAGTGGAGGGCTTCGGAGTAGTTTCGACCATCTGGGGATCTTTAACGTGCTCGGACATCGCAGAGCACACGGACGCCTCTTCGTGTCTCCTCTACTGAAACATAGCCGCCGCGATAGGGATCGAGCCCGGGTACACCGGCAAAGAAGGCGGGCGTCTTGCCACTGCACCACCTCGGCGGGGCCTGAACTTAGGGGTCTATAACCATTTAACGGAGCTCGTGGAAGCTCATCTCACCTCTCAATACAAGCGCTTCATCCAAATCCCCACTGCATGTCGCATACTCAACAAGGTTAAAATATGCTTCGAAGCGACTTTTCTGACGAGGCCCAGCTTCCGCATCGCATCCACGGTAACCTCATCGGTACTCTTCTCCCTAAAACGTTCACCCAACATATCTCGTTCGCTGTAAGGATAGGGCTAAGACTCTGCACAAATCGATTCAAGAGGTATAATCGAATATGTAGACGCTGCATATTGCGGCAAAGGAAAAATGAATGCAGTCGTACCCGATGGCAAGCGAGAAATGGTTACTGCAGCGTCTATAAAAACGAAATCGATACAGATAGCGAAAGAGGCTGCAATAGCAGTGGCTTTTGCTCAGACCCAGCAAAATAAACAGTCAGTCACAGCAAAAGCGCAATCAGGAGCAACACCGCTGGAGTAATAACAAAAATAGCGGGTAGAATCCTCGATCAAAAGCGAATAGAAAGAGACGTCACCCTTGTTTGGATGCCAGCCCATGCAGGCGTGCACGGAAAGGAGGCGGCACACAATCTAGCCCGAGATCTCACACACCGGGCTGGAGGAGTGCCACTGGAGTAAAACAAACAAGAGGGCCTGATTAACTGTAGCGAAATAACAATGCACTACAGACTAAGCAAGAGGGTCCTACCACCACCAGACTCCACGTTAGTCAAAGAGCCAGCAGCAGCATGGAGAAAGCTACTGACAAATACGTACCCGAACCCAGCTCTTGTCAACCATATATGGTCCGAAATACCATCAGACCTATGCTCATTATGTAACGAAAGGTGATCACTATATCACATAATATGGGAATGTGCAAAATTACTAGGCAGGGCTAAAAAGTTAATTAAAGACGCCTGGGAGACCCCTCTGCGAAGCCCAGACCCAACAGCCCAAAGAGAAATTGTTCCACTGGCCGATGATGTTGCAGGGGTCGAAGAACTACCCGCCTGCAACTAAGGCTACTGTCCCACCTTCCGGGTCTAACCCCGAAGAGCGGGATAGTCACTCTGTTGGTAAAATAAAAGCTCTCCCTCTCTCTCTATCTCAACAGGTCGGACAGCTGTCTATATTGACGCAGCCCGGAGTGGGAGATCTCGGACAAGTTTGTGTGCCGCCTCGTTTCCGGACACGCCTGCGCGGGCTGGCGTCCAACCTAGGGGGTTTGCCTCCATCGAAACACAATTACTACACCACTGTAGATAGGATCCGTATTTTTCAGCGCCTGCATTTCATATTTCGCTTCTGATAATCACCCATCTCTGTGAGAAAGCCCGTGAAGTTATGATTCACCTGGCACATTATATGCCTTCATCCGACCGACCGCCGGTTAACTAGGACCTCATCTTTGACCCGCCTCGAAGCAACCAAGCTAAGCCTAACGCTCGGCGTGGTACCGCTTCGTCCGCAGCGCAGAGCTTCGTCTCACGACGCCCCTGAGGCTGCTGAGCCATCGCCGCAGCAGCTGTAGGCTCGAAGACGTCGACATGAAGAACCAAGTCGACGGTACTCCCATCACTCCAGAATAAATTCAGGACGACCCCCGCTGGACCCGAATTGTTAAAGGCCAGCGTTCGGCCTACCCTAAAGAAGACGCTACTCCTCAAAGCGACCCCCTCAAGTCTGCCATAGTGCCCCCGCCATCACCAAAACCTCTCAGATTACGTCACCATGTTCCCCTACCTCGACTTCCACAAGAAGACTACAAGATCGTGTTCCGCCGAGGCGGCGGCCTCGACCTCCTCACCAGTACCAATGGGGCCCTCCTGACCTCACTTTGTGCCATCGCCAAAGTTGACTATGCCACCACCCTTGCCAAGGATCGCGTACGTATCAACCCATACAACAACTCATTCACTGTCAGTTCACGCTCAGTCCAACGCACCCGGTTGTATGTTCGAACCTCTGAGTTGCGTCTCACCACCAATTCGTATCCCCTGCGCGCTTATGTTTCCGCTCCTGACACCTCTCTCCGCGGCGTAATCTACAACGCCGTGATAAACAGAGCCAATAGGAGATCATAGCAGACAGTCAAGCTATGAAACCCTGCAACACCTACGCCATTGCCGATGCAAAGCAGATGCGACGTACGCGATCCATCCTGATCACCTTTGTCGGCACAAAACAACTACCCCGCACCGTGGTATTCAACTGCGGCCTTTTTATCTGCTACCCTTTCGGACGTAAGGCCGAAGCCTGCACCAATTTTTGGAGCTACGGCCATCGCTCTGACGTATGCACCCAGCCCAGATCCTGACGCTGCACTCGTTGCGTAGCCGTGCACGAGATTTGGGAGCCCACCGACTGTACACCTAAATGCATCTTGAGTCAAGGCACACATGTTATGGGATCCCGCCCGTGTGGACTTCGCTACACGCAGACCGGTCCCTCTCCAACCAACTCCAGCCTTAAGTCAACGTTATCCACACCCACCGCAATCAAAACACTCCACCGAAGACACCCGCCTATCTAGACCCCGACAGCGGTCCAACTCCCGGACCGCCAAGAAAACAGCCCCCGCCGTCGCTCCGTCTCTTTACCGCCACTGCCGAGCCAAGACACCCCACAGACTTCTTCCCAGGTGAGCCGGCCTTTGCAGCCTCCCACACCCGACCCCGAATAAGAAGAGCTCAAAGCTGAAGTCGCTGCCCAAAACAGGGAGATTACCCTTCTAAAACAACAGCTGCAGGCGTTGTTAGTGCACCCCCAACTCCCCACCCCTTAACCAAAATACCCCCCACCTGTTCCTTATAGGCCCCCGCCTCTCGTTCCCGCCCCCATGTCCATCTCCTCCAATGCTTCCTCCCGCGCCACCTCCCCTTCTCGCAGCCCGCCAGAAAAGAGGTGGTCCACCAACCAGCCAACATCCAACCCGGAGGTGGATGCCGTCATCCGCCACACAGCCTCGTTTCTTGATGCCCACAAGCAATGCCTCGTGGCCGCAACTTCTGCCTTGCGCACCGACACGCAGAAATGGATGGAACAAATTAACGAACGCGTAGTCAGAAGTGACACCCGCCAGAGTGCCCACGAAGCCAAACTTGCCCAGACGACCCTAATGGTCTCATCCCTCCTCCCCTCCTCCTCATCTCCCAATCCCCCTGCACTAGCAGTGGCACACAGGCCTCGTGATGGCCAGACATCCCTCACGCCTTAATTTCAGGCAGAGGAACTGCCGTGGTTGCCGCGGAAAGCGGAACGCGCTACAGCTCCCCCTCCAGAACATCCCTCCCTCCGACCTCCCCGCTTTATTCGCCCTCCAAGAAACTTTCTCCCCAGTTAAGCTGCGCGACTGCACTGCTTTATCCTCCTTCCGCATCCCCGCCCGAATATTGTCACTCTGGTTCACCGCAATTACACGGTGATAGAGCATCCTCTCGACGTTCCAGAGTGCACGTACCTTTTCCTAGAACTTCTCCCAAGGCAGCGACAGGATGCCAGTCTCTTTGTTCTGAATGTCTACAGCCCTCCTGGCACACCTTCAGCTCCTCTCCTCCTCCTTCTACGCGAAGCCCTTTATCGCGCACATCGCAACGCGCTCCTCATTCTTGAGGATTTCAATGTACATCACGTCAGCTGGGGTTATCCCGGGAACTGTAGGAAAGGTCTCGCGCAGTGGACATTCGTCCAAAACGAACAGTTATCTGTATTTATAGATTTTTATGATCCAACCCGCATCGCCTCCAGCATCCAACGCAACACTAATACGGACCTTTCCATCTGCAAAAACGTCTTGGACACAGCATGGACGAAACCTGGGTATTTTTCGGCAGTGACCGCTACATCTTGTCCATCTCTTTCTCGTCCTACCCTATTCTCCCGCCAGCGTCTGAGCCAGGTAGTCGGCTGGGATCGGTTCCGTCACTCATGGCAATATGCCCACAACTCCATCTCAGACCTTTCTCAATAGACTGCCACCTTGCTGAAAGATGTTTCATCCGCCACCTCTACCGTCCCTACCCCTCCTCACTCCTCCAAGGTTGACAGCCGCTTCCTTCGCCTATGGAGGCGCATCATTCCCTGCCCCGCCGCTGGCTTTCACGAAGACACAACCGCTCACTACGCCTCCGCCTTGCTCGCCTGGGTATGGGAATCGAGGTGCACTGCTCATACCTCAGCAGGCAGCAATGGGGCAGACCTGCAAACGCATGGCCGGTAACCTCGGGCTGAGGGATACGTGGGCGCTCCTACGTGTCCTCCTTGAACCGTCCCTTACCAAGGCAACGCAACGCAGGGATGTGACGCGCCTCCTGCAATCCTCACTGCTATCTCATTCCGATTTCCTGCTTGCACTCCGAGATCGCTATCTCTGCACTTCCCCTCCGTCCCCTCTCCCTTCCTACATCGGCACCATTATTTCTGCGCTTGACACAGATATCACTTTGGGGGAGGTTTGTGCAGCTCTACATAAGCTCCGCACCACGAGCAGACCGAATTTCTAACAAAGCCCTCCGTAACCTGGACATATCATTCCTAGAGGCCACTGTGTACTTCTTTAACAAACATTGGCACGAAGGCACTCTGCCTTCTGTGTGGACCCACGCTAAGGAAACCTTCAGCCCCAAACCCGGCAAACCCATAGACATTCAAAATCACCGTCATATTTGCGTCACCGTTTGTCTTGGTAAGCTCTTTGAGCACGTCGTTCTAGACCGCTTGCAGAGCTTCCTCGAGGACAAACATCTTTTCCCCGGTTCGATTTTCAGCTTTCGCCCATCCCTCTCTATACAGAATGTCATGCTCCAGCTCTCCGAAGAGGTCCTTCACCTCTTTACGCCGAGCGCACTCGCTCGGTCATGGCACTGGACTTGACAAATGCATTGGACAATGTCTTCCATACCGCCATCCTAGACGCCCTTTCTACACTCAACGTGGGTTCCTGGATCCATGGTTACATCAACGCTTTTCTTTCCCATCAAACGGCTCAGATCTTATTCGGCACCCTCTTCTCTCCCGCTTCCCCTCTACGAAATCGATGTACCCCCCAGGGTTCTGTTCTATCTCCCCTTCTCTTCAACATCACCCTTTTCCCTAGGGCACGTGCTCTAGCTACCGTTCCTTACCACTCCTATGCTTTCTACGCTGATGATATTGTTACCTGGAAACGTGGGACCAAAGTGATGTGCTCACTGACGAAGACGATGACCGAGGAACACGAGCACGACAAAGCGTTGAAAAAGAGGACGACGCTATCAGAGTGGACACTGCACGGCTACTGAAGTCTCAGCGTCGAGTTCAGCGCATCGCAGTGCTGTTACATTAAGTGCATCCCCGTAACATCTTGGTGGAGGTGCGGGGTAGGTGCGTAACATCGACCGCCTCCGCACACACAGCTGTGACGCTTCCCTCGCCCTGTTCTTCCTTCACGGGAATACGCTATACCGCCGCAACATGAGACCTGATGGTGCTGAGCACTTGCTGGTCGTTACCCAACACCTACGCTCTGCCGTTCTCGAACAAATGCAAGACGCCCCTACAGCTGGTCATCTTGGCCTCTCACGCACATACGACCGCGTGCGCCGGCGTTTCTTCTGGCCTGGACTCTACCGCTCTGTCCAACGTTATGTAGCCGCTTGCGACCTCTGTGAACGCCGGAGGAAACCCCCTATGCTACCACCTGGACACCTGCAGCCGATTGCAATCCCGACTGAGCCATTTTCTCGTTTTGGCCTTGACCTCCTAGGGCCCTTCCCCGAGTCCTTGTCAGGAAACAAATGGATCGCTGTGGCCACCGATTATGCCACGCGGTACGTGATCACTCGCGCCATTCCAACCAGCTGCGCCACAGACGTTGCTGACTTCCTTTTTGTACGACGTCATATTACACCATGGTGCTCCCCGTCAACTACTTACCGACCGTGGCCGCCGTTTCCTTTCCCGAGTTGTTGAGGAAATACTTCGTTCTTGCTCCGTTCGGCAGAAGTTCACCACTGCGTATCACCCTCAGACGAATGGCCTTACGGAGCGTCTTAACCGCACGCTCACCGACATGCTTGCAATGTACGTCTCCGACAGTCATCGCGACTGGGATATTAGTCTGCCATTTGTCACCTTTGCATATAACTCTTCGCGTCATGACACTGCTGGGTACACTCCGTTCTATCTTCTCTTTGGAAGAGACCCCTTACTGCCCTTCGACACTTCGCTTCCCGCCGCTGGCCCCGTCACAACCTATGCCCGCGATACCATCGCCCGAGCCGACGCTGCTCGTCAGATTGCTCGTCACAATCTCACCATTTCTCAAGAAGCTCAAAAACGCCGCTACGACGATCACCACCGCGCTGTGCGCTATCCTCCCGGATCTCTGGTGTTGCTCTGGCTTCCGTACCGTCGTGTGGGGTTGTGTCAAAAACTTCTGCCCCACTACACAGGTCCTTACCGTGTACTACGTCAAGTGACTGACGTGACCTATGAGATTTCAACGCTCCACCCAAAGTCACCGACTGCTACACCCACTTCTGAAATCGTGCATGTCGCCCGCCTAAAGCCATATTACTCCCCCTCCACATCGCATGCCTAATACGCACCGGGACGTTGCCTATTGCCGAGGGGGGTAGTGTTACCTGGAAACGTGGGACCAAAGTGATGTGCTCACTGACGAAGACAACGACCGAGGAACACGGGCACGACAAAGCATTGAGAAAGAGGACGACGCTATCAGAGTGGACACTGCACGGCTACTGAAGTCTCAGCGTCGAGTTCAGCGCATCGCAGTGCTGTTACATAAAGTGCATCCCCGTAACAATATCACCCTCTGTGTGACTACCGGCAATATTGGAGAGATCGAAGCCGCCCTTCAGGCGGGCGCTAAAAGGGTCGCTGATTATGCTCGCACGGTCGGGCTAGCTTGTTCCCAGTCCAAGTCGCAGCTCCTGCTTCCCCTGGCTCGAGGCATAGTTCCAACCTCATCTCCTAACCTTAACGTCACTATTGACGGACATCTCATCCCTTCTGTCTCTTGCATCCGTATTCTCAGTCTCTTTCTCCATACCAATAGCAAACACACTACTGTCCTTTCCCGCCTTACTACCACCGTCCAGCAGATGGTACGGCTGCTCCGACGGGTCGCTAACCGACAATAAGGCATGCGTGAGCACGACCTCCGTCGTCTTGTTCAGGCCTTTTTGCTAAGCCACCTTGTCTACTCCCTCCTCTACCTCTTTCTGTCTCGTGCCGAGGAAGACAAGGTCAACTGTCTCATCCGCCAAACCTATAAGTCGGCTCTCGGGCTTCCCACTTCCACCCCCACATCTCGTCTACTGGCGATGGGCGTCCACAATACTCTTTCAGAACATGTGGAAGCCCATCGCGTGGCACAACTCGATCGTTTATCTCGCATCACCCTTGGCAGAGCCCTTCAAAATTCCCTTTGCTTGACCCCTGTCTCCCCTATTAGTGTCACCCATCCCTTACCCAGCTCCCTCATCTCCATGCTCGCTGTCAAGCCCCTTCCCAAGAACATGTACCCTGAGCATCATGCTGCTCGCCGCTTCGCCCGCGCCTCCACCCTCTGGTGGCAGTACGGTACATGGTCTTACGCGGTGTATGTTGATGCGGCACCCTACCTCTCGCATCCCGCCTATGCCCTGGCCACTGTTTCTAATACACGAACCCCCCTCTCCGCCGCCACTATCCATGCTCTCACTTCCACTGCCGCAGAGGTAGCAGCCATCGCTCTCGCCATTGCCAGCACACCAGCCCTTTTCATATTTACCGACTCTAAGACCGCAGTCCGCAACTTTGCAAAGGGTAGAATATCTTCCTCTGCGCTCAATATCCTTAAGCACTGCTCCTCCCCCCCCCCCCCCCCTTCACGATCTATCCAGCTCTTTTGAGTTCCGGCTCACGCGGGGCACCCTGGAAATGAGGCGGCAAATTCTATCGCTCGCGAGATGACCGACCGAGCTGGCCCCCTCCACCCCAGGATGGACACGCGTGACTCCTTCCTCACCTTTCATGACATCACCCTCCACTAGCGCAACTCCCGGTTATCCCTCCCTCCCCCTCACAAGTCCCTATCTAAAATCGATCAGAATACGTGGCGCCATTTAAAAGCCCACACTTTCCTCTCCCCTGCACGCCTTGCCCTTATTCACCCCGGTGCCTTCTCGCCCCAATGCACGCTTTGCAGCTCTTCCCGAGCAGACTATGCTCACACTCTTTACTCTTGTCTGACGCATCTTTCCCCCCGTCTCCTGGCAAATAAACAGCCCGCAGCTGTCGGGGGCTGCTTTGGCCAGTTCGGAGCCGAATATTCAACAGCGGCTTACGACCTGGGCACCGGAAATCGCTGCCAGGCGTGACCTGGAAGCCACGACCAGCAGCCGGAAGGCAACCCACGGAACGGCGGCAACATAGTTTTGTTTCATTTTTTTGGCCTTCATTGAATAAAGTTTGTACCGCCACCAACAAAGGGTGATGTCTCTCCATTCGCTTTTGATCGACAGCTGTTTATATTGACGCAGATTCGAACACCGACCTCGGCGGCTCCGTTTCGATGGAGGCGAAACAAAGAGGCGTCCGCGTGCAGTCCGATGTCAGCGGACGTTAAAGATCCACAGGTGGTCGAAATTACTCCGTAGCCCTCCACTATGGCTCCTCTTCTCTCTCCACACTTTCACTCCCACTTTCATTCCTTCCCTTAAGGCGCCAGAAAACGAGTGAGACAGTTACCGCGCCTTTTCCTTGCTATAGCAATCAGAAGCAGAAGCTATATTGACGCACCGAAATATTCCGACAGCAATGCTTCCGACAGCGAGAGGCAAGGCGCCCATTTGTTGTGCGATGTCAGTGCACGTTAAAGAATTCCAGATGGTCGAAATTTCGGGAGTCCACTGCGGCGTCTCTGATAGTCTCAGTCGCTTTGGGACATTAAACAACGCAAACTAAACTGACGCAAACCACTATTACATGATGCCGACAGTTTTTCGACCGAACGAGCTGTATCAGCTACCCCTAAAATGCTCTCTTTTAACACCTACGACATTCACGGTGATCGGCTGTGAAGTATTTTGTTTGAATTTATTTTATGTCAATTGTAGAAAAACTACTAAGTGAAAAGAAACATTTCATAATAATAACGTTGCGCACCGTGAGCAACTAAATTTTGATGTTGTCATTGCTCTTCACATCACTAGCATTCAATCAAAATTTCTAGATAACATTGGAAATCAAGTTTATCAATTTACATGCGTTCTAAACCACGGCCAAATGCCTATTACGTAAGCGCTCGACATGTTCGTAAGCAATAGTTGTGAGTGGAATCTCGGGAGGAGATTTCCGAGTATTTTTGTTCATTAAGGTCTGTTGCTCTAATAGCCCGCCAAGGTGGTGACGTCACCGGTGAGCTCGGATAATAACTGGTTCAGAGAAAGGAAAGGCGAACAATACGGGGTTTGTGCGCATAGTTCAAACATTGTATGCAGCAACTGGTATTCGACGTAGGCTAATTGCAAGGAGATCATACAGTAAAATATACATGCCCTTTAAATATCCACGTTAAGAGGGCGGGAGTGTTGAGATTTTTACAGGCCTCCACTACAGCATCCCTCATAGCCATGTCACGCTGAGGTCTCAGATAAACACAACAAAACTAAACGAACATGTTCACTCATTCTCGCTTACAGGTCATTTTATATATCCTGCTTTTAGCTTTAGTGTCTGCTTTCTAAAAAGAAAACAATTTACATCTGAATATGTGTTGCGAGGCAGCATCCTTGTTCACATTTGTTAATTTTGCTTCTTACATTGTAAATCCAAAATGAACAATTTTTTTAGCAGCTCGCATTGCCATACCCTGAAAAGCGCCAGCTTCCGAGTACACGTGCCAAGTGCACCTGCAAGGAGGAATTCATGGCCGCTGCAAGCATGCTGCTGCTGTGTGCTCTTTCTTAAACTCCCACGAAGATGAGTCTTGCACAAGCCACGCTCAACAATGGTGCAAATCAAGTGGCGAAAATACGAGGTCTCTTTAGAGAGCGTAGTGGACTTGTTGCCTAGTGAGTTTGTGAAGCGTGTTTTTTTTCTTCACTAATATTTTTTTCTTATAACCGCATATGTGTACAGCGGCTCTCAAATATTTCTCGCCTAGAACGAATCATATTACTGGTACTGTTATCAGCTTGAATAAACAGGCCATCAAATGCTCAGAACACGCTTTTATTTGTAGATGCACAGTGCGATATCCGTTCTTATTGTTCGCTTTTTAAAACAGGTCAGACATCCCCTCACCCAGAGCTGAATCCTGCATCCCGCACTACACAACAAAAGTACCCCGAGATCAAACGTCCATTACAAGACCTCTCAACTCTTGATGAAGACGAACTGATTTGCAAATAAGTCCTAGAATACTTTATTGAGAGGCTTTCTGAAGATGCTGACGGAGAGATTTTTGAACATCTATTGGCGCCAATGCTGACGAGGCCAGTCTACCATTACCTGGAAATTGATGATGACCAGCTTGCATAACCGAAAGATCTTGTATCCGAACTTATTATTAGCCTTATCCATGCATATAACTGCTTAGCAATGTGTGCACTGCACTGTTATTGATAAACGTGTTGGTTTAACGTTTGTGCAGCAATGCTTATAGCCATGTTTGGTTTTCTAAACAGGCTCAATAGCGGTGCCACAGCAACCATGGCTTTGCTGTAGCCCGGTCGGACTTGCAAAATATGTGGAGAAACAGTGCTCGTTGAGATAAAGTGCCCTTTAAAAATAACAAACGACCTTTCATCCACTACAAAGAAAGAAATGCAACTCCCCTTACCTCACGTTCCCATTAATATTACACGCAAGGATACACATCAGTACTGCACACAAACACAGTTATGGATATACGTACTCAATTCGTAAAAGTCACTCCTCTGCCTACTCAGCCAAGCAATCAGAAATTGTGCCCCACAAAGACCTCACTCGTCGGAAACCACTATATGGCGAAACATGCAAGCGCACACACTACCAAAGAAACCCGACACAATAAGATGTGGCCCGCGCAATGCCCCATAAATGCATGTCCGGTCTACGACATCCTCCACAGGGTTTGCAACTGCTCCGAACCATTTACATCATTCCGTTTACAGAAAATTTGCCTTGAGCAGTGAGAGGAGAAAACTGGTTCACACAGAGTTCCCCATTCGGTTCCACTTGATCCGGTATTCGCCAATGGTTTCCCGGACCTGGGTGAACCACCCTCATAATTACTTTTGTAGTGAACTATGCGATGATATCACGAAGATGAGGATGAACTTTGCGAGGATATCACGAACACGAGGATGAGAACGACAAAGTGCCGCTGCGCTGCTCGAGCTCGCTGGTGCACGCCTAGGCTAGCTATGTTCTTATGTTGTTCGCCGTGTAGCTTAGCGAGGGCTATATTCTCTGTTAAAACACAGTAAAACCCCCTTTCACTTTGTATAAATAAAGTTCACTCTCTCTCTCTTCCTTTGAGAGGTTATCACAAAAGTGGAGTGGTTTTATTTAAAGTTATTTGTTGCATCACTGTTTTAACATCTTATTGTACCCTTATGATAATAGCATTTGTTTTACCAGCACAGCACACGGACGCCTTGCTTTTCGGTGGAGGCGAAAAGCAAGGCGTCCGTGTGCTGTGCGATGTCAGTGCACGTTAAAGAACCCCAGGTGGTCGAAATTTCCGGAGTCCTCCACTACGGCGTCTCTCATAGCCTGAGTTGCTTTGGGACGTTAAACCCCACAAACCAACCAACCAACCATTTGTTTTACCCTACATTTACATTGTAGGCTCATCAGTTTTTCTTTGAATAAAATGTGTATGGCTTACTGATATCTGCTATTAATTGTTGATAAAATGTGATTATCATTTGAATCTCTGCCAGGAAAATTTCTAGTCTGTACTTTATGCTTTGTGTTTAACAGATAATATATAGTAGTCATGGTAAATGTTTGCTAAATAATATGCCATTGTTCTGTTATGTGTTATATCAGAAAAAAATATTGACATATCAATACCTTTTTTGGCATTTCTGGCATTATCAGCATCAAAACGTAATTTCCGGTATCACTTTAGCCTATTTGTGCAATCCCTTCGTTTATCAGGCATATAGCAGTATGTGATAAAGTTTTGGGCAGACGTCTGCATAAAGCCGATCTGTACAGCCGCTGTTATAGAGAACTATACTGAGGGATTATTTAGCCGGAACTAGGTATTGTTACGTCATATCAAACTTAAGTTGCATTCAAACTAGCTTAAGTATTTAGACGTTGCGCTGGGCGGTTTATGCGGTTTTATCCTTGTGAGCACATCATTTTAAATGCAACTGTCGAGAAACATTAATGCTAAGTAGGCTACGTTTTATTATAGGCGGCTGTATATTCACATGTGCAGCACACACGAACAATACTCATGTGAGGGGATAGCTGAGGGTTGCTCTGATGGATAAAATTTTGTGTACTTTTAGCTTTGGAAATACGCGCTCAACAAGAATTCGCAAAAGTGCAATTTTATGTGTATTCCATGCCCCCATGAGAGATCTGACCTCCACCACAAGTAAATGGGCGCATGAATAGAAGTATCCCTTCCTGGTAGATCTGTTCGAATGCTGGGAAACCATTTATCACTGCACGCCACATAGCCAGGTTTGATAAGCATCAGTAATCCAGTCTTCAGCGATAAAGGAGTCACTTTTACACCCTGTATTAGCCTTAAACATACTGGCTTTAATTCCTTTTGGGATAATACCCACTAAAAACATAATAGCTTACCCTACTTTATAATTGGAATATAGTATATATTAGCAGTCTGCTCTTGATGGCATCTCTGTTCTAACATCACTGCAATCAATTATGTAACTTCAAATGCAGTTTACTTTAAATGCGGGTGGCATGGTGTGTTTAATGACCCACTCCTGAGCGCGAAACATAAGGTCTCCAGCATTTTCTTGCAAATGTTTGATGCAGTCGGCGCACTCACTTCAAATATCTGCCAAGGCACCGTACGTTAGTCCAAATCAAAGTTTTGCAAGAAACAAGCACATCTTGTCCTCTCTAGTCACATCTGAGATCCTGTACTTAGAAGCAGGTAGGAAGTTCAACAACAGGCTGGGCCGCATGTCTTGTAGTGCCTCACAGTTTTCGCTCGGGGAGTAAAAGCTTTGCAACCCACATGTTCTTTCCCAACTTCTGTCTGTCACAGTGACCGATGGAAGAGTACAAAGAACATCAGCATCACAGGCTGTCAATGTCAAAATTGATACAGTTATCAGTACACTACATATCTGCAAGTAGCAGTGTTAACAAAAAGACAGTTGCTAATTGAATAACAAAACACACAAACAAAACTGAAAATGATAAGTTGAATGATAGAAAAACCTGATTAATCTGCTGGATATGTGTAAATTCCGTTGATGCGTCAGCACAGTTTGCCATTGACAGAAGGACAGTGAGCTTCCCAGAGATTGAAGACTCTATATGGTATGCCTGAAAGAATAAAATTGTAACGACACAATATATGCTTTGGTGTGGTTTAAATTGTTGTAAAATACCGCCTAGATCAAAAACATTATGACCGCTTTCTACAGTGTAAAATATTTTTAGCATTTATGTTTGGGTGTGTAAAAGACGATTGTGTGCTATTGGGGGAAATGTCTCCTGCAGTAGGAGTATTCAGACCATCAGTGTCACTTGCTGGCAACCTGCCATCTTCAAAATTTCCACTGCAGTTCATTTGATGCTCATGTTCCTCTCAGGTACTTTCTTCAGGGACGGTGCTGTCGGCTCTGCCTCTGTAGTACTTTGTGAAGAATGCTCTATTTTCCAGCTATGTAGCCGAGATGAAGCGGCTTGAATCAAGTGTATATGACACCTTGATTGGACAACAAAGTCATAAATGGAATATGACAACTCTCTATAAGCTCACACCTACCATTATCTAGTCTCTAGTGTTGCAAATAATCATCGCATCTGTCAATATAAATTTATCTCTGCCTTACTTATACACTCATTGCGGTCGTAAATTGAATTTCTGTATTTCATTGGCCGTCATACATTTGTGTACTGGCAGCGTAAGGAGCTCTTCTCCTGTACAAAGGGTGAAAAATGGAATATACGAAGGCTGTGAACTCAGACACCTCTTGCAGTTGCCAACAAAGAAGTGCTGCAGACAGGTGCCCCGCTTGTGGGCATCCACGCAGTTCCATCAGGGCTGCACCTGAAGAATGAATACGTCATTATGTTTCAAGTAGCTTATCTATTTGAAGTTAGTACTTTCCCACAACAAAACTAGAATTTACGCATCTACCTCATCTTGGCAACCAAATTTACTTTGCTAAAATAATAATACATATCAAATACTGGCTGAGTAAGCACGTCACTGAGTCCGGCTTCTCCTAGGCCTTCAAATAGGCAGCTGCGGTCTTTTTTGCACCGACAAATCTTTCATTGTCAAAGTAATAATAATGAAAATATTATTTGGGACACTTAATATCTCTGTTACAAATATAACATCATAGTGTTTCAGACACAGGCAAATTCACTTTACAATATTGTATATCCTAATTTTGGTACTTTTTCTTTCTATGTTTAAATCAGCAAACAGTGGATTTCCATTGCGAGTGGTTGGGCGCCTTTCTGAGTTTTAATTATTTCAATTATTTGATCAGTTACATTTCTTACACAATTTCTAAATTAGCATCACCAAGCATTGGCTTTTCCTTCCTAGCACCTTTGAACCGTTTTTCCAATTTGGTCTTTTATTTTTTTTCAGCAATTATTGAATTATTAGTGATTTCATTAAATTGTCAGCACCTTTCACAAATGAATCAATCACCACAACAACCACAAATTACCGCGATACGTTTGCTTAACACAGTCACCGCGGTTATTTACGACACGCGTGGCCGACAACTACAAATACTACTGCTGAGATACTGATGGCTCTTCGTCCTAACGAGCTGTATAAGCTCTCGCCTAAAAATTAATATAGTGACTGATTGCTGTTGCGAGAAAGCGGCCCGCAATTTTGACGGTTAAATTTTGGATCTTTTTTTTCGACGAGTTTGCCACAAGGCATAAGTTGAGAAAGGGGGAATGCGATGCAAGAGATAGAAAGTTAAAAGAAGGAGTGAAGTCCAGTTGCGCTTATGTATTCGCAGAGGTTGGCAGTGTAACGATTGTTCATTTTTCATAATCACAATCGCGATTCCACCGCAGGCCCGCCTTCATGATTATCGGTTGCCTAATGTGAGTCGTTGATGGACACGTCCACAACAAGGGACGCACATCGCAGACGTCAGGTGCAGTGTCACAGTGAGGGCACCTGTCAGTCACTGGTAGACCTTTTTCCCGCCATCGATGCCGAACAGATGGGGTCAGAGCAGCCCCTGCCCGGATCCGGCGCACTGTCACCTCCTCCTGCCGAGTAAGACTACGAGGGAGAGGGTGCGAACACGGAGGAATAAGAGCGCGTGTTCGCTGGCGCAGAACTTGCGAATCGGAAACGTGGGACACGAACGGATCTGGGGGAAGAGGGGAAGGTGGTGGACCGCCTGATGTGTTTATATACCTCATAGCATCCGCTTGAATATTATGTGGATCGCGAGCATGGCCGCGAATCCAGTGTATGCGCACAGGGCATGGGTACTTTGAACAGGTCAAATGTATGGACTGTGTTATTTGGAATGTGCGTCGAACGGCCGTAAGCTGTTTAAGGGCAGTGAGAGAGTATGTGTAAAGATGGACTGCATTGAATGTTGGAACTGGCGGAAGGGAATGTATGGCATTGTAAATGGCTTGAAGTTCCAGTGTCAGAGGGGTGCACGTTTCCGCGGTATATGTCACGTGAGTGTTGAGGTGCGGATAAGAGGGCCTATACACAGAAGAAACTCCTCGCTCTGCAATATGTGATGCATCGGTATATAATATTGCCGCAATGTTATCTTACTGGCGCCGCCATGTGGCGAGCTCGGGAGACTGGCACGCGCTCGTCTTCTTCGCTCTCGGTGCTCGCCCGCCAGTCGGTTCTGTGCCTGATCTTGCCGGTACTTTTGCTTAGTTGTAAGTAAACCTGCTGAACCAGTTTCACTGGCTTCTGTGACATTTTTGGTGGAGCTTCTGGGTAGATCCCATGTACGAAGAGCCTCTGGCAGCCCCCTACGCCCATCTACACACCGTGGACACGACACCTGTGCGCAAGGCGAGCCGTCCCATGAGAGGCTTAGCACCCGAGTGTGGTCCTCTTGTTTCCCCACCGCGAACCACGATGACTAAAGCGGCAATTCAGACCACTCAGCTTCCCGTGAGTGCCCAGCAGCTGATCTGTCATACTCCAGGTTTGCCCACACCGTTTCATGGCGATAAGTTCGAAGACGTTGAGGGCTGGCTGACCAGCTACGACCGGGTCGCTGTATTTAATGCGTGGGACGAGGAGCGAAAATTGCAGAATGTTTATTTCGCACTAGAAGACTCCGCCAAGATGTGGTTCGAAAACTGAGGCTACCATTTCCACCTGGCAGGATTTCCGGCGGCAGCTGCTCGCAACATTCGGCAACGATGCAAGAAAAGAAATGGCCGAACTCGCTCTACAGTCCCGAGCACAGCGGCCTAATGAAAGCGTCGCCATGTTTGTGGAAGAAATGACTCGCCTTTTCCGCCGGGCGAATCCCTCCATGTCAGAGGTAAAGAAAGTGCGCTACCTTATGCAAAGCGTCAAGGAGCAGTTGTTCGTTGGCCTTGTACGTGACCCTCCACGTACTGTTGCTGATTTTACGAAAGAAGCAACAAGCATCGAGCGTGCCTTGAATCAGCGATTTGCACATTTTGATCGCTCTGCGAACATCGCTGCCATTGACTTCCGCTTGCCAATGGCCGGAAACGACAGGGAAGCCCTTCGCGAACTTATCCGAAGCATCGTGCGTGAAGAGCTACAAAAGCTGCCCTCTTTCGAACAACATCCACGTGTTGGGGGCATCTCGGATATGGTGCGCGAAGAGCTCCGCCAAGCAGTGCCATCAGTACCGTCACCCCAGCCGCCTGCGTCACAGATCATGACGTACAGCGACGTGTTGCGTACCCCTGCGCCTGAACAATTGGCACCCTGCAACCCTGCTCCTCCCGCACGTCCTCCACCCCAATATCCAGTTCCGACTGGTGTGCCTGAAGCTCGACCACCCGTTCGCAAAGCACAAGCGTGGCGCACGCCGAACAATCTGCCTTCGTGCTTCCACTGCGGCGAAGCCGGTCACGTTCTGCGCCACTGCCCGTACCGTCGGATGGGCTTGCGCGGATTTTCCCCGGATTCCCCTCGGCCGCGCTATGGCGAACGACCTCGGGACATCGACCAATACCTCAGCGACAACGTCCCACCTGCGTCCGTCCAGCGACGCCAGTCCAGGTCACCACCGCCGAGACAGTTTACAACTAGCAGCCGTTCTTTCCTCAGGCAGTCCCCAAGTCCGCACCGGGAAAACTGAAGACGGCGACCCTCATGAGTAGGGCCGCCGTCGATGGACACTCCGACCAACACCCTCCGCTTACCGATTCGATCACACAGACCGACCTCCGACCCTTCGCTCCGATCAACAATCCGACCACTTTTCGAAGATCGCCGAAGCTTTCCTCCGACGCCCCCAATCGACGCACCGCACAATCAACGAGTCCGACGACCTCCCGACGATCACAAAAGTTTACCTTCGACGCGGTAATTCGACGCAACGAACGAACCGTCAGCCCGACGATCCCTGACGCGCCGCACTTTGTCGACGGTGAGCTACATTCCGCCGAGATACCGATCGTCTTGGATAACCACAACACGACTGCCCTTGTAGATACCGGCGCTGATTTTTGCGTTATGAGTCATGGCCTTGCTACCATTCTGCGAAAAGTCCTGACTCCTTGGCATGGAGCCCCGATAAGGACAGCCGGAGGGCACGTAGTAACGCCGCTCGGAGTGTGCACCGCTCGCGTCGAGATTAACCACATAACTTTCTCGTGCTGCTTTGTTGGGCTAGCAGAGTTCTCCAAGGACCTGATTCTCGGCCTTGATTTTCTTAGAGAAAACGACGCAATCATCGACCTCCGTGACTTCATAGTGACGTTTTCCACTCGCCGCACAATTTCCGACGAGTACAGACAGCACAGCGACGACTACACAGACAGGCCAGTTTTCCGAGTGTGCGATGACCATGTCACTCTACCTCCACGAACCAGCTTGTTTGTTACAGTGCAGTGCGACAACCCCCCCCGCCTATCAAGGCCTCGCGGAAACGAACGTGAACTTATTGTTGAGCCTACAAGTCTGCGTCGCTCGGGGGCTCTTCGCCTTGAAAAGTAAACGAACTGAACTGCTTGTAACAAACTTTAGTGCTGCATACCGCCATTTACCGCAAGGTACAGCTATCGCCTATTTTGACGAAGTCAGTGCGCCATCCGCCCATTGCACCCTTTCGCTGGCCAACGAGAATTCTCCCGAGAGCACTGGACATACTGTTCAAACTGACGTGAATTCACCTTTGTCTCTTACCCAGAAACGCCGCCTTCAAGCAATTCTGGACACTTACCGTGACTGCTTTGCCGTCACTTCAAAAGGTAAACAGACGTCAGTAACCAAACATCGAATTATAGTTTATCCCACCCTATCCGCCAACACCCCTACCGAGTATCGCCGAAAGAACGAGGGGCTATTCGGGCGCAAGTTGATGAAATGCTCCGCGATGATGTGATCCAGCCTTCCAGAAGCCCTATGGGCGTCACCAGTTGTGCTGGTCGCTAAAAAGGACGGAGCACTCAGATTCTGCGTCAACTATAGAAGGCTTAACAAAATTGCGAAAAAGGACGTCTACCCATTGCCTCGAATCGATGACTCGTTCGACCGACTTCGCCACGCCCGATACTTTTCATCGCTTGATCTACGCAGCGGGTACTGGCAGATCGAAGTCGACGAACGTGATCGAGAGAAGACCGCATTCATTACTCCTGACGGACTGTACGAATTTAAGGTGCTTCCATCCGGTTTGTGTTCCGGTCCCGCAACCTTTCAAAGAATGATGGACACTGTCCTAGCCGGCCTGAAATGGCAGACGTGCCTCGTCTACCTTGACGACGTTGTCATTTTCTCTTGCGACCTACGAAGAGCACCTCAAACGATTGACGGCAGTGCTAAATGCCATCCGCGGGGCCGGACTCTCATTAAAACCAGGAAAATGCCACTTTGCATTCCAACAGCTCAAATTCCTGGGTCACGTCGTGAGTGCTGAGGGAATTAGCCCTGATCCAGAGAAGACGGCTGCCGTAGCTGCTTTCCCGACCCCCACTGATAAAAGTTCCGTACGTCGGTTTTTGGGCCTCTGTGCATATTACAGGAGATTTGTGCACGACTTCTCCCGAATAGCGGAACCATTGACTCGTCTAACAAAGGACGACCAGCCTTTCATCTGGGCCGACGAGCAGCAAAGGGCCTTCGAGGAGCTTCGCAAGCGCCTTCAAACGACGCCCGTACTTGGCCACTTCGACGAGGAGGCCGACACAGAATTGCATACCGACGCCAGTAACGTTGGCCTCGGTGCAGTTCTGGTTCAGTGGCAAGAAGGCGTTGAGCAGGTGATTGCTTACGCCAGCCGCACCCTGTCTCGTTCCGAAGCGAATTATTCTACTACCGAAAAGGAGTGCCTTGCTGTTGTGTGGGCGGTAGCAAAATTTCGGCCGTATTTGTATGGTCGGCCGTTTAGAGTGGTCAGCGACCACCACTCACTCTGTTGGTTAGCGAACCTTAAAGATCCTTCAGGCAGGTTAGCCCGCTGTTGTCTCCGCTTACAGGAGTTCGATGTCACTATTGTGTACAATTCCGGCAAGAAACACAGTGACGCTGACTGTCTATCCCGAGACCCTATCCCGTGTTCTTCAAGTGAAACAGATGACTCCGTCTTTCTCGGTGCTCTCTCGACGCCAGATCTCGCTCAACAGCAGCGAGACGACACCGAACTGCGGCCCTTCATCGATTACCTCGAAGGAACCGCCTCATCGCCGCCTCGCCTTTTCACGCGTGGCCTGTCGTCGTTCTGCTTGCGTGACGGCGTCCTCTATAAGAAAAACTACGCTTCCACAGACATTCAGTATCTGCTGGTTGTCCCAACGCCGCTCCGTACCGACGTTTTGCAGGCATGCCACGACGAGCTTTCTGTCGGACATCTCGGTTTTTCGCGCACCTTGGCACTAATACGACAAAAGTACAACTGGCCCAAGCTTGCCGCTATGGTTAAGCGCTATGTTAGGACGTGCCGTGATTGCCAACGTCGGAAGACACCACCTGTCAAGCCGGCCGGCCTGCTGCAGCCTATTGTTCCTCCAAGAGTACCTTTTCACCAAGTCGGTATGGACTTGCTCGGGCCATTTCCTACGTCATCGTTGGGCAACAGGTACGTTATAGTCGCCACAGATTATCTAACCTGCTATTGTGAGACAAAAGCTCTTCCCAGCGGCACGTCTACTGATATTGCGAACTTTTTCATCTTTAATCTAGTCCTTTGTCACGGTGCCCCTGCGATCGTTTTAACTGACAGAGGCACGGCATTTACTTCAGCTCTAACCCAGGAAGTGATGCGGCTCAGAGGCACTTGTCATCGCAGAACAACAGCCTACCACCCTCAGACGAATGGCCTTACTGAGCGACTCATTAAGACCATCGCCGATATGCTTTCTATGTACGTCGACGAAGATCATAAGAACTGGGACCAGATACTACCGTATGCAGCATTTGCTTATAACACCGCAGTCCAGGAAACGACCCGCTTTACACCATTTCGTTTGGTGGATGGTTGCGAAGCTGTCACCATGCTGGACGCAATGCTACTGCCACATGTTGCCCACCCACCGATTGCCGGTGCCGACCAATTCGTCCAGCATGCCGAGGCCACCAGCCAGCTGGCTAGACTGAGAGTCCGGACACAGCAAGTTAAAGATGCTCGATGGTATAACCTTCGTCAAGGGAGGCAGTTTACAACCCTGGCGATCAGGTTTGGGTGTGGACACCTGTTCGCCAGCGGGGTCGCTCCGAGAAGCTTCTGCGCCGCTACTTCGGCCCGTACGAAGTACAACGCAAACTCAGCGACGTCAGCTACGAAGTGGCCCCGCAAGGAACTGTTCGCTCACCCCGACGGCAAGCACAATCGGAAGTCGTACATGTCGCCAGGATGAAGCCCTTCTACTCCCGCTAGGTCAAGCTACATGTGTTTTTTTTTCTTTGCTTTCTTTAACTACTTGATGTTAACGCACATCCTCGCCGACTATGGTTATCCTCGACCTCGCCACTCGGCATCGGGACGATGCCTTTCCCACCGGGAGGGGCAATGCCGCAATGTTATCTTACTGGCGCCACCATGTGGCGAGCTCGGGAGACTGGCACGCGCTCGTCTTCTTCGCTCTCGGTGCTCGCCCGCCAGTCGGTTCTGTGCCTGATCTTGCCGGTACTTTTGCTTAGTTGTAAGTAAACCTGCTGAACCAGTTTCACTGGCTTCTGTGACAATATGCACCCTTCAGGCAGATGTGCGGATGATACCGAAGGGGAAGCAGTGGGGCGATTGTCCGTGAGCTGGCAGTACGACCATGGAGGTAGTGTCTTTAAATGATGTAGTTGTAAAGACTGTTTGCGAGCTCTGTTTGCCATCCGCTGATCAACGAGTTCAGTGAGCGTATTTAGCTGGGCATACTCCTGAAGTACTGGTATGGGTGTTAGGCGGGGAAGATATGTTATTGCACGCATAGCCTCATGATTGATGGCCTCAAGGGAGTCCCACTGTCTGTGGGTGAGACGTTGAAACTGTGCCTGGTATATTACACGCTGCTGGAGGACAGAGCGAACAAGCTGGCGGGCCGTGTGAGCACGCGCGCCGCCAGAGCGCATAGCTATGCGACGAATGAGACCTAGAGTAGCGTGAGCGGACTTACGGATGGCTGTCAGCCACGGGGTGCCAGTCCCAGAGGAATGAAGAAGGAGACCAAGAATGCGAACGGTTTGTACCTGAGGAATTGGGGTATTATCTATCATAAAATTTATAGTGGAAGCTTTCCGTAAGTCAGCTTTATTTCCAATGCGAACGAAACAGGATTTTGTACGCGAAAAAGTTAGGCCCAAAGGAGGGAGGCGAAATGTCAATACATCCAGCCCATGCTGGAGGGCCGCCTGATGGACAGACGTATCTGGGTGACAGCACCATAAGGTTATATCATCGGCATACGCAAGCACGCGTATAGAAGGGATGGCCTGTAGGGCTCGAACAAGTGGAGTGAAGGCCACATTAAATAATGTGGGGGCGAGAACGGAGACCTGGAACACTCCTCTGTTTGAGGGGAAGTGACCAAAGGGCTTTCCATGGACACGCACACTGAATGTTCTATTTGTTAGAAAGGCGTGAATGGCGAGGAGAAACCTGTGAGGAAGACCAAGAGTTTGTAGGGAGGCAAGAATGGCTGAGTGAAGGATGCTATCATATGCCTTTGTTATATCTGTAGCGATCACAGTTCTAACAAGATGACTGTGCGGAGAGTGGTGAAGCACGTCAGCAGCCAAAGTAGCAAGACCGTCCTCCCTTCCTATTTGCGGGCGGAAGCCAATTTGGGATTCTGGATATATTTTATGGAATGGAAACAGTGTGGAATTTTGCCGAAAGTGGAAAAGGCAGATAAAGAACGAAGCTTCCTTTGATAACACAAAAGGATGTGCCCTACTTTTTGAAGCTAGATCAGGGTTCCTTAAAACACGCAGCTACAAAAAGAAGAAAATAAACCAAGAAGACACATGTGCAGCGTGTGGTGAATCCACAGAAACAAATGAACATCTTATACTCGAATTTTATGGTATCCATCCGGATATCGATGCAGGCGCCATCACTCTTCCTGACGCCCTGGAATTTTGAGCTACCAGTTGTCGGGTCAATGAATCTGCGGGCCCAGCGAGCAAAATGCGATTGGAAGATTGGTGTCTTAAAAGTAGAAAGGTGACATAACGTTAGTATTGTAGGCTGGAAATAAAACTTCATTATATGGTTTGATGGTATCGTTAACCGATCTAAAACAATATTCAACATATAGGGGAAAAAATCTAGCATGACAGCAAATGCTACCACCCCGTTTCAAAAGAGACACTCGTATATTCAATCCGTCTATTCATCTATCTAGAAGAACGGCCGTGAGATGCTTTGGAAGCATATTGTTGTGAAAACCCTTTGTTTATGCTAGAACCTGCTTAATTAAATGGCTTAAATTAATTTTTGTGAATCTCATACAAGAATTTATTTTTGCTCATGCATAACGCACTTTGAAGAAATGTAAATGCAATACTGAATATTCTTGTTATTCTATTTTCACTGATAATCTTGAACGGTTGCACCAGTGAGAGTCGTGGTGCAGCGTTCGAACAGCAGCGGGCAACGTAAGTCGCCGTCATTTACAAGATGTGCCTCGGAAGAAATGTTCGGCGCGACTCACTGAAGGAGAGGGCGAACCGGCTCTCCAAAGCCCAAAAGAACCATCCCTCACTTTTACTAAACTACGGCTCACTCATTCACTAATAAGAGCATTTGAATATACAGGCGAAGGTGAAGAGGGTATAGTGTTCTAGCGAGAAAGTGGGTACGACTCTTACGAAGAAGGGCTGGAGCGCAGTTGCTGTGTCCCGCCAATAACATATACGCGGAAGTCGCACCCAGTCACCTAAATGCAACAGAACGGTTCGAGAGTCGAACGGGCGCGGATCAGTAAACAAGAGAGAGAGAGAGAGAGAGGCATAGTGGCTTTCTCTCTCTACAGGGACTTCAATATTTGAGGGCTGGGATTTAAAACATTCCTATGCAAAATCTACTACCCAATTCGAGCTGAAATAACGTTCACAAAGTAGCAAAATATAGTCTACGTTATCTGATAAGCCAGACAACATCGGCACTTGCCTAGATTTTCCGAAATCGAGAAAAAACTGCTCTCGGTGGCGTGCACAATTTTCGCAGAAGCGAGTCGAAATGCTATTTTGACATGGTGCGTCATCTGTCGGGCAGCGAGGCAAGCGCGCCAACGGCCGGGATGGAGCTTGCCTCGCTGCTCGACAGATGACGCACCATGTCAAAGCAGCGTTTCGACTCTCTTCTGCGAAAATTGTGCACGCAACCGAGAGCAGTTTTTCCTCGATTTCGGAAAATCTAGGCAAGTAAAGATGTTGATTCACCTATCAGATAACGTAGACGATATTTTGATACTTTGTGAACGTTATTTCGGCTCGAATTGGGCAGTAGATTTTGCATAGGAATTTTTTAAATCCCAGCCCCCAAATATTCAAGTCCCTGTACAATGCAACCACTGCTCGCTTCTGAGTGACGCACACTTAATTGAGCTGATGAGCCGTTCTTCGCCGTCCACTAAGAGAGAGAGAGAGAGAACTTTATTGTCGGGAGTAGTGTTACTGGGTTTTAGGGGAAGAGCCAACTGGCCGTTAGCTGGCGGCTTGCGACGACTTCTTCAGCACTCGCTGTAACTCGCACCTTCATGGGGGCCAAAGAGCTGACGCGAAACAATCATCACCAGTATATTACCCCTGATTCTGCAAGGCGGTCACCCATCATGTCTGCAGGTTGTCTGCTCAATCATGTTTAGAGCAGGACAATTGCGGCGCGCGAATGGGCTGGTGACACTTTCGGTATCTACATTTAGCGGAGTTTCTTTGCAGATGGAATATAAAGGTACACATGAGGATGTTTTAACGCAAATAAGGAAACAAGAGTTCCTGAAGGTGCTCTCCGAATGTACGTTCCATTTTTCTGTGCAGATAACATGGCTGCAGAAAACCCAACCACTCCGAGCATGCGCCTATTGTCCCTCTTACCTTCTTCCCCTCCTTTATTTTCTTCTCTATATACTTCTGAGCTGGAAATAAAGCATCCTCTTCTTGTTCTGTGAATCTGCCGGGTTTTCATCGCGTAGCTGCCAGCCTTTGGCTGGTGGAACGTATCACAATTATTCTCTAAAGAGAATATTTTGTACGTAAAGCAATTAACCTCAAATCAGTTCTTACAAAAACTGGCTTTAATTTCCTAAAAGGGCTGCCATCAATAAGTGACTGGCTTCAATCGCCTATTTTTTATAGTGTATTCTTAGTCCTTGGCGTGAGCTATCGGGCAAAGCATATATATATTGCAAATAGAAGAATAGCTACATCAAATCATATAATGAGCCTTTTAAGCATCTTTTGCGTGTACATACCATCCTCATCATCCCGCCTTCAACCCTGACACCGTCTCGACCTGGCCTTCAACACGATACATATGAGGAGATTTGTAACGTTTTTCAAATTTCACTTAAAATACTACGGGAATCGAATCACTGTGGCCTTCTCGAAAATGGATATTGCGTACGTAACAGCGCAATATTCATGACTAGAATAAAGCGTACAGCTATAAGCGAAAGTCATGGCTGGCAACCACAAATGTGTGCGTAGCTATCAACTTTTCCTTGATGGCACGACCGTTCAATATATAAAATTTCAAAAGTACGACTATGATTCAGTTTGACTCAGCTCTCCCACAGCGCATATTGGAGCCCTCTACGCATCTTCTTTCATTTGTGGATACTACCCTAGTGAAAAACGCCATATGAGTCACAATAACCTCATACAGATTTATCATACTAAACTCATACAAATCTCATTATTTCTCATATATTTCTCATATGATGAATGAGTAAGTATGAGATTATATGAGATTTGTGTGAGATTAGTATAAGTTTAGTATGAGAATTTGTATGAGGGTATTGTGACTCAGAGTTTTTTCACTAGGGTATGATATTTTTACATTTTTACATACCATGATATTCTTCTTTCATTTGGACATACCATCGTCATCGCCCCGCGGCGCCGGCTCCGGCACACGCCTGGGTTCACCATCGGATCAAATGCTCACACAGTATACCTTGCCTTGCATTCACGACTTTGCTGTCTCGGCCTGGCCTTCTTTCACAAGTGGTGAAGGTGAAATTCGATCCCCTTGCTGCCTTCTGCTCTGCCTCGCACTGGAGCTACGTTCCGGTCGCCGCTGGGCATCAGCTACCATCGTCATGTCAACCGAGAGCAGTCCCGATCCGACTGAACCCTCTACCTCGGCTACACCGCCGCTCCCACTGTGCCCACACGACAACGCGATCCGCCGCTGTTCGCTGGTCGTCGCGACGAAGACGTGGATGGCTGGTTCGACACTTAGGAACGCTGCAGTGCTTACAACCGGTGGGATGATGCTTTCAGATTCTTCAACGTTTCTTTCTACCTTATTGAGGTCGCCAGGAATTAGTTTATCAACTGCGAGCCCCACACAACTAACTGGCCCACCTTCAAGCAGCAGTTCCGACAGTACTTCGCTGACCCGGCTGTTCGGACTGAGATCGCCAAGAACAAGCTCGCTCCCGCCTTCAAGGTCCCAATGAGACATATGTGTCTTCCAAAGAGGCCGTACTTGCACTCTGCCGACGTATCAGTCCCACCATGCCGGAACCTGAACGCGTAGACCATGTCTTGAAAGGATTCAAATCTATGGCTTATAACACCCTAGTTGCCCAGAATCCATCAAATGTTGATTCCAGTATTACGACCTGCCAACGCCTCGACCTGCTGCAGTCCTCCCAATTGCAGCCCAGCTTCGCTTCTGGCCCTACTTCTACTGACTTCGGTCTACGAGCCCTGATTCGAGCGATAATCCATGAGGAGCTCTAAGCTCTCAGTCCTTTCTGCCGGCACGGGTACGATAATTCTTTTCCCCCTTCTAATGACGCCGGCCTCCGCCACATCATCAAAGAAGGGTTGGCCACTATCACCCAACCTGTCGGAACGGACCGTCCTACATCTCGCCCAGCGCCGACTTACACTCACGTCGCTGCACCCCCTTCTCCTATACAACTAAACAAGAACGGCGCACAGGGATTGTTTGGAAAGCACTTAACATTGTAAATAATGAAACTCAGTCAGAAACAGTTGCTAAACTTATGCAAGCCGGAACAGGGTTACAAGGTCCTCAACTAGCTAATGCCTTCAACCGCTTTTTTTCGTCGCTTAGTGCCGTAACAGAAAACATTCCTGATTTAACTTTTCTCTTCGTTCGAAATGAAAGAAACAATTTTTTTAGATGCAGCGACGGAAAATTAGGTGACTGCAATTTTATTGACGTTGAATAACAGCAAAGCCTCTGATGCCAGAGATATCCAGATAGTACATGTGAAATACCTAATTATTTTGATAGCTCCTGGCTTTTCCAATTTTTTCAACCTATCTTTGTCAACAGGATTGTTTCCGTTCAGTATGTAGATGGCAAACGTTACACTCATTCTTAAGAGAGGTGGTAGAAATATGTGAAATTATCATCCTATATAGGTTCTGCATGTTTTTTTTTTTCAAAATTGCTGGAGTAAATAATTGTAACACAGCTCTCCTCATTTGCTTACAGTAATAACCCCATTTATTCAGCCCAATGTGGTTTTCGTAAGAGCTAGCGCTTCTTGCTCAAACAGAATTTATTATGGATGATTTTTAACGGCCAATCATGATTGTCGGACTTTTCTTGGACTTCTCGAAAGCCTTTCATCTTATTAACCACAAGAGCCTCATTAAAAAGCTCGATTAATACTGCATTAGAGAGCCAGCACAGAAATTGCATCAAAAAGACCTCAATTTGTAATGATTAGAGGACAGAAATGTTCAGTGATATCAGCTAAAACAGGAGTCCCACAAGGTAGCATTTTAGGCCCTCTTTTATTTATCCAATACATAAATGATACAGTCCGTCTTTCTGAAACTGCCCATTACGTAATCTACGGAGATGATACAAATTTATTTTTTGCAAACAACTGAGAAGATCCAGCTTATGAAGCGAATGTGTCGCTGTACAAAATAAATGCATGGGCTAAAAGTAATTGCTTTAAGCTTAATCCTGATAAAACTAAAGCCATCCTATTTCACTCCCGTCGCACACATATACAGCTGCCTGACATTCTGTTGAACAAAACCAAAATTGAAGTAGTAAAAACATTCAAATCCTTGGGCGTATATTTCTCTGAAAATGTGACATGGGATAAACACGTGAAAGAATTGCCATCATACGCCGCCACAGTCATTATCTCCCTACCTCAGTGAACTTACTTTTATGCAACTCCTTGTTTTCTACTTCATTAAGGTAAACATTTCTAGTATGGCCCATCACAGCAGCAGCAAACATTACCAAGCTCTCAGTATTGCAGCAACGAGTCCTGCGCCTGGCATGTAAAGTTCCGTACCGGTCACACACTGCTGGTTTTTTAAAAAGCACCACATCCTGTGACGCAACTTTAAATTTGTAAACAGTGTCGCTTATACAAATTAGAATCACTTAAAGGTAAAGATATTTTGACTAATTTAGCAAGATTGCAGAAAATCTAAACAACTGATGAGGTACATTATTTGCACCATGGAAGCTTACCAAATTCCGAATACGGAAAACAGATGCTGATATATTCATTGCAGACAATTTTAAACCAGATCTTCATGGAGGAAATTATTGGCATAACCAGAATTTAGTTAACAGAACTGCGCGCTGTTTGAATATGATTAACAGTATTTTTCTAACTTATGTGGTTCTTCTTGTTTATTTGCTCTCAAATGTGATGCAGTTTAGTCAACATGTGTTGATTGATTAAAACTTTATTTTCCACCTATTTAGGAGGCCCCCTACTCCCCGTTCCTGGCACGCAGGCCTTAGGAATGGGTCAAGGACCTCCGCGACGAAAGACTGGCGAATAAACATTCCCTCTGCCGCCAGGCGGACAGCTTTTGCTGGTCAGCGGGGACCTCGCTTAAAGCCAAAATGTGTATTGATAGCGTGAAGTCCAAATTGAGATAGACGACGAGAAAGGAACGATCGTGAAAAGGGGGAGAAGGAGAATGCGCTGGTGTTCTAGTGTGCTGGTGAGTTGTTCTTGTGTCTTCTCCTGACTGCTGGATCCTGTCTTGTCTGCAAGCATGACTGTTCTCTCTGGTGAGGCCATTTCACGTCAGGGGATTGGCCAGTAGTTCTTTTAAACCGGAATCAGGGTCCATGAACAATTAGGCCTATAATGTATCTAGCTCCCCAGGTGGGGGTTCCGCATCCTGGTTTGCCACTCTGCCGGCCCAAAGCTTGGACTTGGAATCTTTCGGAAGAAATTGAATAAGTATAATGCCGGTGGCATTTGTACCAATTGGAGATGGATTCCTGAAGCTGAAAAATCCAAAAATAATCCAGGAGCAGCTGAAGCTGTCATGCCCCCCTACATAGAAATATCTGAGGTGCGTCCGCTTGGCAAGAATTGTATCCTCTGTAAGTCCTCGAACATACAGTTTGTGTCGGACTTGCTTCGATGCATATCGTTTGCATCACTGGCAGTAAAGCCTTTTATATCCATCAGCTGGCATGTTCAAAAAGTTATTATAGCGCCGTGGATTAATCGGCTTCGCTGCAAGGATTGATCGAGGAATTTAACCAGGGTGGCGTTGGCATCATATCACTATTCCGTTGCAGCAGAGATGCTGGTGGCTCCAGGGGGCCGATAGAATCGATGATAGCGACGTTTGCCGGGGCTAACTGTCCAAAAGAGATTAAGGTATGGCCCATTGTGTACCGTGTAGATCCCCTGCAGCCTCGCCCTTTGCAGTGCAAAAATTGCTGCCGACTTGGCCAAAGCAGCAAGGCGTGCAAACTGTGCGGAGATGCATGCCCAAAACGCGCAGATAAGCAAACTGTTCTCGACATTACCCAGCATAAAAAGGGCTTTAGAGCAGATGCCTATTCACAGCTAGACCATAAGAGGAATTCATATGCAGCTTGTGCACGAACACTAGGTTCGGATGTGGAAGCAGGCCAGCGAAAGTCGGTTGTCTCAGCTGTAAAGAAATCATTTGAGGATTTTTTCGAGCATATGTTAAGCACGTTTACAGAAGCTGCGTCACAGGTCATAGCTACAATGATTGGTTCTACCGAAATTGCAGCTTTGCAAGATGGCAAACCTGATATAGCAGAATGCCATGCTCCTATTGTTTCCAGGGCCTCTGTTGATGGAAATTCAACCCAGACGACACCTACTCCTTTTTTCTTCTATGAACGTGCATGGTCAGGGTCCTGTGGATACCCACGTGGCCACCGTTTACTCATCAAATGTAGAGATGGCATTTTCATCCCAGAAGCGCCGCGCTTCTTCTCTCCCTCAAAATTCGCATATTCTAACACTACAAGTAAAAATGTTCCGCTAATCTTATGAATAATACTGATATCTTGAAGGAGGCAGTTATAGCCTCCGGATTCTGCAATAATCATGGCCGGGCAAAAGTACTACAGTGGAATTGTCGTTCAATTGCATCTTCGTTTCGCTATTTACAAAATCTCAGCTCAAATTTCAACACAGATATAACTTTACTACAAAAAACTTGGCTTTTGCCCAACCGGCCATTTTCTCTCAAATTATTTAGGACGTTTATATCAGATCGCAATAGCGACCGGGATGGCGGCTTGATAACATTAATTTCGTCAAAAACATTCCATCGGGCGAAGGTGTAACACAAATTTCTACAAGTGTGCGAACTGTTTGCAGTTGATATCGCAATTCCACAGTGTGCTCCTCTCACTATTGCAAATGTCTACTTCCCAAACAGGTGTCCGTACAACAGATTGTTTAAGTTATCTATTGAGTTCAACCAACAGACTAATTATTGCTTGCGATTTTATTTCACACCGTGTTTTTGGGGGTTACCGTTCGTATATATGTGGGCAGCGACTTGGAACAGGATGTTTGTAAATGATGTGCTTTGCTGTGTTATTCCAGGCATAACCCACACGCGAGCAGCTTCTAGGTCAGTAATTGATTTAAAGTTAGCTGCAAATGGATCAATGGTCTCGTCATGGACTACTGTGGATTGTGGTACATCTAGCGACCACCTCCCAGTTACGTTTAATATAGTATCTGCTCCCCTTAGAGTAATTACGTCTGCAAAAACATTTGTCAACCATGAACGTTTTAAAAAGTTTGTGAATTCCTATTTTTCCTCCATAGCATCATCTGAACATTCTGAACATGCTCAACAAGCACTCCCTTCTCTGTTAGATGCCACTGAGCGTTCAATGTTCACTGTAAATCGTCTGTCCCTAACAAAATCTCGTGCCGATGGTGGATCGAAGAATGTGAAAAAGCATTCCAACGTAGAAAAGCTGCATGGAAGATCCTTTCCCATAACCAGTGTCCCCAAAATTGGATAAACTATAAACTTTATGCGGCTTAATTTAAGAAAGAACAATGCGTATAGCAAAGGATGACTATAATGCTAATATGAATATTTATCTCTCTAATCCAATTAGTCGGAAGGCATTGTATAGATTCCTGAAACGCAACCAAAGTTCATCTCCACCACATGTAATCGAGTAAGAGGTGTTATTACCCAATGAAGCAAAAGATAAACTTGAACAAATTGCAATCGGCCTTGCACCGGTAAAAATGGGTACAAGCGTCCCCCGGCCTGGCGCTCGGCTTTTCCAGGGGTGTGCGTTTGGGAGAAGCTCCGCAAACCCCGCGGCGCCCCTCCTCCGTAGCGGGCCCAAACCCAGTTTCGAACCTCGCAGTCTGCAAAGGTGGTTCTGTTTGTCTTGCAAAGGTACTTCCTTTGACCCTCACCTGAAGTGCTCCCTTCGCGACACCGTTGGCGCTTTCAAGCGCCAACGGTGGCTCCGTTACTTCGACCTACGCCACGTACTGATTTCATTGCGATTGAGCCGTCGAAATTGCATGCAATAGCGGTTGCTTTGAAACCTGCAGCTCCTGGGTGTGACGGTATTACAGTCACTATGCTGAAAGCTTTAGTGCAAGACCACAACTCGGAAGTGTTGATTATTGTAAATTTTTCCCTGTAAACTTTGATTTGGATAATATTCGGCCAATTTCTCTAACTTCAGATCTAGGGAAACTTATTGAACGTATAGTTCACCGGCGCCGCACAAACCATGTGATGACCTTGAATGCATTTAGGTATGCAAAAATTGGGTTTCGTCAAGGGTGCTAGTTTTGGATGGCTCATACAGATTTGGCGAGTCGAATTATTTTAGCAATGAAGAAGAAAGAAGTGTCGGTATTGGTCACTTCGGATATCGCCAAAGCATATGACAGTGTACAACACTCTATATTTTATATTTTATATTTGCATGGCTAAAAGAAACTCGAGGCGTGCCTCAGGGACCGGTGCAATCTCCATTGCTATTGAATATATTATTGACGGGTACTCTTGCTCATCTAAATACAAATGTGTACGTGTATACGGATGATATATTCTTTTTCTCTTCTGCACGAGATGTTCATTCTTTATACCAGTTATTGCAAGCCTACTTGAATGCCCTTGAAGTTTTGGCTGGGTAAAGTAAAATTAATTCTTAACGTGAAGAACTCCTCAGTACTCGCTTTCCCACCGGCACACCATCTTCATATCTCCCTCGCGTATTGAGGTTCACAAATCCCACAGTTTGAATCCTTAAAGTACGTTGGTGCATTATACCACTCCCAATTAGACTAGCAGCTTCATACCAAAAGCATTAGCCTCAAAGGTGAGCGAGCCCATGCTCGCCTGTTTCGAATTAGCCATAAAATTTCAGTATGCGTACAGATATTCTTTTGTTTCTCTATAAAACGTATATGAGACCAATTCTGGAGTTCGGCTGTGTGCTTTTCTCGGAGAGTCCTAACTAAAGTGCTGAATTGCTTGCAATTCGTTTGGCCCTTCAAAACGTTCCCGGTAACGTTACTCACGTTAAAATACTCTCTGGTTGTCTATCAGTCTTAGCAGCATAAGAAAGCACGAAACTGTGTCTTTTGGAAAAAGCCCCGACGTTTTTTTTGCGTTACAATTACAGAAAGTACGTTTTCAGTGGATTCCGGGACACTGCGGCTACGCTTCTAATCATTGGTGGATTATTTAGCAAATTCAGCTCTCAATGGGCCTATTGCCGATGTTGTACCGAATATTATTTTGCTAAATCTATCCCGTTTTGAATGGTTTCAAACGTTAAAATTCTTGAGTCATGAGTCACTCCTTGCGACTACGGATTTTACCCATTTAAATTTTCATTGGAATTTCCGATGTTGTACCTCGAGGCAATGTGAAGACTCCATGCCGCTCATGCGTTGTAGAATTCATTGCCTCAATCTTCATTTATGTCACTCTGGATTCACGCCGTCAAATCTTTGTGCGTCATGTGATGACGGGAAAACAATTGAACATTACATCCTTTCTTCGGCAGGTATGCTGCTCAGAGAGCAAATTATTTAGAAATACCTCTTGCGCGCCTAGGATTGCCATTTACAGTGCCTCTTCTCCTCTCCTCTGGTGCGACCTTCAAAGAGTATGCACTAAAACTTGTGTGTCAGTTACTTCACAGTTATAATATTGCTACTGGAAGATTTGTGTGTTAGCGCTGACCTGTCTGAATTGTACTCTTATTTCTTTTTTTATTGTTATTTTTATTATTTTAAAATTTTAATCCTTGTTTCTTTGTTTTCTATTACTATCGCCTCAAAATTTCAAATTATTTTGAGCAACACTAACTCTAAATTATAGGTTATCTATTATACAGTGAAATTGACATTATCAATTATATTATGTCACCTACAAAGAATTCTCACCAATTATTTACTGTGGCTATGCGCCATTATAACGAAGCAGCAGAAGAAGAGGGAGAACGGTCGGCTAGAGCTGGGGGCTCTAGCAAGCGGCCTCAATCCAGCGATGCTTCTCATACGGGCAATACAACCTCGACCGTAACATCTTGATGCAGGTTCGGGGTATCTTTTTCAACAGCGGACATCCAGGGACGTCATCCCCATCGGCCGTGCCTACTGGTTTTCCGGCGGAGGAGAGCGGCGCCGAGCAGATGTAGAACGGCGCGCGCGAGGCTTTACGTGCCGAGTGGGAATCTGTAGATGTCTTCTGCAAGCCCTTTTAGTAGATGGCCAACCTTGCCGTCTTCTGCCATGCGAGGAGGTACATGCTTGCACAGCTTTAATACTTCCTCGCTATACTTCGTACTAATCTCGCCGAGAAGCTGAGCTCTCTGAAAAAGCGCTTGTTCAGCCTACTTCTTGGCACCAGAGACGCCGAAGTACTTCTCAATCTCTTCTACGATGCGTTCCCATGTCGTGATATTATCCTCGCGGTTGTCGTACCATGTTAAGGCCAGGTCGGCAAGCTCAAAGTCCACGTTTGAGAAGTGAGCGCGAGAGTCCCAATTATTTTGTCAGCTCATCCCCTGGCAGTGAGTCCGCCATTCATCCACAGCTTCATCGAACAAGCCTGTGAACTAACGAGGCACCCGGTGATGTTGCCATGAGTTGCTAGGCCTGGTCCTCAGATCGTCGCTGTCGAGAGACATCGTAAGCACAGATGGCGTTAGGCCAGCAAGACGGCGACATCAGCACGGTTGAAGCAGGGGTTCGGAGTATCTCTGGGGAACATGTACGCCGCACCTCTCACCAAAATGTCACGTGTATTGCCTTCATCGCAAGCTGTTGTGCTGCTCTGTGTGCGAGGGGGTCAATGCTTGTCAAGCTGTTTTTACAGATTTTTACCTGGCCTCCTAGCAACAATCTTTATGGTTGCGAAATAAATGAATAAAAAATTTCGAAATTCTAAATCTCGACTTCCATACGTATGAGTAACTATTCAAATGCTGCAAGATAAAATTCGAAGCGTGCAACGCTTCTGAACCAAATATGGAGGGAAAGCATTATCTGCGGGTGACCGAGCGTTCTTCTTCTTCCCCAGCCCACATATAAAGCTCCGATTTAACCAAGCTTTGTGAACGCGCCTTAGGGGCCTAATGCAGTAACGTGAAAGTCAGGGTCCTGGCCGGCTAATTCTGACATACCGGTCCAATGCGAAACGAAGACACGCAAGTTGTAAATTTTTCAGGGCACCACGCACTCGTACAGGGCACGGACACGGCAGCCGGAGGAAAGTGAGAAAGACGACGAGGAGGATGAAGGAAGTGATTCGAAGAATCGTCGGTGCACGGAACACACGACAAAACTCAGTGAAACTGCGGTGAGACCTGGGGTAACGTTGCTTTTGCAATAATATCCTGAGTGGGGAGATTTGAGCGGAAGCCAACCATGGCAGGAGGTATGAGGTGGTCATCTTCACCATAGTAATTAGACCGATTGAGAATGGCGTGTTCCATCAGGTTACCAGCAAAGAAAGTGAGGAATATGAGACAGAGTATGGCTACTCCTGGCTCTACGGGGCTGGGACTGGCAGGTCACCACCGTTTGCGCCGGAGGCTAACCTTCCACCGGAGGCTGTAACTGTTGTAGGCCACCATTGCACCCGCCAAAGCTTCACTGGTGAACGACGGTTGTTGCGACGCATGGCTTTCTCTCTTCTCTTTTGAGGCGTAAAGGTACAGCACTACGTGGGTCAGAGCCGACTTTCGCGTGTGCAAACAAATTTGAAGCTTCCAACCAGAAGCCTCATGCTCAATCACTATTGAATCGATACTTAAATTTAAACTAAAATCCTTGTCATCCACGAGGGTATCGAACCTGAATCCCTTGGATTCCCAGCCCAGCACTTACGACTGCGTCACGATGCTCTTCTTTCTTTGTCTTCTTTATTGCCAAATTAATTATGAGATTTTAATCATAAAGAACATTACTCCCCAAGCACACAACATGGGTTGAAACCACACTTTTTGGACTGCGTGATTCATTACAAATCAGGCATTTTGAACAACACTTCCATTTTCAGAAGCCACTCAGGCACTTCGTATTGCGTCCTAAAGACTACAATAACACTGGAAACGGCTTCGCGAAAATACGGCTTTATTTTCCGCGCATCAACATCTGCATGCCTGAAAGCCATTCTGGATCGCACTGCAGGCCAAACAATTGGCAGTGGCTTAGCTTGGTTAAGCCTGGTAATTGAGAAAGCAACAGCTATGGCTACGCCTAGGTTCAGCTGATGATGTAACTGGTTGTGGTGCTTGTGGTTATGCTTATTGTTATGCAGTAATTCATACTGGCCGCGGCATATTGTTCAACTATAGTTTATTGCGGGGTGCTACCTGGGTATTCTATGCATAACTTGTAGCGAGGCAAGGAGTGCCGTGGCTGCAACGATATACTTGGTTGTGGGTGAGGTTAAGGCAGAATGTACAACTGCCGCTCCGGCACCGGCTGCAATGGCTTTCTTTACGCCAGCAGAAATGCAAGCATCCCTGGAGACTGCGTTGGTTCCACCTGCCGCTAGGCCATCTCCTATAGTATCCAACGTTGCACCCCCGGCGGTAGCTGCGGCTGCAGCCCCATAATTCTTCTTAGCTTTAGGAGCATGTGGCACAACTGCAGCTCCGCGGTTGGTAGCTACCGACTCGCGAGCCGACGGCGCGAGTTGGAGCCCCTGTTTTTGCCGCAGATGGGATGGCGTCACTCCAGCTGTAGCGCCCCTCGTTTATCGAATGGAGTTAGGCCGCTGTCAGTAGCTACCGCCTCGAAAAAGTGAAAACAGTATTTCTTTCGCAATAATAACATGATCATGCCCAGCAGTAAGCCATCATCATCTTCTTCCCGTTGTCTACAGTGAAAATGATAGCGGGATTCCGCGAGTGACAGGTACTGCGCCTTTCCTTTCCTGTAGACGAATTATAGAATGCCAGTGAACTTTAATGCGTTCAATGAAATGCTGGTTGTATTCGACAAGAGGCGCGTGATGTACGGTGAAGACAAGACGTTTAACCAGAGGGGCCGCGAGAGAGGCCCGGAAGACAGAATCTTCCCAGAACGAGAAGAACGTCTAGAGAAAACACGTCGCCAGGAAGCTCTACGACGTGTTATGCCTGCCGCTAAACAATAGCAACGGCAACCGGAGGAAAGTGAGAAAGAGGACGAGGAGGAAGAAGGAAGGGATTCCATGAATCGTCGGTGCACGGAACACAGGATAAAACTCAGTGAAAGTGCAAACTCAGCTCCAAGCATAACCGTAAATTTACGCCACGTATATAAAGGCATACACTGCAAGCCACTGCCAATTTTTTTTTCTATCTTCTCTAGTTTCTCTTCCATCCGCACGAAGCAACGGGTGTGGCTCAGCTACAGTCAGTAGCAGGTCCGCGCATTTTTTCCCTTTCTCCTAAAGCTGCAACAGTGGACCGAAGGTGCTCGTGAGTTGGTCGTTAGCCGGCTACGGTATGAACGTCGCTCGTGCTTGTTTCCGAGCGGCGGGGCGTTCACCTTCTGTCCAGCAATCGTTCATAAAGGCGGTCGGTGAAGGCCTCAATTCATGGGTCATCTAAATTATGGAGTTTTATTGGAAGAGCCGTCCGGTCCTCGAGCAGGGTTGGGGCGGAGGTGAGTTAAGGCGAATCTTACCTCAGCCCCCGAAATCTCCGCATCGAGGGCTGCGTTGGCATCGCCCACATAGATGGTAGAGGATTCGGGATAGTGGCGTTCAGTTACCGGACACCACGATGTTATTTAAGGAGGTCTTGGTTGGAGACGGGGTGTTTATGAACTATTCGGTAAATACGGTCCTGTTGGAATGATTTTCATAAAAGGTAGCGGAGAGTTGCCAGTTGCCATTTAAGGCTTCACATAGTGCCATGGCGAATGTGACACTTAGAAGTACACAACGAAAACGTGCTGACACAGAGCCACGGCACCCAACACGAGATCAACAATTCACGCGGCAACGGTGGTAGCTAACACCAGTGTTAAGCGAGGAGAAACGCAAGATGAGTTCACCAATCTGATTATGAAAAACATCCAGAGATAAGGAGGAGTCTTTCCGTCACCTCCCCTGCTGCCCGTGTGAGGAGTTGCTATTCAGGCCACCAGGAGCGTACCAATCGTTCCACCAAGTCTATGACATCAATGCGGTCGCAAGTTTCCGAAGCCACAGCAGCAGTTTCCAATCAGTTCAGCGCGATGAGGAAAAGAAGTTGTAGTCAAATACGACGCTATGGAAACAGCAGAATGATGACGGAGAGGTTACTGTAAATAGTGGCATGGGATACGTTAATACGTCAAGCCCTAGGATAACCTTTGTGCCCTTCTACCAGAGCGGGCACAAGGATATCCTATTGGGCCTGATATAACAAAATCTTTTGGACTTGACATAACCAAACCTTTGGACAATTTCTCCCACGCAGATATTCTCTCTAACCTTTCCCTACTAAATCACGACTACGATACCCACGATTATATATGCACGTTTCTCTCCAGCCATACAGCTGAAGTAAGCTTTGGCTCTTTCTTTTCAGTCCCTATTACCCTCGGTCGCAACGGCACGTCCTATGTATCAGTACGCCCCCATTTTCTTTTCAACCTTGCTCACATACCCTATACGCGGACGATATCAACATCTGGGTTACAGCAGGCAACGATGCTGAAATTGAATCCAGTGGACATGCTCCGACGTATTGAATCTACACGTGTCGTCTTGTGTGAGCGCGCGTGTGGGTCTAACGCTGGCAAGACCAGCGCTCGAGCAAGAGATCGTCACCCTGGCTCGTTAACGAGAGGTTCCTTCACTCCGCCGTGACTGATTCAGCAAAGCTTGCTCTAGCACGAATCCTGCCTTTCAATCTGAAGATACCGAGCACGGATGCTTCCACTGCGAGAGAGGACGAAGACACAACTGAGAGATGACGCCAAGACACCTGCTTTATGAGAGTGTTTTGTTTTTGGCCTGCTTCGCTGTCCGTGCCGGGCAAGGCTCCCCGTTCTTGTGCTGACTTCCATAAGCTGCTATCACTAAAGTTGCAATTTATCCGATATCGAGCATCAAGACTACATCTACAAAGTTAGTGCTCAGTTTATTTCCACAGTATCCCTTGCCAGGGGTTAGTGGTAGATTCTCCTCACACAACCGTCCTGTGGGTATGCGGTGTTCATTTCATCAATAAGAACTTTCCGTCCTAAAGATTTGAAGTTAGGTTTAAAGAACGCCCCGTAATACTTTTCAAGCCTCATGAACAAAGTGTTTGGAGGCCTCGAAGTATTCGCCTTGTCTTATTTATGCGATGCAGACGACGGAGAAACGTCGCCGAGACTCCTGCTTTGTGATTGTTTTTTTCTTCGAGTCTGCGTCTCTAGCCGTTGCCACGTGATGCGGTATTAAACCTTGTTTTTGGTTAGTCGACGCCTCGTCATTTGCCGGGACTGCTGATGCTTTCCGCTGTCATGAGCATGAAACGTGTGATGCCGTGTGCCCTAAGTGCGGTGAGGACCACGCTGTAAAAGCATGTAAGAAGAGGACATTTGCGTCTGTGTTAGGGAATGAAGACGTGAATGAACAGCCAGCCGATTATTGGGAGCAGCCCGCACCAGCACTCGCGCTGGCAACTCCTGAGAACCCGAAAGATACCGAGACTCAAGGTGATGCGTCTACAAACGCCATCACCGAGGAAGATAGCTAGGAGGCGACGGCTGCGGCCGCGCCATCTGAAGAATTAGAGGAAAAACAAGCAGAAGTTGTCTATGAAGACCCCGAGGTTCCCCCGACGTCCGCTGCCGGGAAGGCGGTTACGGACATTGCAGCACCCTCTATAGCGCCCGAACAGAACCCCTAAAAGAAAACTTAAACTGTTACCTGCCAGGTGCCCTCAGTGGCTGCCACAGTAGAGAAAAAAAAAGTGTGCAGCCGGCTTCGCTGCCGCAACAAAAGACCGATCGGTTGAAACTGAATAAGATGAAGAGAGGGACATGGATACGACCACAGTGCGCCCCAAACGCAAGCGCAGTCCCAGAAAGAAGAAAACAAAAATTTTGCGCCTTCAACAACATCGGAATCTTCCGCTGACGCGCCGTTGACGAAGCGTGCGTTTCTGAAAAACCCTCCACCAATAAGCGAGAGCAGCTCTGACACTGAAACAGAAATGTCGAGCCAACCTCCCTGTCACATTTGCAACACAACGAATTGTGATTGCTACTTGGACATCTCGGACATCTATGATGGCGATTCCACAGCGGAGTCACCTTCCGCTTCTCCCACTGCTCATGACTGCTCCCTCACTGCTCCCTCCTCATGAGGTGGTCGCGCATTCCCTCTCTTCCTACCTTTAGCTACATCCTGACCTTTTCCTTCGTTCTCGCAACGCTAAACATTCGCGGCTATACTAAAGCTGCGAAACAAGCTGAAACAATAGACATGACCCGCGCCAAAAAGATCGACATCCTCGCACTTCAAGAAAATTATACTCACCGGCAAGAACAAATTGAAAATTTTGACCTCCGTTTCAGCACAAAATCCTATTGGAGTTTCGGAAGGAAGGGTTCAGGGAGAGTTGCGCTCATCTTCCTGAGACGCCGGCCTGTCAGTCCTACGCCATGATTGGGACAACGCACGACGCTTTGTCTCGATTGACCTTAACAATGGCATGCGCATCATTATGTATATGCCCCATGCCTGTATGGACAGCGAGAATTTTTTGAAGGGCTAGAAGAGAGATTTATTGGCCCAGCCGAAATAGTGTTATGGGGCGATTTTAACTGTGTCCTCTTCAAGGAAGATCGCCGCTCTCTTCGGGGTACACCGCGGTGGTTTAGACGAGACCACAATTAGCGCACAGGCCTTGAGTGATCTGGTGGAGGAGTTAGACTTAACCAATATTTGGCGCGCACTCCAACCTGGTCGCGCCGGCATGACCTGGTCTGGCCGTTGTGTCGAAAGCCTTATTGACTGCTGCTTCCCTGCACTCGTGTGGGCATTCCCCAATGCCCTAAGTGATCACAGGCTGCTTATCACGCGCTTGTGTGCTTATGATATTACTCCACGAGAAAAACGTTGCTGAAGTTAAACACGCGACTTCTGGATGACGAGTGTGTCCAGCAGGAAGTTGGTTGGTTGGTTTGTGGGGTTTAACATCCCAAAGCAACTCAGGCTATGAGAGACGCCGTAGTGGAGGACTCCGGAAATTTCGACCACCTGGGGTTCTTTAACGTGCACTGACATCGCACAGCATCCAGCAGAAAGTCGTCACAGTTAAAAAGCGTTATGTCTCCCGTAACATGGATGCAGAAAGCTGGGATAATATGAAAACTTGCATCAAGATTTGCCTCCAAGAGTGGTGGAAGAAGATGACGCGGGAAGAGAGAGGAGGAATCCGAATAGTCTCATATGCCATCATCTCGCTATCGGCCCCATTTTCTCAGGGACCAAGAATCCCCGCGGCGTTGGCCACCCTGCGTAAGGAGCTCCATCGTATTCTAAATCGGCGCTGGGACAGACTTCGCGCAACAGCACGCGCTGAATGATGGGAAACCGAGGCATGGTGTTCGCGTCATCTGCTACGCCGTCGCCTTGCCAGAAAGAACGAAACTGCGATATTTTACCGGCGCGGCGACAGGGGCAAACTATCGGTAAAATATCGAAGATGAACAAACTAGCTCAAATCTCTGTGCTAATACAGAAAAGAACTAAACCCTCTCTACAGTCGAAGATCCACTCACCGGCCATGTTATTACGAACCCTGAGCAGGTACTGAGTTTAGCACGCGATTTCTACATCGAACGTTATTCTGCTGAGCCCTGCACCCCCACATCGTTCCAGCTGGAGGCAGCAATTGAAGAACCTAACCTGGACGACACATGGCTGTCGTCTGAAGAGCTACACACAGCCCTAAAACAGATAAAGCCAAAGAAGCCCGGGTATGGACGGACTCCCGCCAGCCTTTTACATAAAGTTTTGGCCGTCGCTAAAGACCGCTTTCACCAACTTAGCAAACGACGCCCTAGAGCGAGGGGAACTAACTCCAAATATGAACGAAGGCCTCATCACACGCCTGTGCAAGGACACCTCCAGGAGCAGTGACCATAAAGCTTGGAGGCTAATAACCCTTCTAAATACGGACTACAAGGCAATTGCCAAATGTCTCCCCTTACACCCGACGCCTGCTCTATCGTCAATAGTAGGCCCGCACCAGGCTTCCAGTGTCCCAGGCTGGACCAGCGTTCGGCTGACCAGCGCCTAGAAATTGAAATAGGGCTGAAGAGCAACTAAGCATCAGCACCCACAATCTTGGTGCTCTAAAATGTCCCCTGACTGCACAGGCCACCATCATGAAGACAATGCTGATTTCTCCCCTCAGCTTTGTGGCCAGCTTTCTTGACATCCACCAAGACAAGAAGAGACAGCTACCGAAACATATATACCGCTTTTTGTGGCAGGGAGCCCCCGATAAGATAAAGCGAGCCATTGTCTGCCTGCCCAGAATAAAAGGTGACCTGGGGCTGCCCGATCTGGATATTCGCGCAAGGGCTCTGCACAACAAATGGACATTCAGAGCGTCGAATGCGACATGCCGCTAACAAAAACGATGGCTTCGTACTATCTGTCGACCCGGCTACGAACATTCACTGAGAAGGCCCTACACCACAAAACCCCGCATGCAGGGTCACCCCTATCATTTTACCGAACCGCTGCCACAGATTTAGAGTACCTGAAAGAAAACTCGTCTGACGTTGACCCACAAACCATGCACTTGAAAGATATTATGAATATGATCACTCCTCCGCTTCCTGCCCGCCTGTCAAGCTACATGCTATATGCAGAAAGGCCCAGTTGGCAGTACATAACCTGCCACTTCCTCGATGCACGGCGAGTCTCCCTGATGTGCAGGTTCGCAAGAGGCATCTTACCAATCAGAAGGCGCACCTTCGTCCCTGCGACGTCGGGAATGATTGACCTGTGTCCCTTCTGCTTGGCCCGAGAGACAGCCGAGCACATCTTTCTTTACTGCCTAATTCCCGCAGCACTCCTAGAGCGTCTGAAAGATGTGTTCGACCTCCCCGGGATCCCATACCCCACCGTGCGCTACTTCAACCCTCTTCCAAAGGAAGGGGGTGAGCTGTTTGTCTTGACACTGGCAGAGGTCAACTGTCAGGTGTGGTTAGCCCGCTGGAAAGCGGCCTACTCGAACAAGACTCCGAGCCTCTATGAAGTGAAGGCCAAGATCAGAAAATAACTATGGTTCCACCTAGGGAGAGAGATACAGAGAGGGGAAAGAAGTTTTTTGAAGAATGGGGACCCCCAATGGTGATCTTGAAAGAAGAAAACGGAAAACTAGAAGTGATATGTTGGAAAATTTGCTCGCGTCAGGCTGCGACCCACCGGGTTGATGCGGACGTGTTGCATAAGCACCGAGACACCGGCCCGGTGGGAACAGGCCGGATTGCAGAGTCCCTTGGCTGCGAAAAGCCCGCTCTCCGAAACTAAAAACCTCCCAATCCTTATGGTGCGGGAGGCCTTACCTGGGGTAGCCGTAGGATGATGATGGACGCAGGTTGAGGTCAGTACCCTCAGAAGAAGACCGCACCGAGTGCATCCTTCCTTTCATCTGACAAGGAAAGGGAGGTGCTTCATCTTGCTCGTTTGCATTGAGTAGATGTTTTGGTTTTGCAGGAGTGCGACATTCGCACCTCTCCCGATGTCCTTTATTTTCCTTCTCATTGTAATGTCGAGTCCTTTTTTTCGTTAACGGACTTTCGGTGTTGTGGCGTAGGTGTGATATTTCTTCACCAGCATAGAGGGAATGTGCTCATTGTACGTATGGTATAAATGGGCGCGTGATTGTCGTTGACGCTTATGTAGATAGTCGCAGGACTCATTTTTTCAGCATGTACGCGCCAGTTACGCGTAGTTTCACAAACGAGTTCGTTCGGTCCATCACGACATAATTTCTCGATGACGTGCTCCACTTTCTGCTAGGGGATTTCAATACGCCGGGAGATCGACCTAGAGGTGGCGCCACCGTCACTCCGGTAATGTGGACCGGCGGCCGGCGGCGCTCGCAGAAACGCACGCTGCCTAGGTCTGCTTCCGAGTTTACGGCGGGTTTGTAGGCGATGAAAATGTGCCTTCTGCAGTATTTCTGCAATATTTCAGAAAAAAATTGATGGATTTCGCCAATGCAGCAGAAGAGCGAATGTTAGAAAAACAAAGCCCGCAACCACCAGACTTCTAGATTTACTTTGCACGTTTCTTTCGCTGTACCGCGCTCGCGCGCCTAATTCTTGGGCCTGTCTACTGACAGCTTTGTTTTTTTTTTCTTATCGACTTTTAAACGGTTTGAGCGTGTCTCATGCGAGTGAGACCGGCGAATTTAGTGTCAAGCCGACGCAGGTACCTGCTGTACTTTAGATTGAATCGAAAAAGCCTGGTTCATTATATCGTACATGACTCGAGGATTAAGCAGGTTAAATGTAGCACTGGCAGCGCACTGCATGGCGAGTTGCTTTAGACTAAGTGCACATCAACTCTGGCCCAGAGAACTATGCACAAGAATTCCCCAAAAATGAGATCACGCCGACACTATACAGGAAGCCTCGCCGCACAGGAAAGCTGATTGTTCACGTGTACAGCGCTGAGCGGATTGAATTTGCAGAGATGATTTTTGCGGCCACTGTCGTAGAATGTGAGTGTATTACTGCATGCGCCACTGACTGTAAATGATTTCCTGAAACCGAGGAAAGTATAAGGGATTTCTGATGTGTGTGATGTTAATATATAACGGTAAATTAGTAGTGTAATTATTTTTTTTTTGCAATGCAAATACATTTCACTGTGTGAGAGAACTTTTACCCACTTGACAAATTTTACAATAATCAGCGATTAATTTTCAGTAACGTAGGTGCAAGCTACCAATAACTCGCTGCGAAGACATCGTTATAAACTGCGCATGGGCACTGTCATGTTCTGGGAAGCAATTTTACAGGCTGAAAACTTCTTTATCACTAATTATTTAGCAGTGACTAAATCTTATGCGAAATAAAATATTAGGGTCGCTTCCAAAACAGATGCTGGATATAAAACTATTCCGAAAGAAATGGAGGTCATCTTATCATGCGGCTATAAAGATGTTTTATTCCCGACCTAAACACTGATATTTAAGCTAGCATGAAGCTGTTTTACTCCCCTTGTCAGGAACCACGAGTTTGTTCGGAAGACAGCACTTGGACAAAAAGGGATTATAATGATTATAATAGGCTACCAGTAAAGGACATTAATCTATGGGTATTATGTAATATTGTTACGGAGCACAGTATATCGAGACGACGACGACGTGCTGATGTGAAGTAGTGAAGAAGACGACGCTCAGGCCTAGCTAACTTCGTTCTGTGGTGTGCGGTGTGTGGTGTGCGTCTAACAGTGAACTAGCGTTTACCACTGTGTTCTTTCCTTAACATTTGGTGGAGGATTGCTGGAAGTACGTAAGTCGCCAAACCTGGATCTCCGTAGTGGCCACCAGATTGGTACAATCACTATGCAATCCGACGCGACACCTTCTTCAGCGGCACCATCAGCTCCCACCGTCGTCATGACGCAGCCTCGCGATCCAGACAACTTTTGCGGCACCGACCACATCGACGTAGAAGACTGGCTCGCCATGTACGAGCGGGTCAGCAAGCACAACCGTTGGGACGCGACCCTCATGCTCGCCAACGTAATCTTCTATCTGGCAGGTACGGCGCGCGTCTGGTTCGAGACGCATGAAGACGATATCACATCGTGGGAGATGTGCAAGGAGAAGCTTCGAGACTTATTTGGCAAGCCGATCGGACGCAAGCTTGGCGCACAAAAAGACCTCGCATCCGGTGCCCAGTCTTTGACGGAATCGTACTTGTTTATATTCAAGACATTCTAGCACTATGCCGAAAGGTGGACAGCACCATGTCCGAATTAGACAAGGTGGGCCGCATATTAAAGGGAATTGCAGACGATGTTTATAATCTGCTGCTTTGCAAAGATTGTCCAACGGTCGACTCAGTTATCCAAGCTTGCCGCCAGTTTGAACAAGCAAAACACCGCCGTATTACTCACCGCTTCGAACGCTTGCCAAACACAGCTGCTACGTCCTCGTGCGAAGATAGTCTAACCTTACAGCAGCCATCTCATCCCTCCAACTTGACCAGGATTGTTCGTCGAGAGATAGAGGCTATGACACCCGTTGCGTTCGCTCCTCAACCAGCGGATGCTACTATAGCCTTAATCCAATCTGTCGTTCGCCAGGAGTTCGCAAATGTGGGCCTCAACGCGAACGTTGTACGGAGCACAGTATATCGAGACGACGACGACGTGCTGATGTGAAGTAGTGAAGAAGACGACGATCAGGCCTAGCTAACTTTGTTCTGTGGTGTGCGGTGCGTGGTGTGCGTCTAAGAGGGAACTAGCGTTTACCACTGCGTTCTTTCCTTAACAATATTTAGGGTAACAATTAGGTGCAGGGAATATGTTTCCCAAACATTCGAGCATTTCTCTAAAGCAAAATGTGCTCACTAAAACTTTTACGGATGCACAGAAGCCTTTAACAATAAAAAAAAAGAAAATAAATTCATATTGGCCCTGGTTTAACGCATGAAAGCGGCATCGGCTATGACGGATGATTGCAGAGACTAGTTTTGGTGTCGTTTTTTTTTTTTCATTATTAACACCACATTTACCACGTGGGATTGTTTATTGTGCAGTCAAATCCCACAGCAGAGGAGCGCCTTTCGAAACGGTTGGGATTGAATTCCCCGTTCTCTAAATCAGCAGTCGAGCGCCCTTACCATTGAGACACCGCGACAGAGGTTTAAAAGCAAAAAGAAAAAGTAGTCGCACAACTCTATCGTGCATATGGCATAGCAGGCATAGAGCGGCCTGTTCAAACTGCATTCTGCTATATGAACCAGTCTGCGGTAGCTTATGTTTTAGTAGCTGCGGTATTCCAAACAGAAACGGGAATATGAGATTTCTGAGCGTTTGCATTAAATTTTATTGACGGCAGCGACCTGCTTTGCTTTGACGAAGTGGTAACGACAATACAACTTCGTTTGCGACATTGCATGTCAAAGGATCTCAAACGCCGAAGACCACTACAAGACCGCGATGGATGAGGTCCTTATCCAAGCATGACATACTCGATACGGACAAGTATATATATATATTTATTGAAGCATAGGGTTATAGAGTGTTCATATTTATTTTGCAAGAGGCATATAGGTAAGCAAATTTTCCCAGGAACCTCGAAACAAACAAAAACACTCCTGTACACGCCGCATGCGCGCGCTTAAATCACTGCGGGCTGGCACGCGACGCGAAAACGCATCCACACTGACTACGTTTAGCAGCTGAGCCGCAAGGTGGCGACTCTGCTCGATCTCGAGGCCAATTCTGTTTTAGACAAAATGCGCGACATCAGGGGGCCTGGTCAGGGCGCCTTCAATTATCACGCGAAGGAACTTCGAAATCTATTATGATCATTACACTTAGAAGACGCGTGGATCACTCTTCGCAGAGACCATTTAGAGGCAACACGAGCCAGGGGTCAGAGCGCGAATTAAAAAATCGAGTTTACATCCCCTCTACCATGACAGCTGACTTGCTAAAGTGTGAGGTATTACCTTTCCCATCAGGCCTTAAACCAAGTGAGCACTTCCCGATTATGGTTATTCTGCGGGTAAGCACAGGCCGTGCAAACAGCCCCCTGATGGGGCACATGGATGCAGCGGTACTGCACGATGAAGAGTGCATTGATGATATAGTGACGCCACTTAGGGAGAAAGAAGTTTTTTGAAGAATGCGGACATCCCATGGTGATCTTCAAAGAAGAAATGGGAAAACAAGAAGTGAGATATTAGAAGACTTTCTAGCCTCAGGCTTCGACCCTCCGGAGTGGTGCGGACGTGAAGCATATGCACTGCGATCCCGCCCCGGTGGGCACAGGCCGGATTGTATGATCCCCTTGGCTGGAAAAAGCCCGCTCCTTGAAACAAAAACCCCCCAAACCTTATGGTGCGGGAGGCCTTGCCTGGGGTAGATGTAGGACGATGATGGTATCAGGTTGAGGTCCGTACCCTCACAGGAGGATCGCACCTAGTGCATCCTTCCTTTCATCTGACAAAGCAAAGGGGTTTTGCCTCCGTCGAAACACAATGAGTACTACACCACTGTAGATGGGACCCGTACCTTTCAGTGCCTGGATTTTATATTTCGCCTCGTATAGTCACCCATTTTTGTGAGCAAGCCCGTGAAGGTGTAACGATTCACCTGACACCCTATTTTACTTTATCCGAGCGACCGCCGGTTCACTAGGACCTCATCTTTGACCGCCTTGAAGCAACCAAGCCAAACTTGCCCAGACAATCCTAATGGTGTCATCCTTCCTCCCCTCCTCCTCATCTCCCAATCTCCCTGCACTAGCAGGGGCAGCCAGGCCTCGTGATGCCCAGACATCCTTCGCGTCTTAATTTCTGGCAGTGGACCTGCCGTGGTTGCCGCGGAAAGCGGATTTCGCTGCAGCTCCACCTCCAGAACATCCCTCCCTCCGACCACCCCGCTTTATTCGCCCTCCAAGAAACTTTCTCCCCAGTTAAGCTGCACGACTTCACTGCATTAACTTCCTTTCGCATCCCCCCCGAACACTGCCACTCTGGTTCACCGCAACTACACGGCGATAGAGCATCCTCTCGACGTTCCAGAGTGCACGCACCTTTTCCTAGAACTCCCCCGAAGGTGGCGACAGGATGCCATTCTCTTTATTCTGAATGTCTACAGCCTTCCTCGCACACCTTAAGCTCCTCTCCTCCTCCTTCTACGCAAAGCCTTTCTCGCGCACATCGCAACATCCTCCTCATTCTTGGAGATTGCAATGCACATCACGTCAGCTGGGGTTATCCCGGGAACTGTAGGAAAGGAATCGCGCTGTGGACATTCGTCCAGAACGAACAGTTATCCATCCTTAATGATTTTTCTTACCCAACCCGCATCGGCTCCAGCGTCCAACACAACACCAATCCGGACCTTTTCATCTGCAAAAACGTCTTGGACACAGCGTGGACGAACACCTGTGTCTTTCTCGGCAGCGACCACTATATCCTGTCCATCTCTTTCTCTCTTCCTACCTTATCCTTCCGCCAGCGTCTGAGCCAGGTAGTCGGCTGGGATCGGTTCCGTCACTCACGACAATATGCCCCCACTTTCATCTTAGCCCTTTCTCAATGGACTGCCACCTTGCTCAAAGATGTTTCATCTGCCATCTCTACCGTCCCTACGCCTCCTCACTCCTCCACGGCTGACACCCGCCTCCTACACCGATGGGAGGCGCATCATTCTCTGCACCGCCGCTGGCTTTCACAAAAACACAATCGCTCACTACGCCTCCGCCTTGACCGCCTGAGTATGGAAATTGAGGGGCACTGCTCATACCTCACCAGGCAGCAACCGCATGGCCGGTAACCTCGGGCTGAGGGATACGTGGGCGCTCCTACGTGTCCTCCTTGACCCGTCGCATGCCAAGGCCACGCAACGCAGGGATGTGACGCGTTGCTGATGTGATCACCGCTATCCGATTCCGATTTCCTTCTTGCACTCCGAGATCACTATCTCTACACTTCCCCTCCGTCGCCCCTCCCTTCCTACATCGGCACCATTATTTCTGCGCTTGACGCAGATATATCTTTGGGGGAGGTTTGTGCAGCGCTACATACGCTCCGCACCACTTCCGCACCAAGAGTAGACCGAATTTCTATCAAGGCCATCCGTAACCAGAGCACATCATCCCTAGAGGCCACTATGGACCTCTTTAACAAACATTGGCACGAAGGCACTCTGCCTTCTGAGTGGACCCACGCTAAGGTAACCTTCCTCCCCAATCCCGGCAAACACACAGACATTCAAAATCTCCGTCCTGTTTCCCTCACCTCTTGTCTCGGTAAGCTCTTTGAGCACGTCATTCTAGACCGCTTGCAGAGCTTCCTCGAGGAAATCTTTTCCCCGATTCGATGTTCGGCTTTCGCCCATCACTCTCTACACAGGATGTCATGCTCCAGCTCTCCGAAGAGGTCCTTCACCCTCTTCACGCTAAGCGCACTCGCGCGATCATGGCACTGGACTGGACAAAATCGTTTGACAATGTCTTCCATACTGCCATCCTACACGCCCTTTCTCTACCCTTAACGTGGGTTCCTGGATCCATGGTTACATCAAGGCTTTTCTAGGCCATCGAAAGGCTGAGATCTCATTCGGCACCCTCTCCTCTCCCGTTTTCCCTCTTCGAAATCGAGGTACCCCCCAGGTTCTGTTCTCTCTCTCCTTCTCTTCAACATCACCCTTTTCCCTGTGGCACGTGCTCTAGCTACCATTTCTAACCTCTCCCATGCTTTCTACGCTGATGATATCACCCTCTGGGTGACTACCGGCAATCTTGGAGAGATGGAAGCCGCCCTCCAGGCGGGCGCTAAAACGTTCGCTCATTATGCTCACGCGGTCGGGCTAGCGTGTTCCCCGTCCAAGTCGGAGCTCCTGCTCCTCCTGGCTCGAGGAATATTTCCAACCTCATCTCCTAACCTTAGTCAATATCGACGGACATTCCATCCCTTCTGTCTCTTGCGTCCGTATTCTCAGTCTCTTTCTCCAATCCAATGGCACACACTACTGTCTTTTCTCGACTTACTACCACCGTCCAGCAGATGGTATGGCTGATTCGACGGGTCGCTAACCACCACTCCGGCATGCGCGAGCATGACCTCCGTCGTCTTGTTCAGGCCTTTGTGCTAAGCCGCCTTGTCTACTACCTCCCCTACCTCTTTTTGTCTCGTGCCGAGGAAGACAAGGTCAACTGTCTCATCCGCCAAACCTATAAGTCGGCTCTCGGGCTTCCCACTTTCACCCCCACTTCTCGTCTACTGGCGATGGGCGTCCACAAAACTCTTTCAGAACTTGTGGAAGCCCATCGCGTGGCACAACTCGATCGTTTATCTCTCAACACCCTTGGCAGAGCCCTTCAAAATTCCCTTCGCTTGACCCCTGTCTCCCCTGTTTGTGTCACCCATCCCTTACCCAGCTCCCTCTTCTCCATGCTCGCTGTCAAGCCCCTTCCCATGAACATGCGCCCTGAGCATCATGCCGCTTGCCGATCTACCCGCGCCTCCACCCTCTGGTGCCAGTACGGTACGCGGTCTGACGCCGTTTATGTTGATGCGGCATCCTACCTCTCGCATCCCGCCTATGCCCTAGCTACTGTTTCTAATACACGAACCCCACTCTCCGTCGCCTCTATCCATGCTCTCACTTCCACTGCCGCAGAGGAAGCAGCCATCGCCCTCGCCATTGCCGGCACACCAGCCCTTTTAATATTTAGCGACTCTAAGACCGCAGTCCGCAACTTTACAAAGGGTAGAATCTCTTCCTCTGCGCTCAATATCCTTAAGCACTCCTCCCCCCCTTCCCGATCTATACAGCTCTTTTGGGTTCCGGCTCACGCGGGGCACCCTAAAAATTAGGCGGCAGAATCTATCGCTCGCGAGATGACCGGCCGAGCTGGCCCCCTCCACCCCGGGATAGACTGGTGTGACTCCCTCCTCACCTTCCATGATATCACCCTCCACTACTGCAACTCCTGATTATCCCTCCCTCCCCCTCACAAGTCCCTATCTAAAATCGAACAGAATACGCGGCGCCATTAACAAGCCCACATTTTCCTATCACCTGTACGCCTTGCCCTTATTCACCTCGGTGCCTTCTCGCCCCAATGCACGCTTTGCAGCTCTCCCCGGTCAGACTATACTCACATTCTTTACTCTTGTCCGGCGCATCTTTCCGCCCGTCTCCTGGCAAATAAACAGTTCGCAGCTATGAGAGGCTGCTTTGGCCAGTTCGGAGCCGCATATTCAACAGCGGCTTACGACCTGGGCACCGGAAGTCGCTGCCAGGCGTGAACTGGAGGCCACGACCAGCAGCCGAAAAGCCACCCACGGAACGGCGGCAACATAATTTTTTTTGGCCTTCACTGAGAAAAGTGTGTACCACCACCAACAAAGGGTGATGTCCCTCTATTCGCTTTTGATCGACAGCTGTTTATATTGACGCAGATTCGAACACCGGCCTCGGCGGCTCCGTTTCGATGGAGGCGAAACGAAGTGGCGTCCGTGTGCATTGTGATGTCAGCGCACACGAAAGATCCCCAGGTGGTTGAAATTACTCCGTAGCCCTCCAGTACGGCTCCTCTTTCTCTCTTTACACATTCATTCCCACCTTCGTCCCTTGTGTGTGTGTGTGTAAAACCTTTATTCGGAGGAAGCTTGAGGTAGCCGGAGCAACCTCACGCAAACACTAGGCGGGCTTCTCAATACAGGAGTCCATTGGCGACGGCTGCGGCTCGGGCTCGGTGAACCAGGGCCCTCTGGCTTGCCAGATCGGAGCAGCCGAGCAGGGCTGCCTTCCAGTCCTCCCGGGTGGGGTTGGGTTTGGGGGTGAGGTTCTGGGTTGACTGAAATGCCCACACCATGTGGAAGATGTCCGAAGACTTCTCCGCACACTGCGGGCACTTTCCTGTACAGGCAGGATCAAAGTGTTTTAAAACTGCCGGGCACAGCAGCGTTTTGGTGTAAAGGCGGAGGAGTGTGCGTTCCTCCACCTTTGTAAGGCCCTTACAAGGCTTAAGATAAATTGCATGGCCGAATTGAAGTAATTCAGTAATTTCTCGAAAAGTGAGAGCCGGATTGGGTTCGAGATCCGTATCATAAGGGTCTGAAGGCGTTGCCCGGAGAGTGAGCGCGCGGGCGGCGGCGTCGGCCGTTTCATTGCCTTCGAGGCCCATGTGAGCTGGAGCCCATACAATCGTTCGAGACGCGGGGGCCCCGAGGTAGTCACTGTTTTGAAGGATACGGTGCGCAAAGAGAGGAATGTACCCCTGTTTAATATTTCTGCAGGCCCCTCTCGAGTCGGTGATGATGACTCGTGAGTCCTTGTCTGCGGCGGCTAACGCGATGGCAACTTCTTCCGCATGTGTTGTCTTGAGCTCGGAACGTTAGGCCATTCACCGTGATTTTTGATGGATGACTGCGGCTCTGTACCACCCCCGATGGTGAGGGCCGGAGGCGTCCACGTAGAAAATTCCGTGTTTGTTCCCATAGTGACGGGCCAGTGCCTCCGCCCGCGCAAGGCGCCTGCCACTGTGGTCGTCACGTGTCATGTTGGCCGGAAGAGGGCGTACGTGCAGGGCGTATCTCCAGATTTCAGGAATGCGTACGTGCTCTTCCGTAAATGTTGGGTGGTGGATGTGTAGTTGGTCTAATAGGCGGCGTCCCGACGGCGTTCTTGAAAGTCTTGTGTATTGATTAGTCAATTGCGCCTCTCGGAGCTCCGCGAATGTGTTTAACATCCCCAGGTGCATAAGACGCTGGTTGGATGTGTTGATCGGGAGATCGAGGGCACGCTTGTACATCTTCCTGAGAATCACTTCCAGGGCGTTCTCATCAAACCTGCGCAGGTGGAGGTAAGGAGTCGAGTAGAGTACTCGACTGGTCACGAATGCATGCGCCAGCCGCAAAGCGTCTGTGCACCGTAACCCCCCGCGTTTGTTGGAAACCCGGCGCACCATCCGGCCCACCTGGTCGCCCACCTTGCGCCGTTTTGCTAGTGTTGTATCAGCCCGTCGATGTTTGTGGGTAAGAAGGCCAAGTACTCTAATCTCATCGTGTTCGGGTATCGGGCCGCTGGCCAGGGATAGTTCCATTTTTGTGGTGCACTTAGGCAACGGGCGAATGTGCACAAATTCGGATTTGGACGGTGAGCATTGAAGGCCTCAGCGGCGGGCGTAAGCGTCTACGATCTGCGCCGCTTGCTGCAGGTTGGCCTCAATGTCTCCAACCGATCTGTGTTTGGCCCAGATGGTTATGTCGTCGGCGTACAGCGCGTGCTGGATGCCTTCGACCGTCGCCAACTGAGCCGGGAGTTTCATCATGGCCAGATTGAAAAGTAACGGCGAGAGGACCGCGCCCTGTGGGGTGCCTCTCGTTCCCAGTTTATATGGGCCGTGTTCGTCGTCTTGTATTCGGATGAAAGATTGCCGATCTGAGAGAAATTGCTTGATGTACTGAAATGTGTTATGTCCACAGTTCGTCTGGGAGAGATGTTGCAGTATAATTTCGTGTGTGACATTGTCGAAAGCCCCCTTCAAGTCAAGGGCGAGTACTGCCTTATCGTTGAAGGGATATTCTAAAGGGTTGAGAATTTCTCGGTCGAGTTGAAGCAGAACATCCTGAGCGGACCTTTGCGGGCGGAAACCGAACATGGTGTCTACGAATGTATTTTTATTTTCCAGAAACCCAGACAGCCTGTCCCGCACCATGGTCTCCATCAGCTTTCCCGCACAAGACGTGAGGGAGATGGGGCGGAGGTTGTCTGTGTTTATGGCTTTTCCGGCTTTCGGAATGAAAGTTACCAGAGCGGTCTTCCATTCAATTGGTAGAGGTGCCTCACCAAGCCAGATCGAGTTGATGAAAGCGAGGAGGGTTTCGTAGGCGGGGTCGGTAAGATTGGCAAGCAGTTTTACAGTTATCTTGTCCCGGCCCGGTGCCGTTCCTCGTTTCATTTTAGCCAGGGCCGCCTTCAGGTCGTGCAACTGGAACGGTTCATCCAGATCCGCGTTCTCTGAACCTGCATACGAGTACGCGGGTCCTCCGGGGTCCTGCTTAGTGCAGAGATACTGGTCGCGCAGTTTGCATGCTAATTTTGATGTATTTCCATCGAAGCTATGAATAGCTCGTTGGAGATGTTTTTGTGTCTCGGCGCGGGTTTAAGTCGGGTCAATTAGGGCACGGAAAAGGCGCCACGTGCTCCGGCTCGACATTTGTCTGGCCGCCGTGTTGCAGCGGTCTACCCAGTTTGAGTCGGCGAGTTGGGCCGCGTACTCTGCCGCTCGCTGAGTGAGCTCGGCGATGCGAGTTTTGAGCTTTCTGTTATGTTTTTGGCGGCGCCATCTACGGACGAGGCTGTTCCGCGCTTCCCAAAGGTGCAGGAGGTGGTTGTCCACCTCTGGAGTGGCCTCCGAGAGCTGAATTTGTGTTTCCACCGAACGAAGATGCGTAACCAATTCTTGTGCACACGCGTGGTATCCTTGTTCGTGGATAGAGGCCGAATTGATGTAGCTTTGCCGAAACTTATTCCAGTCGGGTAGCCGAGCTTGTGCGTGGGGTCTTGCCAATGGTTTAGTTCTTACAGTTGTATTGATAAGGCAGTGGTCACTACCGAGGGTTTCCTCGGTGTTGATCCATTCTGCGTGTACAATGTTTTTGGTAAAGGTGAGATCCGGGCATGTATCCCGGGTTACTGAATTACCCATCCGCGTTGGATATGCAGGGTCAGTGTGAAGAGTCAGGCCCAGCGTGGACGCGAGTTCCGCTAGCTTGCGTCCCCGCTTCTCTTCACGCACGTATCCCCAGAGTGTACTGTGGGCGTTGAAATCACCCACAATCACCAAGGAGTCCCTGCCCACAGCCTTTAGAGAGCGGCTAAAGAGTGCTGCGAACGTTGCATTTTTGAGTCTAGGGGAGCAGTAGATGTTGAGTACTTGGAGTGGTGCATCTTGTTTCTTGAGCGGAAGAAGTGTCACCATCGCGTATGAATATTCAGTGTCAAGTTCTAAGTCAACTGCAGTAGCCGTATAATTTTTATGCACGCCGACGCAGGAAGAGGGGTCCTGCTGAAAGGTGATGTAATTTGTGAGGGTGACGCCACTCCCTGGCTCCTGGAGGGCAACCACCGCGGGAAGAGTCGAAAGTTGAAAGGTAAAGTCGGAGATCCGCCCTTTTTGCGCGGGAACGGAAGCCCCGACAGTTGGTTGGTTGGTTGGTTCATAGGAAGCGAAAGGCGCAGTATCTGTCACACTTGCTCTGTGGACACCTGAACCGCGCCGTAAGGGAAGGGATGAAGGTGGGAGTGAAAGTGGATAGAGAGAAAGGGGGGCCGTAGTGGAGGGCTACGGAGTAATTTCGACCATCTGGGGATCTTTAACGTGCGCTGACATCGCACAGCACTTTGACGCCACTTCGTTTCGCCTCCAGCGAAACGCAGCCGCCGAGGCCGGGATTCTATCCCGGGAACTCCGGCACAGTAGTCGGGCGTCTTACCACTGCACCACCCCGGCGGGGCTCCCCGACAGTTCCACGGGGGTGGCCGAATTGATCCTGGGGAGCGCCTGATCTTAGGGCTGCTCGCCATGGTCATTTAGGCTGAGGAGGGGTTGTATTGACGCTGCTCCGGAGCCAGCACTCGCGGGAAGGGGGCATCCTCCATACCGGAGAGCGAGCAGTTGTCGTCATCGTCTACCTCAGGGGTGCGTCTAGAAGTTTTGTTAAGATGGCCGGGTAAGGGACAGCCGGGCCTGCGCGAGGAGCGCAAGGAATGCGCAATTTGTTTGGCAATCATCGCGGGGTTTGTCTCTTGCAATTTGGAGATGGCGTTGACCATCATTGAAATTTGATTTTCTATGGCAATGAATCGTGCCTCCGTGGCCCGGAATCGGGCCTCGAATGCTGCCTCCAAGCTTGTTACCGCCTTTGGCACCACGAGCTCACTCTCCATTACCTCAGCAGCGGGAGGCGAGGGCGGAGAAGACTGGGTAATTTTGGATTCCAATTCGTTAATTTTCTTAAGCAGCATCTCGTTTTGGGCCCTGAGTGCTGCTATTTATTTATTTATAGGAAGGGAAAGGCACGGTAACTGTCTCACTTGTTTTCTGTGGACACCGCAACCGCGCCGTAAGGGAAGAGAGGAAGGTGGAGTGAAAGTGGAAAGAGATAAAGAGGAGCCGTAGTGGAGGGCTGCGGAGTAATTTCGACCACCTGGGGATCTTTAACGTGCGCTGACATCGCACCGCACACGGACGCCTCTTCGTTCGTGTGCTGCGCGATGATCTCGCTCCGCGCTACGCGCCCTTGGGAAGGGAGTGGAAAGGGGGCAGCGAGAAGCAGCCCCACCCGAACCGCTCACCTGGTGTCCGTTTTTGACTGCGTTGACCCAGGCACCGGTATCACCGCGCGTTTCCGTCGTTTGTTTCGCCAGTCCGCCGTGTGGTGGCGACACCTTCCATGGTCGTTTTTCAGCACCTCCTGTAGGTGGGTTCTCGATGTTGGTGATTTCCTGGCGAGGCTGATCTCCGGGAGGCCCAACATGGCGGCGTTTCTTCTTGGGCGCCATTTTTTTTCTTTTTTATCTTGGGTGTACGGAATTTTGCCGCACAGTCGCGAGAGTTGGTGACATGGGAGCCACCGCACACAGAACACCGCGGAACACAGTTGTGAGGAGCCCGCACACCCTCCACTAGCAGAGCTTGGAATCCGCAGAGTCCACAGGTGTTAGACTGCAAGTTTGGACATACATCCGCGCGATGCCCGACGGCCCCACACTGGCCGCACGCAGGAATAGTTTTGTAATAGTTTCGCACAGAGACCACCATGTTGTCATAGTGCACGTAACGGGGCTTCTCTTTACCCGCGAAAGTGATGCGTGCCTTGTTGGATGTTCCGAATTTCCGGGTTTCTAGGATGGTGCCGACCCGCCAGCACACTCGGTCTTGGAGAGTTTCTGTGGTGTCCGAGTTACGGACCACGATCACGCCGTGGCATATGATGCCGCCGTCTTGTCTCAGGTAACCCCGAAGCGGGATCGACCCCTTCTCGGTGTTTACTGCGAAGTCCCCGATGAGCTGGTCGGCCGCCTCGATGTCCGGGGTATGCCCAATGATGATGTTTTGTTCTCGTGAGGGTAGAACGGAGACGGCGCTGGCCCGTTTCAGCCCGAGGTACGCCGAAATGGCAGTGCCGTAGCCAAATTCCGTGAACGCCTCGTGAAGAGAAACACTTTCTCTTGGGTTTATGACTGTAACGTAGTCTGCGGGAGTCGGTTTGGGCAAAGGACGCGACTTCCACTTCGAGAACGCCTTGTCCTTGCTTGCCCTGGCGCGCGTCGCGGGAGCGTTCATGTTTCCGACCGACGAAATGGCGGCCGGGCCGGCGCCGAACGCCGCCAGCTGGACTTTGTCTTGGGAGCGGCGTGCAGCCGCTTGAAGTAAAGCTTGACTCCGAATTTTCGAGATAACAGTCGAATTTGTATCTCCGGTGGCGGGTACCGAGGTCCACAACATTGCCTCAGGGTCGTAAATGCGTATTTGATCCGCGGAAGTCGCCATTTTTTCCTCGGAGGGCCGATTCCGCCAGGCTAGGCGCCGGCGACGCCGTTAGGCTTAACGACGGCGCCAACGTGGTCGGTCGAAAAATGGCCGTAGATTTGAAGAAAATCGGCCTACCTGGACGACTTTGTATCCAGTTGTTCCGCTTGGTTTTTCGGATCGATAGATGCCAGTTTTGCCGGGTAGGATGATTTGGGACGCGGCCCCAGCCGCAAATTGGCGGAGCCGAAACACACGCGCCTGCTCTCGTCGCGCGCTCGCAGCGCCCCCCCCCCACCTTCGTCCCTTCCCTTACGGCGCGGTTGAGGTGTCCACAGAAAACGAGTGAGACAGTTACCGCGCCTTTACCTTCCTATAACAATCAGAAGCAGAAGCTATATTGACGCACCGATATATTCCGACAGCGAAAGGCAAGGAGCCCATTTGCTGTGCGATGTCAGTGCACGTTAAAGAATCGCAACATGGTTGAAATTTCGGGAGTCCACTACGGCGTCTCTGATAGTCTCAGTCGCTTTGGGACATTAAACAACGCAAACTGAACTAACGCAAACCACTATTACATGACGCCGACAGCTTTTTTACCGAACGAGCTGTGTCAGCTACCCATAAAATGCTCTCTTATAACGCCTACGACATTCACGGTGTTCGGTTGTGAAGGATCTTGTTAGAATTTATTTTATGTCAATTATAGAAAACCTACTAAGGGAGAAGAGACATTTCATAATAACAACGTTGCACACCGTGAGCAACTAAATTTTGATGTCATTGCTCACCACATCATTAGCAGTCAATATAAATTTCTAAATAACATTGGAAATCAAGTTTATCCATTTACATGTGTTCTAAGCCACTGCCAAATGCCTATTATGTAAGCGCTCGACATGTTCGTAAGCAATACTTGCGAGTGGAAGCTCGGGAGGAAGTTTGCCGAGCATTTTTATTCAGTAAGAACTGTTGCTCATATAGCCCGCGAAGGTGGTGACGTCACCGGTGAGCTCGGATAATAACTGGTTCAGAAGAAGGAAAGGCTAACAATAAGGGCTTAGTGCGCATAGTTCAAACATTGTAGGCAGCAACTGGTATTCGACGTAGGCTAATTGCAAGGAGATCATAGAGTAAAATATACATGCCCTTTAAATATACACGTTAAGAGCGCGGGAGCGTTGACATTTTTACAGGCCTCCACTACAGCATCCCTCATAGCCATGTCACGCTGAGGTCTCAGATAAACACAACAAAACTAAACGAACATGTTCACTCATTCTCGCTTACAGGTCATTTTATATATCCTGCTTTTGGCTTTAGTGTCTGCTTTCTAAAAAGAAAACAATTTACATCTGAATATGTGTTGCGAGGCAGCATCCTTGTTCTCGTTTGTTAGTTTTGCTTCTTACATTGTAAATCCAAAATGAACAATTTTTTTAGCAGCTCGCATTGCCATACCCTGAAAAGCGCCAGCTTCCAAGTACACGTGCCAAGTGCACCTGCAAGGAGGAATTCATGGCCGCTGCAAGCATGCTGCTGCTGTGTGCTCTTTCTTAAACTCCCACGAAGATGAGTCTTGCACAAGCCACGCTCAACAATGGTGCAAATCCACTGGCGAAAATACGAGGTCTCTTTAGAAAGCGTAGTTGCCTAGTGAGTTTGTGAAGCGTGTTTTTTTTTCTTCACTAATATTTTTTTTCTTATAACCGCATCTGTGTACAGCGGCTCTCAAATATTTCTCGCATAGACAGAATCATATTACTGGCACTCTTATTAGCTTGAATTAACAGGCCATCAAATGCTCAGAACACGCTTTTATTTGTAGATGCACAGTGCGATATCCGTTCTTATTGTTCGCTTTTTAAAACAGGTCAGAAATCCACTCCCCCAGAGGTGAATCCTGCATCCCGCACTACAGTACTGAAGTACCCCGAAATCAAATGTCCACTACAAGAGCTCTAAACCTTCATGCATATGAACTGATTTGCAAATAAGTCCTAGAATATTTTATTGAGAGGGTTTCTGAATATGCTGACGGAGAGATGCTTGACGATCTATTGGCACCAATGCTGACGAGGCCAGTCTATCATTACCTGGAAATTGATGATGACCAGCTTGCATAACCGAAAGATCTTGTATCCGAACTTATTATTAGCCTTATCCATGCATATAACTGCTTAGCAATGTGTGCACTGCACTGTTATTGATAAACGTGTTGGTTTAACGTTTGTGCAGCAATGCTTATAGCCATGTTTGGTTTTCTAAACAGGCTCAATAGCGGAGCTACAGCAACCATGGCTTTGCTGTAGCCCGGTTGGACTTGCAAAATATGTGGAGAAACAGTGTTCGTTGAGATAAAGTGCCCTTTCAATATAACAAACGACCATTCATCCACTACAAAGAAAGAAGTGCAACTCCCCTTACCTCACGTTCCCAATAATATTACACGCAAGGATACACATCAGTACTGCACACAAACACAGTTATGGATATACGTACTCAATTCGTAAAAGTCACTCCTCTTCCTACTCACCCAAGCAATCAGAAATTGTGCCCCACAAAGACTTCACTCGTCCGGAAACCACTATATGGGGAATCATGCAGGCCCGCACACTACCAAACAAACCCGACACAATAAGATGTGGCCCGCGCAATACCCCAAACATTCCATGTCCGGTCGTCGGAGAGATGTAGACATCCTCAAAAGGGTATAGAACTGCCCCGAACAACTTACATTATACGGTTTACAAAAAATTGGCTATGAGCAGCGGGAGGCGAAATTGGTTCACACAGAGTTCCCATTCTGTGCCAGTTGATCGGTCATCGCCAATGGTTTCGCGGACCTGGGTGAACAACCCTCATAATTACTTGGCATAAATGAAGTTCATTCTCTCTCTCTCTCTCTCTTCCTTTGAGAGGTTATCACAAAAGTGGAGTGGTTTTATTTAAAATTATTTGTTACAGCATTGTTTTAACTTCTTATTGTACCCTTTTGCTAATAGCATTTATTTTGCCTTACTTTTACATATTAGGCTCATCAGTTTTTCTTTGAATAAAATATGTATGGCTTATTGATATAATCTGCTATTACTTGATAAAATGTAATCATCATTTGAATCTCTGTCAGGAAAATATCTAGTCTGTACTTTATGCTTTGTGTTTAACAGATAATATATAGTAGTCATGGTAAATGTTTGATAAATAATGTGCCATTGTTCTGTTATGTGTTATATCACAGAAAAAGTTTGACATAACAATCATTTTTTTGGCATTTCTGGCATTATCAGCATCAAAGCTCAATTTCAGGTATCGTTTTAGCCTATTTGTGCAGTCCCTTCGTTTATCAGGCATATAGCAGTATGTGATAAAGTTGCGGGCAGAAGTCTGCATAAAGCCCATCGATACCGCCGCTGTTATTGAGAACTATACTGAGGGATTATTTAGCCGGAACTAGGTATATTACGTCATATGAAACTTAAGTTGCATTCAAACTGAATTAAGTATTTAGGCATTGCGCTGGGCGGTTTATGCGGGTTTGTGCTTGTGAGCACATCATTTTAAATGCAACTGTCGAGAAACATTAATGCTAAGTAGGCTACTTTTTATTATGGCGGCTGTATATTCACATGTGCAGCACACACGAACAATACTTTACTCATGTGAGGGACTCGCTGAGGGTTACTCTGATGGATAAAATTTTGTGTACTTTTAGCCGTGGAATTACGCGCTCAACAAGAATTCGCGAAGGTGCAAGTTTTATGTGTATTTCATGCCCCCATGAGAGATCTGACCTCCACCACAAGTAAATGGGCGCATGAATAGAAGTATCCTTTCCTGGTAGATCTGTTCGAATACTGGGAACCCTTTATCACTGCGCTCCATATAGCCAGGTTTGATAAGCATCCTAAATCCAGTCTTCAGCGATAAAGGAGTCACTTTTCCACCCTCTATTAGCCTTAAACATACTGGCTTTAATTCCGTTTGGGATAATACCCACTAAAAACATAATAGCATACCCTGCTTTATAATTGGAATATAGTATATATTAGCAGTCTGCTCTTGATCGCATCTCTGTTCTAACATCACTGCAATCACTTATGTAACTTTAAATGCAGTTTACTTTAAATGTGGGTGGCATGGTGAGTTTAATAACCCACTCCTGAGCGCGAAACTTAAGGTCTCCAGCATTTTCTTGAAGATGTTTGACACAGTCGGCGCACTCACTCCGAATATCTGCCAAGGCACCGTACGTTAGTCCAAATCAAAGTTTTGCAAGAAACAAGCACATCTTGTCCTCCCTAGTCACATCTGAGATCCTGTACTTAGAAGCAGGTAGGAAGTTCAACAACAGGCTGGGCCGCATGTCTTGTAGTGCCTCACAGTTCTCGCTCGGGGAGTAAAAGCTTTGCAACCCACATGTTCTTTCCCAACTTCTGTCTGTCACAGTGACCGATGGAAGAGTACAAAGAACATCAGCATCACAGGCTGTCAATGTCAAAATTGATACAATTATCAGTACACTACATACTTCTGCAAGTAGCAGTGTTAACAAAACGACAGTTGCTAATTGAATAACAAAACACACAAACAAAACTGAAAATGATAAGTTGAATGATAGAAAAACCTGATTAATCTGCTGAATGTGTGTAAGTTCCGTTGATGCGTCAGCGCAGTTAGCCATTGACAGAAGGACAGTGAGCTTCCCAGAGGTTGAAGACTCTACATGGTATGCCTGAAAGAAGAAAATTGTAACGACACAATATATGCTTTGGTGTGGTGTAAATAGTTGTAAAATACCGCCTAGATCAATACCATTATGACAGCTTTGTACTGTGTAAAAGTATTTTTAGCATTTATGCTTGGATATGTAAAAGACGACTGTGTGCTATTGGGGAAATGTCTCCTGCAGTAGGAGTATTCAGACCATCAGTGTCATTTACTGGCAACCTGCCATCTTCCAAATTGCCACTGCAGTTCATTTGATGCTCATGTTCCTCTCAGGTACTTTCTTCAGGGACTGAAGCTTCTAGTGTCAGTGCTGTCGGCTCTGCCTCTGTAGTACTTTGTGAAGAATGGTCTATTTTCCTGCTATGTAGCCGATATGAAGCGGCTTGAATCAGGCGTCTATGACACCTGGATTGGACAAAAATTATAAATGAAATATGACAACCGTCTACAAGCACATACCTGCCAATAACTAGTCTCTAGTGTTGCAAATAATCATCGCATCTGTCAATATGAATTTATCGCTGCCTTACTCATTGCGGTTGTAAATTGAATTTCTGTATTTCATTGGCCGTCATAAATTTCTGCACTTCAAGCGTCATGAGCCTTTTCCTGGAAAGAGGTGGAAAAATAGTTGGAATGTACGAAGGTTGTGAACTCAGACACCTCTTGCAGTTGCCAACAAAGAAGTGTTGCAAACTGGTGCCCCGGTTGTGGGCATCCACGGAGTTCAGAGGTGCATCCCTGAATGACTACGCTGAAGAATGAATACGCCATTATGTTTCAAGTAGCTTATCTATTTAAACTTAGTACTTTTCTCACAACAGAACTAGAATCTACTTCTCTACCTCATCTTGGCAACCGAATTTAGTTCGCTAAAATATTAATACATATCAAATACTGGCTGAGTAAGCATGTCACTGAGTCCAGCTTCTCCTAGGCCCTCAAATAGGTAGCTGCGGTCTTTTTTGCACAGACAAATCTTTCATTGTCAAAGTAATAATAATGAAAATATTTTTCGGGACACTTAATCTTTGTTACATATATAACATCATAGCGTTTGAGACACAGAAAAATTCAGTTTTCAATATTGCATGTCCTAATTTTGTTATTTTTCTTTCTATTTTTAAATCAGCAAACATAGGCTCTCTAGTGCGAGTGGTTAGGCGCCTTTCTCAGTTTTAATTATTTCAATTATTTGATGAGTTACATTTCTTATACAATTTCTAAATTATCATCACCAAGCATTGGCTTTTCCTTCCTAGCACCTTTGAAGCCCTTTTTCCAATTTGGACTTTTAGTTTTTTCAGCAATTATTGAATTATTAGTGATTTCAATAAATTATCAGCTCCTATCACAAATGAATCAATCATCAGAACCACAAATTACCACGATACGTTTGCTTAACACCGTCACCGCGGGAATTTAAGACACGCGGGGCCGACAAGTACAAATACTAGTGCTGAGATGCCGATGGCTCTTCGTCCTAGTGAGCTGTATAAGCTCTCGCCTAAAAATATAGTTACTGATTGCCGTTGCGACTAAGCGGCCGGAATTTCGACTAGAAAGTGGCGGGGAAAAGCAGACACGCCGTTAAAATTTGGATACATTTTATAGAACAGAAACAGAGTGTATACCTATATCAAATGTGGAAAAGGCAGATAAGGAACGAACCTTTCTTTGCTGCCACAAGAGGCAGTGCCCTATTTTTTGAATCTAGATCACGGTGCCTTAGAACAGGCAGCTGCAAAAAGAAAATAAACCAAGAAGACACATGTACAGTGTGGGGTGAATTCACAGAAACAATTGAACATGTTATACTCGAAATTGATGGTCTTTACCTCATCCAGATATCGATGCAGGTGAGGTCACTCTTCCTGACGCCCTCGAATTTAGAGCTACCAGTTGTCGGGTCAATGAATCTGCAGTGCAAGCTAGCAAAAAGCGAGTGGAAGATTGGTGGCTTAAAAGAAGAAGGGTGACATAACGTTAGTATTATAGGCTGGAAATAAAACTTCAATATATGGTTTGATGGTATAGTTAACTGATCTAAAACAATGTTCAAAATATAGTGGAAAAAACTAGCATGACAGCAAGTGCTACCCCCGCAGACTTAAGTGAGCCGATGAGCCGTTCAATGAGCCGGCTCACTTCAGTAAGCAGAGCCCTTCTAAGCCGTTCTTTAAGAGAGAGAGGGAAACAGAGAATACTTTCTTGTCGGGAGTACTCTTACTGGGTCTTAGTGGAAGAGCCAAGTGGCCGATAGCTAGTGGCTTGCGGCGACTTTTTCAGCGCTCGCTGTAACTCGCACATTTATGCGGGAAAAAAGGCTGATGCGAAGCAACCGTCGCCAGCATATTACCCCTAATTTGCAAGGGGGCCACGCATCATGGCTGCAGGTTGTCCGCTCATTCATGTTTAGAGCAGGACAATCTCTGGAGATGGAAAAAAAAGTACGCCTGAAGTTGCGCTACCGCAAATAAGGAAACAAGAGTTTCTGCACATGCTCTCCGAATGTACGTTCCATTTTGCTGCGCAGTTAACAATGCTGCAAAAAAAACAACCACTCCGCGTATGCACCGCTTCTCCCTTCTACCTTCTTCACCTCCTTTCTTTTCTTCTCTATATATTTCTGAGCTGTGAATAAAGCGTCCTCTTTTTGTTCTGCGAATCTGCCGGTTTTCATAGCGTAGCTGCCGGCCTTTGGCCGGTAGAACGTAACATATTTATTGTCTAAAGAGAATATTTTGTACGTAAAGCAAATAACCTCAAGTCACTTCTTACAAAACAAAAATTTGATGTCATTTCCTATAAGGGCTACCATCAATATGTGACTGGATTCCATCGCCTATTTCTAATGGTGTATTTTTATCTCTTGGCCTAAGCTATCGGTCAAAGCATGTATATTGCAACTAGAAGAACGATTGATTCATTAAAACATTATTTTCCACTGATTTAGGAGGCCCCCTACTCCCCGCTCCCGACACGCAGGCCTGAGGAAAGGGGGGCTGGAACCTCCGCTACTAAGGACTGGCGAATATACATTGGTTATTCATTTACTCGCGGCCTGAGCCGCCAGGCGGATAGGTTTTGCTGGTCAGAGGGGACATCGCATCGCAGCAGGATGATGACGATGGTATGTACAAGTTAAAGAAGAAGATCCTTAGAAAGCTCACAGTATGATCTAATGGAGCTATTATTCTAGTTGCAGGCTTCTCTACTTTTAATGATGTCCCTAGCGCCTGGAGACTTAGAGCGCTAGGGACAACATTAAAAGTAGAGAAGCCTGCAACTAGAAGAATAGCTGCATTAGATCATATTGTGAGCCATCCAAGGATCTTCTTTCACGTGTACGTATCATGGTCATCAACCCGCGGCGACACCGGTGGCACGCGCCTCGTTGTCCATCGCAATAAACGCCGGACACGGCATCCTTTGCCTTGCCAACGCCAAGCGCAAGCTTAGTGCCCTGCTAGATTTCATGTCGGAGTCTGGCGCTCTCAACCTCACCTAACCCACCCCCTTCCCCTCTAGGCCTCAGGTCATCCTCATGAATAAAGGTTTATGAATGAATTTGCCTCTTGCCGTCTCGACCTGACCGTCTTCAAGACAATATATATGAGAAGTTGTGTAACGTATACAAATTTCACCTAAAATACTACGGGAACCGCATCACTGCAGCCTTTCTCGAAGGTTGACATTGCGAACATCGGCCTTGGCGCTGTACGCATTCAAAACCAAGATGGCGTGGAAAGGGTCATAGCGCATGCCAGCCGCACACTTCTCCCGTGCTGAAACAGATTATTCCACTATGGAAAAGGAATGCCTCGCGATTGTGTGGAAAACTATGAAATTTAGTCCTTATCTCTATAGCTGTGCGTTTAAAGTCGTTACTGACCACCATTATTTGTGCAGGCTGGCGAATCTCCGTGAACCATCGGGGCGCCTAGCACGACAGCGCCTTCGCCTTTAAGAATTTGATTACTCCATTGTGTACAAATCAGCTCGCAAGCACGAAGATGCTGACGCGGTCTCGCCGCACAGGTCGGATTTGTCGATAACGTCACGGATGACAAAGGGTTTCTTAGATTAGTGAATGCCTTAGACACATTGACCCGACAGCGAGCTGACTCAGACCTTCGATCTGCCGATGACTCCCTGGAGGGTCGCGCTGCTGACATCCCCCGCCAGTATGGAAGAAAACTGTCTGCATTATATCTTCTGAATGGCGTTTATTCAAGAAAAACTCCAGCACTGACGACCGAGCGCAGCTTCTCGTCCTGCCGGCTGACCTTCGCAACGATATCCTTTTTGCTTGCCACATTGAGCCCACCGCCGGCAGCTTGGGACTTCCACGCACACTCACTCGAGTTCGTGAAGCCTATTATTGGCCTTAACTTTCTGACGCCGTCCATCGCTGCGTCAGAGGCTGCCACGGGAGTCAATGTCGGAAGATGCCTCCACTGAAGCCCGCGGGTTTGTTCCAACCTAATAATCCACATCGGACTCCGATTGATCAGGTCGGCGTCGACCTTCTGGGCCCATTTTCGCTGTCATCGACGGTATAACAAATAGATTATAGTCCCGACCGACTATCTCACATGGTAAGCGGAAACCAAGGCAGTGCAGCGTGACACATGAATTAAAATCGCTCAGTTCTTTATGAAGCAAATCGTGTTGCGTCATGGCGCACCGTTCCTGGTGTCACGGATCGATTCACCGGGTTTACGGCACAGCTCATGCACGACGTGCTCGAGCTTAGTCATACCAGCCACCGAAAAACTACTGCATATCATCCGCAGACGAATGGCCTCACGGAGAGACTCAACAAACCCATCGCAAAAATGATCGCAATGAACATAGACTCGCAGCACAAAACCTGGATTGAGATTCTCCCCAAGATCACATATGCCTACAACACGGAACCCAAGAGACGACGCGTTTTACATCATTTCTCCTAGTCTACGAACGTGATGTTTAAACGATGTTGGATACCATGCTTCCGAGCTGCACAGAATATTATCCACTCACGCCAGACGACAAGCAGTTCGCTCAGCGCGTTGCGGAAGCACGTCAACCTGCCCGCATTCACATTCAGCACAACGGGGCCCAGATGCACGCCGCTACAACCTCCGTCATCGACACGTCACATACCATCCTGGAGATGAAGTATGGGTGTGGACCCCGGTGCGTCGGCCCGGTTTGTGTGACAAACTGATTTCCCGTTACTTCGGACCTTACGAAGTTCTGCGCCGTCTCACGACGGTGGCATAGGAAGTTCTTCCAGCGGGTACTGTCCAGACCTTGCGTCGCAAACCACGCTCCGAGGTCGTGCACGTTGTCCGCATGAAGCCCTATTTCACGCGGTAGTGTGCTATGCGCTTGTTTCGTTGTCGCGTAGGACACATTTCCCTGCCTCTGTTATCTATTCTGTCCATGTGCTGGTCTTTGGTTTCGCTGGCATTGCCCATCGCTGGCGCTACGTCTCTGATTTATTTTTTTAAGAGGGGAGTAATGCCACTTGATTCTTATGTTCTTGCTGCGCCTGGAAGAAGACGCCACTGAAGGCGGCTTGCGCGCTGAGTTCGGAAAGCTGCCTGCTCCTTCAACCAAGCCCTGTCGTTCACGTCTTGCCCTGTTGCCAGCGACAATGTACATAATAAACTGAAAAACATGATTCTCCAGAGAGGGGAAAACGAAAGAAGCGGGGGGTGGTGTTCTAATAAAGGAAGACAGCATCTCAAGTCAGCTCCCCCGTACAACATACAAGCGTGTGCGCCAGCGCCGCTGAAACCGCGTCTCGCGGTCCGTGTCTAACTCTCGAGACAGATACTTCCAGATGACGAGAAGCGGCTTCTGCAAGGCTGGGTAAATTGCCCGGGCGGGAGAGCGGTGCGCATCAGCGAGGTCTCTGCGACGCCGCAACACAAATAGAACCACTGTGAACATAACGTGTTCAAAAGGGTTACGCTGGCGCCTGATGCCGGGTTTCATGCGGACGTTAAACATCCTATATAAGAGCCGCCACCTGTTCTCGCAGCTACACATCCCAAAAAACATGCGAGCGGCTCTGGGGACCACCGCGTTGGCATAATGGTCATTGGGTACAATACCCCATCTGGCAAGGCGCTGTCTCGCGGGGAAGACGCCCCAGCGTCTAAGCCAGTCAAAATCTCGAACTTCATTTGACAACGGACAAGCTGCCCACGTTCGCCATTCGGGGACAGCGGTCTCTCGTTGCTAATCAGCCGAAAGCCTGCGAACGGCAACTAGTTCGCTGATGCGTATGGCTGGTAGGTCGCCTACATTAACATCTGACAGGTCTGCATCAAGACTCAACTGTCTCGGCAGCCTCGCAGTAAAACGGCAGAGGTCTGTACGCCTGTAGACCTAGATAATGTTCTGGTGTAACCACACGATGCGCAGTGCTCATCCAGTATAGGATGAGCCAGCGACCATGGCAAGACTCGCCAGCCAATAGCCTCTCCACCAGCCTTAACTCGAGTACTCAAGCCAACGTCGGGATGCCCGGCAGGCCAACGCCTCCCCTGCTCTTGGGGAGATGTAGGATGTGACGGGCGACTATTGTTGTACTGGCATCCCAAAGAAAAGTCCCTATATGTGATGCGAGTTTCCATGGCGCGGGATTGTCGCGATACTCGTCACATAAAGGGTGAAAGCGCATGCTCGTGTCTTGACGACACTGACTTTAGCATTGAGTGCGAGGTTGAAACGTGCTGCGTCAGGCAGGGCGTGCATTGCTCGCGAGAGAACTACGTCCCAGTTACGGAGAGGAATCTCAAAATAACGGCTTGAGGGGCTAGTTGGTGCTGCATCGTGAAGAGGAAGTGTTTTCAGATTCTTATTACAGTTGGTAGTGTGCGCGTGTGTTGTGTATCTTCTCTTGTGTTTGTGTTTGTTGCGCCACATTTCTGAATAGGGAGAGGAACCCCACTTGGCTCCAACAACAATCCAAGTACCCGCACTGCGTCCACAACCGTTACGGCGGCGGAAAAGTGCCCCTGAATTGACCGAAGCGCAGCGCGTTACTTTTCTTCGTGTTGAGCTGCGCTCCAGATAAAGGTGCGTATTCCGAAACGATGTTCAAAAAAAATGAAACTCTCACTCTCACGCACGAAGAGTGTTATGTCGTCCGCGAATGCAGATTCAGCGAGAGATTCCTGTCCTACTGATGGGAAACCTCGAATACGCCTGTCCGCGGCGACCCTACGCAGCAGCGGGTTGAGCGAATGTATGAAGAGTACCGTCGAGAGCGGGCACCCCTGACGCACTCCCCGTGTAATGGGAAAGCTGCCGGCAATTTAGCCATTCAGTACTAGATCACGGCTAAGGTCGGTGTAAAGGCCACGTAGGAGCTGAACGAATTCGTCAGGAGAACCAAATGAGCGGAGCACGCCGAACAAGTAACCATGTTCCGTCATCATGTTCTACCAGGACTAATTTTCTAAGGCCTGGTCGAGGCCTTCCGACGAAAACAGGGCCACAAAATGCTTGCTAAACACGGTATGGATGTATGCAGGTTCCGAAGATGTAGTACCGTCCGCAAGCATGGCACTCGCCACGCGAGTTCGCCTATTAGTGCACTGGACAACAGCTCGAGCGTGTTTGAGGTCTGCGCCATCCTCAAGCGGCACGTTGGATATGCCCGCGGAGAGTAATGCGCGTGAACTGTCCTCGAACGCTCGCACAGCGCCCCCAGATATTTGCGCATGGCTAACGTAAGCGTTTCACCACCACGTACGATGCGCATACTGCGCAGAATGTCATTGAGCATGGTGGTAATGCTGACAAGCCGCGCCTTCCCCGCACATACAATAACATCGCGCCAGCGTGCTTTCAGAGCGTCCCAAGTAGCAGTGGTTATATTACTAACTGCTGCCACAAACAAGCACAACTTCCGGCGTATATCATCAATGCTCTCTTCATCGTGCCGTACTGCTGCATCCATGTGCCACATCAGGGGGCTGTTTGCACGGCCCGGGCCTACCCGCAGAATCACCATAACCGGGAAGTGATCAATTGGTTTAAGGCCTGATGGGAAAGGTAATACCTCACACTGTAGCAAGTCAGCTGTCATGGTAGAGGGGATGTAAACTCGATCTATTCAACTCGCGCTCTGACCCCTGGCTCGTGTTGCCTCTGAATGGTCTCTGTGAAGAGTGACTCACGCGTCCTCTATGTGTATTGATCATAATAGCTTTCCAAGTTCGTTCGCTTGATAATTGGAGGCGCCCTGACCAGGCTCCCTGATTTCGCGAATTTTTTCTAAAACACAACTGAAATCCCCGAGCAGAAAGTGGAGCAGGTCATCGACAAATTGTGTCGTGATGGACCGAAAGAACTCGTGTGTGAAACAACGCGTAACTGGCGCGTACATGCTGAAAAAACGAATCCAACGGCAATCTCCAAAGCGTCGGCGGCAATCATGCGCCCATTTGTGCCATACATACAATGAGCACATTCCCTCTATGCTGGTGAATAAATATCACACCTACGTCACAACACCGAGAGTCCGTTAACAAAAAAAGGCCTCAACATTAAAACGAGAAGGAAAATAAAGGACATCGGCGGAGGCGCGGAAGTTGCATTCCTGCAAAAACAAACCATCTACTCAATGCAAACGCGTAAGATGAAGTAGCTCCCTTTCCTTGTCAGATGAAAGGAAGGATGCACTCGGTGCGATCTTCTTCTGAGGGTACTGACCTCAACCTGCGTCCATCATCATCCTATGGCTACCCCAGGCAAGGCCTCCCGCACCATAAGGTTTGGGAGGTTTTTGTTTCGGAGAGCGGGCTTTTAGCAGCCAAGGGGCTCATGCAATCCGGCCTGTTCTCACCGGGGCGGTGTCTCGGTGCTTATGCACCACGTCCGCACCACCCAGGAGGAGGAGGAGGAGGAAAAAACTTTATTTGCAGAAGAATTCGAGGCACGCAGGCCTCCTGGGTCTCCGCACGACCCCACTCACGATCTAAACGTTCATATTATGTTTATCCATGACGTATGCGGCCCGGCTGACGACGATCTTCTGCCTGGCCGGGTCCGCTGATCGCAGTGAGGTCTCCCAGTCCTCCCAGGTTCGGAGAGGTGGGTAGAAGCCTGACGCGAGCAAGTGTTGTAATATCTCACTTCTAGTTTTTCGTTTTCTTCTTTGAAGATCCAAATTGGGTGTCCCCATTCTTCAAAAAACTTCTTTCGCCGCAAGTGGCGCCTCTCTCTCTATACATGGAACCATAGTTCTTTTCTGATTTTGGCCTCCACTTCATGAAGGCTCGGAGTCTTGTTCGAGTAGGCCGTTTTTCTGCGGGCCAACCACACCTGATAGTTGACCTCTGCCAGTGTCAAGACAAAAAGCTTGCGCCCTTCCTTTCGAAGCGGTTTAAGGTAGCGCACGGTTTGGTATGAGATCCCGGGGAGGCCAAACATATCTTTCATAGGCTGTAGGAATGCTGCGAGAATTAGGCAGTTCAGAAAGATGTTCTTCGCTGTCTCTTGGGCCAAGCAGAAGGTACACAAGTCAATATTTCCCGACGTCGCAGAAACGAAGGCGCGCCATCTGATTGGTAAGATGCCTTTTGCGAACCACCACAGGCTCAGCGAGCATCGAGGAAGTGGGCGGTTATGTACTGCCAACTGGGTCTTTCTGCACATAGCATGTAGCTTGATAGGCGGGCAGGGAGCGTAGGGGTCATCATATTGATAACATCTTTCAGGGGCATGGTTCTTGTATGGTGGCTTGGTTTAACGTCATTCGAGTTTTCCTTCAGGTACTCTAAGTCCGTGGCTGCGGTTTGGTAAAATGATAGGGATGACCCTGCATGCGGGGTGTTGTGGTGTAGGGCCTTCTAAGTGAATGTTCGCAGTCGTGTAGACAGATAGTACGAAGCCATCTTTTTTTCTTAGCGGCATGTCGCATTCGACGGCTCTGAATGTCCATTTGATTTGCAGAGCCCTTGCGAGAATATACAGATCAAGCAGCCCCGGGTCACCTTTGAATCTGGGCAGGCAAACAATGGCTCGCTTCACCTTATCGGGGGCTCCCTGCCACAAAATATATGTTTCTCGAGCTCCTTTTTCTTGCCTGGGGGGATCTCAAGGATGCTGGCCAGAAAGCTGAGAATACGAATCAGGATTGTCTTGATGATGGTGGCCTGCGCAGTCAGGGGACATTTTAGAGCATCAAGATTGTGGGTTTTAATCCTTAGTTGCTTGTCAGCCCTATTTCAATTTATGGGAACTGGACCAGTAGAATCACTTCCGCGAAGAGAAAGCATGATTGCTTACGAACATATCGAGCGCTTACGGAATAGGCTTTAGGCAGTGGTTTAGAACTAATGTAAGTTGATAATCTTGATTTCCAATATTATCTGGAAGTTTTGAATGACTGTGTCTAGCGTGGTCAGCAATGACAATATCAGAATTTAGTTGCTCACGATGTGCAAAGTTGTTATTCTGAAATCTTTATTTTCATTCAGTAGGTTTTCTATGAATAATAACCATAATAACTGGTATAAAATAAAATCAAACACACAGCCGGTCGATGTAAATGTTATAGGCGTTACAATAATAATAATAATAATAATGTTAATAATAATTGGTTTACAGGAAGTACCTGTCACAAAATATATATATATATATATAGGCGTTACAAGAGACCATTTTATGGGATAGTTGACACAGCTCGTCCGGCCGAAAAGCTATCTCCGTCGTAGTAGTAGTAGTATGCTCTGGTTTCGTTTGCGTTGTTTAAGGTCCCAAAGCGACTGAGGCTATTAGAGACGCTGTAGTCCACTCCAGAAATTTCTACCACCTGTCCTTTTTTAACGTGCACTGACATCGCATATCACATGGGCACCAGCTTTTCGCTGTCGGAAGCATTACTGTCGGAATATTCCGGTGCGTCGATATAGACAGCTGTTCGATCTGCTGAATATTTTTGTGCAGAGACTTAGCCCTATCCTTACAGCGAGCGACATGAAATTTTAGGTGCACGTTCTTAGGGAGAGGGTACCGAAGAGGTTAACGTGGATGCGAGGCGGAAGCTGAGCCTCGTCAGCGAAGTTGCTTCGAAGCCAATTCCAACCTTGTTGAGTATGCGACGTCCCATGGGGATGTCGGTGAGGCGCTCATACTGAGAGGCGAGATGAGCTTCCACGAGCTCCGTTAAAGGATTATAGACCCTAATGCCAGGCCCCGCCGTGGTGGTGCAGTCGTAAGATGCCCGACTACTGTGCCGGAGTACCCGGGTTCGATCCCGCACGCGGCAGCCGCGTTTTCATGCCGGCGAAACAAAGAGGCGTCCGCATGCTGTGCTATTTAGAAGCACATTGAAGATCCCCGGGTGGTCGAAATTACTCCCTAGCCTTCCACTTCTGCTCCTCTTTCTTTCTTTACACTTTTGCTCCCATCTTCCTCCCTTCCACAGTGCGGTTCAGGTGTCCGCAGAAACAGGTGGTGCAGATACTGTGCCTTTCCCTTCCCGTGGAATAATTATTATAATATTAATTGCAGTGAGGTGAAGAGCCGCCTTTTGCTAGATGTAAGCAGATAAACTAAAGGGAAATGACGGTGCTCGTTATAATACATGAAGAAAAGAAGCCAACAGTCGGCGAGGCCAAGGAAAGCATCGGGGATGGTACTTTGTGTTTTATAAATTTTTACTTGAATAATCACAGAAATTAGTAATGTAATCTGTTTAGGGGAAAGATAAACACAAAGTAGAAGAAACGACTACGTGCCGATAGTGGGAACCAAACCCACGACCTCCGACCCACGACCTCCACGACCCACGAACCCTGGACCTCCGACCTTGCAGCTTATGGGGGCCTCGGTTCTGGCAGTCTTGAAGCCATAGGTAGCGTAAGAGGGTTCTAGCACAGCGTTCGCCCTCGCTCCTGATCACGTTCTACGTGACGCTGGCGGTAACATAGGACGTTCCACGTCCGCCGCTATGGTTGAGGGTGGCGCTGGTGAACACTCTCAAGGTTCGTATACAGACAACATAAACACCCAAGAAAATAGCAGGGGGGATAGCCGCCGATGTAGCTCAGTTGGAAGAGCACCGGCCGCGATATTCTGAGGTCGTGGGTTTGGTTCCCACCATCGGCACATTGTATTTTCTTCTACTTTGTGTTTATTTATGTTTCTCCTAAACAGATTACATTACTAATTTCCGTGATTATCAAGGCAAAAATTAAACAAAAAATACAAAGTACCATCTGCAATGCTTACGTTGGCCTCGCCGACTGTTGGCTTCGTTCCTTTTGCTAGATGTGACTCGAAAGCCCCAAGAGTAGCGTTGGCCGTGTGGCTCGGAGTCCAGCAGAAGGCATCAGCAGTCCCGGCAAGTAACAAGGCGTCGAATAACCAAAAACAAAATTTTAATACTGCATCACGTAGAAACGGCCAGAGAAGCAGACGCGAAGAAAAAAACTGACACCATCACAAAGCAGGTGTCTCGGCGACTTCTCCGTCATCTATGCATCGTGTAAGTAAGGCAAGACGAATACATCGAGGCCTCCAAACACTTTGTCCAGGAGGCTTGAAAAGCATTACGGCGCGTTCTTTAAACCAAACCTCAAAACGTTTGCACGGAAAGCTCTTATTGCTGAAATGAACGCCGCATAACTACTAGACTGCTATGTCAGGGGAACCTACCAGTAACCCCTAGCAAGATATAGTGTGGAAATAAACTGAGCGCTAACTTTGTCGATGCAGTCCTGATGTTCGGGATCCGATAAATTTGATGCTTAGTGATATAATTTAGCTTACGGTAATTGACGCAAGGACGAAGGGCCTTGCCCGGCACGGGCAGTGAAGCAGACCCAAGGACAAAACACGCTCATAAAGATGGTGTCTTGGCGTCATCTGTATGTCGTGTCTTCGTCCTCTCTTGCAGTTGTTGTTGTGGCTGTAGGAAGAAGGAAAAGAAAATGCACGGGCCTGGTACTGACTCTGTAGCTGAGCCACTTCCGCTGCCTCGTGCAGACTGAAGAGAATATAGAGAAGAAAGAAAAGCAAGAGGCAAAGAAAGACGCGCGCCGCAACAACAGCCGTCGTCCACCACCAGCGGTGGTGCGTGAAATGACGGCCTACAACAGATAAAAATTCGGTGCCAGGCCAGCCCCCGCCGCAAGCAGAGGTGACCCACCTGCACCAGCTCCATCAGGGTTGAGCACCCCTGGAAGCATTCGTGCTTTTTATATGCTCGGCATCTTCAGATGGAAAGGGAAAATTCGCGCTAGCAAGCTTTGTTTAATCAGTCACGGCGGCTTGGAGGAACGTCTTGTTAATGAGCGAGGGCAACGCTCTCTCGCTCGAGCGATATGCTTGGCCAGCATTCGACCAACACGCACGCACACATAAGACGACACGTGTAGATTGAACACGTCAGAGTATGTCTGCAGGAGGAAGCGTTGGGCGTCCGAAAGCACGGCGCTGAAATTGCCAAAATGACCGCTCCTTTGACTGATGCTCTTCCTTTCGCTGCATTTTTCTGCGGCCGTGTCGGCTATCGCGCATATCGTTAGCGAATCGTAACACTATGGAATAAGGCAGCCAATACTGTATCATCCTCACAGCTAAGGTAGACGTCATTGCTAGTAAATGGCAGCTGACTGATAACAAACGCCTGGAGCATACATCGTAAGCTAGCCTCCCGCATGCATTTATGTTTGTTGGCAAAGCACTGAATTAGAGCAAGGGTGTGCAATCCGCAGTACCCCAATGATGGGCACTCCATGCATAGGCTGGCCGCTAGTAGTAATGCAGCTGGACGGATTATCGAAAAAGCTGGGTGCACCTTGGTTTAGGAGCAGCTCGGAATTCTAAGGAGACCATGAGATCTACGTGGCATTCCAGCTACGTGGCATTCAGTGGCATCCAGCGCTTGCTGAATTATGGATTCAATTTCGGCATCGTTGCCTGCTGAAACCCACAGGCTGATATCGTCCGCGTATAAGGTATGGGAGCAAGGCGACATTGAAAAGGAAAGGGGAGACTACTGATACTTAGGGCGTGTCATTTCAGCAGAGGGTAATAGGGCCGAAAAATAAACTGCAAAACATACTTCAGCTGTATGGCTGGAGAGAAACATGCTTATATATTCGTAGGTGTCGTAGTCGCGATTTAGTAGGTAGAGGTTAGTGAATATCTGCGTGGGAGACGTTGTCCAAGGCTTTGGTTACGTCAAGCCCCAAAGGTTTGGTTATGTCAGTCCCTAGGATACCCTCGTGCCAGCTCTGGTAAAGGAGCACAAATGTTATACTAGGGCTTGACATACCCAAAGCCTTTGACGTCTCCCATGCGGCTATCTTCAGTAACCTCTCCCTCATCATTCTGCTGTATCCTTAGCGTCGTATTCGACAACTCATTCCTTTCCTCATCTTGCAGACTGATTGGAAAAGAGCTGCTGTGGCCTCGCAAACTTGCGACCACCTTGACGTCATAGGTATTGTGGAACTGCCTGTACGCTCCTGGTGGCTAAATCGTAACTCGTGACATGGGCTGCAGTGGAGGTGGCGGAAGGAGGCCTCTTTATCTCTGTCTTTTTTGTATATCTAGGTTGGTGAACTCGCCTTGCGTTTTCCCTCGCTTAACACTGATGTTAGCTACCGCCGGTGCCCCGTGAACTGTTGATCTCGTGTTGCGTGGCGTGACTATGTGTCAGTACGTATATTAGTTTTTGCTGTGCACTTCTAAGTGTCACACTTGCCATGGCAACATGTGAAGCCCAGTTTGGCTGTCGTGGAGTACGGGTGTCTATTTCTTCTTGCACGCTGCCGTTCGGCGGGCCACGTTACGTCCATGGCAGCCACGCCGACACTACACCGCTGGCAGACGATGGGCGCGCATTGAAATGCTGCGAATATGCGTGCTGTTATGATATTGGAAGTTTTTCTGGTTAATCTGATTCAACGTTCAAAGCAAAAGGTGAAAACGGCCGCAAGGCATGGAGGTGCATGGTGTGGCGTCCATCAAAGGCCAAATTTATTGAGGTAGTGACAGACCAACCAGGCGTAGTGATATTGGAATATGTCTGGCAGATATAACTAAGAGGTTTGATGCTCATGTGGAGCTTCCCGTTCAAGTTGAAGATAAGTCCTCAATTGAGCTGATGACAGCAAAGTATTTAGTACTTTGTGTTTATTTATTTGAAGTGCATTTCATTTTTTACACTTCAGGAAGGAGGCCAAAAGGCACGACGCCTGACGTGGGCCTTCCTCCCTGGGGGAAGCAAATTGCATTTGGCACATGTATACAAAACAAGCAAATACAATATGTGTAGCGGTCATCATGACATCAGTTTCCACAAGCACATGAAACAACATCCATTACAAAAATAACAATACCTGAACCTAAGGTGTTCTGAATAAATAAGAAAAAAAACAACATGAAACCATCACAAGCCACGACTGCTGGTACAGCAATCTACGATGAACATACAAGAACGAAAAACTGTACAGAGCATGTTACAGTAAATTTAGATTTCTTGAAAAGAAGCAATGATGAAATACAGGAAGTTATGAAAGGAAAGAAAGAAAAAGAATCATGTTCACTGATATGAATACACAGTATATCACAAGATGTACCGAAATGTCATGCAGTCAGCAGTGCAATCACCTTTCTCTTGTAAATTTTTTTACTTTTACATTGGTACAAGAGGTCATGGACATTTCTGTTTTCACTTAAAAGGGTAGTCATTTCATATTTAATCGTTTTAAACCCGTAATTCGTTCTTGCTTTTGGTGTTCTTATTTCCATATGCCGAAGGTGATATGGATTTTGAGGTAGTTCCTGCGTTACAAAAAACTGAGGTTCAGAATGAATTGTAGTATAGGTATCAAGCGCTAGCCGAAGAGTTTTTAACTGAAAGATGGTTAATAGCCCTAAGCTGTTCCACCACTGATCCGTGCTTTCTAAGTAAGCTAGGCTAGCAGTTGCTCTAATGGCCTTTTTTTGTAGCAGAAACAAAGCATTTAAAATAGCCTGTGTTGTATCGCTCCATACCAGCAGACAATAGTGAAGATGCGATTGAATTAAACTGATATAAAGTTGTTTTTTTAGCCATATTGGTAATAGAAGCCTAAATTTGTTTAGAAGGCCCACAGATCGCGAAATCTTTTTTCTTACAATGTAAAGAAGACGAACAAGAAACAACCCTGCGGCATCGCAATCACCATCGCTGGTCTCCGGCGACCATCTCTCTCGCGCTGAAGCTGTGCCCTGCGGCTGGTATCCCGATCCTGCTGTGCCCGATTTACTGCCAGTGCTAGACGTTCAAACTATCTATTAAATCCACATTTCACTTAATATGGTTTCAATTAATATGGTCAGTCCACAGCAGGTATTCATTAAATATAACTCCAAGAAATTTTATTGATATAACAGGCTGTATAACGTTTGAATTGGATAGTATAGTTGGCTCATCTCCTATGACTTTATTTTTAGCTCTGAATATTACATACTTCATCTTTGTGATGTTTAATTCTGACCTATTGGCCCGCAACCATAATGAGAGATTTTCTAACCAGATATTTGCTTTACTCTCTATAGTTTGTAAACTCGCGTCAGTAAAGAAAATATTTGTGTCTCGGCGTATAAAACTGTTTCGGAGCAAGGAGGGATATTAATAATATTATTTATGTGAACTAGGAATAGAATGGGACCCAGTATTGAGCCCTATGGCACACCAGTGCGTATAAGGCCGAAGCTGGAAGGTATGTCGTTGATCATTGTAAATTGCGCTGTGGATGACAAGTAGCTCTCAAGAAGACTGAGGGCTGAACCTCGTACCCCGTAGAATTCCAGTTTGCGTAGTAAAATTTCGTGACAGACTGAGTCGAAGGCTTTTCTAAAGTCTAAAAATAGCCCAAGTGTAAACATTCTGTTTTCGATGTTATAGATTATTTTGTCTTTTATGAGAAGTAAAGCTTTTTCCGCAGATTTGTCCTTCTGAAATCCAAACTGTTCTTTGGCAATAGCTCTGGTCTTAGCGAGGTACGAAATAAGGCGGGTGTTGATAACTTGTTCGGCAATTTTCGCGAAGACAGGCAGAACGGATATTTGGCGATAATAATTAGGATCGTTATAGCTTCCTGTCTTATGTATCACGCACACTCTCGCAATCTTTAATTTCTCTGGAAACTTGCCTTCTTTGAGCATTTGGTTGCATATATGTGACAGCAAAGGTGCGATAATATCGGATACAGCTTTCACTACCTCACCCTTAATGTTATCAGCACCAACGGAACAATTATTTTTTGGACACATCATATACCTAGAAATTTCGGCTGTTGTTATTGGGGAGAGAAACATTCAACATTTTGGACTGACTTGAAGAAATGACATTGGATCAGTGCACGTCGTTTGTGCGGCCTGATTTTCACTAACCGTCAAGAAGTGTTCGTTGAACATGTCTGATAAGGGACGACCTCTGAGGTGGACACCATCTACCACAATTTCTACTGGAGTTGGTTGAGATCATTTAGGTATTAAGTTGTTGTATGACCTCCATATTTGATTTGGGACATGTTTATTAGCAAACGCTTTTGCGTAATATTCCTGTTTGGCGGTTTTCAAATCGGTGTTGAGTTTATTCCTTACAGTTTTATACAGTTTCAGTATATTCATGTCCCTACACTTTAAAAAATCAGCAAAGAGATTGTGTTTCTGCCTTATTCTTTTGTAGAGCTGTTTTGTGACCCACGGCTTTTTAGACTTTTTGTATTTAGAGCTGCGAACAAGAGGAAAGGCGGCATTATAGGCATTTTGAAATTTTTCTTCAAAGACATCGTAAGAGCGACTAGGATCCATTTCATTAAAATCATTTGACCAGTCCACTTCTGAGATCGTGCGTCGAAAACAATTTATTGTTTCGCCATTAATTTTTCGATAAAAATAATTAACTGCGTTTCTAGAAAAAGTTTTCCTCGAACGGAGCAGAAAAATTAAAAATGGAAGATGGTCACTGACGTCGCATGCCATCACACCCGACTTGACATCGTTTGGTAAAAGTCAGTGCAGCATAAATCGAAAGCAGTACCGGTACTTGCGGTGATTCTTGTAGGCATGCAGGTTTATAACATTTGTGCAACTGTAGGTGGACATAATAGCAATAAAGTTCTTGGATACAGTACTCTCAGCTAATATATCGATGTTAAAATCGCCCAGGACGACAACAGATTGGCTATGTCTTGTAAGCGAGTGAAGTACACTGTCGAGGTAAGAAAAACCGTTCAACGTTTCCAGACGGTGGTCAGTAAACGACAATTATAAGAACATCACAAGATTCTGCAACAAGTACTTCAAAATCATAATCAACAACGGAAAATGTCGGTAGACCGGCATGTGATACACCATCACGAAAATAGAGAGACACCCCCGCCTTTTTTGCTGTCTCTGAACAAAGACACATCAGAATAGTTTTCAAATTGAACAACATCAAGTGAACCAGTGAACCACGTTTCTGTAAATGCTAAAACATCAAATTTATGGGCAAGTGAATTGAGATAAGTGTCAAGGGCGTCTCTTTATTTCGAAGACTGCGAGTTTAAGCAAAATAAAGAAAATGTCTTATTTGGGTGGGAAGGTAATCCCACTACTGTGCTGTTAAAATCATCTATCGCGTAATAGCTGCAGTTTTCTGAAAGTGCTCCGTAGTCCATACTGCCAGAAAACAAAGAAGCAGAAGAAACTCAATGGATTAAGGTTCACTCCTCCAATTCATCGCTTTCAGCCCGAGTCGTTTCCTTGATGTTGCACAAATCTGCCTCGCATGCAATGCGCAAAATGGGTTCTCCGGGGCCCTTGCGGACCATCACCTTTCCGTTCTTCTGCCATGTGAAGCGATAACCCATTTGCTTTGCCCTTGTGCGTGCCAGCCACAAAAGATGCTTGTTTCGTCGGGTGAGGTTATCGTAGAAGCGGTTATCTGAACCACTATCGAAGACCATGCCTACCCTTGTCCTTCCAGTTTTCTTTTGTTTTCCTAGAAACGAACCTTACAAGGATGGGAGCCTCACGCCCCTTTTTTGCGGAAAGACGGTGGATGCCGTCAATATCGTCCTCGTCAAGAGAACAGAGACCAAGGGAAGCAGCCAGCTCATTGATTTTAGACAAGAGGTTTTCATTTTCTTCCAATTTGAGCCCATGTATCTCGAGATTCTGCCGTCTGCCATACTGTTCAAGTTCGTTAACTTGATCCTTTACATCTAATATCACCTTCGAACTGCCGGAGTCTTCGACTGCTCCAAGACGTGCCTTGATGTCTGTTAGTTCAAGGTCCTGCTTGGTTTGACGCTGAAGAACTTCATCATACTTATCAGACATGAGTCCCATAGACCCTTGTACATCAGTTACTATTCGCCTCAACTTGGGAAGTGCATTCACCATCTCAACTAAAGGCATCAGAAGGCATAGTTTTTTTGCATATCTGATACGATAGCCATTAGTCCCTGTTGGGAGAACTCCTGCTGTTCGCTATTTGTATAGCTATTCACCGGTGAGGAGTCATCTGAACAACTTTGTTTGCTAGACTGCCGCACAGTGCGCTCTGACGCCACTACACATGTCCGACATTTCCACTGCGTAATGCTGCTATCAGCCTTTTTATTTTTGTAGACTTTGGCTGTTAGACCTGAACATACTTTTCCGATGTGGTAGTTGAATTCGCACGTTGCACAGGTTACAAATGGGTCTTTGGGCGGGATAGCAGCATGGCAAGAAAGACACAGGTCAGGGTCCTCTAGTCCCGTAGGGTTAAACATAGCTATCACTAAGCAGTTGCACCCGGCAGCAGCAGCAGCAGATGCAAACAAAAAAAAATAAAAGAAGCAAAGCCACCAACCTGCGAAGTGGAAGAAATGCGTCAGGCACTTCAAGACAAGCGTAGTCGATGTGCTACTGCTGCTACTGCCGAATGCAAATGCGGAGCGGTGCTTCCCAGTATTGCCGAAGAAACCTCGGTAGTTCAAACGTCGTAGCTGGGGCCAATGGGAGCAATCCAGATGCGGTAGATGTTAGACGCAGATATGATCAGCAATCTTGGTAACCCTGCTCCGGCGTCGGCAGGAAATTTTTCAGGCGCAGCACAGCCGTAGTGGAGCCATGCGTCAAGGGTTGAGCTCGAGCGGAGGCCCAGCCGTAAAACTGCGAAGTGGAAGAAATGCGTCAGGCACTTCAAGACAAGCGTCGTCGATGTGCTACTGCTGCTACTGCCGAATGCAAGTGTGATAAAACTCTCAGTAGACAAGTTCAGCACGGAAGGGACATTGGTAACTTGAGCAAACGTGTGAGTAAGCTCGAGGCTGGTTGTACTTCAAGTGACATTGAACAGCTAAAATTGACTTTGAGCGACGTTTAATGGCGCAGCAAAAATCTCATTGTAGAAGATCACGGTATCCCAGTAACAGAAAGGGAGGACCTGTTGTGTAACCTGAATGAGGTAGATAAGAATTTTCAGCTTCTGGAGTTGATAAGGAATGATGTTGGCACTATTCACAGACTTCCCAGGAAGCAAAACAAAACCATGAAATTGTTATCCAGTTTTCCCAGCACTAAAATCGCGACTTGTGGCTGGAAGATCGAAAATAATTAAAACATAGTACAATGGCAGGATCAATCACTGATACCATGACTCACCAGAACAGAGACCTGTTGCGTTGCACACGATATTGGGCAAGCAGCAATGAATATAAGGATATCACGGAATTTCAAAAGCAAGATTCTTGTCAGGGAACGGGAAGGTCATAGCGCTATTGTCATTCGCTGCACCGCGAACCTTGAAAGACTGTGATATGATTTGGTCTGATAATTCATTCGTTTATGTTTTTCACAATGCTTCCTTCTGTCACTCCTAAAATAGACTTGTGAAATCTTAGTAATGTACTGAATCCTAATGGTTAGCGATGCCTCAACTGTATTCGCTGTTACCTCAGATCTGGAAGAAACAGTTGCGATGAACTAAATTACCTCCTTACTGCAGTGCAAACACGAACTGATGTCATGTTTTCAGAACGTTGGCTTGGTTCGCCTCGGAAGAGGATGTGCATACGCTTCACACGTATAAATCGTATTACATAAACCATGCTGACAAAACGGGTGGTGACAGAGCAATGCACATCTCAAACTTAATTGATTCTGAACTTTTGTCTGAAGTTTCTTGTATTACTCCCTTTTATGAAACGCTCGTGATTAGATGTGATACCACAACATTCTGTGCATGCTACCGTCCTCATTCAACCAAAGATCAGTTGTTCTTTTCTTTTCTCAAGTCGTTTCTAGAATTTGTAGATTCATAAAAATATCACTTAATTCTTTATGCTGACTTGAATATAAACATGCTAGTAAAAAGTGATGCAAATCCTAAGCTGCAATCTTTGTTAGACAGTCATTCCTGTCAAAATAACATACCGTCAGCGAAAAAAAACACTGCAAGATCTGCTACATATTTAGACTGGTTTGTAACAAACTTTGGTTCACATCATCACATAATATCACTTCATTTCCTTAAAGGCCTCTCTTGGATGCAAAACGTATGGTGTGGGATAACAGACATGAAAAAATACAAGCACAGGGCATTGCGTTTTAAAATAATTCTTACGGCTTCGAGAAATGAAAATTGGCATGAGAGGGTGAGGACTTCATAGGGAAAGGCATTGCTGGTCCGCAATTGCTCGGGGAACAAAATTCTGAAAATGTTTTTGGGCGAGCAAGAGGTCTATTTATTTGAAACGGATGCGAAGCGCAATGTGATACGTGAGTGCAATTGACAATGTAAGGAGCCTGATTTAGTGAACTTCATCGAATTTTCTGCAATAAACAAAGACTGGCAATGCGGCGTGGAAGTAAAAGGTTTTGAAAGTAGATTTTTTTTTTTTTAGATAAAACGCTGATGAATATGATGAGTATGCGTGATGTATTAAACAGATGGCACCATTTTGAACTTATCCAAGCGCATTTGTCAGGTATATCTGAGATGGGTTTCATACTGCACTGACATACTCAACATTTCATCTGGTTAGTGTTTTATATAACAGAGGTTTTACTTGTTGGGTTGCATGACGTAGGTGCCGTTTTATGAAGCCTAAAACTTTTTGCAGATGATATATTGTTACTTACGTATGTGCACCTAGCCAGTTCGCAACACAGGCTGATTCTAAGGAACTTTATATGAAAACAAATAAGAGGGTTTTAATGACGAGTAAAATATATGAGTTTGCACTTCTTAGCACTTAGTCATTAGCCAGCGATCGCATCAGGTAGGTCATTTATATATATTATAAACAGGAGAGGGGCGAGCACAGATCATTGCGGGAGGCCAGATGTTACAAGGATCGTTTGAGGCTTTGTTTTTTTTTAATATAGACGAACTGTGAGCGGTTAGCAAACAACTCTTTATTAAATTTTAGAATGTTGGGATGCAAGTTTAGAGCGGCTAGTTTCAGTGGTAAGCGTTTGTGAGGCACCTTGTGAAAGACATTTGCGAAGTCTAAGAATGTCTGAATTGAATAACAATTTATTTCCAGTGATATATAGGAAATGGGCATCGGGTAAAAAGCTGCAAGGATAGCCTGAGATATGCCCGAGGCACAGTAAATGTGGAGCAACAAGATTATGCAGTACTAAAAGAGCACAAATATATAAATAAAACAGCACTATAAAACTAGGACAGTGAATTAACGGCCAGCGATGGTCTAAAAGTATGGACGCAATATGGCAAAAGGTTATGAAAATGAAGTGACTATTCTCATGCCGACGTTCACTGAAGCAAGGAGTGGAAGGTACATAAAGAAAGTGCGGTATTGATGAAATATAGGTTAGAGTCCATAATTAAGGTGGTAAATATGTTTGGCATGTGTATACTACAAATATTTAGTATGCATGTTAAAATAAATTGAAGGCTCTGGTTACCGTATGACGTCCTCGTTCGATGAACGTCCCGTATTTATTTACTTCTGGTATGAAAGCGTTCTTCGTAAGGCTTACGTCAAGCAATAGTCTTTAAAAAGTCACTTGATCATTGAAGTGAAAATTTAGGGCAGTGCAGCAAACCATAATCAACACATAGTTTGCAGATGATGAATCCCATATTATGGAAATAATGTTTCTGTGTGGGTAGTGCAACATGCACCAGCGATCAGTCTAATTGCCTTCTTTTGGAGACCGAGAATGATAAGATTTGTTTTGGACGTATAACCGCAATCTTGCTTACAGTAGTTTATGTGGGATTGAAATATAGAATTTTAAAAAGAAGCTTGTGCTTTGGGGAAATTCGTTTCGAAGTCTCGAGAGGAAGCCTATAGATCTAGTAAGCTTGCTTTCAATATACATTGTATGGTCAGAGCACCTCGTATGATTGTCGAATCCAACACCGAGCGATTTGAACCTGTCTACAATTTTAATAATGTTATTTCCTAGATGCCGAGTATTCTTTACAGTAATATCCAGCCTAAAGGGCCGAGAAAAGACGGCTTGGTCTTGTTAGAGTTACCTACCAAATCATTAGCGTTGAACCAGTTTTGAAGAGCACAAAGAACATAATTTGCAATTTTGATTACAGTTCTTCAGCAGAAGAGCCCCTGACAAAACAACTTGTGTCGCCAGCGTACTGAATACAAATTGTATGATAGGTTATGCTCACAAGACTGTTAGCATAAACATTACAGAGAAACGGGCCGAGAAGGCTACCTTGCGGGACAACACATTGAATCAAAAGAGAGATAGACTTGTGATTATTGACCGATACCACCTGCTGGCGCATGTTTACGAAGGAAAGAGTTGAAAGGAAAGACACAGCACAACATACCTTTCAAGTTTACAGACTAATATTTTATGATTAAGAAGGTCGAAAGCTTTTGTAAAGTCGATAAAAATACCAAGAGTCAAACTTAAGCTTCGATATTATTTAAAACAATATCTTTTTACAAGAGTAAAGCAGATTCAGTGGACGTGCACTTGCAAAATCTAAACTGACTGGCATTGATTATCGAAGCACTATGCTTGTTACGATCACGGTTAGTGGGCAGGTCAAAAGAAAATATTGCTAGTTGTGTTTCGCACGAGAAAACCTTTCGAAAACCATGTTGTGCAGAATGAAAGAAGTTGTTAGAATCCTGGAAGACATCCCTAGTTTGAGCTATTACCTTATTTCATTGTGTTAGTGCCCACCTACCTACTGTAATGGAAGTTAATCAGTTCATTGACACAAAAAAATGGATACACTCTGCATTTTCTTGCCGCAATATTATTCCTAGAACGCTTTGCATGTTCAGAGATCGCCTTACTGCAGCCTGTTGGAACAATGTCTTCAGAGCAAATGAATCCGGGAAGAACATACGATACATTTCTACGCACGTTGTCTGATATATACTACGCGCGTTTCCCCACAAAGTCATTTAGAACATCGGACAGAATTTGAAAACCATGGATAATCGACGAATCGCAAAATCTCGTGAAAAAAAGAAAACTAGTCGTATAAAACATTTATACGCAGTAAAACTCCAGAAGCCTTGAAACATACAACTTTTACAGAACTATAGTCACTAAATACCTTTACGCTGCAAAAACAGTAATATGATAACCTATTCAACTAAACAAAAAGGGCGCACAGGGATTCTTTGGAAAACACTTAACATTGTAAGTAATGAAACTACGTCACAAACAGTTGCTAAATTTATGCAAGCCGGAACACAGTTACAAGGTCCTCAACTAGCTGATGCCTTAATCCGCGAATAAGCGCACGGAGGTCAGAGTCGGCAGTGAAACCAAAGGAAGTGGAATCAGGCTGCATGGCGTATTTACTGTAGGTCGTCAAGGCGTTGACAAATTGATATGATGGTGTCGATGGTGGTAGGGTTCTACACGGCCAAGGCGTTAAAGGTGAGTAGCCCAATACCTTTAAGGACGTGCCGAACCCGCTCGGTCTCTGGCACGGTGTCATTTATGCGCCGGCAAAGTGCAAGAACATCTTATATATAAGACGTATAGGTCGCATTGGACCGCTGAATTCGGGTTTTTAGCTTCTTCTTGCCATTTTCTGTGCGAACAGTAAGAGCGCTGAAAATCTGGGGTAACGTTTCTATAAAGGTAGCTTAGTCCAGAATCGTCGATTCATGGTTTAGGAACCACATTTTGGCCACATACGTCAAATAAAAGGACACTTTATTTAGTTTAAGAGAATCGTCCCCCCAGTTGAAAGCACTGATCCGGACGTTGCTGTCGAGCCAGTCATCAGCGCCATCGCCTCGAAGACCGGCGAACCTCTACGGGTCGTGCTGACGGCTGCTCACAGTCCGAGTGGCAAGGGGAGCTGGGGTAGAGTTGGAAGAACCCAGAACAGATTAATGGCCCTATTGGGTCATGATGATGGTGCTCGGGGTCAAACGACGGCCAAAACGGTGCTCCGGGTAGAAGCAGGTGACGAAGAAGCGAGGAAATTAAGGCGCACCTCCACCAGTTGTAAGGTAACGGGAAGGTACGGCTCGGATCAAGTTTGAGAGGATACCTGAAGCCTTGGTCGCACAATGTAGAGTACCACACTCCGCTATGATGATGGGTATCTACAAGAGAGAGCAGGATGAAGATGAAGCATCGCATTCACCCATGTGAAAGATGAGGCGCCCCACAGTGCTCATAATATGTATAAAGTCAGGTTATGCTCCGTTAAAAGAAACAGTTTATGACTCTACGTTTCGACAGGAGGACCGATCTTTTTCCAAGACAAGAATTTAGGTTCTTCAGTTGCAACGTCGGGTCAAAAAATTGGAGGCTTATCAAGGTTAAGCCCCGTGGATGCGAAGCATGTTAAGCAGCTGCCTCAGTGTGGATGGGGCTAAGTGACGGAGATGTGATTTTAGGTTAATCGTCGTACTTTATTCTTTGCAGCCCGACAAACACACTCTTATGGTCTGTAAATGCATGACTCTTGGTTTGCACGTCACTTACGCATACACGCCCGGCGCAAAGACGCTGGTGTGGTTGACGCGACGGCGGGCGCGCGCCGTTTCATCCGTGGCGTGGCGTCATATATCACGTGATGCAGCGATGGTGGCACCGCCGCCGCGTCGCGCGCGACGGCGCGAACCGAAGCGTGGAGGCCTCCGCCGGGCGACGTCTGACGGCGCGATATGAGGGCCCATCTGCAGCCGGTGTTACGTCATCACGTGACGTCACATCATGTGATCTCACTTCAAGGTCAATGGTGGCCACCGCCGGGAGGCGACCGACGGCGCGATATGAGGCCCCATCAGCAGCCGGTGTGACGTCATCACGTGACGTCATGTCACGTGATCCCACTTCAGGGTCAATGGTGGCCACCGCCGGGCGTCGCGCGAAGGCCCGAAACCTACGTTAATATGCTTCGCATAATAAAATGTTTTCGTTAAGGAAGCGTACACCTCGCTTTCTAGGGAGGAAGGTGGGTGTGAAAGTGGAAAAGGAGAAAGAGGAACGGTAGTGGTTCCTCTTTCTCTTTTTCCACTTTCACACCCACCTTCCTACCTTCTCTTACGGCGCAGTTGAGGTGTCCACAGAAAACAAGTGAGACAGTTACCGCGCCTTTCCCTTCCTATATATCAATCAATCAATCGCTTTACTGGGGCCGTGCAAGTGGTGACTGCAGTGTGAAGGACGGCCAGCGTGCTCTGCATTTTCGCCGCAGAAGAGAAAGAGGAACCGTAGTGACCCCGCCGGGGTGGTGCAGTGGTAAGACGCCCGACTACTATGCCGGAGTTCCGGGTTCGAACACGACCACGGCGGCTGCGTTTCGGTGGAGGCGAAACGAAGTGGCGTCCGTGTGCTGTGCGATGTCAGCGCACGTTAAAGATCCCCAGGTGGTCGAAATTACTCAGTAGCCCTCCACTACGGCTCCCCTTTCTCTCTATCCGCTTTCACTCCCACCTTCCTCCCTTCCCTTACGGCGCGGTTCAGGTGTCCACAGAACAAGTGTGACAGATACTGCGCCTTTCCCTTCCTATGAACCAACCAACCAACCGTAGTGGAGGGCTGCGGAGTAATTTCGACCACCTGGGGATCTTTAAAGTGCGCTGACAGCTGACATCGCACAGCACACGGACGCCACTTCGTTTCGCCTCCATCGAAACGCAGCCGCCGAGGTCGGGTTCGAACTGACACAGCAACCAGTAAACCGACAGAGGGTTGTTGTGCTGTAGGAAGAAGGAAAAGGAAATGCACCTGCCTGCTATTGGCTCTCTAGTTGAGCCACCTCCGCTGCCTCGAGCGAACAGACGAGAAAATAAAGAAGAAAGAAAAGGAAGAGGGAGAGGGAGAGGAAGACTCGAGCCGCGACAGCAGCCATCGTCCACTACCGAAGCGGTGGCGGGAGCAATGACGGCCTACAACAGATAACAATTCGGTGGCAGGCTAGCCCCTGCCGCGAGCGGCGGTGACCTACCTGTCCCAGCCCCATCAGGCAAGAACACAATTTCAAATACGAAGGTGCCATATATTCAAAGTTCTGTCGTACACATGGTGTAGAAAGCAGCGCAGCTTTGAAGTTTACAACCCCAGAATTTATGCAGATATGAAGTACTTAAAGGCATTTGGAACGGAATAATGGCCCTTAGGCTTACCTTCGGGAACGCGGTTTGGTGCTTAAGAGCAGAAATCCAGTCGAGGCCAGGAATAAATCAACTATCTCTGGGTGGAAGGTTAGCACTTTGAGCCCATAGCGAAACAACGAAGCAGTGCAGAGAGACATGGGCTGGGCATCTTTCCAGGCACGAGAGGCTAGAGATGGGCCAAGAGGCTCATTTTAGTGAGCGGCTCAGAACAGCTCAGCTCACTGAAGGGAGCGGTCTGATTGGAACGGCTCGCTGCCGGTTTATTTAAATCTGAGTTGCTCAGGAGCGAGAAGTGGTTATATTAGAGAGAGAGAGAGGGAAAGCCGGCTCTGTCTCTCTGTCGTTCACTGATCCGCTCCCATGCGACCTCGCGAACCGTTATGTTGCATTTGGGTGACAGTGTGCGACTTTCGCGCTTCTGTTAGCGGTGAGGCAAAGAATCTTCTCTCACGCCCTTCCTCGTAAGAGTAGCACCCACTGTCTTGTTAGAGCAATAACCCCTCCTCGCCTTCGGCTGTCTTTTCAACTGCTCTTAGCTAAGAACGAGAGAGCCGTGCTTTAGTAACAGGGAGCGGTGGTTCGTTTAGACTTTAAAATATACGATCGGGTAACTACACCACCACTCTATCTATTGAATTTTTATTTCCATATTACTAACGTTGTGTCACTTTTCTGATTTGAAGCCACCAATCTTCCAATCGCTTCCTGTTAGCTTCCACCGTAGATTCATTCACCAAACAACTGATATCTCTAAAGCCCAGGGCGCCAGGAAGAGTGACAGCGCCTGCATCGACATCCGGTTGGATACCATCAAATTCTGGTATAAGATGCTCATTTGTTTCTATGAATTTACCACACACTGCACGTGCGCCGTCTTCTTGGTTAGTTTTCTTTTTGTAGTGTTCTAAGGCCACCCTAATACAGCTTCAAAAAGTGGGGCACTTCCTCTTGAGCTATCAAAGAAAACTTCCTTCCTGAGCTGCCTTTTCCACTTTCAGTATAGTTCTACACACTGTTTCTTTTCCATAAGCTTTATCTAATATTTAGCTGAGTGTCTTCTTATCTCCGCCATTTTCTAGTCAAAATGTCGGGCCGCTTGCTCCCAACAGCACTCACTCACTGTAATGTTATTCATTAGGCGAGAGCTTATACAGCTCGTTAAGTCGAAGAGCCATCGGTATCGTAGCAGTAGCATTTGTAGTTATAGGCTCCCCGTGTCATAAACAACCGCGGTGGCAGCGTAAAGCAAACATACGAAGGTAATATTGGGGTCTTGTGATTGATGAATAATTCATCATCGACAGGCGATGAAGATTTAATGAAATCCCTAATATTTTCATAATTGTTGTAGTAAAGAAATGATAAGTTTGGAAAAGGTGGATCAATGGTGCTCAGACGAAAAAAGCAATGCTGGGTGATGCTAATTTATAAAATGTACAATGAATGCAATTATTCAATCATTTGAAATAAGTTAAAACCGACAAAGGTGTCAAACTGCTCAGAATGAAAAGCCAATGTATGCGATTTTAAAGAATAAAAGAAAATGTCAGAAAATAAGATATGCAAAAATTAGAACAATGAAATTATCCTTGTGTCTGAAACGCTATCGTGTCATACCTTTAACAAAGATTAAGTGTCACCAATATTATCTCATTATTAATAATTTGACAGTGGAATGTTTGTATGTAGTAAAAAGACCGAAGCTACCTATTGGGGGCCTATAAGAAGCTGGACTGTGACGTGCTTTCTCAACCACTGTTTGATATGCATTAATATTTATACAAAGTAAATTTGCTTGCCACGGTGAGACAGAGGAGCAGGCTCTAATTCAGTTGTAAGAAAACTACTCACTTTGAATAGATAAGCTAGTTGAAACACAATGGCGTATTCATTATTATAGTTCTTTATCTCTGGTGCAGCCCTGATGGAACTCCGTGGATGCCCACAAGTGGGGCACCAGTTTTCAGAACTCATTTTGTGGGCAACTGTAATAGTAGTGTGTGTTCACAGCCTTCGCACGTACATTCCAACTATGTTTCACCCTCTGTACAGGAGAAAAGCTCCTGACACAGGAAGGACAGAAAGGTATGACAGCCAATGAAACTCGGAATTTCAATTCACGAGCACATTGAGTGAGTAAGTAACGCTGCGATAAATTCATACTGACAGATGCGATGATTATTTGCAATACTCGAAACTAGAGATTGGTAGAATGTGCCTAGAGAGAGTTGTCATATTTCATTCATACCTTTATTGTCCAATACAGCGCCCTGTCCTGTCTCCCTTGTCTGATTGTGGTGTGTATGTTGCGCGTTACATAAGTTTACTATACAGGTGTCATAGACGCTTGATTCAAGCCTCTTCATCTAGGCTACACAGCATGAAAAGAGACCATTTTTTTACAAAGTACTATAGAGGCAGAGCCGGCAGCACTGACATGAGAAGCTTCCGCCACTGAAGGCAAGATCCAAGAGGAACATGAGCATGAAATGGATTGCAGTGGTAATATTGAAGATGGCGGGTCACCAGCAAGTGACACCGATGGTCAAAGGCTCCTACTGCAGGAGACATTTCCCCAGTACAAAAGGCTGATGTTATAAGCACCCAATATTTTTTTAGACATCCAACCATAAATGCTAAAAATACATTTACATAGTAGAAAGCTGTCATGATGTGTTTTTGATCCAGGCGGTATATTAAAACAATTTACACCACACCAAAGCATATATTGTGAAGTTACAATTTTATTCTTTCAGGCATGCCAGCCAGGCTTCAACAACTGGAAAGCTCACTATTCTTCTGTCAATGGCGAGCTGCGCGGACGCATTACCTTAATTTACATCGAGAAGAATTATCAAGATTTGCTATCATTGAGCTTATCATCCACTGTTTTGTTTGTGTATTTTGTTATTCAGTTGGAAACAGCATTTTTTTTAAAGCTGCTTTTTGCAGAAAAGCTTTCAGTGTACTGTAAATTGTACCAGTTTTGACATTGACAGCCTAGGATGCTGATGTTCTTTGTACTCCTCATAGGTCACTGTGACAGAGAGCAGTTTGGAAATAACATGTGGGTTTTAGAGCTTTTACTAACTGAGCGAAAACGGTGAGGCACTACAAGACCTGCGGCGTTACACTGTCGGTGTTCAGCCTGTTGTTGAACTTTCTATTTCCTTCTAGGTACAGGACCCCAAACGTGACTAGTGAGGGCTGTATGTGCTTGTTTCTTGCTAAACTTAGCTTTGGACTAAGTTACAGTGTATTTTAAAGTAAACTACACTAACTGTAGTTACATCATTGAGTGCAATGACGTTGAAACAGAGATGCCGTCGAGACCACATTGCCAACATGTACAATATTCTATTTATGAAACAAGACAGCACTATTAAGTATTCAATAGGTATTATTCCCAACGGAATGAGAGCGTCTATGTTAAGGCCTACAGAGGGGGCCACACTCAAAACTGGATTTCTGATGCACATCAAACCTGGGGATGTGTTGTGCAGTAATAAAGGGTTTCCCAGCTTTCGATCCGATGTACCAGGGAAGGTTACTTCCTCTCATGCCTCTATTTATTTATTCTGGAGATGAGATATCTAAAGAAGTCATGGAAAACCCTTAACAACTGTGTCTGTGCAAATTCATGTTGAGCGCGTAATTCAAAACCTAAACGAAACAAAATTTTAACCACCAGAGTACCCCTCAGCTTAGTCACCTACATGAGTAAAGTGCTGTCTGTGTGCAGCACTTGTGAATATGCAGCCGCTATATTAAAACGTAGCCTACTTAGCATTAATGTTTCTCGACAGTTGCAGTAAAAATAATGTGCTGACAAGTCTAAAGCTGCATAAACCACCCAGCGTAATGTCTGATTACTTATACTAGTCTCCGCGCAACTTAATTTTTTTTATTATTTACCTACTTCCGGGTAAATAATTCATACGTACAGTTTGCAATAACAGTGCGGAAAAGATGGGCTTTATACACAAGTCTGCCTACAAGTTTATCATTTCACTGCTATATGTCTGATAAATGAAGGGACTGCCAAAATAAGCTAAAATATTACCTGAATTTGTGTTTTAATGCTGAAATTGCCAGAAATGGCAGAAAAGAATACATATTGTTGCGCCGCATAGAGGCTCACTAAAAGCAGCAGGAGCGGCACAAGTGGAAGCGGAGGAAGCGAGGCGCGCGCAGACGATCCGGACTTTTCTAAGCCCTGTGCGTCCTGCATACGAAGTTCACCTGTATTAAAACCAATTCATCGGTTACATTTGGTGCTAGGCGCCGGGTAAAAACGTTCTGGATCCGCCAGTACCATGTCGTAGCCGTCGTGTAGCAGGTTTGCCACCTTGATATCCTCACCAGTACCTTTCAATGGCTACCACCCGCACGACGCAGACTCATGAACAGAGACCTGAAGAGACGACGGCCTTTCCCCACCAGCGAGAGCCGCGTACGTTTCACGGTGAGCGCGAAGAGGACGTTGAGGAATGGCTCCGACATCACAAAAGATACAGCAAGTACAACCAATTGAACTCAATCGCACGTCTGTACAATGTTGTTGTCTTCCTCGCTGGCACACCTCTGACTTTGTTTGATAACCACGAAGAATCCTGACGACCTCGGAATGATTTGTTGAAGAAATTACGAAGTCGTTTGGGATACCCTTGCGAAGAAGGAACGCGCTGAGCATCAGCTTTCCCAGAGAGCCCAGCTGCCCGGTGAGACATGCACACGTTACATCGAATAAATATTGAAACTTTGTCGCATTGCAAAACGGCATATGTCAGAAGAGAACAAGGTAGGGCACATTCTCAAAGGGATTGCTGAGGATATGTACAACTTCCTCTTTTCGCGGGACACCCTTGCCACAGTTGCAGATGTCCTCAAGCAGTGCCGGGCATTTCAGGCGTTAAAGGCACGTCGGATAGCGCCCAAATTTGGCCGCCTTTCAAATATGATAACTGTTGTCGGTATCGACAATCCGGAGGCTGAAGACATCGTTTCTATGGTCAGGAGGATTATGCGCGATTATATGTACCCTACAACCCGACATCGAGGTCCGTATCATCATGAGAACAACGCACTCCATGGGTTTCACAATATAACGGCGAACCATCTTGCAACAACGGCGTGGAGCGGATTCTGCAACCAACATCGCACCCTTATTTCCAGCAGCGTCCAGCCCATACGGATGATGTGCCTCGTGGTGCTTATCGTCGCGCTTCTTTCGTCCCTTCTCGGCCTCAAAGGGATCCTGAAGTGAACTACCAAAGCCGCCGGCCACCCGTACGTTACGGCTGCGGGGGCAGCGGACATATCTTCCGCTTTTGCGCGCGTCTTCAAATTACCCGACCCCTGTCCAACAAGCGCCGCGCTTCACGAATGGTGCCCAGTGGGAGCAGCAGCCACCCGCTACCTTCTATCGGCCCTCTTCGCCTCAACGCCATGCACGGTATCACTCCCCTGTGTCCGATCGCAGCATCACTCCCCCACCGCAGCGGCAACCCCGTTCGTCATCCCCACGTCACCGCTTTGTTTGTCCACCGCTGGGAAACTAGGTGGCACAACCGATGGAGATAAGGTCGCCGGACGGTCAATTTCACGCATACCTCTGCCTATCATCATGCTACAGAACAAAGTGTCAGTGTGTAGACAATGTTAAAACGAATGCTTTGGTCGACACTGGTGCTGGTGTGTCAGTTATGAGCCTTTCATTTAAAAACCGCCTTCGACATAAAGTAAGGTTTGTGTTTAACAAAAAAACTACGTTTTGTGAAGTTGGGGGTGAAAGTTTAGTTCCGGTTGGCCTGTGCAGTTTCAGTTGTATTTGGTGATGAGTGCTATAGGAGTGAATTCGTAGTATTGAGACGTGCCACGCATGACGTTATCTTAGGTGTTGACGTTTTGCGCAAGTGAGGTGCGACTTTAGACTTCAGTCGGTCAGGTTTGTTTGCAGCCGAACAACATCCCCGCATTAGTAGATAACATGTCTCAGAGTCATCAAGAAGTTCTCGTCTTTAAGGAAGATGTGCTGCTGCCTGCAATGACGGCGACGTTTGTCCCCGTGAAGTCATCTGAATTCTTCATGGGTAAACTTTCAATAGTGGTCGAGCCAGATGTCTCGAATGGAGCGAGAAAAAAAATTTTGGTGCCACGCTCCGTCGTGGAGGCGGAGGATGGTCGCGCATACATCTGGGCTGTGAACGTGTCAGAAGAGCCTGCTCGTCTTCCTTCTGGTTTGACAATCGCGAGATTTGAAAGTTATGTGACTTATACCGTTGGAATTATTTCCGATTGGAAAGGAGCTGCGAAAGACAAGTCTGAATATTGTGCTTTGTTTGAGGGCATGGTCGCTCCGATCTAGTGAACATCGTATTTTGCAAGACATTTTGACAACTCATGCCCAAGTGTTCGATTTTGCCTCAAATCTATCGGGTAATCATTTCTCAGCTTCTCGGCTACAGCACAAAATTAACACAGGAAGAGCACCTTCTATTTGCCAAAAACCTTACAGAGTCTCCCCGGAAGAGCGCACGATAACTCAAGAACAGGTGGACGAAGTACTGCACAAAGGAATCATACGAGCATCTTCCAGTCCGTGGGCCACACCTGTGATCCTGGTGCGAAAAAAACCCAATTCTTGGCGATTTTGTGTAGACTACCGTCGTTTGAATGAGGTAACAAAGAAAGACGTATACCCGTCACCTCGCATTGATGACGCTGTCGACTGTCTGCATTCGGCGTCATATTTCTCCTCTGTTGATTTGCGTTCTGGTTATTGGCAAATTCTTCTACATCCATCCAACCGTGAGAAGACTGCTTTTGTAACACCAGATGGTGTATACGAATTTAATGCAATGCCCTTTGGATTATGCAACGCTCTCGCGACGTTTGAGCGATTTATGGGCACTATCCTTCTGGCCTCAAATCGGAAATATGCATGTTACGTGACGATGTTATCATTTTTGGAAAGACCTTCCAAGAGCACAATGAGAGGCTCCTTAATGTTCTTGAATGCATTGGGAAAGCGAGGCTCATTTTGAATTCAAAGAAGTGCCATTTTCAAGAGCGACAAACTAGTTCTTGGGTTCCTCGTCAACGAGGATTGTATCAGGCCGGATCCGCAGAAGATTGCTGCTGTACGCGACTTCGAAACTCCACGCGCCCTGAAAAGTCTTCGGAGCTTTCTTGGCCTCTCTGCTTATTTTCGTCGCTTCATTGCTGGTTTTGCGCAACTTGCCCGCCCCCTTACTTCTTTACTGTACAAGGTGTCGCAATTTGTGTGGACCCCAGACTGCGAATCCTCTTTCAATCTGCTTAAGTCTTCTCTAACGTCAGCACCACTGCTGCGCCGCTTCGACCCTTCTGCTGTGACGGAGGTCCACACTGAGGCCAGTGGCATCGATCTTGGGGTGGTGCTTGTGCAGCTGCATAGTGGGGCTGAACACGTTGTTGCATACGCCGGCCGCTAGTTGACAAATGTGAACGGAACTACGCAGTTACCGAATTGGAGTGCCTCGCAGTTGTGTTCGCAGTGTACAAGTTCCGAACATACCTATATGGACGCTACTTCATCATTGTGTCTGAACACCATTCGCTATGCTGGCTCATCGGGCTTCGCGATCCATCTGGTCGTCTGGCGCGCTGTGCATTACGCCCACAATACAACTTTGGTGCCGCGTACAATAGTGGACGACATCACAGTGATGCAGACTGCTTGTCACGGCACCCATTGCCGACTTCCGTTAACAATAAAGATGGCTTCGATAGGTGTTTAGCCTCAATCGCGTCGACATTTCCTAGTATGGCGACCTTTAGGCGATAACAACGCAACGACCAGTCACTAAAGCCTCTTATACAAGGGACAGAAGGAAGAGCAGAGTCAACGAAGTTTACTATCGAAGATGATGTTTTGTTCAAGAAGAACTACTGAGTTGACGGTGCTGCCTTCGTCCCAAAAGGAGGAGGTGGAAAAACATTTATTATGTAAACTTCCTTTTCTTCCTGAGTGGAGCCCTCAGTCCAGGGCTCCATGTGCCGCCTCAATCCTGCATTCCCGCCAGAACTGCTGTCGCTGGTCTTGCGGGTTGTTGCGAATAAGGTCTCCGTGCATAAGTGTTTGCATGCCATGTACGATGATATTACATGTGGACATCTAGGCTTCTGTCGTACCCTTCTAAAAATTCGGCAGCGATTTAATGGCCACAAATTTAAGAGACCATCAAGCAATACGTTGCGACATGTGAAAAATGCCAACAACTTGAGGCACGCACCACCACGCTGGCCGGACCTTTACAACTCGTTAAGCCACCTACCTCACCTTTTGAAAAGATTGAACATAGCCTCCTTTATACTCTCTGTGCCTGGCAACTCCGCGCTCCGCGGCCGTCGCCGCCGCTCCTCCTCCGTTGAGAAGTTACGCCGCTGGCTGCCGAGAGATGGCGACAGCGACGTAGGGTCACCGTCGCCAGGCGAGTGCCGGGTGCACTGTGTTGCAAAGCTGTCCGGATAGCCACGCGCTGTCGCTTTCTCGCTGTTTCGTGTACTGTTTTGTGGTATGCAAGGTCATGCTTCTACTTTTATCGGCATCGGGTGCTGCAGGAGTACAGCATTGCATCGACTGGTAAGTGCCAGCTTTGCTTTATCCTTCCGCCAATCGCTGCGTAGTATTCAGCTACTTTGAGTCTTGTGAAAAATAGTGACAGCACCGAAAACTTTTTATTAAGCGTTAATGCTGCAATAATAATGTTAGATGTGCACATGTGCTTTCTGGATTGAAATGCGAATTGCTTCCCTGCCTAGCTCGTCTGCGTAGTGTGTTCAATGTGCTCCTGCACAGCTTTTTTTTTTCGCAGTATACGCTGATTACAAAATTTTATGATAATATAGACACACAAGTTTTACCTATTGTCAAGATGACTGCGTTAAAGCGAGTTAAACCGAATCGTGCAAAGCCTATAGTAGTTTCCCTTGTCAACTAAATCGCTCTGCTCCTCTATAGCACCAGAAACCGCAAAACTCGTATTCAACAGCATTGAGGCCTGTGAAAAATAATGATGTTTGTTACGCGTCAGTAAGGTAATAAAATATTAAATATACACGAGTATTTTCTGGACTACGGCGCTAGCTTCCTCCCAGGTTAGCTCGTCTGTGTAGTATGTTACATGTGCTCCAGCGCAGTATTTGTTGTTTTGCTAGCTGCGCAATTCTGTGATAAAATAAAAACACAAGCTTTACCTATTGTGACGATTACTTTGGAGTGAGCGAAACAGAAAGATGCAACGCGTACATTTGCCTTCCTTGTTTTTCATGTTAAAAAGAAACGTTTGAACGACGCGCTGATTGATTGAAGGAAACAGCTGATACAGCAATTGCTTTCGTTAGAGATCTCAATGGCATACTGCGATGCAGTTGTCGCAATCATCTACAAATCAAGCTGGCTTCTGAAGTGCCCTATCAGTGACAGCAGTCACCGTGAACATTTTTTTCTACTTATGGCAACGATTCATCCAATTACGTCGGTACTCTTGTAGCACAACTGCTGTTGTGAAATGTGTAAACAAATGCTGGTGCCTTTCTTCTTAAATTTTATTTTACCGCAGCGTAGACTAGCACTGTACTTTTTCTATTACCATTGGCGCTAGTGCAACAGTCATGCAGTTTTTCGAGCCATACGCAATTTCTTGAAACTGCCTCAGATAAAATGTCATAGCATTGGTGTCATTGCTTAACAAGTATCATGATCACTTTTAATGCTTAGAAGATGTTGGCCTTAATAGTAAATTTGATGAATATGCACAATTCATGCTTAGGGACAGTTATCCCGCGAGAGAATAACATCGCTCCCGCCCTCGCGCCGACGTTCGTACCCGTGCGCCTCGACCCCTAGGTCAGTGGCGCCCTCAGTCAGGGCGCCGCGCAACTTTACCGGACGTCGCCGTTGTATTGTTCGCGCGACGCGTTGACAGGCACAGAGAGTATAAAGGAGGCTATGGATTGGGATTGACCTGCTCGGTCCTTTTCCAAAGAATGTAGAGGGCTGCCGCTGGGTTATCGTCTGCGTTTACCATCTTACCAGATACGCGGAGACCGCTGCTCTCGCTACCACAAAGGCTGCTGATGTTTCGTCGTTTCTTTTGTATTCCGTTATTCTTCGCCATGGCGCACCCCGTGTTATTATATGTGCTCGTGGTCGGCAATTCACTGCTGATGTCGTGGAAGAAATGCTCCGACTTTGTGGTTCACACTCGGACACTCGACACCGTATCATCCGCAGACCAACGGTCTCATCGAGCGCACCAACCGCACCTTGACAACCATACTATCCATGAACGTCTCGTCTGACCATCGCAACTGGGACTCAGTGCTACCGTATGTGACGTACGCATAAAACACTGCAAATCATGAAGTTACCGGCTATCATCTATTCTATTTACTATATGCAAGAACTCCCTATGTTTTTTTAGACACCATATTCTCATTTTCCCCCAACGACGATGCGTCAGTTTCCCAGATACTATGGTGTGTCGAAGAAGCCCGTCGTATGGCCCGATTACGCACACTGGCTTCTCGGAATATAATCAGCCTTTATACATAGCGTTTATTGATTACGAAAAAGCATTTGACTCAGTTGAAACATCGGCGGTGATGCGGGCATTGCGAAATCAAGGGCTATACGAGCCATACGTGAAAGTGGTAAAAGATATATATAGTGGCTGCACAGCAACCATAGTTCTGCATAAAGAAAGTAACAAAATTCCCATAAAGAAAGGTGTTAGGCAAGGAGACACAATCTCCCCAGTACTATTCACAGTTGCATAGAGGAGGTATTCAGAGGCTTGGAATTGGAGCAGTTAGGGATAAGGGTAGATGGAGAATACCTCTGTAATCTGCGATTTGCTGATGACATTTCCTTGCTAAGCAACTCGGGGAATGAACTGGAAACAATGATCGATGACCTAGACAGGAAAAGTAGAAAGGTAGGCTTGAAAATCAATATGCAGAAGACTAAGGTAATGTTCAACAGCCTCGCGAAGGAACAGCAGTTTACATTAGGTAGCGAAGTACTGGAAGTAGTAGGCGATTATGTCTACTTAGGACAGGTAGTAACCGCAGATCCGGACCATGAAAAGGAAATAACAAGAAGAATAAGATTGGGATGGAGCGCAATTGGCAAGCACTCGCAGATTATGACTAGCAGCTTACCGGTATCGCTCAAAAGGGAAGTATACAACAGTTGCCTCTTACCCGTACTCACCTATGGGGCTGAAACGTGGAGGCTACCCAAGAGAGTTCTACTTAGGTTGAGGATAACCCAGAGGACTATGGAACGAAAAATGGTAGGAGTAACATTAAGAGATAAGAAGCGTGCAGAGTGGGTCAGAGAAACAACTCATGTTACCGACATTCTAGCGGGAATAAGGAATACGAAATGGACATGGGCAGGACATGTAGTGCGAAGAGAGGATAACCGCTGGTCGCTTAGGGTAAAAAACTGGATTTCAAGAGAAGGAAAGCGTAGCAGGGGGCGGCAGAAAGTTAGGTGGGTGGATGAGGTTAAGAAGTTCGTGGGGGCCAAGTGGATGCAGCTAGCACAAAACCGGGCTAAGTGGAGAAATATGGGAGAGTCCTGCAGTGGGTACAGTCAAGCTGATGATGATGATGTATGGCAGACGATATGAATATGACAAGCGCATTTTATTCAAAGAAAAATAGTTGAGCCTACAATGCAAGAATGTGGTAAATTATTTCTATTATCGAAACGATAGAATAAGAAGTTAAAACAATGCAGGAACGAATAATTTTAAATAAACCCATTCCATTTTTGTGATAACTTCCCAAAGGAAAATCTTCTCTCTTTAGGTACTTAAATTTCTGATTGCTTGGGTGAGTAGACATAGGGCAGTGACATGTACAAATTGAACACGTACATCGATGCCTGTTTTTGCGTGTATACTGATGCGTATCTTTGAGTGTAATAATAGCATCCGGAATGTCAGGTAGGGGATATAGCACATCCTTTCTTCGCAAATGATGAAAGGTCGTTCGTTATACTTGAAAGAGCACTTTATCTCAACCAGCACAGCAAAGCCACAGCTGCTGCCTAGACACTACTAAGCCTCTCTGGATAGCCAAAGATGGCTATAAGTATGCTGCACAAATGTTCAACCAACACGTTTATCAATACCAGTGCAGTTCACCCATTACTAAGCAGTTATATACCCTGATAATGCGTATTTCCCGTTTTTACTCGAAGCTTACTCGGGCTGTACCTTCTGCATTGGTGCATATTAACGAATAAAGGTAATATTATTGCATGTATTAAACTTAACTCTGCATATGGGCTTCTATATTAGAAATATCAAATAGGCAAATAGCATAGAACACTCTAACATCATTCCCAATTTAGGAAACTCTTATTGATGCAAAAAACTAACCATAACGCCTCGGTGTACTTGCTTAGGTTCTGGTCATTGAAAGCTGCTGTGCGCCAAAGGCAGGATAGCGAAAGAAGCTGTGCGCGTACTGCAGGCAACCAAAAACGACGATGGCAGCAGACAAGTGAGAATCAAGTGGTTCCCGGCGCACGCGGGCGAGGCGTCAGACCGCGACGGCAACCACAACGAGACGGCACACGCCGAGGCACGCGCGCTAACGTACCGCGCCTTGGTCGACTGGACGCTGTGGTTCAGCACCAAAGAGCGAATTACCGACTACAAGGAAATAACCAAGGTGTTCCGCCTAGCTCGCAGAACTCTTCCACCCGCTTTCTCGGGGCTCAGTCGAGAGCAAGTCGTTTTATTCAGACAGCTACAGATGGGCTCACTCCCCAGTCCGTCGCTGATGCAAAGAATGTATCCCGAGACGCACCCGACAGACAAATGCAGAGTCTGCCGAACGGTGACGGCCGGCTTCGCACACATGCTGTGGAATTGTACCAAGTACCAGGAAGAAGCTACCTCTGGGAGGATCCCGCCGCGACTCGAAGCAGCCGCAGGGAGCGACAATCAAGAGGAGCAACTCTGGGCCGTCCAGCAGGTCATCAAGGCGCTGGCCCGGCAGGGAACCAGCGAGCCGGCCACGGTGAGCGGGGACCGAGGCTTCGCGGCCGGTGTCCAGAGGACGACATAGGCCCTATCCGGAGCGCGGGCGCTCGAGCGCGCGTTCTACTGCAGGCCCCGAATAAACGTTTTACCAATACAAATCTTATTCCTAATGGATGCGAGAATAATATCTTGGAAGCCAAATGCTGTGCACCGTTCGTCTGGCCCTGGGTGAGAATAGCCGGATCCGCAACGCTGCTGTGCACTAGTATCTTCTGCTGGTATTTTGCTGCCTGATCAGCATTAAGATCTGATACAAGGTCATTCGGTTGTGCAAGCTGGTCATCATCAATTTTCAGGTTATTTTAGGCTGAGCTCGTCAGCATCAGAGCCACTAAGTAAGAGGCTCTCCTTCAGCTGCTTTGGAAATCCTCTCAATAACATGTTCTTGGACCTCTTAGCAAATAAGTTCATCCTCATGAAGAGTTGGAACTCTAGGACTTCTTGCTGTGCATATTTGACCTCTGGATACTTTAGTAGTGTAGAGCCGGATGCATGCTTCACCTCTGGGGAAGTCGCTTTCGGACCTTTTATTAAAGACAGAGGAATAATAGAGGACATTGCACTGTGCATCTGCAAATGTTCGGAACATCTGATGACTTTTATTCAACCTATTAAGAGTAAAAATAATGTGGTTGTGTCTATCAAAGAAATATATCTGAGGAGCCCCACTGAGATATGCTTATAAGAAAAATATTAGCAAAGCAAAAAAAAAAAACACTTCACAATCTCACTACCCAACAAGTCCAATAGGCTCTCTAAGAAAGCCTCGGGTTTTCTGCGCTGGATTTGCCCCATTGTTGAGCATGGCTTGTGCAAGACTCATCTTCGTGGGAGTTTATGAAAGAGCACACAGCAGCAGCATGCTTGCAGCGGCCATGAATTCCTGCCTTGCACGTGCACTTCGCACGGGAACTCGGAAACTGGCGCTTATCAGGGCATGATTATGCAAGCTGCAAACAAACACGTGTCACATTGCAGAGACGGCCCGGTCGGTTCTTTTCGAATTTAGGGCATAAAGGGCAAAACTAACAAAAGAGAACAAGGATGCTGCCTCTCAACGCATGCTCAGATGCAGATGGTTTATTCTTTAGGAAGCAGATCCTAAAGCTAAAGGCAGGATACATAAAATGGCATGTAAGCGAGAATCTAATTGAGTGAACGTGTACGTTTATTTTTGTAGTGTTTAATGTAGACCTTAGCGCGACATGGCTATGAGGGATGCTGTAGTGGAGACCTAAAAACGTTTGAACGCCTCCGCCTCTTTTTCGTGGATATTTACAGGGCATGTGCATTTTACTGTATGGTCTCCTTGCAGTTCTCCTCCGTACAAATGCGGTTGCTGCATAAAATGTTTGAACTATGTGCACAAACCCGTTATCGTTCGCCTTTCCTTCCTTTGAGCCACTTATTGTCCGAGCTCACCAGTGACGTCACCACCCTCGCAGGCTACAAGAGCAAGAGTTCTTAGTGAAAAAAATACTCACGAAATGTCTTTCATACATGTAAAGAGAATTTATTGGATATATATATATATATAGTATATACATACTAAAACTAACATTACTCACACACCAAAGCCTATACAAAACACTCTATGATAGATATTGCCATCTGGTGTCCCTATGTTCTTGCTGCGGCTGGATGAAGACTACACTGAAGTCGGCTCGCACGCTTTGTTCGGAACGCTGCCTGCTCCTACAGCTTAGCCCTGTCGTTGAAGTCTTCCCTGTTGTCCGTGACATATTTAGTGTCGGCGCAGGGTATCATTCCCAGTATATGTCCCGCACACCTCCGCACACCCAGAATTCAGGTCCTTTGCCAGTCGACATTCCTGCGCACCTACCGGAGGCCTAGGCCTACCACCAGAGCATGGACCGTTGGAATTCGCCACCGCAGCCGCCCCTCGACTTGTCATGCAAGCTCCAACTTATTACGTGCTACAGAACCCAAGACTGCCTAAGCCTTTCCATGGCAGTCAGAATGAAGACGTCGAAGACTGGCTCGTCCATTTTAAACGGGTAGCCTCGTTTAATCAGTGGGACGGCGCTACAAAGCTCAGGAAAATCTCCTTCAGCCTGGAAGATGGCGCTTGTTTAGGGTACGATAATTGCGAAGGCGCCCTAACATCGTGACGCGAGTTCTGCCCCTGCATCCTGAACACCTACACCAGCCTGAATTGCCGAGAACGAGCGGAAAGGGCTTTGCACCCTCGAATGCAGATGCCCAACGAACCTATAACTATATACATGGAGGACATGACCAGGCTGTTGCGACTATCTGACCCGGCAATGCCCGAAGAGAAAAAGGTGCGCCATATCATGCGCGGCTTTAGGGAGCAACTGTTCGCTGGCCTCGTGCGCAATCCGCCGAATACGGTTGCTAAATTTCTTACGGAGACAATCACGATGGAAATGATGATCCAGCAGCAGTGTACGACCTACGACAGGCCGGTACTCGCCGCTTCGCTCACAGAGCCGCTTTCGGCCATCAGAGGTACTCATGATCTTCCCCGCGACATCATCCGCTCCATTTTACGAGAAAAGCTTCAGACTCTTTTCGGTGCTCTACAGGAGACGGTTGGCACTATAGCTAAAATCGTCCGAGAAGACCTTCAGCAAGCATTTCCACCTTCGGTACCGTCTCCTAACTCGGCATTATTTCCACCGAGTCCTGTCGGCCAATGTATGCGGACATGTTGCGACGTCCTCCGGCTGATTCCACACCGCCCGACCAAGGGTCACTATATTCTGCCCGCCCTGAGCCGTACATCGATACCCGCCAACCACCCCAGCGACAGGCAGACCTGTGGCGTGCACAAATCGGCAGCGCCTGAGCTTCCACTGCGGAGAACCAGGTCACCTGTGTCGGCAGTGGCCATATCGACAACTGGGACTGAAGGATTTCCCCATAGACATGCGTCGCTCTCCATTAGGCCAACGACCCGGGATATTGAGCACTACGTAGTCCGGCAACTCATGGCACCAACCTTTCGGTGACAGTCACGATCTCCGTCTCCATGCCGACCATCATCGCAGCCCAGCTCCTCCTGGATGGCGCAGCGACGGTAGCCAAGTCTGCGTCGGGAAAATTGAAGACAGCGACCTTCGGGGCGAGGCCGCTTCAAATTGACGCGACAAAGACCCCCCGACAACGCGACCTTTGAGCGATCGCGACTCTACGTCCCCGACGACAGTTCGTACACATGAAGATAGACTCTCGCTTGATATACCCGTGGTCCTCGACGGCTATACGGTTAGCTCATTGGTAGACAGTGGTGCTGATTTTTCTGTTTTAAGCGGAAGCTAGTGGCGCTTCTGAAAAAAGTAAGGACGCCATGTTCTGGCTCGCAGATTCGCACCGCTGGCGGGCATGTCGTCCTTTCGAGCGGTCAGTGCACGGCGAGAGTCCAAATTCGCAACTGCACATTTTTTCTAAGCAGCCTTGTTATACCTGACTGCTCCCGCGACTGTACCCTTGGTGTGGATTTTCTCGGGGTGTATGGGGCCATTATCGATCTCCGGAAGCGTACCGTGACTTTTTGGACCGAAAAAGTTGATAATACTGACACCGCGGACCACCAACGCCGCACCCCTTTCCGAATTTCTGCCAAGAGCGTTTCTTTCAGTGTTTTTGTGACTGTTAACTGCGACGAACTATGGTGACGGAACGGCGGTCGCTGGGGGCAACCAGTCCCTCTTGCTCACCACAGCATCACCTCGACGTGGAACCTCATCCACCTCCGTAACGGCCGATCTGAACTTCTGTAGACTAACTTCACCAACGAATCCCGTCGTCTTTTCTGCGCTACCGCAATCGCATTCGCCGACTCCTTAGCGGACGTTCCTGAATGTTTTACGTTCGGAGAAGTTGAAAATGTGCTCCCATCCCTCGATCGTCTTGATATTAGAACAGATCTCTCGGAACCACCGCAGCGCGAACTGCGCTCTCTCATCCTGGAATAGAGTGCTTTTGTGACGTCATCGAAAATTTGGCAAACGCCTCTTGTGAAGTACCGCATAATTACTCCCTACGATGACCGCCCTCTACGCCAGCAGCTGTACCGCATCTCAACGACGGAACGTGAAGCGATTCAGACTAGGTTCAGGAGATTCTTCGTGATGGGGTCATCCAACCCTCCAACAGTCCGTAGTCATCCCCTGTCTTGCTGGTAAAGAAAGAAGATGGCACCCTTCGCTTCTGTGTTGATTAGCGAAGGTTAAGCGACATCGCTAAAAAAGACGTTCACCCGCTGCCCTGTATCGACGATTCGCTCGACAAGCTTCATCGCACCCAGTACTTTTCCTATATTGATTTGAAGAGCGGGTACTGGCAGATTGAGGTCTATGAGCGGGACCGCGAAAAAACAGCTTTTGTCCCCCCAGATGGACTGTACAAGTTTAAAGTGCTGCTTTTAGGCTTATTTTCAGTGCCGGCTACTTTTCAGTGCATGATGGACACCGTCCTCGCCGGCCTCAAATAGGAAATCTGTTTAGTTTATCTCGACTATGTTGTCGTGTACTCTGAAACCTTTGAAGAACACCTCAAACGCCTGCACGCACTATTAGGTGCCCTCCGGGGAGCTGACTTGACGCTCAAGCCCGAGAAATGCCACTTTGGCTACAAAGAGTTGAAGTTTCTCGGTCATCTTGTGAGTGCCGCAGGTGTTAGGCCACACCCAGAGACAACTGCCGCGGTAGCGAAATTTCCCGTTCCTGCCACGAACGGGGTTTTTTTAAAGGCTTCTGGGTTTGGGTTCCTAGCAGAATGTGTTCTGCAACTTCTCTGCTTGCTTCGTCTGACAAGCTGTCTGAACATTATCCACGACGTGGCTGGCATATTTGCTGCAGCCTATTTTCTGCTTCTGTTGTTCACCATCACCAGCGGAGACCCGTTAATCCTATGCTTGGGCCCGACTTTGGGAGGGGTGAGGGTCTCGGGAGGGTCCTGAAGACCCCCTACCACGCTCTGCTCAGGGGCGGGCTCCGTGCTCCTTTGTTGAGCATGAGTGCTTTGGGCATGCCCGCTATGCTCGCCTTTATTTGCAACACTATGGCGTGGAGCTTTCAGCCACTTATGCCGAACGGCTATGCTCTTATGAGGCACTGTGTTCACTTGCCTGAGCAATACATGAATACGTTGTGGAGGTCTGAGTCACTCGCGCCTGTCGGATTTGCCTTATTGTGGCAGAGACATACCGACACCCCGCACCTTCCTTCACCAAGGCTTGAGCCCAAGAGATCGACAAAGGCTCTTAATGGGCATGCCCTTTACAACGCATCTGCTCTCTTCCTCTCTCTTATGCAGCACTGGACTATTTTCTGATATCAGCTGTATTGTATAACATTTTTCTTGTCTTTTTCTTTTCTATTTTCTTTTCTTTTAAATCAGTCATTTGGTATTTACTAATGTAATTACTATTACTTTTCTTTTCTCTGTTCACCTCTTTGTGGCCAATTTTTATGTATACATTTATCCGCATTTTCCATTTTCAAGTTGCCTTAATTATTTTCCATAGACCGGTATATTCTATTTTCAGATTTCAGAATTCAGTTTTTTTTTTCTTTTTTTTTTTGTATGTACGTAATGTACAGCTTTCTCTCAACCGATTCGGACAGAATTTTATTCTATAATTTCATCGTAATGGACGTCTTCTCAAGCTGTCAAGGATTTTATGCGTGATATTTTGTGTTTCTTTGTGCCTCCATTAGTTTCGTATTCGCGAAGTTTTTCAATACTATTTTTTCTCATTTCATTGCAGACTTTGGTAACCGCTTTATATACATATATTGCGAAAGAAGGCTAGGTTGAGACGGCAAGGTCGTGACGGCAAGGCCAGCGATGCCTTGTCTAGCGTTTTAATCCGGTGACAAAACCCAGGCGCGTGCCGGAGCCGGTGCCGCGGGACGATGATGATGGTATGTACAAATGAAAGAGGAAGATCATGGCATGTACAAATTAAAGAACATCCACAGAAGGCTCACACAATCTGCCCGGGGGGTCGGAAGCGGCCAGCCTGGCCGCTCCTACCTAACCGATGCATCGCGGCGCACAAACGGTTTCAGGCGAGACACATGAACAATTTCAGTTCCACGGTGGCGTCGATCAGCTGGGGGATCAGCAGGCGTCACTTTGTAGTTCACTGGAGAAGTTTGGCTTATGACCTCATAGGGACCTACGTAGCGGTGGTGGAATTTGTCACTAAGGCCAGGGCTGCGAAATGGTGTGTAAAGCAGTATTTCGTCACCAGGACGAAAAGAGACCACTCGATGTGTAGAATCATAGCGAGTTTTGCGGACTTCCTGGCACGCTGCCGTGTTGAGGCGGGCAAGATGACGGCATCTGGCCACACGAGATAAAAAATGGGTAGGTACTGATGAGGAGTAGTCGGGCGTAGAGAAGAATGAAGCGTCGAGAATTGTAGTGGGAGGACGGCCGTAAACAAAAAAATGGAGAGTAACCGGTAGTTCGCTGTACTGCTGTATTATAGGCGAATGTGACGAATTGTAGAATAGTGTCCCAATTTCGATGATCTGGTGTGATGTACATTGATATCTTGTCCGACAAGGTGCGATGAAATCGCTCAGTCAGACCGTTAGTCTGGGGATGGTAGCTTGAGGTTTTCTTATGAAGGGTGGATGAGGCGTGAAGAACTTTGGCAACGACTTTCGATAAGAAGGCTGTACCGCGGTCACTTAGGAGCGCCATGGCGCAATACAATTGATCGCAAAAAGAAATTTGCTACTTCTTCAGCGGAACCAGTCGGTACAGGTGCTGTCTCAGCGTAGCGTGTGAGGTGGTCGACAGCTGTTATAATTCAATGGTTACCCCCATAGGAGAGAGGTAGGGGACCATATAAGTCGATGCTGACTACGTCGAATGGCGTGGTGGGACAAGGAAGAGGTTGTAGAAGGCCAGCGGGCGAAGAAGTCAGCCGATGCGACGTTGGCACAGAGGGCAGGATGCGACGTATTTGGCAACGGTGGAAGATAAGCCAGGCCAAAAGAATCGTTTTCTCACGCGGTCGTAGGTTTTGTCAAAACCAAGGTGACCTGCAGTAGCGTCATCGTGGAGAGCCGCCAGTATACGTGGGCGAAGCACATGCGGCGCGACTGGGATCCAGCGAGTTCTATCAGGGCAATACACGTAGTGGAGTAAGATTCCATCTTCGAGCTTGAAATTTCGAAGCTGTCGGCGAAGCCTAGCATTGGGAGGGTCCGAAGCGCCGATAAGGCGGTCGATGATAGGATGGCAGTAGGCATCGGCTAATTGCTGTGAGCGGAGAGCGTGCTTGTTCTCAGAGTCGCCAAAACAAACGGTTGTGATATAAGTCGGGCAAAGAGATGGTCGGCTCTGGTCAGAGGTGGAAATGAATTGGGAAGAAAAGCAGCAAGTGGATTTCGAAAGAGGACAGCGAGAGAGAGCGTCGGCGTCTTGGTGTTGGCGACCAGATTTATAAGTGACGTCGAAATGGTATTCTTGCAGGCGTAGAATCCAGCGGCCAAGTCGGCCTGTGAAATTTTTGAGTGAAGACAACCAGCAAAGAGCATGGTGGTCGGTCACAACTGTGAAGTGCCGACCGTATAGGTAAGGGCGAAATTTTTGGACAGCCCAGACGACAGCAAGACACTCCTGCTCGGTAATGGTGTAGTTTTTCTCAGCTGGAGTGAGAGTCCGACTGGCAAAGGCAATCACTTTCTCACGCGATGTTGCATCACGCTGCAGAAGTACAGCGCCAAGACCGTGACCACTGGCATCGGTGTGCAGGATAGTTGGAGCGCTGTCACTGAAGTGGCCAAGAACAGGATCTGATGTGAGGGCGTGCTTGAGGTCATTAAAAGCAGTTTCGCACTGCTCAGTCCACACGAAAGGGCTGCGTGCTTTTAGTAGCTCATGAAGTGGTCCAGCAATAGTTGCAAAATGCCTTATAAAACGCCGGAAATAGGACGCGAGGCCGAGGAAACTGCGCAAAATCTGTAGTCCGTTGTGGGCGAGCAAAGTTGAAGACCGCGATTATTTTTTCAGGATCTGGGCGAATGCCGCCATGGCTGACCAGATGTCCCAATATTCTAATTTCCTTCTGTGCAAAGTGGCACTTCTTGGTGTTGAGCTGAAGGCCTGCCGAAGCGAGACAGGTGAGGACTTCATTCAGGCGCGTGAGATGGTCATTAAAGGTTGCCGAAAAGATAACAATGTCGTCCAAGTAACACAAACAGGTTCTCCATTTTAGGCCACGAAGTACAGTGTCGATCACTCTTTCAAATGTCGCTGGTGCGTTACAAAGTCCGAAAGGCATAACATTAAATTCGTAAAGGCCATCGGGTGTTGCGAAAGCGGTTTTTTCTTTGTCGTCCACGTGCATAGGTATTTGCCAATACCCTGAGCGAAGGTCCCAGGTCGAGAAATATTCGGAGCCTTGGAGGGAGTCAAGGGCGTCATCAATTCGCGGCATCGGATATAGATCTTTGCGGGTAATTTTGTTGAGCGCGCGGTAATCAACACAAAAGCGTACCGAGCCGTCCTTTTTTTTAACTAGCACTACTGGGGAGGACCATGGGCTTGCTGAAGGACGAATTATATTGCGATGGAGCATGTCTTTTACATTTTCTTCGATTACTTTTCGTTCAGAGATGGAAACCCGATAAGGCCGTCGGCGAATGATAGAATTACCTTCAGTAATGATGCGATGGTGCGCAACACTAGTCCGTCCCAGAGGTGTGGAAGTGGCATCAAAAATGGCTTGGCGGTGTCGAAGCAATGTCAGCAGTTCTTGGCGTTGGTTCGGCGGGAGTTTAGGATTAATAGTCTTTGCGAGAACAGAAAGAGAGACGTGTGACGAAACACGTTGCTGAGGCGGAGGGGTGGTGAGCACCATCAGGGAAAAAGGTTGAACATCCACCATACAATTCAGAGAAGTTCCTTTTGGGAGCGCGAGGGATTCACGTGAAGTGTTAGTGGCCACTACTGTCGCTGAGCCGTTGTGGAACCGGACAAGACTTGACGGGAAGGCGATGCCGCATGGAAGATGACCATATGATGGTGCAATGAGTACGTCCCCGTCAGTGATGTGGTCAGGAACAACAGTAAGCAGTTTTTCGCACTGAGGAGGCAAAACAGTATCAGCGGCGGCAACGAGGGGATGATGTCGTTCAGAAAAGTCAGATGAAAAATCGCTGTCTGTCATATGGATAACACGGTCACCACAAAAAATTAACGCTGAAGCGGTTGACAAAAAATCCCATCCGAAAATCATGAGGTGCGCACAAGGTGAGAGCACAGCAAACTGCACATGATGGCGGATGCCGTCGATAACAACTCGTACGGTGCACTTCGCTGAAGGGCGCAGAGGGACGTCATTGGCTCCACGGAGTTCAGGCCCATCATATTGGGTTGTCACTTTTCGCAAACGGTAGCACAAATCAGCGTGAATGACAGAAATTGCAGCCCCTGTATCAATCAAACCTTCAACCGGTAAACCTTCAGCGATAACAGCAATCACGTTATACGGGCGATCAGGAGGACTTTTAGTAAGTTCGAAAAGTGCAGTTTGACCTCCGGAAACTGCAACACTTAGTTTTCCGGATGGCGGACAGGGAGAACGGTTGCGAGGCGGAGAGGGGAAACTGAGCGGCGGTATGGGGATGTGGACCGGCGTCGGGATACATGGTTCCCACGAGGCGCAGAGGAAGATACTGGAGGTGGGGAGGATCCTCGAGGTGGGCTTGGAATAGACCGGCATTGATAATATGAGTTTGAAGGCATGTCGCATTCGAAGGTGTCGTAACCACGGCGCTCGTTCTGGAGGCGGCGACGACAGAAGCGGGATATATGTCCTCTAATACCACAGTAATAGCAGACTGGTCGGGGGGGACGCCAAGGTACGTAATTGGGTTGTGTAGGTTGAGCCATCGCCATTGCATTGACGTGATTGTATGTTGGTGTTGGTTGGGGCGGGGGAACCAAAGAAGGGGGGGATGCAGCGACGTGCGCGTAGGTCGGCGCTGGGCGGATTGCAGAAGGTTCGGATGTCATAGTTCGGCTGATGATAGCTAACTCTTCTTTAATCATTTTACGGAGAACGGCGTCATTAGGAGGTGCGGAAGAATGATCGCAGCCATGTCGACAGAAAGGATTGAGGGCTTGAAGCTCCTCGCGGATGATTGCTCGAATCATTGCCCGCAGATCAAGGTCAGCAGAGGTCGGACCAGTTGCGAAGCCGGGCTGTAATCGAGAGGACTGCAGCTGGTCGAGGCGTTGACAGGTCGTTATAATTGAATCAACACTTGAAGGATTCTGGGCAACTAAGGTATGATAAGCCATAGAATTGATCCCTTTTAAGACGTGGTGCACACGTTCAGGTTCTGTCATGGTGGGACTAATGCGCCGACAAAGTGCAAGAACAGCCTCTATGTAAGACGCATATGATTCATCGGGACCTTGAAGGCGGGAAGCGAGCTTGTTTCTCGCGATCTCAGTCCGAACTGCCGGGTCGGCGAAGTATTGGCGGAATTGCTGTTTGAAAGTGGTTCAGTTAGTAGTGTGGGGTTCGCGATTAAGGAACCAGTTTCTGGCGACCTCAATTAGATAGAACGAAACGTTGAGGAATTTTAAAGCATCGTCCCACCGGTTATAGGCACTGCAGCGTTCATATGTGTCAAGCCAGTCATCCACGTCTTCGTCACGACGACCAGCGAACAGCGGTGGGTCGCGTTGACGGGTGGGCAGAGTCGGAGGCATCGGTGCAGCTGAGGTAGAGGGTCCGGCCGGGTCGGGATTGCTCTCGGTGGACATGATTATGGTGGTAGTTGCCAAACGGCGACCGGAACGTAGCTCCAGCGAGAGGCAGCAAGGGGAGCGAATTCGACCTCCACCACTTGTGAAAGAAGGCTAGGTTGAGACGGCAAGGTCGTGACGGCAAAGCCAGCGATGCCTTGTCTAGCGTTTTAATCCGGTGACAAAACCCAGGCGCTTGCCGGAGCCGGTGCTGCGGGACGATGATGATGGTATGTACAAATGAAAGAGGAAGATCACGGCATGTACAAATTAAAGAACATCCACGGAAGGCTCACAATATTTATTTTTTCTAGGCTGAAGTGTGTTTCGCATATTCAATATAAAGTTATATTTTTTACGAATCGGCTAATCCTTAATGCACAATTTTTATATTTCTGTTCTCTCTTCTTTTGCAGTTTCTGGCTACCCACGGACATTTTCTTTTTTGCTTCCTTCGTTCCTGGACTTCTTTATCTTTTTGTGCTTTTCTTTCGCTTTTTCTCTCTTTCTTTATCCTTTTTACATTTCATATATCTATCTATTGTAACTAGGCAGTTGTGATCTTTGTTTCCTTTTGTATCTTTTATGTACATTTTTTACATTTTTATTTCTGTTTTTTTTTTCATCTAAATTATTTTTTTTTATTTTGGGCGTTTAGTTCCTTTTCTTTTATCTTAAAGGGGTCGTGAAACGAAAATGTAGCTGCCCAGTTGCAATTTTCCTTGCTTTAGTAAACATTAGGTATGCCTATTCCAAAATATCTCGTCGAAATATTGCTTCTGCATTTAATAATACCATTCTGAAATCAAAGCATTTTTGCGTTCCTGAAGCGACCATGCGACCCTGTAGGCCGGAATTAGAAGTACTCGCCTACGTCATGTTTAGCCGTTTGGAAACGCAGATATAATCATTATTTCCCATACAATAATAGGTTGCTGTTAAAGTTAGGAAACAAAAATATATTATATCAATTATTCGGTCACGCAAACGCATTTCTTCAGCAATACTGTCACGTGACGCGCGGTCGGCGGCGGCGGCGGAGCAGGACGAGTGGTAAAGCTCACTTTACGGGTGGTGTCTGCTTCTCGCTGCGCTCTGGAACAGAGCGAGAGGTGACGCTCAAGTTCAGATTTTCGGTAACGACGGCTATACCTCGCTCCGCCGGGTACTCCAAATGACAATGGTTCCAATCTAATTTGTTGTTGTTATTTTCTTTTTCTTTTTTTGTGAACATTCGTGATGGAGCACAACGTCTTGAGCAGTCTCATACCACCGGTACAACTTGGTTGTGCGGCCGCTGCTGTAATTTTTTTTATTTTTATTATTCTTGGCGTCATTAAAGATACGGTCTAAATACGGTTCCAGGTCAAAGAAATCGACAAGTGTGTGCAATCCGAGTGGTGGGTGGAGTGTTTCAGGAGCGGGCGCCGCGGCGCGTACTCGTATATTAGTTGATCGCCTCCGCGCTGCATCACTGAGAATAGCGTGTCGAGCTTCGCTTCCTTTATTTCGGCCGGATGACCTGAACTATGGCACTACACGGAAAGCCGGAAACCGAAAAAAAAAAAAAAGGTTGCTACAATGTACTTGGGTGGCCCTTTCACCCTACGCGTTGTCGCAGCTTTGCGACAACGCGTAGGGCGAAAGGGCATACTTAAGGGCATACCTAAGGGTGAAAGAGGAAGCATACTTCCTACAACGTCTACAGTACTCAGACTTCGCCTATTTTTCCTGTCACCGTTAGGTTCTGGGTTTAGGCGTGTTGTGCGGGTTTGAGTGCTCGCTATGCTAACCGTGTACGTCGAGATCGATTGCAGCACGGCTTCTCCGAGTGGAAGTAACGTTCGCTTTCACAAGTTTTGGCACACCGATTGGGTTCATGTGTTCGTACTACTTTCTACTGGAAGTCCTAAATGAACCTCGGCGTCATTCGAAGCCTCGGCATGGACCGGAAACGAAGAAAGCTCACCTCAAACGATGCGTCGTACCGACGCAAAACCGCTGGCCCAGTGCATTGGCAAAAAAAAAGTGTAGGTCGCGTGATAAAGGCAGTAAACGTAGTTGCGATTTGTAGCCTTACAGATATGCTTATTTGAGAACTACTCGACTCGCAGAAGCCACCAGTTCTATTTGATTGTTTCCTGCCAGATTGCCCTCATAGCAGTAATATGCGCATTTTGGATTTTTTTTTATTTTGAACGATACCGTGAGGCCAGCACAACAGGTGCCCCTACCAGCATATCGTACCATCCAGAACAGGCCCCTTGGTTCCACTTCGATCACGTTCTTTCCACAGCACTCATCTAGTCCCATAGAACCTGATGAAGACTCCAAAGAGGAGGATCATGTTGAGCAGAGCTCAGAATCCTTCACATCATTTAAAAGACATTTCTAGGGTAAAAATTGTTCACCTCAAAAGCTCATACGCCCCATGTCCTTGCATTACGATGGTGTGATTACCAGATCAACCATCCAGGAGAAATGCATTCACGCAAGTGTTATTGATTGGAAAGGCGGATAGATTGGCTTAAAAGTTTAATATCTGACCTGCTACAGAAAGAGAAGAACAAAGAGGGTCGTGACTTGATTAAAATATATACAGAATCCTTCACATCATTTAAAAGACATTTCTAGGGTAAAAATTGTTCATCTCAAAAGCTCATACGCCCCATGTCCTTGCATTACGATGGTGTGATTACCAGATCAACCATCCAGGAGAAATGCATTCACGCAAGTGCTATTGATTGGAAATGCGGATAGATTGGCTTAAAAGTTTAATATCTGACCTGCTACAGAAAGAGAAGAACAAAGAGGGTCATGACTTGATTAAAATATATACAGGAATAGTAACTTGCACCACAGTCACGAGTCAAGTCCTGTGTCATGCAAGAAGCAGCAGAAAGCCTGCACTGCCTGTAGAGCTTTCCATTTCTGGCCAACCGGCCAATAAGTCCTCTGAGAGAGGCCTGTTGCCAAAACACTTCGAAGAAGTAACTCGAGTTATTGTTTTGCACGCATATACTGGGACACACCACTAGTACACGCTCCAGAGTCTCCGTAATGTCACATGTGGAACATTCTGGGCAGTCCGCCTGTCGAATTAAGTATAAATATTTGTGTGTGAAACCACATTTAGATGCAGTCTATGGAGAAAGCATGCATAATGGCATATAATTGGCAAGTGGGTATGGATCCACTAAAGCACTACCTTGTGGCCTTGAGCACAAGTAGATATAAGGAACTCAGTGATGTGTAGTGCCAAAGGCTGGTAAGGGTGCGGTGTTGAAAACTTCCAAAAACTAGTAATGCAGGCTTTGAAACTGTGAATTCACACCACTTCTAAAGTGGTTTCCCACAGATGTGGAAAGCCTCTTACCAAGGGGCCACAGGCTCAGCAGCGGTTTGTGGAGAATTATGCCCTTAAAAAAAAGATGAGTCATGTTCTGAGCGGCATCACCACAATTGTAGGCGACGCTTGCTGCGATACAGATCTGTGTATACATGGATAGAGTTGTAATATTCTCACCAGATGTATGTCAGATTAAGTTGCTTGAATCTACTAATTGATATCTTGGATTTCTCCAGTATCCCGAGAACATGCAAACGCACCAAAGGTTGAGTCATTACACACAGAGGTTGGGTGGGGTGGTATGGGAAGTCGTAGCGTGATAGCATTTGTAATTAATGGCAGCGGAGTGTACGTGAAAAACTGCTGTTCAGCTGCTCATCATCAGTGGGTGGCAATGGTGTTGTGCAAGTAGTCGTAAATACACACAAAGTGGTTCGTGTGACAATTATGTAGATATTGGGCAGTCACGTGACATTCTGAAGTAACAGCACAAAACGTGGATGGGAGCGCAAGACGAGAAGACGACACAATGTCTCATCGTCTTCTCGTCTTGTGCTCCCGTCCACATTTTGCGCTGTTACCTCAGGATGGAAAACCAACAAGCCCAACCTGCTATTCTGGCTAAAATGCCATTGTTTGAGGTGCATTGCGGCAGCCAAGGTTTATCCCAAGCACCTGCACTTCTATGTACATGTTAAAGAGTACTGGGAGTGGTGCTCATATGGCTGTGTACCATTTTCCTGGCTCGGGCAATCAGATTGCAGGCGGGCTAGCACACACAGCCCAAAGCACATGTAGTAGAAGTTTGGACTGTCGAACCGCGAAGTCTTCAGTTCAATTCCTTCCCTTATATTTTTCAATTTGTATGAGTATCATACAGTCTGTGCTTGTATGGTTAAATTGCGAGGGTGTACATATCACCTGCGCTCCTGACCAACCTCACTCTGCATAAGTATTCACCAAGCAGTTTTCGTTCCATCAAAAGGCTTTCACAATATTCAGCGACACAAGCAGCTACTCAGACAGCATCAGTGTAGTATTCTTGGAGCTTCGCAAATCTGTGGTTACATTGTTTACTAGCAAAACATGCACGGTATGTAGATATGTGTACTAGGACGCATAAGATGCCGTGACAATGTGGACTGCCCTTACGTCTACAGCTGCCCTTTAATCCTGTTACATTCTAGCCTGCAGTGAATTCAGCAGCAAGGTTTCACAATTAAATCATCCCAACTTTATATTTCTAGACTTGACCCCAGCACCGACAAAGGTCATTGTATTACCAGCATTTTGGTGGCATATTCAACCAGCAGGCCAATTAACTCAACGTCATGCAGGTTCTAGTGCAGATGTTTTCATGCGAACTACGGAACTACATCAACGAAGGAGGCTTTACTATACATACCTTTTCAGCACGCTGTTTTATGACTGGTTAAAGTCTGGTACATTTCAAAGTATAAGGCACATATTATTGTATGCATGTCTACAGATTGCAGATTATGCTGGCTTGCTTCTGAATGAGACTGCAAAATGCTGAAAACAGTGGCCACCTTTCAAAGCAGCTTTTGCAGAAAACGGTTTGATTTTTCTATTCCCCATGAGCCACTATTTTTCGAGGTCGTGTAAAGGTGAACGCGGCAACTAGAAAATCTAGGTTTGTCAGTGCCACAAGGACCACCACTTTGTAGTACATTTGGGCATTATCTAATGTTACCAAATGAGTGTTAGAGACATGTTGCTTTCAAAATAATTTATTGGTTGGCCGCAGGTTCATCAGTGCATACAAAATTTTTAGGCTAGAAGGAAGTTGATCTAGAGCAAGACATCTTTTATTCACGCTTCTTTGCTGTCTTCCTCTCTTCTAAATATACAAATGTGTATATACAGCTTCACAATCATGATGTGTTGAGGTCAGTGCTAAATAAAAAAAAATGCATCCGACAAAGGTATAGTTAGAGATTGAGTACACAAAATTCATCCTAAGTGAGCCTATATATGTCTTGTAGATTCCAAGGAAAGGCAAGTATAGCAGGGGGCAGCAGAAACTCAGGCAGGCAGATAAAAAGTTTGCGGGGATCAGATGGATGCAGCTGACAGAGGATCGGGTTATTTGGATAGATATGGGAGAAACATCTATACAAGCAGGTATATACACAACTGCACAATTATGATGCATTTGCGGTCAGTGCTAAAAAAAATTCCACCCATCAAAGGTATAGGTGGGGAGTGAGCACACAAAATTCATTCTAAGTGAGCCTATATATGTCTTGTAGATTCCAGGGGAAGGCAAGCGTAGCAGGGGGCGGCAGAAATTCGGGCAGACAGATGAGATTAGGAAGTCTGCGGGGATCATATGGATGCAGCTGATGTATCTGCGGTCAGTTCCAAAAGAAGAAAAATTCTACCCGTCAAAGGTAAAGTAAGGGAGTGAGTACACAAAATTCATTCTAAGTGAGCCTATATATGTCTTTTAGATTCCAAGGGAAGGCAAGTTTAGCAGGGGGCGGCAGAAACTCGGGCAAGCAGATGAAATTAGGAAGTTTGCGAGAATCATGCACCTGGCACAGGATCGGGTTATTCGGATGGATATGGGAGAAGCATTTACCCAGCAGTGGGTGCAGTCAGGCTAGTGATATCAACAAGACTAACAACTGGATGAGTTGGTACTGATTCATCTTAAAACCAGCCAGAAGACGAAACACGTGAGAGGAGCACAAGACAAAGTTTGACTAACAACTGAAATGCTACTGAAGGAAAGAGGCAAAAGAAGATTCGCACAGAAATGCACGTGCACGAAAAACCCCCAAAGCAGTGAAAGCGTGGAAAGCAGAAAGGGTCTAAAAAATCAAAATCTAAAAAAAGCAAATTCCTTATGGTCAAGAACCACTCGTTACAAAAGGGAAGCCACAGATCCAAGTCCAAAGGCACACTATACTGCAAAGGCTAAGGACATGTGTGTGGCTAAGAAATGGGTCAACAGTCTTTTGGGGCCTTTTTTACATGTGCATCTCTGTGCAAGTCTTCTTTTGCCTCTATCCTTTAGTAAAATTCCAGTTATTAGTCCAGCTGTCCTGCAATTCTCTCTTCTCATATTTTCCGGCTTGTTTCAGAATGAATAAGGTGATGACTCTACAAACCTTGCACAAACTGGAAACCAGTGTAACTGTCAGATGGAAACCTTTCCCTTATTTGGCTTGCATTACAAATAGGGAGGACTTTACTGTGATGTCTGCCGAGGCAACCCCAAAGCCAGTGCGCAAGCTGGCTGGAGCAGATGTAGTGGTGCCTTCTGTTGACAAGAAAAAAAGCAATATTCACTTTTCAGCATAGCAAAATGAAAATATGATTTAGGTCTTTTACAAATTTGAAAGTTATTCATGCATCTGTACAATTAATTCCCGTCTAACAGAAGCTGTACAGTGTAACTTTCACTGTCAATTTATTCTCCCTGGAAGTATGGCAAACTTTGAATTCTGCTGCAGGTGATTGAGAGAGAATGAGACCCACCCAATATTAGAACTCCAGTGCAATCACAATTTGCTACTGCAGCAAAATAATGCCTGAAGGCAATGCAGCTTTTGACTGACAAAACCTGGTAGTCGTCTTACACCCTCTATACTAGTGTTGTGGCCGATGTCAATGTCCACGCTGATATCATCCGCATAGCACGAAGATGTTAAGTATGCGACTTATGCATTAAGCAGCTCTGTGTATGGAGTCATTCTATTCGAAGGAGCCATAAACTACAAGTGCACTTCTGTCAACAGCTCTCAGTTGTTTTCCCACAACACGGCACGTGCCAAACTTTCTGCAAGTGCCGCAAAACTACTCTATAACTTCATTTGCTAACTGTAAAATTTCCAACACTTACTCAAACTGTGGAAGTTTCGGTGTACTGGCCTTTGGGAGAACGTCTTTCTTTCTTTTTTTTTTTTGGTTGTTACATTTCAGCGCATGTAAAATGTCAGTGTCAAAGCATTTTGGAGAGGTTTACCGTGTGCAGGTGTTGAGGATGGTATCAGTGAAGTCAATTTTTTTAATTATATTTGCACACTATACAACACTCACCTAATGCAAGTGGGCAAAAAAAAACTAGCAAATAAAACTTTGAGTGCTGGTATGGTGATTGTTCTGGCAGCAAGTGGGGACAGGCTATAACAAGAGTTGTCGGGCTAGTTAGTGATCGTCTGCAGAAGCCAGTCTTGCCCTGTGTGTTTTTCTTTTCCGTGTCGTTTTTTAGTGCATTTTCCCACGGCTTCCGCAGGAGACAGGCTACTTCACTGCATGCAATTTCACTTAGCACAGAGTCCTCCGAAATGAGATTGCTTTTGTACTTATTTACTGCATTTCTTGTGGCATTCCTTATGTATTTATGTTTTGAAGTGCTGCACTTGCTGAAGGTCATACCTGGCTAATAAAACAAGCAAATGTGTCCGGACAGCGTCCCCCCCCCCCCTCGTTACTTCACATCAATGTGCATGCCCTTTCCATTTAGCAAGTTCACACTATCAGATGATGCGTGTTATCTCATTTACTCGTGCATGGAATTAAGCAAACCAGTAATTTGCATGGTGAAACGTCATGCTCATGCGCTTCTACGAAAACAAGAAAAATATGAAAACCAGCGATGTGTTCGCGCTAACGTGGCGCAATATCAACACTGTAGACAGTGTAGATGATCGCAGGTAAGTAACGTTAAAGGGGAAGCTTTCTTTTATTAACACTGCCTTCCGCAATAGATTTCAATACAGCATTTCTTGCTCGAGAAAATGAAAAACAGGTGCCGCTTGTTCAAGTTATGTCGCCTTTCGCTCAAGGTTCTTACCTTGTGTTCTCGACTAGCAGTCCATGATCAAGAAGCATTTGAAGTAAATGCGGATGATCTGTAACACCCAGACGGCTGCTTCAACTACGTAGTCGCCGCCGGGATCTCGCCAGATGCTCTCAAGAGCAGTCGGCATCGGCACGCACCGCCCGCAGCTGCACCTGTTCGAAAGCTTCGGTTAGCGATTGCGCACTCTCGCAACGGTCAAACGTAGGCTAGGCTGCAAGACTCGGACATACATACCAATGCGTAGTTCCGAAACGGCTGGGATCGGGAGGCTGACGGTCGGGGCTTCTGCAAGCCGGAGTTGTGCCGCGGTTACCGCGGCCTCTCGACACAAGTGTTACTGTACCGGTCGCTCGCAGGGTCCATCTTCGCCGACCTGGCACCCGAAAAGTTGCGTCGGCGTAAGGCTCAAAGCCCACGATGTAACCATGTTTTAACAGTAGCGACTATATTCTAGTTCATTATAGCAGCACAGCGACGCTGGAACCCACGGAGGAACCTAGGCGTCGGCCATAATTAAAAACCCTGTGTGAGCGTAGAGTAGGGCACAATTAGAACCTCTAAAATACACCGAGCTTGGTCAACTTTGGCTCAGAAGGCTCCGGCAACGGGAGCTTCTCATTGGCTTAGCGCTATGACGTATCTGTTGAGTTGAGGAGGACGCGCGCTAGGAAACCGAAATTCTGTTTTTTTCGCTATTAAATCAACGCGGGCGATGAAACGAATCGAGGTATATTATATGATGCAGGACAAGGATTCCATTTAACTAAGCCGTGCAAAATTTCCGGAAAACGTTTCACGACCCCTTTAAATTGGATTGAGCCTGGCAAAGCTTTGCTGGTCCGGGCTCCCTCTCTCTTTCTTTTACATTTTTTTTCGTCATATTCTGAGAGGAATAATAAAAGGTAAAAGTATGTGTCCGTACTACCGCCGCTTCATCGCCGGCTTTGCCAAGGTAGTCGCACCCCTGACCCGCCTAAAGCGGGATGATACACAGTTCGTGTGGGCCGCCGATCCTACAGCAGGTTTTTGCGGAGCTGCGCAGACGACTGCAAACTACCCCCACTCTGCGCACTTTGATGAAGACGCTGCCACCGAAGTCCACACCGACGCCAGCAACATCGGCCTTGGAGCTCTACGCATTCAAAACCAAGCTGACATGAAAAGGATGATTGCGTATGCCAGCCGCATGCTCTCCCGCGCTGAAACAAATTATTCCACTACGGAAAAGGAATGCCTCGTGGTTGTGTAGCAACTATGCAATTTAGCCCTTACCTCTACGTGCGTTTACAGCCGTTACTGAACACCGTTCATTGTGCAGGCTGGGGAATCTCCGCGAGCCGTCGGGGCGCAAAGAATTGATTACTCCATTGTGTACAAATCTATTCAGAAGCAAGAAGAAGCTAATGCAGTCTCGCGGGCACAGGTAGGATTTGTCGATAACGTCATGGATGACAGAGGGTTCCTCGGACTAGTGAATGCCTTAGACATAATGACCCGACAGCGAGCTGACCAAGACCTTCGACAGGTCATTGACCCCATGGAGGATCACGCTGCTGACATTCCCCGCCAGTTTGGAAGGAACCTGTCTGCATTCCATCTAGGGAATGGCGTTTTATTTAAGGAAAACTCCAGCACTGATGACCGAGAGCATCTTCTCTTCGTGCCGGCCGACCTTCGCGACGATATCGTTTTGCTTGGCACGATGAGCCCACCTCCGGACACTTGGGATTTGCACGCACACTCGCTTGAGTTCGTCAAGCCTATTATTGGCCTAAACTTTCTGGCGCCGTCCAACTCTACGCCAGACGCTGCCGCGAGAGTCAACGTCGAAAGGTGCCTCCATTCAAGCCGGCGGGTTTGCTCCAACCTATTAATCCACCTCGTACTCCGCTTGACCAAGTCTGTATCGCCAATCTGGGCCCATTTCCGCTGTCATCGACGGGTAACAAATGAATTATAGTCGGGACCAACTATCTCACACGGTATGCGGAAACCATGGCAGTGCAGCGTGGCACATGAATTGAGATCGCTCAGTTCATGCAGCAAATCGTGTTGCTTCATGGCGCACCGTTCCTAGTGTCACGGATCGATTCACCGCGTTTACGGCACAGCTCATGCACAACGTGCTCGAGCGTAGTCATAGCAGCCACCGAAAAACTACTGCATATCACCTGCAGAAGGATGGCCTCACGGAGAGACTCAACAAAACCATCGCCGACATGATCGCAATGTACATAGACTTGCAGCACAAAAGCTGGAATGAGATTCTCCCTTACATCACACATGCCTACAACACGGCAACCCAAGAGACAACGCCTTTTACATCATTTCGCCTAGTCTACGGACGTGCCGTTCAAACGATGTTAGATGCAATGCTTCCGAGCTGCACAGATGATCATCCACTCACGCCAGACGCCGAGCAGTTAGCTCAGCGTGCTGAGGAAGCACGTCAACTTGCCCGCATTCACATTCAGCAACAGCAGGGCACGGATGCACGCCGCTTCAACCTCCGTCCTTGACACGTCACATACCATCCTGGAGAAAAAGTTTGGGTGTGTACCCCGGTGCGTTGGCCCAACTTTTGAGACAAACTGGTTTCCCGTTACTTCGGACCTTACGATGTTCTGCGCCATCTCACGGAAGTGACATACGAAGTTCTTACAGCGGGTACTGTGCTGCCCTCGCGTCGCCAACCACGCTCCGAGGTCGTGCACGTAGTTTGCATTACGCCCTATTTCAAGCGGTAGAGTGCTATGTGCTTGTTTCGTTGTCACGTAGGACACATTTCCCCGCTTCCGTTATCTATTCTGTCCATGTGCTGATCTGTCCATGTGCTTTCCGCTTGCATTGCCCATCGCTTGCGCTCCGTCTCTGATTTCTTTTTTTAAGAGGGGGGGGTAATGCCACCTGGTGTCCCTATGTTTTGCGGCGCCTGGAAGAAGACGACACTAAAGTCGGCTTGCGCGCTGCGTTTGGAACGCTGCCTGCTCCTACAACTTAGCCTTGTCGTTCACGTCTTGCCCTGTTGCTAGCGACAATATACATAATAAACTTAAAGACATGATTTCGGAGAGAGGGGAAAGGGGAAACAAAAGAAGGGGGATGGGTTCTAATAATGGACGACAGGCATCTCAAGTCAGCTCCCCCTTACAACATAGAAGCGTGTATGCCAGCACCGCAAGAACCGCGTCTCGCCGTCCGTTTCTAACTCTCCAGACACTTCCGGATGACGAGGCGCGGCCTCTGCAAGGCTCGGTAAATTACACGCGCGGGAGTGCGGCGCGCCTCAGCGAGGCCCCTGCGACGCCTCAACATAAATAGAACTGCAGTGAACGTAAGTTGTTCCAAAGGCTTACGCCGGCGCTTGACGCCTAGGTTCACGCAGACGTTATACAACCTATATGCGAGCTGCCACATGTTCTTTTAACTACACATCCAAAAAAACATGCGAGAGACTGTGGGAAGCACCGCAGATGGCACAGTGGTCATTGGGTACAAAACCCAATCTGGCAAGGCGCTGTCTCGCGGGGAGACGCCCCAGCGCCTAAGCAAGTCAAAATCTCGAACTTCATTTGGCATCGCCATTTGGGGACAGCGGTCTCTCATGGCTCATCAGCTGAAAGCCTTCAAACGGCAACTAGTTCGCTGATGCGTATCGTTGGTAGGTCGCCTATATTAACATCTGACACGTCTGCATCAAGAGCCGACTTTGTCTCGGCAACCTCGCGGTAAAACAGCAAAAGTCTGTCCGCATGTGGACCTAAATAATGTTCGGGTGTAAGCACACGGTGCACCGTGTTCATCCAGTACAGGATGAGCCAGCGACCAGGGAAAGACGCGTCAGCCAATAGCCTCTCCACCAGCCTTAAAGCGAGTACTCGAGCCACTGTCGGGATGCCCGGCGGGTCAAAGCCTCCTTTGCTCTTCGGAAGGTGTAGGATGTTATGGGCAAGTAGCGCTGTCCTGCCATCCAAAACAAAAGTCCGTATAAGGGATGCGAGTTTCTTCGTCACATGGCGCGGGATTGTCGCGATACGCTGCACATAAAGGGTGACAGCGCACGCTAGTATCTTGACTACACTGCCTTTAACATTGAGGGTGAGGTTGTAACGCGCTGCTTCAGACAGGGCGTGCATTGCTCGCAAGCGAACTAAGTCTCAGTTACGGGGATGAACCCCACTTTCATCAAACTACAATCCAACTACCCACATTGCATCCACAAACGGTACGGCGGCGGCTAAAGCGCCCCAGAGCTCACCGAAGCGGAGTGCTTTACTTTTCTTCGCGTTGCGCTGCGCTCTAGATAAAGCTGTGTATTCCGAAAAGATGTAAAAAAAACAGTGAAACTGTCACTCTCACGCACGAAGAGTGATATGTCGTCCGCGAATGCCGACACAACGACAGACTCCTGTCCTATTGATGGGAAACCTCGAATACCCATGTCCGCGTCGAACCTACGCAGCAGCGGGTCGAGCGAAAACATGAAGAGTACCGGTGAGAGTGGGCTCCCCTGACGCACCGCACGCGTAATCGGAAAGCTGCCGGCAATTTGACCATTCAGTACTAGTTCACTGCTGAGGTTGGTGTATAGCCCTCGTAGGAGCTGAACTAATTCGTCAGGAAAACCAAATGAGTGGAGCACGCCGAATAAGTAACCATGTTTAGTCATCATGTCCTACGAGACTGTGTTCTAAGGCCTGGTCGAGGCCTTGCGATGAAACGAGGCCCACAAAATGCTCGCGAAACAAGTTGTGAATTGTACGCGGGTTCCGAAGATGTAGTAACATGCACAAAAATGGCGCTCTCCACGCGCATTTACCCATTAGTGCGCTGTACAACTGCTCGAGCGTGTCCGAGGTCAGCGCTATCCTCAAGCAGCACGTTGGATGGACCCGCGGAGAGTGATGTTCCTGAACTGTCCTCGAGGATGCGGTGATAACGATCGCACAGCGTCTCGAGATATTTGCTCATTGCGAATGTAAGCGCTTCACCACCACGTACGATGCGCATACGGCGCAGAATGTCATTGAGCATGGTCGTAATGCGGACAAGCCGCGCCTTCCCCGCACGTACAATAACATCGCGCCAGCGTGCGTTCAGCGCGTCCCAAGTAGCAGTAGTTACGTTACTAACTGCGGCCACAGACAAGCACAACTCTCGGCCTATATCATCAAGGCACTCTTCATTGTACAGTACCGCTGCATTCATGCACCAGATTAGGGGGCTGTTCGCACGACCCGGGGCTACCCACATAATAATCATAACCGGGAAGTGATCACTTGGTTTTAGGCCTGATGGGAAATGTAATACCTCGCACTGTAGCAAGTCACCTGTCATGGTAGAGGGGATTTAAACTCGATCTATTCAGATCGTGCTCTGACCCCACCCCTGGCTCGTGTTGCCTATAAATGGTCTCTGTGAAGAGTGACCCACTCGTCCTCTAAGAGTAATGATCGTAATAGCTTTCAAAGTTCCTTCGCGTGACAATTGGGGGCGCCCTGACCAGGCCCCCTGATATCGCGCATTGTGTCTAAAACAAAATTGAAACCCCCGAGCAGAAAGTGGGGCACGTCATCGAGAAATTATGTCGTGATGGACCGAAAGAACTCGTTTGTCAAACTACGCGTGAATGGCGCGTACATGCTGAAAAAACGAGTCCTGCGACCATCCAGAAAAGAATCGACGGCACTCACGCGCCCATTTATGCCATATATGCAATGTGCACACTCCCTCTATGCTGGTAAAGAAATATCACGCCTACGCAGCAACACCGAGAGTCCGTTAACAAAAAAAGCGGCCTCAACATTAAAACGAAAAGGGAAATAAAAGACATCGGCGGAGGTGCGGAAGCTGCACTGCTGCAAAAAAAAACATCTACTCAATGCAAACGCGCAAGATGAAGCACCTCCCTTCCCCTTTCAGATGAAAGGAAGGATGCACTAGGTGCGATCCTCCTGACCTCTACCTGCATCCTTCATCATCCTACGGCCCCGCCGGGGTGGTGCAGTGGTAAGACGCCCGACTACTGTGCCGGAGTACCCGGGTTCGAACCCGACCACGGCGGCTGCGTTTCCATGGAGGCGAAACGAAGAGGCGTCCGTGTGCTGTGCGATGTCAGCGCACGTTAAAGATCCCCAGGTGGTCGAAATTACTCCGCCCTCCAATACGGCTACTCTTTCTCTCTTTCAACTTTCACATTCACCTTCCTTCCTTCTCTTACGGCGTGGTTAAAGTGTCCACAGAAAACAAGTGAGATAGTTACATCGCCTTTCCATTCCTATAAATCAATGAATCAGTTCTTTTTTAATCATCCAACGGCTACCCCAGGCAAGGCCTCCCGCACCATAAGGTTTGGAAGGTTTTTGTTACAGGGAACGGGCTTTTCGCAGCCAAGGGTCTCATGCAATCCGGCCTGCTCCCACCGGGGCGGTGTCACGGTGCTTATGCACCACGTCCGCACCACCCCGGTGGGTCGAAGCCTTACGCGAGCAAGTCTTCTAATATCTCACTTCTAGTTTTCTGTTTTCTTCTTTGAAGATCACCGTGGGGCGTCCCTATTCTTCAATAAATTTCTTTCCCCCGAAGTGGCGTCTCTCTCTCTCTCTCTCTCTAGGTGGAACCATAGTTTTTGGCCTTCACTTCATGGAGGCTCGGAGTCTTGTTCGAGTAGGCCGCTTTGCAACGGGCCAACCACACCTGATAGTTGACCTCTGCCAGTGTCAAGACAAACTGTTTACGCCCTTCCTTTAGAAGCGGATTCAAGTAGCGCACGGTAGGGTATGGGATCCCAAGGAGGCCGAACATACCTTCTGGACGCTCTGGAAACGCTGCGGGAATTAGGCAGTCCAGAAAGATGTGCTTCGCTGTCTCTCGGGCCAACCAAAAGGGACACAAGTCAATATTTCGCGACGTCGCAGGGACGAAGGCACACCGTCTGACTGGTAAGATGCCTCTTGCGAACCTCCACATCACGGAGGCTCAGCGTGCATCGAGCAAGTGGGCGGTTATGTACTGCTAATTGGGACTTTTTGCGCGTAGTATGTAGCTTGATAGGCGGGCAGGGAGCGGAGGGGTGATCACATTGATAATATCTTTCAGGGGCATGATTATTCGGTCAACGATAGACGAGGTTTCCTTAACGTACTCTGCGTCCGTGGCTGTGGTTCGGTAAAAAGATAGGGATGACCCTGCATGCGGGGTGTTGCGGTGCAGGGCCTTCTCAGTAAATGTTCGCAGCCGTGTAGACAGATAGTACGAAGCCATCGTTTTTGTTCGCGGCATGTCGCATTCGACGGCTCTGAATGTCCATTTGATGTGCAGAGCCCTTGCGAGAATATCCAGTTCGGGCAGCCCCAGGCCACCTTTCAATCTGGGCAGGCAGACAATGGCTCACTTTACCTTATCGGGGGCTCCCTGCTGCTTTTTCTTGTCTAGGGGGATGCCTAGGATGCCGGCCACAGAGCGGAGGGTAGGAATCAGCATTATCTTGATGATGGTGGCCTGCGCAGTCATAGGGCATTTTAGTGCACCACGATTGGGCTTTAATTCTTAGTTGCTCGTCAGCCCTGTTCCAATTTCTGGAAGCTGGTCCAGTGGATGTCGGCGAAAGAGTAATGATTGCTTACGAACATGTCGAACGCTTACCGAATAGGCTTTAGGCAGTGGTTTAGAACGAATGTAAGTTGATAAACTTGACTTCCAATGTTATTTGGAAGTTTTGAATGACTGTCTATAGTGTGGTCAGCAATGACAACATCAAAATTTAGTTGCTCACGATGTGCAAAGTTGTTATTCTGAAATGTCTGATTTCATTTAGAAGGTTTTTTATAATAATAATTATGAAATTTCTATAATATATATAAAATAAATTAAACCACGACCCGTCACAGCCGCTCGATGTAAATGTCATAGGCATTACAAGAGACCATTTTAGGGGTAGCTGACACAGCTCGTCCGGCCGAAAAGCTGTCGGCGTTGTAGTCATAGTAGTCTGCTCTGGTTTGGTTTGCGTTCTTCAAAGTCCCAAAGCGACTGAGACTATGAGAGACGCCGTAGTACAATCCCGAATTTTCTACCATCGGCGGTTCTTTAACGTGCACTGACATCGCACAGCACGTGGGCGCCTAGCTTTTGCTATCGGAAGCATTATTGTCGGAAGATTCCGGTGCGTCGATATAGACAGCTGTTCGATCTGCTGAACATTTTTTGAAGAGATTTAGCCCTATCCTTAGAGCGAGCGACATGATACTTTGGGTGCATGTTCTTAGGGAGAGGGTAACGATGAGGTTACTGTGGATGCGAGGCGGAAGCTGGGCCTCGTCAGCGAAGCGCTTCGAAGCCCATTCCAATCTTGTTGAGTATGCGACGTCCGAAGGTGAGGCGCTTGTACTGAGAGGTGAGATGAGCGTCCACGAGCTCCGTTAAAGGGTTATAAACCCCTAATGCCAGGCCCCGCCGTGGTGGTGCAGTGATAATATGCCCGAATACTGTGCCGGAGTACCCAGGTTCGATCCCTACCGCGGCGGCTGCGTCTTGATGTAAGCAAACCAGAGAGGATCTCTATGCTGTACTTTTAGGAGTCCATTGAAGATCCTCGGGTGGTCGAAATTACTTCTTAGCGTGCCGCTTCTGCTCCCCTTTCTTTCCACATTAGCTCCCATCTTCCTCCTTTCCCTCATGGTGCGGTTCAGGTGTCCATAGAAACAGGTGGGACAGATACTGTGTCTTTCCCTTCCTGTAGAATAATTATTGTAATATTTGAATAGCCGCCTTGTATGCCTGTTGCTTTATGTGACTCGACATCCCCAAGAGTAGCGTTGGCCGTGTGGCTCGGAGTCCAGCGGAAGGCGTCGACAGTCCCGGCAAGTAACAAGGCGTCGAATAACCAAAAACAAATTTTAATACTGCATCACGTAGAAACGGCCAGAGAAGCAGACGCGAAGAGAGAAACTGACACGACCACAAAGCAGGTGTCTCGGCGACTTCTCCTCGTCATTTATGCATCGTGCAAATAAGGCGAATACTTCGAGTACCAAACCTCAACCCTTTAGGACGGAAAGTTTTTATTGTTGAAATGAACGCCGCATACCCCTAGACAGCTATGTGAGGGGAACCTACCAGTAACCCCTGGCGAGGTATAGTGTGGAAATAAACTGAGCGCCAATATTGTCGATTCAGTCCTGATGTTCGAGATCCCATAAATTTGATCCTTAGTGATATAATTTAGCTTACGGTAATCGACATAAGGACGAAGGGCCTTGCCCGGCACGGGCAGCGAAGCAGGCCCAATGAAAAAACACGCTCCAAAAGAATGTGTCTTGGCGTCATCTCTCAGTCATTTCTACATCCTCTCTCGCAGCTGAAGCATCCGTGCTTTTTATATGCTCGGAACCTTCAGATGGAAAGGAAGGATGCGTGCTAGAGCAAGGTTTGCTGAATCAGTCACGGCGGTTTGGAGAAACCCCTTGTTAATGAACGAGGGCAACGCTTTCTCGCTCGAGCGCCGAGCTTGGACAGCATTCGACCCCCACGCACGCACATGCATGAAGACACGTGTAGATTCAACGCGTCGGAGAATGCCCGCAGGAAGAATCGTTGGGCGTCGAAAATCACAGCGCTCAAATTGCCGAAATGACCACTGCTTTGACTGATGCTATTTCTTTAGCTGCATTTTTCTGCGGCCGTGTCGGCTGCCGCGCATGTCGTTGGCGAATAGTAACACTATGGAATAAGGCAGCCAACGCTGTCTCATCCTCACAACTAAGGTAGACGTCAGCGATAGTAAATGGCAGCTGACTTATAACAAACGCCTGGAACAGACTTCGTAAGTCAGCATCCCCCATGATTTTATGTTTGTTAGCAATGCACCGATTAAGAGCAGGGTGTGCAAGCCGCAGTACCCCAATGATGGACACTCCCTGTACAGGCTGGCCGCTATCAGTAGTGCAGCTGGACGGATTATCGAAAAAGCGGGGTGCACCTTGGTTTAGGAGCAACTCGGAATTTGAGGAGACCATTAGATCTATGTGGCATTCCAGCTACGTGGCATTCAGTGATATCTAACGCTTGCTCAATTATGAATTCAATTTCGGAATCGTTGCCTGCTGAAACCCACAGGATGATATCGTCCGCGTATAGGGTATGGGAGCAAGGCGACATTGAAAAGGAAAGGGGAGACTACTGATACTTAGGGCGTCTCATTTCAGCAGAGGGTCATACGGCCTGAAAATAAACAGCAAAGCTTACTTCAGCTGTATGGCTTGAGAGAAACGTGCTTATATATTCGTAGGTGTCGTAGACGCGATTTAGCAGGGAGATGTTAGTGAGAGTATCTGCGTGGGAGACTTTGTCCAAGGTTTCGCATATGTCGAGCCCGAAAGATATGGTTGTCAGGGCCTAGGATATCATTGTGCCCGCCCTGGTAGAGGTGCACAAATGTTATCTTATGGCTTGATACTACCAAAGCCTTTGACGTCTCCCATACAGCTATTTTCAGTAACCTCTCCCTCATCATTCTGCTGTTTACTTAGCGTCGTATTCGACAACGCATTCCTTTCCTTATCGTGCAGACCTGTTTGGAAGCAGCTGCTGTGGCCTCGGAAACTTGCGACCACCTTGCTGTCATAGACATGGTGGAACTGTTGATACGCTCCTGGTGGTTAAATCGCAACTCGTCGCGTGGGGGCAGTGGTGGTGGCCGAAGGATGCCTCCTTATCTCTGTTTTTTTTTTTGTATATATAGGTTGGTATATATACGTATATATAGGTTTAGGGGCAGATCTCAGAAATCAAAAGTGCTTTTCGAAAAGAAAGACATTACGAAAACATTAGGGAAATAGCGTACAACCGTCCAGCGTTAACGGCGTTCGCTGTCGAACAAAGCAACAGCACGAACACGTAAACATGACCAAGATGCGTCAGCAAGACCAAGAAAACGTAGAAATTTGGCAATGGGACTGCAGAGGCTACCGCACAAAACAGGCCCTACTAAAACAATACATAAACACACAGCTTACACACCCCGATGTGATTGCGCTCCATGAGAGTGGAACCAGGCCCTCTTTACAGGGGTACGATGTTTACGAGTGCCAAAACGGAGGTAAAGCAGCCGTTCTAGTCATCAAAGCGATCCCCGCGATCAGGCACGATACCATCGCCGACACGAACATCGAGCACGCGCTTGTCGAAATCATTCCGAAAAAGCGAAAGGGAAGGAGCACGTCCGTACTGAACGTGTACAGCCCGCCAAGACAAAGAAAAGCCAAATTCTTCGAACTCTTCCACGGACCGCACAAGCTTAGCAAAGAAAATGCACTCATTATCGTAGGAGATTTCAACGCCATTGACACGAGTTGGGGATACCGGAAACAAGATATCATGAGAAGAACAGTAGCGGGCGTAGCCGCATATTTTGGCTGCAGGCTAATCACAGATCCCGCGACCCCCACGCGAATCGGTAATAGTGTGAGCACGGACACTTGCCCGAAACTCAACTTCGTAAGGGAGAGCAAGGAGTCACAGTGGGAAAACATGATGGAAAACCTAGGCAGCGATCACTTTATCCTCCGGACGCGAATAGCATCGGAAAGGGTAAGATGCCGGATCGGACAAGCAAAACTCACGGACTGGAACGCGGGGCTTCCAAAACATCTGAAGGCGGCATCCAATCACTAGAAGAATGGGGCGGCATGTTGACAGAAACGCGAGACAAACGCACAAAAAGTGTAAGACGAACAACAACAACGCCCGAAGTAGACGGGCACCTTCTGCGACAATGGGAAGCCAGACGCAGTCTCACCAAAAGATGGCGGAAGCAAAAACACAACTGGAAACCAAAACTAAAGATAGCAGAAGTTACGGCAAAAGCTGAAGAATACGGAGCGCAACTCGCGAGACAAAATTGGGAACAATTCAGCGACTCGCTTGAGGGAACCTTAGGTACGGCCAGAACCTGGAATCTCCTAAGAGCACTAATCGATCCTACCAAAACAAAATAAAAAACAATAAAAGCATTCACAGATTCATCCACTCCTTCGAGGGTTCGGACACCATCCTTTTAGAGAAGGCACGATAAAAATGTTTCCGTGATCACAACCCCTCACGAAACCAAGGAACCTATCGCGGAGCCGAAAACGAGAGACTCGACCGCCCAATAACTGTGGAAGAAGTTTATGCGGCCATAAGGAATACAACCAGAAACACGGCAGCAGGAGCCGACAGAATCTACAACGCCCTGATCCGAAACCTGACTGACGATCTCATACAAGAGCTCGTAAGGTTTCTAAACAAACACTGGGAGGCGGAGACGGTTCCCGAAGACTGGAAACACGCCGAAGTGATTATGATTCCTCAACCTGGCAAACAGCTCCAAATTGAACATTTCAGGCCCATCTCGCTCACGTCGTGCCTCGGCAAGCTTTACGAGCGGGTGGTGATGCTCAGACTGCAAAATTTCAAGGAAGATGATGAACCTGTACCCCATACCATGTTCGGCTTCAGAGCAAAACTCTCGACGCAGGACGTGCTGCTTCAAATACACGAAGATGAGCTCCGCAACGTACCCCGAACGGGTGAAAATGTCATAATGGCCCTTGACATCAAGAGAGCATTTGATAACGTCAGTCACGAAGCGATCCTTAGAGGCCTAGACGACCTGGACTGCAGACGCAGAATCCACGGGTACTTCAAAGCCTTCCTATCAGATACAACTGCCACCATCGGTATGGGAGATCTTCGATCGAACGAAATTCACGCTCCAAACAAAGGGACACCCCAAGGATCAGTCATCTCACCTATCCTCTTCAATATAGCTATGATAGGTCTAGCACGAAAACTAGAGAAGATCGAAGGCATCAGGCACGCCATGCATGCAGACAACATAACAGTCTGGACGAACACCGGTTCCTCGGGAAGAAGGAAGAAAAACTACAGGAAGCGGCCTCCTGTGCACAGAAATATCTTGGAAAAAGAGGACTCGCATGCTCGACCGAGAAATCGGAACTGCTTCGAGTGTGGAGAGGCAAACAAACCCAGACCGTCCCAACCAGTGAGAACCTCAAACTCAACATCTACCTGGAAGGAATGCCTATCCCGGAAAAGACAACAATAAGAATATTAGTTATGTGGGTTAAATCGAACCAACGCAGTAGTCACACTTTTACCATGCTAAAAGCAACAACGATACAAGTTACACGCAAGATAACCCGCATCACCAACAAGCGGCATGGCATGCGCGAAGAGGACACACTAAAACTAGTTAGAAACCTGGTAGTGAGCCGAATTATGTACAGCCTGCCCTACCAGTGCCTCAAAAAGAGTGAACTACATCAAGTGGATGCCCTGCTGCGCAAAGCGTATAAGACGGCGCTCCGATTACCACGCAACACGTCTATAGAAAAGCTCATAAAGCTTGGATTGCAAAACACATTCAAAGAACTACGCGAGGCGCAGCTTGAGTCGCAAAAACTCAGGCTGCTGCAGACAACGACTAGAAGAGCGCTCTTACAGAGACTCGGATACCGTGAGCAGATGCGAGAAATAGCGAGGACGGTAACGATCCCCGACGAACTTCGCAAGTCTCTCAACGTAGCTCCAATCCCGAGAAACATGGACCCTAACTTCCACCATGGTAGAAGAGACGCAAGGACTATTTTATTCAAAAAACACGCTGCTCTAGACACGACCGTGTATGCAGACGCGTCCTCGAGAAGAGGACACAACAAAATTGCAGTGGTCACGGTGGTCGATTCGTCTCTACGCGAAGTGACCAGCGCCTCTATCCGACACTGCACAGTAGCAGAGGCCGAAGAAGTAGCCATTGCTCTAGCGGTGGCGGAGGGCTATAGAGCTGGGCGATCGCTAACGATACTCACGGACTCTCAAACAGCCTGTTGAAATTTCATGAATGGCAGGACTGGTCGCCACGCGCTCCGTATACTTCTCGAAGCGAGCGACAGAATTAAAAACCACGAAGAAAAGACCAGACAAAATTTTGTAGGTACCGAGGCACATGGGGTGGTAGGGAACCCAGAGGCTGATAGGATAGCTCGATAACGTCACGGATGACAAAGGTTTTCTTGGATTAGTGAATGCCTTAGACATACTGACCCGACGGCGAGCTGACTCGGATCTTCGACCTGTCATTGACCCCCTGGAGGGTCGCGCTGCTTAAATTTCCAGCCAGTTTGGAAGAAACCTGTCTGCATTCTATCTTTGGAATGGCGTTTATTCAAGAAAAACTCCAGCGCTGATGACCGAGCGGAGCTTCTCTTCGTGCCGGCTGACCTTCGCGACGATATCCTTTTTGCTTGCCACGATGAGCCCAACTCCGTCAACTTGGGACTTCCACGCACACTCACTCGAGTTCGTGAATCCTATTATTGGCCTAAAGTTTCTGACGCCGTCCATCGCTATGTCAGAGGCTGCCGCGAGAGTCAATGTCGAAAGATGCCTGCACTCAAGCCCGTGGGTTTGTTCAAACCTAATAATGCACATCGGATGCCATTTAATCAGGTCGGCATCGACCTTATGGGCCTATTTGCGCTGTCATCGACGGTATAACAAATGGATTATAGTTGCGACTGACTATCTCACATGGTAAGCGGAAACCAAGGCAGTGCAGCGTGACACATGAATTGAAATCGCTCAGTCCTTCATGTAGCAAATCGTGTTGCGTCATGGCGCACCGTTCCTAGTGTCACGGATCGATTCACCGCGTTTACGGCACAGCTCATGCACGACGTGCTCCAGCTTAGTCATACCAGCCACCGAAAACCTACTGCATATCACCCGCAGACGAATGGCCTCACGGAGATACTCAACAAACCCATAGCAGAAATTATCGCAATGTACATAGACGCGCAGCACAAAACCTGGATGGAGATTCTCCCCTACATCTCATATGCCTACAAAACGGAACCCAAGAGACGACGCGTTTTACATCATTTCGCCTAGTCGCGGACGTGACGTTCAAACGATGTTGGATACCATGCTTCCGAGCTGCACACATGATCATCCACTCACGCCAGACGCCGAGCGTCCAGCTCAGCGTGCTGAGGAAGCACGTCAATTTTCCCGCATTCCCATTCAGCAACAGCAGGGCACGGATGCACGCCGCTACAACCTCCTTCATCGACACGTCACATACCATCCTGGAGAGAAACTTTGGGTGTGTACCCCGGTGCGTCGGTCCACCTTGTGTGACAAACTGATTTCCCGTTACTTCGGACCTTACGAAGTTCTGCGCCGTCTCACAAAGGTGGCATACGAAGTTCTTCCAGCGGGCACTGTGCAGCCCTCGCGTCGCCAGCCACGCTCCGAAGTCGTGCACGTTGTCCGCATGAAGCCCTATTTCACGCGGTGGTGTGCTAGGTGCTTGTTTCGTTGTCAAGTAGGACACATTTCCCCGCTTCCGTTATCTATTCTGTCCATGTGCTGATCTTTGTTTTCGCTTGCATTGCCCATCGCTCGCGCTACGTCTCTGATTTAGAGACGGGATGGGGAGTAATGCCACTTGGTGTCCCTATGTTCTTGCTGCGCCTGGAAGAAGACGCCACTGAAGGCGGCTTGCGCGCTGAGTTGGGAACGCTGCCTGCTCCTGCAACCAAGCCCTGTCGTTCACGTCTTGCCATGTTGCCAGCGACAATATACATAATAAACTGAAAAACATGATTCTCCAGAGAGGGGAAAACAAAAGAAGGGGGGTGGGGGTTCTAATAAAGGAAGACAGCATCTCAAGTCAGCTCCCCCGTACAACATACAAGCGTGTGCGCAAGCGCCGCAGAAACCGTGTCTCGCCGTCCGTTTCTAACTCTCGAGACAGATACTTCCAGATGACGAGAAGCAGCCTCTGCTAGGCTGGGTAAATTGCCCGGGTGGGAGTGCGGTGCGCCTCAGCGAGGCCTCTGCGACGCCACAACACAAACAGAACCACTGTGCACATAAGGTGTTCAAAAGGGTTACGCCGGCGCCTGATGCCTGGTTTCATGCGGACGTTAAACATCCTATATAAGTACGCCATCTGTTCTCGCAGCTACACATCCAAAAATACATGCGAGTGGCTCTGGGGAGCACCGCGTTGGCATAATGGTCATTGGTTACAATACCCCATCTGGCAAGGCGCTGTCTCGCGGGGATTACGCCCCAGCGCCTAAGCCAATCAAAATCTCGAACTTCATTTGGCAACCGACAAGCTGCCCACGTTCGCCATTCGGGGACAGCGGTCTCTCGTTGCTCATCAGCTGAAAGCCTGTTAACGGCAACTAGTTCGCTGATGCGCATGGCTGGTAGGTCGCCTACATTAACATTTGACAGGTCTGCATCAAGAGTCGACTGTCTCGGCAGCCTCGCAGTAAAACGGCAGAGGTCTGTTCGCCTGTGGACCTAGATAATGTTCTGGTGTAAGCACACGACGCGCAGTGCTCATCCAGTACAGGATGATCCAGCGACCGTGGCAAGACTCGTCAGCCAATAGCCTCTCCACCAGCCTTAACTCGAGTACTCAAGCCACCGTCGGGATGCCCGGCAGGCCAACGCCTCTCCTGCTCTTCGGGAGATGTAAGATGTGACGGGCGACTATTGCTGTACTGCCATCCCAAAGAAAAGTGCCAATATGGGATGCAAGTTTGCATGGCGCGGGATTGTCGCGATACGCGCCACATGAAGGGTGAAAGCGCATGCTCGTGTCTTGAAGACACTGACTTTAGCATTGAGCGCGAGGTTGAAACGTGCTGCGTCAGCCAGGGCGTGCATTGCTCGCGAGAGAACAAAATCCCGGTTACAGAGAGGAACCCCACTCGGCTCCAACAACAATACAAGTACCCGCACTGCGTCCACAACCGGTACGGCGGCGGCTAAAGTGCCCCTGAATTGACCGAAGCGGAGTGCTTTAATTTTCTTAGCGTTGAGCTGCGCTCCAGATAAAGCTGTGTATTCCGAAAAAGATGTTAAAAAAACAATGAAACTGTCACTCTCACGCACGAAGAGTTATATGTCGTCCGCGAATGCAGATTCAGCGAGAGACTCCTGTCCTACTAATGGGAAACCTCGAATACGCCTTTCCGCGGCGACCCTACGCAGCAGCGGGTTGAGCGAAAGTATGAAGAGTACCGGCGAGAGTGGGCACCGCTGACGCACTCCCCGTGTAATGGGAAAGCTGCCGGCAATTTAGCCATTCTGTACTAGATCACTGCTAAGGTCGGTGTAAATGCCACGTAGGAGCTGAACGAATTCGTCAGGAAAACCAAATGAACGGACCACGCCGAACAAGTAACCATGCACGTTGGATATGCCCGCGGAGAGTAATGCGCGTGACTGTCCTCGAACGCTCGCACAGCGTTCCTAGATATTTACGCATCGCGAACGTAAGCGTTTTACCACCACGTACGATGCGCATACTGCGCAGGATGTCATTGAGCATGTGCCGACAAGCCGCGCCTTCCTCGCACATACAATAACATCGCGCCTGCGTGCTTTCAGAGTGTCCCAAGTAGCAGTGGGTACGTTACTAACTGCGGCCATAAACAAGCACAACTTCCGGCGTATATCATCAATGCTCTCTTCATCGTGCCGTACTGCTGCATCCATGTGCCACATCAGGTTGCTGTTTGCACGAACCGGGCCTACCCGCAGAATCACCATAACCGGGAAGTGACCACTTGGTTTAAGGCCTGATGGGAAAGGGAATACCTCAAACTGTAGCAAGTCAGCTGTCATGGTAGAGGGGATGTAAACTCGATCTATTCAACTCGCGCTCTGACCCCTGGCTCGTGTTGCCTCTAAATGGTCTCTGTGAATAGTGACCCACGCTTCCTCTATGTGTATTGGTCATAATAGCTTTCCAAGTTCCTTCGCGTGATAATTGGAGGCGCCCTGATCAGGCCCCTGGTGTCGCGCATTTTGTCTAAAACACAACTGAATTCCCCGAGCAGAAAGTGGAGCACGTCATCGAGAAATTATGTCGGGATGGACCGAAAGAACTCGTTTGTGAAACAACGCGTGACTGGCGCGTACATGCTGAAAAAACGAGTCCTGCGACCATCTCCAAAGCGTCAACGGAAATCATGCGCCCCTTTATGCTATACGTAAAATGAGCACATTCCCTCTATAAAGAAATATCACACCTACGTCACAACGCCGAGAGTCCGTTAACAAAAAAAGGCCTCAACATTAAAACGAGAAGGAAAATAAAGGACATCAGCGGAGGTGCGGATGTCGCATTCCTGCAAAAACAAAACATCTACTCAATGCAAACGCGCAAGATGAAGCAGCTCCTTTTCCTTGTCAGATGAAATGAATTATGCACTCGGTGCGATCTTCTTCTGAGGGTACTGACCTCAACCTGCGTCCATCATCATCCTACGGCTACCCCAGGCAACGCCTCCCGCACCATCAGGTTTGGGAGGTTTTTTGTTTCGGAGAGCGGGCTTTTCGCAGCCAAGGGTCTCATGCAATCCGGCCTGTTCTCACCGGGGCGGTGTCTCGGTGCTTATGCCCCACGTCCGCACCACCCCGGTGGGTAGAAGATTGACGCGAGCAAGTCTTCTAATATCTCACTTCTAGCTTTCCGTTTTCTTCCTTGAAGATCACCATTGGGTGTCGCCATTCTTCAAAAAACTTCTTTCGCCGCAGGTGGCATCTCTGTCTCTCTACGTGGAACCATAGTTCTTTTCTGATTTTGGCCTTCACTTCATGGAGGCTCGGAGTCTTGTTGGAGTAGGCCGCTTTGCAGCGGGCCAACCACACCTGATAGTTGACCACTGTCAGTGTCAAGACAAACAGCTTGCGCCCTTCCTTTGGAAGCGGGTTCAAGTAGCGCACTGTGGGGTATGAGATCCCAGGGTGACCGAACATATCTTTCATAGGCTCTAGGAATCCTGCGTGGAATTAGGCAATCCAGAAACATGTGCTTCGCTGTCTCTTGGGCCAAGCAGAAGGTACACAAGTCAATATTTCCTGACGTCGCAGAGATGAAGGCGCGCCATCTGATTGGTAAGATGCCTCTTGCGAACCACCACAGGCTCAGCGAGCATCGAGGAAGTGGGCGTTTATGTACTGCCAACTGGGTCTCTCAGCACTTAGCATGTACCTTCATAGGCGGGCAGAGTGCGGAGGGGTGATCATATTGATAGCATTGTCAGGGGCATGGTTCTTGTATGGTGGCTTGGTTTAACGTCATTCGAGTTTTCCTTCAGGATACTCCATGGCTGCGGTTTGGTAAAATGATAGGGCGGACCCTGCATGCGGGGTGTTGTGGTGTAGGGCCTTCTCAGTGAATGTTCGCAGCCGTTTAGAGAGATAGTACGAAGCCATCTTTTTTTGTTAGCGGCATGTCGCATTCGACGGCTCTGAATGTCCATTTGATTTGGAGAGCCATTGCGACAATATCGAGATCGGGCAGCCCCAGGCCACCTTTGAATCTGGGCAGGCAAACAATGGCTCGCTTCACCTTATCGGCGGCTGCCTGCCACAAAAAACGACTTATATGTTTCTGGAGCTGCTTTTTCTTGTCTGGGGGGATGTCAAGATGCTGGCCAGAAAGCTGAGAATACGAATCAGCATTGTCTTGATGATGGTGGCCTGCGGAGTCAATGGACATTTAGAGCACCAAGATTGTGGGTTTTAATGCTTAGTTGCATGTCATCCCTATTTCAATTTATGGGAGCTGGACCAAAAGAATCAAACTTCCGCGAAGAGAAAGCATGATTGCTTACGATTATATCGAGCGCTTACGGAATAGGCTTTAGGCAGTGGTTTAGAACAAATGTAAGCTGATAATCTTGATTTCCAATGTTATCTGGAAGTTTTGAATGACTGTGTATAGCGTGGTCAGCAATGACAATATAACAATTTAGTTGCTCACGATGTGCAAAGTTGTTATTCTGAAATCTTTATTTTTATTTAGGTTTCCTATAAATAATAATCATAATAACTGGTATAAAATAAATTCAAACACGACCCTTCACAGCCGGTCGATGTAAATGTTATAGGCGTTACAATAATAATTATAATTGATTTACAGGAAGTACCTGTCACAATATATATATATATATATATATATATATATATATATATATATATATATATATATATATATATATATATATATATATATATATATATATATATATATATATATATATATATATATATATATATATATATATATATATAGGCGTTACAAGAGACCATTTTAAGGGATAGTTGACACAGCTCGTCCGGCCGAAAAGCTATCTGCGTCGCAGTAGTAGTAGTCTGCTCTGGCTTGGTTTGCGTTGTTTAAAGTCCCAAAGCGACTGAGGCTATTAGAGACGCCGTAGTCCACTCCCGAAATTTCAACCATCAGTCGTTTTTTAACGTGCACTGACATCGCACATCACATGGATGCCTAGTTTTTCGCTGTCGAAAGCATTATTGTCGGAATATTCCGTTGCGTCGATATAGACAGCTGTTCGATCGGCTGAATATTTTGGGGCAGAGACGTAGCCCTATCCTTACAGCGAGCGACATGAAATTTTGGGTGCACGTTCTTAGGGAGAGGGTACCGAAGAGGTTAACGTGGATGCGAGGCGGAAGCTGGGCCTCGTCAGCGAAGTTGCTTCGAAGCCCATTCCAACTTTGTTGAGTATGCGACGTCCCATGGGGATGTGGGTGAGACGCTCATACTGAGAATTGAGATGAGCTTCCACGAGCTCCGTTAAAGGATTATAGACCCTAATGCCAGGCCCCGCCGTGGTGGTGCAGTCGTAAGATGCCCGACCACTGTGCCGGAGTACCCGAGTTCGATCCCGCACGCAGCAGCTGCGTTTTGATGCCGGAGAAACAAAGAGGCGTTTGTATGCTGTGCTATTTAGGAGCACATTGAAGATTCTCGGGTGGTCGAAATTACTCCTTAGCCTTCCACTTCTGCTCCTCTTTCCTTCTTTCCACTTTTGCTCCCATCTTCCTCCCTTTCCTTAGGGTGCGGTTCAGGTGTCCGCTGAAATAGGTAGTACAGATACTGTGCCTTTCGCTTCCTGTGGAATAATTATTATAATATTAATTGCAGTGAAGTGAAGAGCCATCTTCTATGCCTTTTGCTTGATGTAAGCAGATAAATTAAGGGGAAATGACGGTGCTCGTTATAATACATGAATAAAAGAAGCCAACAGTCGGCGAGGCCAAGGAAAGCATTGGGGATGGTACTTTGTATTTTTTTTAATTTTTACTTGAATAATCACCGAAAGTATTAATGTAATGTGTTTAGGGAAAAGATAATTAAACACAAAGTAGAAGAAACGACAACGTGCCGATAGTGGGAACCGAACCCACGACCTCCGACCCACGAGCTCCACGACCCACGACCCACGAACCCAGGACTTCCAACCTTGCAGCTTACGGGGGCCTCGGTTCTGGCAGTCTTGAAGCCATAGGTAACGTAAGAGGGTTCGAACACAGCGTTCGCCCTCGCTCCTGATCCCGTTCTACGTGACGCTGGCGGTAACATAGGACGTTCCACGTCCGCCGCTATGGTTGAGGGTGGCGCTGGTGAACACTCTCTAGGTTCGTATACAGACAACATAAATACCCAAGGAAGTAGGAGGGGGGACAGCGCCGATGTAGTTCAGTTGGAAGAGCACTAGACGCGATATTCGGAGGTAGTGGGTTCGGTACCCACCATCGGCACGTTGTTTTTTCTTCTACTTTGTGCTCAATTATATTTCCCCTAAACAGGTTACATTACTAATTTCTGTGATTATCCAGGTAAAAATTTAAAAAAATACAATGTACCATCCCCAATGCTTTCCTTGGCCTCGCCGATTGTTGGCTTCTTTCCTTCATGTATTGTAACGAGCACCCTCATTTCCCCTTAATTTATCTGCTTGCAGCTTACGGGGGTCTCAGTTCTGGCAGTTTTGAAGCCATAGTAGCGTAAGAGGGTTCTAGCACAGCGTTCGCCCCCGGTCCTGATCACGTTCTACGTGACACTGGCGGTAACATAGGATGTTCCACGTCCGCGCTATGGTTGAGGGTGGCGCTGGTGAACACCCTCATTGTTCGTATACAGACAACATAAATACCCAAGAAACTAGCAGGGGGGACAGCGATGCATTTGTACCAATTCATGCAATAAAAAAAAGCCGATGTAGCTCAGTTGGAAGAGCACCGGACGCGATAATGGGAGGTCGTGGGTTCGGTTCCCACCATCGGCACGTTGTTTTTTCTTTTACCCTGTGTTTAATTATCTTTCCCCTAAACAGATTACATTACTAATTTCTGTGATTATCGAAGTAAAAATTTAAAAAAAAATACAAAGTACCATGCCCAATGCTTTGCTTGGCCTCGCCGACTGTTGGCTTCGTTCCTTTTGCTAGATGTGACTCGAAAGCCCCAAGAGTAGCTTTCGCCTTGTGGCTCGGAGTCCAGCGGAAGGCATCAGCAGTCCCGGCAAGTAACAAGGCATCGAATAAACAAAAATAAATTTCAATACGGCATCACGTAGAAACGGCCAGAGAAGCAGACACGAAGAAAAAAACTGACACGATCACAAAGCAGGTGTCTCGGCGACTTCACCGTCATCTATGCATCGTGTAAGTAAGGCAAGACGAATACATCGAGGCCTCCAAACACTTTGTCCAGGAGGCTTGAAAAGCATTATGGCGCGTTCTTTAAACCAAACCTGAAAACGTTAGGACGAAAAACTCTTATTGCTGAAATGAACCCCGCATACCCACTAGACTGCTATGTCAGGGGACCCTACCAGTAACCCCTGGCAAGGTGTTCTGTAGAAATAAACTGAGCGCTAACTTTGTCGATGCAGTCCTGATGTTCGGAATCCGATAAATTTTATGCTTAGTGATATAATTTAGCTTACGGTAATCGACACAAGGACGAAGGGCCTTGCCCGGCACGGGCAGTGAAGCAGGCCCAAGGACAAAACACGCTCATAAAGGTGGTGTCTTGGCGTCATCTGTATGTCGTGCCCTCGTCCTCTCTTGCAGCGGAAGCATCCGTGCTTTTTATATGCTCGGCATCTCCAGATGGAAAGGGAGGATTCGCGCTAGCAAGCTTTGCTGAATCAGTCACGGCGGCTTAAAGGAACCTCTTGTTAATGAGCGAGGGCAACGCTCTCTCGCTCGAGCGATGTGCTTGGCCAGCATTCGAACAACACGCACGCACACATAAGACGACACGTGTAGATTGAACACGTCAGAGTATGTCTGCAGGAAGAAGCGTTGGGCGTCCGAAAGCACAGCGCTGAAATTGCCAAAATGACCGCTGCTTTGACTGATGCTCTTCCTTTCGCTGCATTTTTCTGCGGCCGTATCGGCTGTCGCGCATATCGTTAGCCAATCGTAACACTATAGAATAAGGCAGCCAACACTGTATCATCCTCACAGCTAAGGTAGACGTCATTGATAGTAAATGGGACCTAACTGATAACAAACGCCTGGAGCATACATCGTAAGCCAGCCTCCCGCATGGATTTATGTCTGTTAGCAAAGCACTGAATTAGAGCAAGGGTGTGCAATCCGCAGTACCCCAATGATGGACAGTCCGTGCTTAGGCTGGCCGCTGGCAGTAGTGCAGCTGGACGGATTATCGAAAAAGCCAGGTTCACCTTGGTTTATGAGCAGTTCGGAATTCTAGGAAGACCTAGAGATCTACGTGGCATTCCAGCTACGTGGCATTCAGTGGCATCCAGCGCTTGCTGAATTATGGATTCAATTTCGGCATCGTTGCCTGCTGAAACCCACAGGCTGATATCGTCCGCGTATAAGGTATGGGAGCAAGGCGACATTGAAAAGGGAAGGGGAGACTACTGATACTTAGGGCGTGTCATTTCAGCAGAGAGTAATAGGGCCGGAAATAAACTGCAAAACTTACTTCAGCTGTATGGCTGGAGAGAAACATGCTTATATACTCGTTGGTGTCGTAGTCGCGATTTAGTAGGGAGAGGTTAGTGAATATCTGCATGGGAGACGTTGTCCAAGGCTTTTGTTATGTCAAGCCCCATAGATTTGGTTATATCAGGCCCTAGGATACCCTCGTGCCAGCTCTCGTAAAGGAGCACAAATGTTATACTAGGGCTTGACATACCCAAAGCCTTTGATGTCTCCCATGCGGCTATTTTCAGTAACCTCTCCCTCATCATTCTGCTGTATCCTTAGCGTCGTATTCGACAACGCATTCCTTTCCTCATCTTGCAGACTGATTGGAAAAGAGCTGCTGTGGCCTCGGAAACTTGCGACCACCTTGATGTCATAGACATTGTGGAACTGCCTGTACGCTCCTGGTGGCTAAATCGCAACTCGTCACATGGGCTGCAGTTGAGGTGGCGGAAGGAGGCCTCCTTATCTCTGGCGTTTTTGTATATCTAGGTTGGTGAACTCGCCTTGCGTTTTTCCACGCTTAACACTGATGTTATCTACCGCTGGTGCCCCGTAAACTGTTGAGCTCGTGTTGCGTGCCGGGACTCTGTGTCAGTATGTATATTAGTTTTTGCTGTGCACTTCTAAGTGTCACACTTGCCATGGCAACATGTGAAGCCCAGTTTGGCTGTCGTTGAGTATGGGTGTCTATTTCTTCTTGCACGCCGCCGACGACGGGGCCACGTTACATCCATGGCAGCCACGCCGACACAACAACGCTGGCAGACGACGGGCGCGCATTGAAATGCTGCGAATATGCGTGCTGTTATAATATTGGAAGTTTTTCTGGTTAGTCTGAATCAACGTTCAAAGCAAAAGGTGAAAACGGGCGCAATTCATGAAGGTGCATGGTATGGCGTCCATCAAAGGCCAAATTTATTGAGGTAGTGAAAGACAAACCTGGGATAGTGATATTGGAATGTGTTTGGCAGACATAAGAGGCTTAGTGCTCAAGTGGAGCTTCCCGTTCAAGTTGAACATAAGTCCTCAATTGAGCTGATGACAGCAAAGTGTGATAAAACTCTCAGTAGACAAGTTCAGCAAAGAAGGGACATGTGTAACTTGAACAAACGTGTGAGTAAGCTCGAGGCTGGGTGTACTTCAAGTGACATTGAACAGCTAAAATTGACTTTGGGCGACCTTTAATGGCGCAGCAGAAATCTCAATGTCGAAGATCACGGTATCCCAGTAACAGAAAGAGAGGAGCTGTTGTGTAAACTGAGTGAAGTAGATAAGACTATTCAGCTTCGCGAGTTGACAAAGAATGATGTTGACACTATTCACAGACTTCCCACGAAGCAAAACAACACCATGAAATTGTTATCCAGTTTTCCCAGCAACAAAATCGCGATTTGTGGCTGGAAGATCGAAAATAATTAAAACATAGTACAATGGCAGGATCAATCACTGATACCATGACTCACCAGAACAGAGACCTGTTGCGTTGCACACGATATTGGGCAAGCAGCAATGAATATAAGGATATCACGGAATTTCAAAAGCAAGATTCTTGTCAGGGAACGGGAAGGTCATAGTGCCATTGTCATTTGGTGCACCGCAAAACCTTGAAAGATTGTGGTATGATTTGGTCTGGTAATCCATTCGTTTATTTTTTCCACAATGCTTCCTTCTTTCGCTACTCAAATAGACTTGTCAAATCTTAGTAATGTACTGAACCATAATGGTTAGCGATGCATCAACTGTATTCGCTGTTACCTCAGATCTGGAAGAAACAATTGCGATGAACTAGATTACCTCCTTACTGCAGTGCAAACACGAAGTGACGTCATGTTTTCAGAACGTTGCCTTGGTTCGCCTCGGAAGAGGATGTGCATACGCTTCACACGTATAAATCGTATGACATAAACCATGCTCACAAAACGGGTGGTGACGGAGCAATGCACGTCTCAAACTTAATTGATTCTGAACTGTTGTCTTAAGTTTTTTTGTATTACTCCCTTCTATGAAACGCTCGTGATTAGATGTGATAACACAACATTCTGTGCATGCTACCGTCCTCATTCGACCAAAGATCAGTTGTTCTTTTCTTTTCTCAAGTCGTTTCTAGAATTTGTGGATGCAAGAAAATATCACTTAATTCTTTATGCTGACTTGAATATAAACATGCTAGTAAAAAGTGATGCAAATCCTAAGCTGCAATCTTTGTTAGACAGTCATTCCTGTCAAAATACCATACCCTCAGCGAAACGAAAAACTGCAAGATCTGCTACACATTTAGACTGGTTTGTAACAAACTTTGGTTAAAATCACCACACAATATCACTTTATTTCCTTAAAGGCCTGTCTTGGATGCAAAACGTATGGTGTGGGATAACAGACATGAAAAAATACAAGCACAGGGCATTGCGTTTTAAAATAATTCTTACGGCTTCGAGAAATGAAGATTGGCATGAGAGGGTGGGGACTTCATGGGGAAAGACATTGCTGGTCCGCCATTGCTCGGGGAACAAAATTCTGAAAATGTTTTTGGGCGAGCAAATGGTCTATTTATTTGAAACGGACGCGAAGCGGAAAGTGATACGTGAGTGCAATTTACAATGTAAGGAGCCTGATTTATTGAACTGCTTCGAATTTTGGACAATAAACAAGACTGGCAATGCGGCGTCGAAGTAAAGGGTTTTCAAAGTAGAATTTTTTTTGGAGATAAAACGCTGATGAATATGATGAGTATGGGTGATGTAGGAAACGGATGGCACCATTTTGAACTTATTCAAGCGCATTTGTCAGGTATATCTGAGATGGGTTTCATACTGCACTGACATACTCAACTTTTCATCTGGTTAGTGTTTTATATACCAGACGTTTTACTTGTTGGGTTGCATGATGTAGGTGCCGTTTTATGAAGCCTAAAACTTTTTGCAGATGATATAATGTTACTTATTTATGTGCACCAAGCCAGTTCGCAACACAGGGGGATTCTAAGGTACTTATATAATTCGACGTGTTCTATAGAAGCATTAGCAACTTTAAATGAAAACAAATAAGAGGGTTTTAATGACGAGTAAAAGACATGAGTTTGCACTTCTTAGCACTTAGTCATTAGCCAGCGATCGCATGAGGTAGGTCATTTATATATATTGTAAACAGGAGAGGGGCGAGCACAGATCATTGCGGGAGGCCAGATGTTACAAGGATCGTTTGAGGCTTTGTTTTTTTAATATAGACGAACTGTGAGCGGTTAGCAAGCAACTCTTTATTACATTTTAGAATGTTGGTATGCAAGTTTAGAGCGGCTAGTTTCAGTGGTAAGCGTTTGTGAGGCACCTTGTGAAAGACATTTCCGAAGTCTAAGAATGTCTGAATTGAATAACAATTTATTTCCAGTGATATATAGGAAATGGGCATCGGGTAAAAAGCTGCAAGGATAGCCTGAGATATGCCCGAGGCACAGTAAATGGGGAGCAACAAGATTATGCAGTACTAAAAGAGCACAAAATTATAAATAAAACAGCACTATAAAACTATGACAGAGAATTAACGGCCAGCGATGGTCTAAAAGTATGGCCGCAACATGACAAAAGGTTATGAAAATGAAATTACTTTTCTCATGCCGACGTTCACTAAAGCAAGGAGAGGAAGGTACATAAAGAAAGTGCGGTATTGATCAAATATAGGTTAAAGTCCATAATTAAGGTGGTAAATATGTTTGGATTGTGTATACTACAAATATTTAGTATGCATGGTAAAATAAATCGAAGGCTCTGGTTACTGTATGACGTCCTCGTTCGATGAACGTCCCGTATTTATTTACTTCTGGTATGAAAGCGTTCTTCGTAAGGCTTACGTCAAGCAATAGTCTTTAAAAAGTCACTTGATCATTGAAGTTAAAATTTAGGGCAGTGCAGCAAACCATAATCAAACGTAGTTTGCAGATGATAAATCCCATGTTATGGAAATAATGTTTCTGTGTGGGTAGTGCTACATGCACCAGCGATCAGTCTAATAGCCTTCTTTAGGAGACCGAGAATGATAAGATTTGTTTAGGATGTATAACCACAAACTAGCTGATAGTAGTTTATATGGGATTGAATAATAGAAGGGTAAATAAGAAGCGTGTGCTTTGGGGAAATTCAATTCGAAGTCTCGAGAAAAGCCTGCAGATCTAGTGAGCTTGCTTTCAATATACTTTATATGGTCCGACCACCTCATGCGAGAGTCGAATTCAACACCGAGCGATTTCAACTTGTTTACAATTTCAATAATGTTATTTTCTAGACGTCGAGTATTGTTTACAGTAATATCCAGGATAAGGGGCCGAGAAAAGGCGGTTTTGGTCTTGTTAGAGTAACCTACCAAATAATTAGCTTTGAACCATTTATGGAGAGCACAAAGAACATGATTTGCAATACTGATTAGTTCTTCATAGAAGAGCGCCTGAGAAAAAAACTTGAGTCGCTAGCGCACTGAATACAACTTGTATGACAGGCTATGCTCACAAGATCGTTACAATAGACATTAAAGAGAAACGGGCCGAGAAGGCTACCTTGCGGGACACCACATTGAATCAAAAGAGAGCTAGACTTGTGATTATTGACCGATAGCACCTGCTGGCGCATGTTTACGAAGGAAAGAGTTGAAAGGAAAGACCCCGCACAACATAGCTTTCAAGTTTACAGACTAATGTTTTATGATTGAGAAGGTCGAAAGCTTTTCTAAAGTCGATAAAAATACCAATAATCACACATTTAGTTTCCATATTATACAAAAAAAAATTCTTTTTGCAAGATTAAAGCAGATTCAGTGTACGTGCACTTACGAAATCTAAACAAACTGGCATTTATTATCGAATCGCTATGCTGGTTAAGATCTCGGTTAGTGTGCAGGTCAGAAGTAGATATTGCTAGCTGTGTTTCGTACGAGAAACATTTTCAAAAACCATGCTGCGCAGAATGAAAGAAGTTGTTTGAGTCCTGGAAGACATCCCTTGTTGGAGCTGGTACCTTATTTCATAGGGTTAGCGACCACCTACCTACCGTAACTTAAGTTAATCAGTTCATTGACACAAAAAAATGAATACACTCCGCATTTTCTTACCGCGCTATTATTGCTAGAACGCTTTGCCTGTTCAGAGGTCGCCTTACTGCAGCCTGATGGAACAATGTCTTCACAGCAAATGATCTGGATAGAACATACGATACATTTCTACGCACGTTGTCTGATAATACTACGCGGGTTTCCCAAAAAGTCATTTAAAACATCGCACAGAATTTGACAACCATGGATAAGCGAGGAATCGCAAAAGCTTGTGAAAAAAATAAATCTAGTCGCATAAAACATTTATACGCAGTAAAACTCTGGAAGCCCTCAAACATACAAATTTACATAAATTTCGTCACTAAATACCTTTGTGCTGCAAAACCAGCAATAAGATAACCTATTCAACTAAACAAAAAGGGCGCACAAGGATTGTTTGGACATCACTGAACATTGTAATAATGAAACTACGTCACAAACCGGAACACAGTTACAAGGTCCTCAACTAGCTAATCAATTAATCCTCGAATAAGCGCACGGAGGTCAGAGTCGGCAGTGTAACCAAAGGAAGTGGGATCAGGCTGCAGGCGTATTTACTGTAGGTCGTCAGGGCGTTGACAAGTCGATATGATGGCGTCGGTGGTGGTAGGGTTCTACACGGCCAGGGCGTAAAGGTGAGTAGCCTAATACCTTTAAGAACGTGCCCAACCCACTCGGCATCTGCCATGGTGTCATTTAAGCGCCGGCAAAGTGCAAGAACATCTTCTATATAAGACGTATAGGTCTCATTGGACAGCTGAATTCGGGCTTTAAGCTTCTTGCCGTTTTCTGTGCGAACAGTAGGAGCGCCGAAAATCTGGTGGCGCAGTGGTTACGGCGCTCGACTACTGTTCCCAAGGACGCGGGATCGAATTCCGGTCTCGGTGGCTGCGTTTCAATGGAGGCGAAACGGAGTGGCGTCCGTGTGCTGTGCGATGTCAGTGCACGTTGAAGAACCCCAGGTGGCCGAAATTTCCGGAGTCCTCAACTACAGCGTCTCTATAGCCGGAGTTGCTTTGGGACGTTAAACCCCACATACCAAACCAAACCAAACTCTGGGGTAACTTTTGTTTAAAGGGAGCCTAGTCCAGAATTCTCGATTCATGGTTTAGGAACCACATTTTGGCCACATCCGTCATTAATTAGTTTAAGAGAATCGTCCCCCCAGTTGAAAACACTGACCCGGACGTAGCTGTCGAGCCAGTCATCAGCGTCATCACTGCGAAGACCGGCGAATTTCTACGGGTCGGGCTGACGGCTGCTCACAGTCCGAGTGGCAAGGGGAGCTGGGGTAGAGTTGGAAGAACCGAGAACAGAGGAATGGCCCTCTTGGGTCATCAAGATGATGGTCGAGGTCAAACGGCGGCCAAAACGGAGCTCCGGGTAGATGCACGTGACGAAGCAGCGAGGAAATCAAGGCGCACATCCCCCACGTGTAAGGTAACGCAAAGGTCGGGCTCGGATCAGGTTTTATAGGACACCTGAAGCCCTGGTCGCACAATGGAGCGAAACACACTCCGCGATGATGATGGGTACCTACAAGAGAGGGCAGGATGAAGATGAAGCAGCATGATCCCGTGTGAAAAATGATGCGCCCCATAGTGCTCACAATATGTATAACGTCAGGTGTACGCTCCATTAAAAGAAACATTTGATGACTCTACGTTTCGACTGGAGGACCGATCTTTTTCAAAGACAAGAATGTCGGTTCTTCAATCGCAACGTCGAGTCAAACAAAAAGTTTTCTTTAAGGAAGCGTACACCTCGCTTTCTGGGCAACACAACCTCAAGTTTGCTTGTGCGACAGGACTGCACCACGCGCACCTCTCCCAGCAGCGAAATTCAACGGCTCTGGTCGGGAGCAAAACCGCCGCGGCGCCTTGACTGACCGTGCAACAGAGGCTGTGTTTTGTGTTTTTCTGTCTCCGCGTACTGCTCGGTGCCGTCATTGTCTTCTCTCGACAACGGCGTGTGCAGCAAATGCTCAGCGGCAGCACCGCGCGCCGATTATGTTCTGTTGTGGGCAGTTGTGTGACATTTGAAACGGCATCGCGCCACATATGGGGAGAACACAATTTCACAGACGAAAATGGCAGGCGCCATATATGCAACGTTCTGTCGTACACATGGTGTAGAAAGCAGCGCAGCTTTGAAGTTTACAACCCCAGAATTTATGCAGATATGAAGTACTTAAAGGCATTTGGAACGGAATAATGGCCCTTAGGCTTACCTTCGGGAACGCGGTTTGGTGCTTAAGAGCAGAAATCCAGTCGAGGCCAGGAATAAATCAACTATCTCAGGGTTGAAGGTTAGCACTTTGAGCCCATAGCGAAACAACGAAGCAGTGCAGAGAGACATGGGCTGGGCATCTTTCCAGGCACGAGAGGCTAGAGATGGGCCAAGAGGCTCAGTTTAGTGAGCGGCTCATTTTAGTGAGCGGCTCAGAACAGCTCAGCTCACTGAAGGGAGCGGTCTCATTGGAACGGCTCGCTGCCGGTTTATTTAAATCTGAGTTGCTCAGGAGCGAGAAGTGGTTATATTAGAGAGAGAGAGAGAGAGGGAAAGCCGGCTCTGTCTCTCTGTCGTTCACTGATCCGCTCCCATGCGACCTCGCGAACCGTTATGTTGCATTTGGGTGACAGTGTGCGACTTTCGCGCTTCTGTTAGCGGTGAGGCAAAGAATCTTCTCTCACGCCCTTCCTCGTAAGAGTAGCACCCACTGTCTTGTTAGAGCAATAACCCCTCCTCGCCTTCGGCTGTCTTTTCAACTGCCCTTAGCTAAGAAAGAGAGTGCCGTACTTTAGTAACAGGGAGCGGTGGTTCGTTTAGACTTAGGAGAGCCGGTTCGCCCTCTCATTCAATGAGTCGGGCCGAACATTTCTTCACATCCAAATCTGGTAAATGATGGTGCCTTACGTTGGCCGCTGCTGTTCGAACGTTGCATCACGACTCTCACGGATCGTACATCGTGTGCTGGTGTAACCGTTTAAAGTATCAGTGTAAATACATATAACACGGTTGTTCAGTAATGCATTTATGTTTCTTCAAAGTACGTTATGCATGAATAAAAATGAGTCCAACATTCACAAAAAGCAGGGTACGTCATCTAATTAAAGAGGCTCAAACACAAACCAAGAGGCTTCGCAAGAATAGGCTACAAAAGCATCACATGTCGTTACTCCTGGATGGATGGATCGATGGATGAAGTTTACGATCGGGTAACTACACCATCAATCTATCTACTGAATTTTTATTTCTATATTACTAACGTTGGTGTCACTATTCTGATTTGAAGCCACCAATATTCCAATCGCCTCATGTTAGCTTCCACCGTAGATTCATTCACCAAACAACTGATATCGTTAAATCCCAGAGCGCCAGGAAGCATGGCTGCGCCTGCGTCGACATCCGGTTGGATACCATTAAATTCTGGTATAAGATGCTCATTTGTTTCTATTGATTTACCACACACTGCAAGTGCGTCGTCTTCTCGGTTAGGTTTCTTTTTGTAGCTGTTCTAAGGCACCCTAATAGAGCTTCAAAAAGTTGGGCACGGCCTCTTGAGTTATCAAAGAAAACTTCCTTCCTGAGCTGCCTTTTCCACTTTCAGTATATTTCTACACTCTGTTTCTTTTCCATAAACTTTATCTAATTTTAAACTGCCTGTCTTCTTATCCCCGCCATTTTCTAGTCAAAATGTCGGCCCGCTTGCTCCCAACAGCGCTCAGTCACTGTAATGTTTATTTATTTATTTACATTACCCCTCAGTGCCAGAGGCATTACAGAGGGGGAGTGGTAAATACACAAAAATGAAGACAGTACAGTATGTACATGAATGTCAAATAGCGCCTGAGTATACAATGTTAGCTAGAGCTACGCGGAACTGCTCATAGTTAGTAATGCCAACGATTTCTGCGGGAAGGTGGTTCCAGTCTCGTGAGGTTCGCGCCAGGAAAGATTGCGAGAAGCATTTCGTGCTACTTGATAAAATTCCGACTTTGTGTTGATGGTCAATGCGATGGGATACATAAATTGGACGGGGAATGAGGCGATCACGAAGAGCGGGATGATGGTACAACTTGTGGAACAGGGTTATGCGGAAAACGTTTCTGCGCGATGTCAGTAGAGGGAGGCTCAAATTAGTCTTCATGGCTGTTATACTGGCTGTTCGGTTGTAGTTAGCAAGAATAAAACTTACAGAGTTATTTTGGACCATCTCGAGATCAGTAATTAAGTTCACATGAGTAGGGTCCCATACCGGTGAAGCATACTCGAGTTCCGATCTTATTAATGTTTTGTATAGTAACAGTTTCAAGGGAGAAGGAACATTATAAAAGTTGCGACGTAAGTAGCCTAGCATGCGATTAGCATTTTTAATTATGTTCTCGGTATGGAGGGACCAGTCGAGGTTACTAGTAATGTGGACGCCGAGGTATTTGTATGACGGAACTGATTCCAAGGAAATGTTATCGAGGTAGTGGTGGGGTGGGGAGGAAGTTTTTCTAGATACGCGCATGACTTTGCATTTGTTAATATTTAGCTGCATTAGCCAATCCTTGCACCATTTGCCAATAGCAGAAAGGTCAGACTGAAGTAAAGTAATGTCGTTAGCATTGGTTATATCTCTATAAATGACACAATCATCGGCGAAAAGGTGAATATGAGAATTTACAAAAGAGGCAAGATCGTTAATGTAAATCAGAAACAAAAGAGGACCAAGAACGGAACCTTGTGGAACTCCTGGTCACACCTCTGTAAAGCTAGAATTATAACCATTAGCAGAGACAAATTGTGAGCGATTAAGAAAAAAACATTCAATCCATTTCAATAAGTTACATTCAATGTTCCGATTTGATAGTTTGTGAAGTAGTAGTTTGTGACGGACCTTGTCGAACGCTTTAGAAAAATCTAAGAATATGCAGTCAGCTAGTGATGAGATGTCTAGAATGTGATGCAGAGCATGTGTAAATGATATTAACTGTGTTTCACACGAGTAAGATTTCCGAAATCCATGTTGCGCTGATGTAAAAAACGATTTCGATTTGAGGAAATTAATAAGGTTAGTGAATATTATATGTTCGAGCATTTTGCAAGAGGTACTAGTAAGGGATATTGGACGATAATTACTAGGGGATGCTTTACTGCCGCATTTGTAGAGATGAACCACTTTTCCGATTTTCCACTCATTGCTGGAAAAGTTTTGATAACCTTATAGAAGAATAAGCCGAAGTGTTTTTTAAGAACTTTGAATTTATACAGTCATATTCCGGAGCAGAGTGAAAACTGAGACCATCAATAAGCTTGTTGACACCTGGCATATCAATGGTTATTGGGGGCATGATAAAATAGTTTGAATAGTGTATTGTTGGCATATGTACATCAGATATGGTTGTAAAGTTATCAGTAATGCGCGGTTCAGAATTGTAGCACGAACGTCGGAAGGAACGGGGTTACCTGATGGGTAAGTTAGGGCGATGCTATAATCAGTGGAAGGATTAATGAAATGCCAGAATTTTTTCACATTTGTGGTTAGCATAGAGGACAGTACACGTGAGTAAAATTTCATTTTAGCTCCTTTGAGCGCATGCAGGTACATATGGGACGCAACTGTATATGAAGCCCATCGTTCGCTAGTTGGGGAAAGCTTCGCAATACGGTAGAGGCGTTTCTTTTTGTTAGATAGACGTTTGATGTGATTATTATATCAGGGAGCGTTTGAGTGATCGGTTACCGTGCGAAGGGAAATGAACTGTTGAGTTAGTTGGGTCACTATAGTTGTGAACATGCTCCAGTTAGTTTGCACACTACGGTTGTCAAAGTTATCAAGGAAAACATTGATAAAAGAAGATAGCTCGTTATTTATCGCCTCAAAGTTTGCTCTGTTGTAGTCACGTATAACTTTTTTCTTTTTAAGGTTATTCGTAGGAGATAGGTTAATGTCAAGGTGCAGCAGCAAGTGGTCGCTGATGCCCGGAAGGTATGTTATAGATGATACTATGTCAGATCGATTTGTTAAGACTAAATCTAGTATATTCGCTGCGTTTGCTGTTATTCTAGTTGCTTGTGTGCACAATTGTATTAAAGAGAATGTTGTGCATACATCTATGAACTCGCGACCTTGAGAAGAGAACGGGGACATTGAAGGGGGGTCCATGATCCATGTTATGTTCGGAAAATTAAAATCACCAAATAAGAAAAGCGGGCATGAAGGAAAACGTGTAGTGACCATATTAATAGCATCATAAAGTTCTTCACTAAACGTAGGCAACGAGGAAGGTGGACGGTAGCAAACCCCTATCACTATACGCTGGTGATTAAGGGTGATCGCGGACCAAACTATTTCCAGGTTAGTCTGGATGTGTATGCATGATGAAGGAATGCCATTGGAAATAGCTAGGAGCACTCCGCCGCCTCGCAACGTGCCACGATCACACCGGAAGAATGAAAAATGCTCAACGTTTAAAAAGATTTCACTATCGTGAATATGCGCAGTGAGCCATGTTTCTGTTAAGGCGATTATTTTATCGGAACAAGTGTCGATAGCTGATGTTAGATCGTTATACTTGTTCAAAACGCTTCTGACATTAGCGAAAAGAACAGATACTGAAGCTGCGATTGACCGACCACTACCCCTCCCGCGTACCTAGGATGTGTTATCCGAGACAGCGGCAGAGGCAGAACCAACATGTCCCCTGCGTGTATCAATGTTAATGACTGTGTCAGTGTTAGTGTCGTACATGTAACATGACTTGTTCATAATTAGCTTATTGTAGCGCAGCTTGTGGGTGGGGGAACGAGGTTGGCTCTTAGCAAACGCGATAAGCTTTTTTCGTGCCAGATGTGTTGCTACAAAAAAATCTTCAGTAAGGGAGACCTGTTTATCTTTCAGGCTGTTACGCTTGGTGAGCATTCAGTCTTTTGTTTTGAAATTTAAGAATTTCGCAATGACAGGACGACATTTGTTGGTTTTGAAAGTACCTAACCGGTGTGCGCGTTCTATTGCGTTTGAGGCAAGGGAGCCAGGAAGGCAATCGGAAAGAATAGCGGTTAGCTTTTCTTCAGATTCCTGCAAGGTTTCATCGGAATCTGGAATGCCGTGGAAAATTAAATTATTGCGTCGGGATCTATCATCAAGCTCATCCTGCCGTGAGTTTAACGAGTTGACTAACTCTGAAAGTTCATCTGTTTGAGCGTGAATATCGGGAATTTCCACGCTCAGTACATCTATTTTATTACAGTTGCCGTCAAGCACATCTAAGCGGGCCTGAATGGCAGGGATTTTTGTTTCAATGGCTTTCTGGCCGGATTTAATAGCTTTAACGTCGGCTGCTAATTCCGTCTGCGCTTTAGAACTCTGCAAGGAGCGAGTATGGGCGTCGTTAAGAAACAAAAATATAACTTTCATCTGATCTGCGGGGTCAGAGGGCAAAGGTTCAATATCTAGGAGTGATTCCGAGCGTAAGGTAGGAGGCCCAGGGGTCATCTCGACATCACCAGCGCGCAATAGTAAAAGGGTCATAGAAAAGCACTCATAAAAAACATCGCACAACACCCGTGAACACGGAAACAGTACTAATTAGACGTTGTTGCTTTTCTTAGTGCATAAAGGAAGCTTTTGTACACACCTACATAGCAAAATGGGAGCGATTCAGTGCCAGACTGCAAGTACTGTCGCCGTGTCCACTGAAGCGAAAGTTGCTCAGCTGGGCTCTTAAATACATGGATGTGGATGATGTTGCTGACGATATGGAAGTTGGTTTGAAGATGAGTTGTACCGGACCAGACGCGTCAAGGAAGAGCGTGAAGGCAAGATGCAAAGGAAGCACCCCGTCAGACGCGCAGGCGTGGTAGCAACCCAGTGTCGGCGTCGGAGGCTGGCATATCGGGTTCCACGAAGTGGCCGATAACCAAGGCAGAAGGAATGCAAGCAGGGCCTGCATAGCAAAATGGGAGCGATTAAGTGCCAGATTGCAAGTACTGTCGCCGTGTCCACTGAAGCGAAAGTTGCTCAGCTGGGCTCTTAAATACATGGATGTGGATGATGTTGCTGACGCTACGGAAGTTGGTTAGAAGATGAGTTGTACAGGACCAGACGCGTCAAGGAAGAGCGTGAAGGCAAGATGCAAAGGAAGCACCCCGTCAGACGCGCAGGCGTGGTAGCAACCCAGTGTCGGCGTCGGAGGCTGGCATATCGGGTTCCACGAAGTGGCCGATAACCAAGGCAGAAGGAATGCAAGCAGGGCCTGCATAGCAAAATGGGAGCGATTAAGTGCCAGATTGCAAGTACTGTCGCCGTGTCCACTGAAGCGAAAGTTGCTCAGCTGGGCTCTTAAATACATGGATGTGGATGATGTTGCTGACGCTACGGAAGTTGGTTAGAAGATGAGTTGTACCGGACCAGACGCGTCAAGGAAGAGCGTGAAGGCAAGATGCAAAGGAAGCACCCCGTCAGACGCGCAGGCGTGGTAGCAACCCAGTGTCGGCGTCGGAGGCTGGCATATCGGGTTCCACGAAGTGGCCGATAACCACGGCAGAAGGAATGCAAGCAGGGCCTGCATAGCAAAATGGGAGCGATTCATTGCCAGATTGCAAGTACTGTCGCCGTGTCCACTGAAGCGAAAGTTGCTCAGCTGGGCTCTTAAATACATGGATGTGGATGATGTTGCTGACGATACGGAAGTTGGTTTGAAGATGAGTTGTACCGGACCAGACGCGTCAAGGAAGAGCGCGAAGGCAAGATGCAAAGGAAGCACCCCGTCAGACGCGCAGGCCTGGTAGCAACCCGGTGTCGGCGTCGGAGGCTGGCATATCGGGTTCCGCGAAGTGGCCGATAACCACGGCAGAAGGAATGCAAGCAGGGCCTGCATAGCAAAATGGGAGCGATTAAGTGTCAGACTGCAAGTACTGTCGCCGTGTCCACTGAAGCGAAAGTTGCTCAGCTGGGCTCTTAAATACATGGATGTGGATGATGTTGCTGACGATACGGAAGTTGGTTTGAAGATAAGTTGTACCGGACCAGACGCGTCAAGGAAGAGCGTGAAAGCAAGATGCAAAGGAAGCACCCCGTCAGACGCGCAGGCGTGGTAGCAACCCAGTGTCGGCGTCGGAGGCTGGCATATCGGGTTCCGCGAAGTGGCCGATAACCACGGCAGAAGGAATGCAAGCAGGGCCTGCATAGCAAAAAGGGAGCGATTAAGTGCCAGACTGCAAGTACTGTCGCCGTGTCCACTGAAGCGAAAGTTGCTCAGCTGGGCTCTTAAATACATGGATGTGGATGATGTTGCTGACGATATGGAAGTTGGTTTGAAGATGAGTTGTACCGGACCAGACGCGTCAAGGAAGAGCGCGAAGGCAAGATGCAAAGGAAGCACCCCGTCAGACGCGCAGGCGTGGTAGCAACCCGGTGTCGGCGTCAAGGCTGGCATATCGGGTTCCGCGAAGTGGCCGATAACCACGGCAGAAGGAATGCAAGCAGGGCCTGCATAGCAAAATGGGAGCGATTAAGTGCCAGACTGCAAGTACTGTCGCCGTGTCCACTGAAGCGAAAGTTGCTCAGCTGGGCTCTTAAATACATGGATGCGGATGATGTTGCTGACGATACGGAAGTTGGTTTGAAGATGAGTTGTACCGGACCAGACGCGTCAAGGAAGAGCGTGAAGGCAAGATGCAAAGGAAGCACCCCGTCAGACGCGCAGGCGTGGTAGCAACCCAGTGTCGGCGTCGGATATCGGGTTCCGCGAAGTGGCCGATAACCACGGCAGAAGGAATGCAAGCAGGGCCTGCATAGCAAAATGGGAGCGATTAAGTGCCAGACTGCAAGTACTGTCGCCGTGTCCACTGAAGCGAAAGTTGCTCAGCTGGGCTCTTAAATACATGGATGTGGATGATGTTGCTGACGATACGGAAGTTGGTTTGAAGATGAGTTGTACCGGACCAGACGCGTCAAGGAAGAGCGTGAAGGCAAGATGCAAAGGAAGCACCCCGTCAGACGCGCAGGCGTGGTAGCAACCCAGTGTCGGCGTCGGAGGCTGGCATATCGGGTTCCGCGAAGTGGCCGATAACCACGGCAGAAGGAATGCAAGCAGGGCCTGCATAGCAAAATGGGAGCGATTCAGTGCCAGACTGCAAGTACTGTCGCCTTGTCCACTGAAGCGAAAGTTGCTCAGCTGGGCCCTTAAATACATGGATGTGGATGATGTTGCTGACGATACGGAAGTTGGTTTGAAGATGAGTTGTACCGGACCAGACGCGTCAAGGAAGAGCGTGAAGGCAAGATGCAAAGGAAGCACTCCGTCAGACGCGCAGGCGTGGTAGCAACCCAGTGTCGGCGTCAGAGGCTGGCATATCGGGTTCCACAAAGTGGCCGATAACCACGGGAGAAGGAATGCAAGCAGGGCCTGCATAGCAAAATGGGAGCGATTAAGTGCCAGATTGCAAGTACTGTCGCCGTGTCCACTGAAGCGAAAGTCTCAGCTGGGCTCTTAAATACATGGATGTGGATGATGTTGCTGACGATACGGAAGTTGGTTTGAAGATGAGTTGTACCGGACCAGACGCGTCAAGGAAGAGCGTGAAGGCAAGATGCAAAGGAAGCACCCCGTCAGACGCGCAGGCGTGGTAGCAACCCAGTGTCGGCGTCGGAGGCTGGCATATCGGGTTCCACGAAGTGGCCGATAACCACGGCAGAAGGAATGCAAGCAGGGCCTGCATAGCAAAATGGGAGCGATTAAGTGCCAGATTGCAAGTACTGTCGCCGTGTCCACTGAAGCGAAAGTTGCTCAGCTGGGCTCTTAAATACATGGATGTGGATGATGTTGCTGACGATATGGAAGTTGGTTTGAAGATGAGTTGTACCGGACCAGACGCGTCAAGGAAGAGCGTGAAGGCAAGATGCAAAGGAAGCACCCCGTCAGACGCGCAGGCGTGGTAGCAACCCAGTGTCGGCGTCGGAGGCTGGCATATCGGGTTCCACGAAGTGGCCGATAACCACGGCAGAAGGAATGCAAGCAGGGCCTGCATAGCAAAATGGGAGCGATTCAGTGCCAGATTGCAAGTACTGTCGCCGTGTCCACAGAAGCGAAAGTTGCTCAGCTGGGCTCTTAAATACATGGATGTGGATGATGTTGCTGACGATACGGAAGTTGGTTTGAAGATGAGTTGTACCGGACCAGACGCGTCAAGGAAGAGCGTGAAGGCAAGATGCAAAGGAAGCACCTCGTCAGACGAGCAGGCGTGGTAGCAACCCAGTGTCGGCGTCGGAGGCTGGCATATCGGGTTCCGCGAAGTGGCCGATAACCACGGCAGAAGGAATGCAAGCAGGGCCTGCATAGCAAAATGGGAGCGATTAAGTGCCAGATTGCAAGTACTGTCGCCGTGTCCACTGAAGCGAAAGTTGCTCAGCTGGGCTCTTAAATACATGGATGTGGATGATGTTGCTGACGATACGGAAGTTGGTTAGAAGATGAGTTGTACCGGACCAGACGCGTCAAGGAAGAGCGTGAAGGCAAGATGCAAAGGAAGCACCCCGTCAGACGCGCAGGCGTGGTAGCAACCCAGTGTCGGCGTCGGAGGCTGGCATATCGGGTTCCACGAAGTGGCCGATAACCACGGCAGAAGGAATGCAAGCAGGGCCTGCATAGCAAAATGGGAGCGATTCAGTGCCAGATTGCAAGTACTGTCGCCGTGTCCACTGAAGCGAAAGTTGCTCAGCTGGGCTCTTAAATACATGGATGTGGATGATGTTGCTGACGATACGGAAGTTGGTTTGAAGATGAGTTGTACCGGACCAGACGCGTCAAGGAAGAGCGTGAAGGCAAGATGCAAAGGAAGCACCCCGTCAGACGAGCAGGCGTGGTAGCAACCCAGTGTCGGCGTCGGAGGCTGGCATATCGGGTTCCGCGAAGTGGCCGATAACCACGGCAGAAGGAATGCAAGCAGGGCCTGCATAGCAAAATGGGAGCGATTAAGTGCCAGATTGCAAGTACTGTCGCCGTGTCCACTGAAGCGAAAGTTGCTCAGCTGGGCTCTTAAATACATGAATGTGGATGATGTTGCTGACGATACGGAAGTTGGTTAGAAGATGAGTTGTACCGGACCAGACGCGTCAAGGAAGAGCGTGAAGGCAAGATGCAAAGGAAGCACCCCGTCAGACACGCAGGCGTGGTAGCAACCCAGTGTCGGCGTCGGAGGCTGGCATATCGGGTTCCGCGAAGTGGCCGATAACCACGGGAGAAGAAATGCAAGCAGGGCCTGCATAGCAAAATGGGAGCGATTAAGTGCCAGACTGCAAGTACTGTCGCCGTGTCCACTGAAGCGAAAGTTGCTCAGCTGGGCTCTTAAATACATGGATGTGGATGATGTTGCTGACGATACGGAAGTTGGTTTGAAGATGAGTTGTACCGGACCAGACGCGTCAAGGAAGAGCGTGAAAGCAAGATGCAAAGGAAGCACCCCGTCAGACGCGCAGGCGTGGTAGCAACCCAGTGTCGGCGTCGGAGGCTGGCATATCGGGTTCCGCGAAGTGGCCGATAACCACGGCAGAAGGAATGCAAGCAGGGCCTGCATAGCAAAATGGGAGCGATTAAGTGCCAGACTGCAAGTACTGTCGCCGTGTCCACTGAAGCGAAAGTTGCTCAGCTGGGCTCTTAAATACATGGATGTGGATGATGTTGCTGACGATACGGAAGTTGGTTTGAAGATGAGTTGTACCGGACCAGACGCGTCAAGGAAGAGCGCGAAGGCAAGATGCAAAGGAAGCACCCCGTCAGACGCGCAGGCCTGGTAGCAACCCGGTGTCGGCGTCGGAGGCTGGCATATCGGGTTCCGCGAAGTGGCCGATAACCACGGCAGAAGGAATGCAAGCAGGGCCTGCATAGCAAAATGGGAGCGATTAAGTGCCAGACTGCAAGTACTGTCGCCGTGTCCACTGAAGCGAAAGTTGCTCAGCTGGGCTCTTAAATACATGGATGCGGATGATGTTGCTGACGATACGGAAGTTGGTTTGAAGATGAGTTGTACCGGACCAGACGCGTCAAGGAAGAGCGTGAAGGCAAGATGCAAAGGAAGCACCCCGTCAGACGCGCAGGCGTGGTAGCCACCCAGTGTCGGCGTCGGATATCGGGTTCCGCGAAGTGGCCGATAACCACGGCAGAAGGAATGCAAGCAGGGCCTGCATAGCAAAATGGGAGCGATTAAGTGCCAGACTGCAAGTACTGTCGCCGTGTCCACTGAAGCGAAAGTTGCTCAGCTGGGCTCTTAAATACATGAATGTGGATGATGTTGCTGACGATACGGAAGTTGGTTTGAAGATGAGTTGTACCGGACCAGACGCGTCAAGGAAGAGCGTGAAGGCAAGATGCAAAGGAAGCACCCCGTCAGACGCGCAGGCGTGGTAGCAACCCAGTGTCGGCGTCGGAGGCTGGCATATCGGGTTCCGCGAAGTGGCCGATAACCACGGCAGAAGGAATGCAAGCAGGGCCTGCATAGCAAAATGGGAGCGATTCAGTGCCAGACTGCAAGTACTGTCGCCGTGTCCACTGAAGCGAAAGTTGCTCAGCTGGGCTCTTATATACATGGATGTGGATGATGTTGCTGACGATACGGAAGTTGGTTTGAAGATGAGTTGTACCGGACCAGACGCGTCAAGGAAGAGCGTGAAGGCAAGATGCGAAGGAAGCACCCCGTCAGACGCGCAGCCGTGGTAGCAACCCAGTGTCGGCGTCGGAGGCTGGCATATCGGGTTCCGCGAAGTGGCCGATAACCACGGCAGAAGGAATGCAAGCAGGGCCTGCATAGCAAAATGGGAGCGATTAAGTGCCAGATTGCAAGTACTGTCGCCGTGTCCGTGTCCATGTTAATTATTAGGCGAGAGCTTATACAGCTCGTTAAGTCGAAGAGCCACCGGTATCGTAGCAATAGTATTTGTAGTTGTCGGCTCCGCGTGTCGCAAATAACCGCGGTGGCTGCGTAAAGCAAACATACGAAGGTAATTTGTTGCTGTTGTGATTAACGATTAATTCATCTGTCACATGGAATTAAGATTTAATGAAATTCCTAATACACCCATAATTGCTGAGTAAAGAAATGATAAATTTCGAAAAAGTGCATGAAAGATGCTCAGAAGAAAAAAGCGATGCTGGGTGATGTTAATTTATAAAATGTGTAAGGAATGCAATTGATCAAATATTTGGAATACGTTAAAACCGATAAAGGCGTCAAACTGCTCGCAATGAAAAGCCAATGTTTCCTGATTTTTAAAAATAGGAAGAAAATGCAAGAAAATTCAAATATGCAAATTTAAAAAAGTGAAATTATCCTTATGTCTGAAACGCTATGGGTTCATACCTTTAAAAAAGATTAAGCGCCACCAATATTATTTCATTATTATTACTTACACAGTGAAAGATTTGTATGTAAAAAAAAGACCGAAGCTACCTATCAGGGGCCTACGAGAAGCTGGACTCAGGGACGTGCTCTCTCAAACACTGATTGATATGTATTAATATTTTTACAAAGTAAATTCGGTTGCCACGGTGAGGCAGAGGAGCAGGCTCTAATTCAGTTGTAAGAAAACTACTCACTTTGAATAGATAAGCTAGTTGAAACACTATGGCGTATTCATTATGATAGTTCTTTATCTCTAGTGCAGCCCTGATGGAACTCCGTGGATGCCCACATGTGGGGCACCAGTTTTCAGAACTCGTTTTGTGGGCAACTGTAATAGTAGTCTGTGTTCACAGCCTTCGTACATTCCAACTATTTTTCACCCTCTGTACAGGAGAAGAGCTCCTGACGCAGGAAGGACAGAAAGGTATGACGGCCAGAGAAACTCGGAAATTCAATTCACAGGCACATTGCGTGAATAAGTAACGCTGCGATAAATTCATACTGACAGATGCGATAAATATTTGCAATACTCGAAACTAGCGAATGGTAGAATGTGCCTAGAGAGAGTTGTCATATTTCATTTATAACTTTATTGTCCAATACAGCGCCCTGTCCCGTCTCTCTTGTCGGATTGTGGTGTGTATGTTGCGCGTTACATAAGTTTACTATACAAGTGTCACAGACGCTTGATTCAAGCCTCTTCATCTAGGCTACACAGCATTAAAAGAGACCATTTTTTACAAAGTACTATAGAGGCAGAGCCGACAGCACTGACATGAGAAGCTTCCGTCACTGAAGGCAAGATCCAAGAGAAACATGAGCATGAAATGGATTGTAGAGGAAATATTGAAGATGGCGGGTCGCCAGCAAGTGACACCGATGGTCATAGGCTGTTACTGCAGGAGACATTTACCCAATACAAAAGGCTGATGTTGTAAGCACCCAATATTTTTTTAGACATCCAACCATGAATGCTAAAAATACATTTACAGAGCAGAAAGCTGTCATAATGTTTTGTTGATCCAGGCGGTATAATACAACAATTTACACCACACCAAAGCATATATTGTGAAGTTACAATTTTATCCTTTCAGGCATGCCAGCCAGGCTTCAACAACTGGGAATCTCACTATCCTTCTGTCAAAGGCGAGCTGTACGGACGCATTACCGTAACTTATATCGAGAAGTTTAATCAGGTTTTTCTATCATTGAGCTTAACATCCTCTGTTTTGTTTGTGTATTTTGTTATTCAGTTGAAAACTGCATTTTTTATAAAGCTGCTCTTTGCAGAAAAGCTTTTAGTGTACTGGAAATTGTACCATTTTTGACATTGACAGTATGGGATGGTGATGTTCTTTGTACTCCTCCGTAGGTCACTGTGACAGAGAGAAGTTTGGAAATAACATCTTGGTTTCAGAGCTTTTACTAACTGAGCGAAAACAGTGGGGCACTACAAGACCTGCGGCGTTACACTCTCGGTGTTCAGCCTGTTGTTGAAATTTCTATTTCCTTCTAGGTACAGGACCCCAGACGTGACTAGTGAGAGCAAGATGTGCTTGTTTATTACTAAACTTCACCTTGGGTTAACTTAGTGTATTTTAAAGTAAACTACACTAACTGTAGTTACCTCATGGAGTGCAATGATGTTGGAACAGAGATGCCGTCGAGACCACAATGCCAACATGTACAATATTCTATTTATAAAACAAGGTAGCACTATTAGGTATTCAATAGGTATTATCCCCAACGGAATGAGAGCGTCTATGTTAAGGCCCACAGAGGGGGCCACACTCAAAACTGGATTTCTGATGTACATCAAACCTGGGGATGCGGTGCGCAGTGATAAAGGGTTTCCCAGCATTCCAACCGATGTACCAGGAAAGGGTACTTCCTTTCATGCCTCTATTTATTACTCTGGAGATGAGATATCTAAAGAAGGAATGGAAAACAGTTAACAACTGTGTCTGTGCAAATTCATGTTGAGCGCGTTAATTCAAAGCCTAAAGGAAACAAAATTTTATTCACCAGAGTACCCGTCAGCTTAGTCGCCCACATGAGTAAAGTGCTGTCTGTGTGCGCAGCACTTGTGAATATACAGCCGCTATAATAAAACGTAGCCTACTTAGCATTAATGTTTCCCGACAGTTGCAAGCAAAATAATGCGCTGACAAGTCTAAAGCCACATAAACCACAGAGCAAATGTCTGATTACTTATACCAGTCTACGCGCAACTTAATTTTCTTATCACGTAGTAATATCTACTTCCGGGTAAATAATTCATACGTATAGTTTGCAATAACAGTGGCGGAAAAGATGGGCTTTATACACAAGTCTGCCTACAAGCTTATAATTTCACTGCTATATGTCTGATAAATGAATCAACTGCACTAATAAGATAAAATATTACCTGAAATTGTGATTTAATGCTGATAATGCCAGAAATCGCAGAAAACTATACATATTGTTGCGCCGCGTAGAGGAGCACTAAAAGCAGCAGAAGAGGAAGCGAGGCGCATGCAGACTGATCCGGACTTTTCTAAGTCCTGTGCCTCCTTCCTACATACGAAGTTCACCTGTATTAAAACCAATTCATCGGTTACATTTGGTGCTGGCGCCGGGTAAGAACGTTCTGGATCCGCCAGTACCTCGTCGTAGCCGTCGTGTAGCAGGTTTGCCACCTTTATATTCTCAACAGTACCTTTCAATGGCTACCACCCCCACGACGCAGACCCATGAACAGCGACCTGAAGAGACGACGGCCTTTCCCCACCAGCGAGAGCCGCGTACGTTTCACGGTGAGCGCGAAGAGGACGTCGAGGAATGGCTCCGACATTACAAAAGATGCAGCAAGTACAACCGATGGAACTCAATCGCACGTCTGTGCAATGTTGTTGTCTTCCTCGCTGGTACGCCTCTGACTTGGTTTGATAACCACGAAGAAATCCTGACGACCTGGGACTGAATTGTTGAAGAAAATACGAAGTCGTTTGGGGATACCCTTGCGAAGAAGGAACGCGCTGAGCATCAGCTTTCCCAGAGAGCCCAGCTGCCCGGTTAGACATGCACACGTTATATTGAAGAAATATTGAAACTTTGTCGCATTGTAAACCAGCATATGTCAGAAGAGACTAAGGTAAGGCACATTCTCAAGGGGATTGCTGAGGATGTGTACAGCTTCCTTATTTCTAGGGACACCCTTGCCAAAGTTGCAGATGTCCTCAGGCAGTAGCGGGCATTTCAGGCGTTAGAGGCACGTCGGATAGCGCCCAAATTTGGCCGTCTTTCAAATATGACAACTGTTGCCGGTATCGACATTCCGGATGCTGAAGACATCGCTTCTATTGTCAGGAGGATTATACGCGATTATATGCACCATACCACCCGACATCGAGGTCCGTATCATCATGAGAACAACGCACGTCTTGGGTTGCAAAATCTAACGGCGAACCATCTTGCAACAACGGCGTGGAGCGGATTCTGCAACCAACATCGCACCCTTATTTCCAGCAGCGTCCAGCCCATCCAGATGAAGTGCCTCGTGGTGCTTATCGTCGCGCTTCTTTCGCCTCATCTCGGCCTCCAAGGGATCCTGAAGTGAACTACCAGAGCCACCGGCCACCCGTATGTTACGGTTGTGGGGGCAGCGGTCATATCTTCCGCTTTTCCAATTACCCGACCCCCTGTCCAACGAGCACCGGGCTTTACGAATGGTGCCCAGTGGGAGCAGCAGCCACCCGCTATCTTCTATCGGCCCTCTTCGCCTCAACGCCATGCACGGAATGACTCCTCTGTGTCCGATAGCAGCATCACTCCCCCGTCGCAGCGACAACCCCGTTCGCCGTCCCCACGTCGCCGCTTTTTTTTCCACAGCTGGGAAAGTAAGTGGCGCGACCGATGGAGGTAAGGTCGCCGGATGGTCAATTTCACGCATACCTTTGCCTATCGTCATGCTACAGAACAAAGTGCCAGTGTGTGTAGACAATATTAAAACGAATGCTTTGGTTGACAGTGGCGCCGCTGTGTCAGTTATGAGCCTTTCATTTAAAAACCGCCTTTGACATAAAGAAGTGTTTGTGTGGGACAAAAACACTACGTTTTGTGAAGTTGGGAGTGAAACTTTAGTCCCGGTTGGCCTGTGCTCAGTTTCAGTTGTAATTGTTGACGAGTGCTATAGGAGTGAATGCGTTGTATTGAGACGTGCCACGCATGACGTTATCTTGGGTGTTGACTTTTTGCGCGAGTGGGGTGCGACTTTAGACTTCAGAGCCGGTCACATTTGTTTGCAGCCGAACAACATCCCCGCATTAGTAGATAACATGTCTCAGAGTCATCAAGAAGTTCTCGTCTTTAAGGAAGATGTGTTGCTGCCTGAAATGACGGCGACGTTTCTCCCCGTGAAGTCATCTGAATCCTTCATGGGTAAACATTCAATAGTCGTCGAGCCAGATGTCTCGAATGGAGCGAAAAAAAAAATTTTGGTGCCACGCTCCGTCGTGGAGGCGGATGATGGCCGCGCATACGTCTGGGCTTTGAACGTGTCAGAAGAGCCTGTTCGTCTTCCTTCTGGTTTGACACTCGCGAGTTTTGAGAATTATGTGACTCATACCGTTGGAATTATTTCCGATTGCAAAGGAGCCGCGAAAGGCAAGTCTGAATATTGTGCTGAGTTTGAGGGCATGGTCGCTCCCATCTAGTGAACATCGTATTTTGCAAGACATTTTGACAACTCATGCCCAAGTGTTCGACTTTGCCTCAAATTGATCGGGTAGTCATTTCCCAGCTTCTCGGCTAGAGCAAAAAAATAGCACAGGAACAGCACCTCCTATTCGCCAAAAACCTTACAGAATCGACCTGGCAGAGCGCAAGATAATTCAAGAACAGGTGGACGAAGTGCTGCACAAAGGAATCATCCGAGAATCTTCCAGTCCGTGTAGCCACACCTGTGATCCTGGTGCGAAAAAAGGCAATTCTTGGCGGTTTTGTGTAGACTACCTTCGTTTGAATGCGGTAACAAAGAAAGACGTATACCTGTCACCTGGCATTGATGACGCTGTCGACTGTCTGCATTCGGTGTCATATTTCTCCCCTGTTGATTTGCGATCTGGTTATTGGCAAATTCCTCTACATCTATCCAACCGTGAGAAGACTGCTTTTGTAACACCAGATGGTTTATAGAATTTAATGCAATGCCCTTTGGATTATGCAACGCTCTCGCGACGTTTGAGCGATTTATGGGCACTATCCTTCGTGGCCTCAAATGGGAAATATGCATATGTTACCTTGACGACGTTATCATTTTTCGAAAGGCCTTCCAAGAGCACAATGAGAGGCTCCATAAAGTTCTTGAATGCATTGGCAAAGCGGGCCTCATTTTGAATTCGAAGAAGTGGCATTTTGGAGAGCGACAAACTTTAAGTCCTGGGTTCCTCGTCAACGAGGATGGAACCAGGAGGATCCGCAGAAGATTGCTGCCGTACGCGACTTCGAAACTCCACGCACCCTGAAAAGTCTTCGGAGCTTTCTTAGCCTCTCTTCTTATTTTCGTCGCTTGATTGTTGGTTTTGCGCAACTTGCCCACCCACTTACTTCTCTACTGTACAAGGATTCGCAATTTGTGTGGATCCCAGATTACGATCCTCTTTCAATCTGCTCAAGTCTTTTCTAACTTCAGCACCACCTCTGCGCCACTTCGACCCTTCACTGTGACGGAGGTCCACACTGATGCCAGTGGCATCGGTTTTGGGTGGTGCATGTGCAGCTGCATAGAGGGGCTGAACACGTTGTTGCATATGCCAGTCGCACGTTGACAAAGTGTGAACGGAACTACACAGTTACCGAATTGGAGTGCCTCGCAGTTGTGTTCGCAGTGCACAAGTTCCGAACACACCTATATGGACGCTACTTCACCATTGTTACTGACCACCATTCGCTATGCTGGCTCATCGGACTTCGCGATCCATCTAGTCGTCTGGCGCGCTGTGCATTACGCCTACAAGAATACAACTTTGGTGTCGCGTACAGTAGTGGACATCACAGTGATGCAGACTGCTTGTCACGGTACCCATTGCCGACTTCCGTTAACAAAAAAGATGGCTTCGATGGGTGTTTAGCATCAATCGCGTCGACGTTTCCTAGTACGGCGACCTTTGGCGAGAACAACGCAACCACCGGTCACTACAGCCTCTTATACAAGGGGCAGAAGGAAGAGCACAGTCAACGCAGTTTACTATGGAAGATGGTGTTTTGTTCAAGAAGAACTACTGAGTTGACGGTGCTGCCCTCCTTTTTGTCGTCCCAAAAGGTCTCCATGCACAAGGTTTGCATGCCATGTACGATGATATTACATTTGGACATCTAGGCTTCTGTCGTACCCTGCAAAAAATTTGGCAGCGTTTTTATTGGCCACAAATTTACAAGACCACCAAGCAATACGTTGCGACATGTGAAAAATGCCAACTTAAGGCACGCTCCACCACGCTGGCCGGACCTTTACAACTCGTTAAGCCACCTACCTCAACTTTTGAAAAGATTGGACATAGCCTCCTTTATACTCTCTGTGCCTGGCAACTCCACGTACCGCGGCCGTCGCCGCCGCTCCTCCTCTGTTAAGAAGTTACGCCGCTGGCTGCCGAGAGATGGCGACAGCGACGTAGGCTCACCGTCGCCAGGCGAGTGCCGGGTGCGCTGTGTTGTAAAGCTGTCCGGATAGCCACGCGCTGTCGCTCCCTCGCTGTTTCGTGGACTCTTTTGCAGTGTGCAAGGTCATGCTTCTACATTTATCGGCCTTCGGGTGCTGCAGGAAAACAGCGTTGCATCAACTGGTAAGTGCCAGCTTTGCGTTATCCTTCCGCCGATCGCTGCGTAGTATTCAGCTACTTTTAGGCTTGTGAAAAATAGTGACAGCACCAAAAACTGTTTATTAAGCGTTATTGCTGCAATAATTATGTTAGATGTGCACGTGTGCTTTCTGGATTGAAAATTGCTTCCCTGCCCAGCTCGTCTGCGTGGTCTGTTGAATGTGCTCCTGCACAGCTTTTTTTTTTCGCAGTATACGCTGATTACAAAATTTTATGATAAAATAGACACACAAGATTTACCTATTGTGAAGATGACTACGTTAAAGCGAGTTAAACCGAATCGTGCAAAGCCTACAGTAGTTTCCGTTCTCAACTAAATCGCTCTGCCCCTCTATAGCACCGGAAACCGCAACACTCGTACTCAACAGGATTGAGGCCTGTGAAAAATAATGATGTTTGTTACGCGTCAGTAAGGAAATAAAAATATTTATATACACGTGTATTTTCTGGACCACGGCGCTGACTTCCTCCCTGGTTAGCTCGTCTGTGTGGAATGTTACATGTGCTCCAGCGCAGTATTTTTTGTTTTGCTAGCTGCGCAATTCTGTGATAAAATAAAAACACAAGCTTTACCTATTGTGACGATTACTTTGGAATGAGCGAAAAAGAAAGATGCAACGCGTATATTTGCCTTCCTTGTTTTTCATGTTAAAAGAAAACGTTTGAACGACGCGCTGATTGATTGAAGGAAACAGCTGATACAGAAATTGTTTTCCTTACAGATCGCAATGGCATACTGCGATGCAGTTGTTCCAATTATCTACAAATCAAGCTGGCTTCTGAAGTGCCGTATCAATGACAGCAGTCACCGTGAACATTTTTTTCTACTTATGGCAACGATTCATCCCACCACTTCGGTACTCTTGTAGCACAACTGTTGTTGCGAAATGTGTAAATAAATGCTGGTGCCTTTCTTCTTAAATCTTATTTTACCGCAGCGTAGACTAGCACTGTAATTTTTCTATTACCATTGGCGCTAGTGCAAATGTCGTGCAGTTTTTCGTGCCATGCGCAATTTCTTGAAACTGCCTCACATAAAATGTCATAGAATAAATGTCATTGCTTAACAAGTATCATGATCACTTTTTATGCTTAGAAAATGTTGGCCTTAATAGTAAATTTGATGAATATGCACAATTCATGCTTAGGGACAGTTATCCCGCGAGCGAATAACATCGCTCCCGCCCTCGCGCCGACATTCGTACCCGTGCGCCTCGACCCCTAGGTCAGTGGCGCCCTCAGTGAGGGCGCCGCGCAACTTTACCGGACGGCGCCGTTGTATTGTTCGCGCGATGTGTTGACAGGTACAGCGAGTATAAAGGAGTCTATCGATTGGAATTGACCTGCTCGATCCTTTTCCAAAGACTGTAGAGGGCTGCCGCTGGGTTATCGTCTGCGTTTACCATCTTACCAGATACGCGGAGACCGCTGCTCTCGCTACCACAAAGGCTGCTGATGTTTCGTCATTTCTTTTGCATTCCGTTATCCTTCGCCATGGCGCGCCCCGTGTTATTATAAGTGCTCGTGGTCGGCAATTCACTGCTGATATCGTGGAAGAAATTCTCCGACTTTGTGGTTCACACTACCGACCCTCCACACCGTATCATCCGCGGACCAACGGTCTCATCGAGCGCACCAACCGCACCTTGGCAACCATACTATTCATGTACGTCTCGTCTGACCATCGCAACTGGGATTCAGTGCTACCGCATGTGACGTATGCTTATAACACTGCAAATCATGGAGTTACCGGCATTTATCTATTCTATTTACTATATGCAAGAACTCCCCATGTTTTTTTAGACACCATATTCCCACTTTACCCCGAGCGACGATGCGTCTGTTTAACAGAAACTCTTCCGTGCCGAAGAAGCCCGTCGTATGGCACGATTACGCACACTGGCTTATCAAAGCCGCTCGAAAGAACACTACGATCTGCATCATCGTGCAGTTGCTTACTCCCCTGGAGACTACGTCTGGCTTTGGACGCCATTCGCAAGCGAGGATTATATGAGAAGTTTCTCTGCAAGTACGATGGCCCCATCTTCTTGTTGGACCAACTGAATGACGTGAATTACGTTATCGCCAAAGTCTCGACGTATAACCACCGATCCCGCAAGACACAAGTTGTTCACGTGGCTCGCATGAAGCGCTGCCATCCTCCATCTACCTAATTTTCTCGAGGACGAGAATCGTTTGCCCGGGTGGAATTGTTACGCCGCGTAGCGCTGCACTGAGAAGCAGCAGAAGTAGCGGAGGAAGCGAGGCACGCGCAGACTGATCCGGGTTTTTCTGAGCCGTGTGCGTCCGTCCTTCATACGAATTTCACCTGTATTAAAACCATTTCATCCGTTACAATATGTCAACATATTGTACAACAGAAACATGGCCTATTATTTAGCAAACATTTCACATGACTGCTATATATTATGTGTTGAACACAAAGTATAATGTTCACACTGGAAACTTTTCTGACAGAGATTCAAATGATGATCATATTTTATCAACAATAAAGGCAGACGGACGAGGTCAAGAAAGCATTCGAAACTATGAAAAGGGGGAAATCAGCTGGAGATGATCAGATAACCACAGATTTGCTAAAGAACGGGGGGGGGGGATATCGTGCTAGAGAAACTGGCCACCCTGTATACGCAGTGCATGGTGTCATCGGCGGTACCGGAACCATGGGAGAAAGCAAATATTATCCTTATCATAAGAAAGGGGACTCTAAGGACCTTAAAGATTACAGACCATCAGCCCACTGCCTGTTACGTATAAGGTATTTACTAAGTTAATCGCTAATAGAATCAGGACAACCTTAGACTGCAATGAAACAACGGATCAAGCAGGTTTTCGGAAACGGTACTCTACTATCGATCATATCCATACCATCAATCAGGTGATAGAAAAATGCTCGGAATATAATCAGCCTTTATACATAGCATTCATTGATTACGAAAAAGCATTTGACTCAGATTAAACATCCGCGGTGATGCAGGCATTGCGAAATCAAGGGGTAGACGAGCCATACGTGAAAGTGCTGAAAGATATTGTCACGTAGTGGTGACAAGGCCGTACACGCCAAAAGAAGACACAGGCGCGATGGTACTGAAATTAACTCTTTATTGGGGCTGACGTGCGCCCGCAAAAGAACTAAGCAACTCGGCGGCGGCGATAGCAACAAACGTGCTGGTCGATCGTCGAACAAAGGATGCAACGCTCAATATAAAGGTTGCACAGAACAATCTAGATAACGTCGCAAACAGCTGCCAGCACGGGCTGGAACATTGTGGAAAGACACCCGAGTGGCCGGAACCTTCGAGACAGATCTCGGTGCATCTTGCGCTACAACAGACAAGGGTGTGACTCGCGACATCGAGCATTAACAAACAAAGATTACGGAACAGATAAGCGGTCCAGAACCAGAGTGATAAGCCTGTATGCCGGCGGCTGTTAAAAAACAACAAATACTGTTTTGAAGGTTTCGCGGCATTACTCCCCCCTTAAAAAAACATCGCCTCGATGTTCCAAAACAAAGAAACCTAAACATAAACACTGAAAAGTTTAAACATCACAGATTCTTTAACGCGCGTAATATGGCTTCAGTCGTACAACATGTACACGGTCGTCCACTTCTACCTTGAACACCGCTCTGCGTGGCTAGCGCTCCGCGGAGCGCCTCTCGCGGGTGCCTGGGGAACGAGCGCGCAAGCGCAGTGACAGCTGTAGGTGGGGCCTCCGCTGCGTCGTCTGCCTAAGCGGCGGCTCCGCCGAGGCGCGCCTTGGCGGAGCCGCCGCTTAAGCAGCAAAGCCACAGCTGCTGCCTAGACACCACTAAGCCTCTCTGGATAAAAAAAGATGGCTATAAGTATGCTGCACAAATGTTCAACCAACACGTTTATCAAAATACCAGTGCAGTTCACCCATTACTAAGCAGTTATATACCCTGATAATGCGTATTTCTCGTTTCTACTCGAAGCTTACTCGGGCTGTACCTTCTGTCTTGGTGTATAATAACGAATAATTGGTAATATTATTGCATGTATTAAACTTAACTCTGCATATGGGCTTCTATCATACAAATATCAAATAGGAAAAAGCACTTTATCTCAATGAGCACTGTTTCATCCCCAATTTCGGCAAGTCCATGAGAGCTACAGCAAAGCCACTGCTGCCGCATAACCACCACTAAGCCTCTCTGGATAACCAAAGGTGGCTATAAGTATCTGCAATAATGTTCAACCAACACGTTTATCAATGACAGTGCAGTTCACCTATTGCTAAGCAGTTATATACGTGGATAATGCGTAATTCCCGATTCTGCTTGAAGCTTATCGGGCTGTACTTTCTGTCTTGGTGTATATTACGAATAACTGGTAATATTATAGCATGTATAAACTCTGCATATGTTCTTCTATATTAGAAATATCAAATAGACAAATAGCATACATTATTCTTACATCATTTCCAATTTAGCAAAGTCTTATTCATGCAAAAAACTAACCATAACGCCTCGGGGCACTTGCTTAGGTTCTGGTCATTGAAAGCTGCTGTGCGGCCGGCAAAATCCGCCATTTCTCCATTTGTCACAATTTTGTGAGCATTAGACCCGCTAATACGTAGCCTGCACTCCATATGCCATCTGCTAATATAAACAAGAGCATTGGTGACTTTTTCGTATTCTTAGTGGATGCGAGATTATTATGTTAGAAGCCAAATGCTGTGCACAGTTCGCCTGGCCCTAGCGGAGAATAGCCGGATCTGCAACGCTGCTGTGTACTAGTATCTTCTGCTGGTATTTTGCTGCCTGATCAGCATTAAGATGGGATACAAGGTCATTCGGTTTGTGCAAGCTGGTCATCATCAATTTCCAGGTTATTTTAGGCTGACCTCGTCAGCATCGGAGCAACTAGGTCTTCAAGAGGCTCTCCTTCAGCAGCTTTGGAAATCCACTCAATAACATCTTCTTGGACCTCTTAGCAAATGAGTTCATCCTCATGAAGAGTTGGAACTCTAGGACTTCTTGCTGTGCATATTTAATCTCTGCATACTTTAGTAGTGTAGAGCAGGATGCATGCTTCACATCTCGGGAAGTGGCTTTCGGACCTTTTCTAAAAAAGCGAGGAATAAGAGAGGACATCGCACTGTGCATCTGCAAATGTTCGGAACATCTTATGAGTTGTTTATTCAAGCTACTAAAAATAAAAATAATGGGGTTGTGTCTATCCAAGAAATATATCTGAGGAGCCCCACTGAGATATGCTTATAAGAAAAATATTAGAGAAGCAAAAAAACACTTCACAAACTCACTACCCAACAAGTCCAATAGGCTCTCTAAGAAAGCCTCGGGTTTTCAGCGCTGGATTTGCCCCATTGTTGAGCATCGCTTTTGCAAGATTCATCTTCGCGGGAGTTTATGAAAGAGCACAAAGCAGCAGTATGCTTGCAGCGGCCATGAATTCCTGCCTTGCACGTGCACTTCGCACGGGAACTCGGAAGCTGGCGCTTTTCAGGGCATGATTATGCAAGCTGCAAACAAACACGTGTCACATTACAGAGACGGCCCGGTTGGTTCTTTTCGAATTTAGGACATAAAGAGCAAAACTAACAAAAGAGAACAAGGATGCTGCCTCTCAACGCATGCTCAGATGCAGATGGTTTCTTCTTTAGGAAGCAGACACTAAAGTTAAAGGCAGGATACATAAAATGGCAGGCAAGCGAGAATCTAATTGAGTAAACGTGTTCGTTTATTTTTGTAGTGTTTAACGTAGACCTTAGCGCGACATGGCTATGAGGGATGCTGTAGTGGAGACCTGAAAACGTTTGAACGCCTCCGCCACTTTTTCGTGGATATTTACAGGGCATGTGTATTTTACTGTATGGTCTCCTTGCAGCTCGCCTCCGTACAACTTCGGTTGCTGCATACAATGTTTGAACTATGTGCACAGACCCCTTATCGTTGGCCTTTCCTTCCTTTGAGCCACTTATTGTCCGAGCACACCAGTGACGTCACACCCCCGCAGGCTACAAGAGCAAGAGTTCTTAGTGAAAAAAATACTCAGGAAATGTCGTTCATACATGTAAAGAGAATTTTTGGGTATATATATACATACTAAAACTCACATTACTCACACACCAAAGCCCTATACAAAACACTTTGTGATACATATTGCCACCTGGTGTCGCGATGTTCTTGCTGCGCCTGGATGAAGACTACACTGAAGTCGGCTCGTGCGCTGTGTTCGGAACGCTGCCTGCTCCTACAGCTTAGCCCTGTCGTTGACGCCTTCCCCTTTGTCCGCGACATATTTTGGTGTTGGCGCAGGGTATTGATCCCAGGATATGTCCCGCACACCTCCGCACACTCAGAATTCAGGTCCTTTGCCAGTCGACACTCCTCTGCACCACGCCAGCCGGAGCCTTAGGCCTACCACCAGGGCACGGACCGTTGGAATTCGCCACCGCAGCCGCCCCTCGACTTGTCATGCAAGCTCCAACTAATTACATGGTACAGAACCCACGACTGCCTAAGCGTTTCCACGGCAGTCAGAATGAAGACGTAGAAGACTCGCTCGTCCATTTTGGACCGGTTGCCACGTTAACTCAGTCGGACGACGCCAAAAAGCTCAGGAAAATCTCCTTCAGCCAGGAAGATGGCGCTTGTACATGGTACGATAATTGCGAAGGCGCCCTAACATCGTGACGAGAGTTCTGCCGCTGCATCCTGAACACCTACACCAGCCTGGATCGCCGAGAACGAGCGGAAAGGGCTTTGCACCCTCGAATGCAGATGCCCAACGAACCTTTAACTATGTACGTGGCGGACATGACCAGGCTGTTCCGACGATCTGACCCGGCAATGCCCGAAGAGAAAAAGGTGCGCCATCTCATGCGCGCCTTTAGGGAGCAACTGTTCGCTGTCCTCGTGCACAATCCGCCGAATACGGTTCCTAAATTTTTTATGGTGGTAATCACGATGGAAAGGATGATCCAGCAGCGGTATACGAGCTACGACAGGCCGGTACTCGCCGCTTCGCCCACAGAGCCGCTTTCGGCCATCAGAGCTACTCATGATCTTCCCCGCGACATCATCCGCTCCATTTTACGAGAAGAGCTTCAGACTCTTTTCGGTGCTCTACCGGAGACGGTTGGCACTATCGCTAGTATCATCCGAGAAGACCTTCAGCAAGCATTTCCACCTTCGGTACCCTCTCCTAACCCGGCAGTATTCAGCCCGCCCTGAGCCGTACATCGATACCCGCCGACCACCCCAGCGACAGGCAGACCTGTGGCGTGCACAAATCGGCAGCGCCTGAGCTTCCACTGCGGAAACCAGGTCACCTGTATCGGCAGTGGCCATATCGACAACTGGGACTGAAGGAGTTCTCCATAGACATGCGTCGCCCTTCATTAGGCCAACGACCCAGGATATTGAGAACTACGCAGCCCAGCAACGCATGGCACCAACCTTTCAGTGACAGCCACGATCTCCGTCTCCATGCCGACCACCATCGCAGCCCAGCTCCTCCTGGATGGCGCAGCGACGGTAGCCTATTCTGCGTCGGGAAAATTGAAGACAGCGACCTGAGGGGACGAGGCCGCTTCTAATTGCCGCGACAAAGACCCCCCGACAACGCGACCTTTGAGCGATCGCGACTCTACGGCCCCGACGACAGTTCGTACACATGAAGATACACTTTCGCTTGATATACCCGTGGTCCTCGACGGCTATACGGTTAGCTCATTGGTAGACAGTGGTGCTGATTTTTCGATTTTTAGCGGGAGCCAGTGGCGCTTCTAAAAAAAGTAAGGACACCGTGTTCTGGCACGCAGATTCGCACCGCTGGCGGGCATGTCGTCCTTCCGAGCGGTCAGTGCACGGCGAGAGTCCAAATTCGCAACTCCACATTTTTTCTCAGCAGCCTTGTTATACCTGACTGCTCCCGCGACTGTACGCTTGGTGTAGATTTTCTCGGGGAGTATGGGGCCATTGTCGATCTCCGGAAGCGTACCTTGACCTTTTCGACCGAAAACGCTGATAATACTGACACCGCGGTCCGCAACCGCCGCACCCCTTTTCGAATTTCTGCTGAGAGCGTTTCTTCCAGTGTTTTCGTGACTGTTAACTGCGACGAACTATGGTGACGGAACGGCGGTCGCTGGGGGCAACCAGTCCCTTTTGCTCACCACAGCATCACCTCGCGCGGAACCTCATCCACCTCCGTAACGGCCGATCTGAACTTCTGGTCACTAACTTCACCAACGAATCCCGTCGACTTTTCTGCGCTACCGCAATCGCATTCGCCGACTCCTTAGCCGGTCGTTTCTGAATGTTTTACGTTCGGAGATGTTGAAAATGTGCTCCCATCCCTCGATCGTCTTGATATTAGAACAGATCTCTCGGAACCACAGCAGCACAAACTGCGCTCTCTCCTCCTAGAATACAGTGCTTCTTTTGTGACGTCATCGAAAATTTGGCAAACGCCTCTTGTGAAGCACCGCATAATTACTCTCTACGATGACCGCCCTCTACGACAGCAGCTGTACCGCATCTCAACGACGGAACGTGAAGCGATTCAGACACAGGTTCAGGAGATTCTTCGTGATGGGGTCATCCAACACTCCAACAGTCCATAGTCATCCCCTGTCGTGCTGATAAAGAAAAAAGATGGCACCCTTCGCTTCTGTGTTTATTATCGAAGGTTAAGCGACATCCCTAAAAAAGACGTATACCCGCTGCCCTGTACCGACGATTCGCTCGACAAGCTTCATCGTACCCAGTACTTTTCCTCGATTGATTTGAAGCGCGGGTACTGGCAGATTGAGGTACATGAGTGGAACCGCGAAAAAACAGCTTTTGTCACCCCAGATGAACTGTCGAAGTTTAAAGTGCTGCTATTCGGCTTATTTTCAGCGCCGGCTACTTTTCAGCGCGTGATGGACACCATCCTCGCCGGCCTCAAATAGGAAATTGTTTAGTTTATATCGACGATGTTGTTGTGGACTCTGAAACCTTTGGGGAACACCTCAAACGCCTGCGCGCAGTATTAGATGCCCTCCGGGCAGCTGACTTGACGCTTAAGCCCGAGATGTGCCACTTTGGCTACAAAGAGTTGAAGTTTCTCGGCCATCTTGTGAGTGCCGCAGGCGTTAAGCCACACCCAGAGAACACTGCCGCGGTAGCCAAATTTCCCGTTACTGCCACCAACGGGATTTTTTAAATGCTTCAGGGTCTATCGGTTTGTCAGGGTTTGTCGCTTCTGTATTCATTAGCGAAGGTTAAGCGACATCGCTAAAAAAGACGTTCACCCGCTGCCCTGTATCGACGATTCGCCCGACAAGCTTCATCGCACCCAGTACTTTTCCTCCATTTATTTGAAGAGCGGGTACTGGCAGATTGAGGTCGATGAGCGGGGCAGCGAAAAAACAGCTTTTGTCACCCCAGATGGACTGTACGAGTTTAAAGTGCTGCTATTCAGCTTATTTTCAGCGCCGGCTACTGACCACCATTCATAGTGCAGGCTGGGGAATCTCCGCGACCCATCTGGGCGCAAAGAATTGACTACTCCATTGTGTACAAATCTGCTCAGAAGCACAAAGATGCTAATGCAGTCTCGCGGGTACAGGTTGGATTTGTCGATAACGTCACGGATGACAGAGGGATTCCTCGGACTACTGAATGCCTTACACATAATGTCCCGACAGCGAGCTGACCAAGACCTTCGACCGGTCATTGACCCCATGGAGGATCACGCTGCTGACATCCCCCGCTAGTTTGGAAGGAACCTGTAAGCATTCTATCTTCGGAATGGCGTTTTATTTAAGAAAAAACTCCAGCACTGTTGACCGAGAGCACCTTCTCCTCGTGCCGGCCGACCTTCGCGACTATATCTTTCTGCTTGCCACGATGAGCCCACCTCCGGAAACTTGGGAGTTGCACGCACACTCGCACGAGTTCGTCAAGCCTATTATTGGCCTAAACTTTCTGGCGCCGTCCATCGCTACGTCAGAGGCTGCCGCGAGAGTCAACGTGGAAAGGTGCCTCCATTCAAGCCGGTGGGTGTGCTCCAACCTATTAATCAACCTCGCACTCCGTTTGACCAAGTCGGTATCGCCCTTCTGGGCCCATTTCCGCTGTCGTCGACGGGGAACAAATGAAATGTAGTCGCGACCAACAATCTCACACGGCATCCGTAAACCAAGGCAGTGCAGCGTGGCACATGAATTGAGATCGCTCAGTTCATGCCGCAAATCGTGTTTCTTCATGGCGCACTGTTCCTAGTGTCACGGATCGATTCACCGCGTTTACGGCACAGCACATGCGCGACGTGCTCGAGCTTAGTCCTACCAGCCACCGAAAAACTACTGCATATCACCCGGAGAAGAATGGCCTCACAGAGAGTCTCAACAAAACCATCGCCGATATGACCGCAATGTACATAGACTCGCAGCACAAAACCTGGAATGAGATCCTCCCCTACATCACATATGCCTGCAACACGGCAAACCAAGAGACAATGCGTTTTACATCATTTCACCTAGTCTACGGACATGCCGTTCAAACGATGTTGGATTCCATGCTTCCGAGCTGCACAGATGATCATCCACTCACGCCAGACGCCGAGCAGTTAGCTCAGCGTGCTGAGGAAGCACGTCAACTTGCCCGCATTCACATTCAGCAACAACAGGGCACGGATGCACTCCGCTACAACCTCCGCAATCGACACGTCACATACCATCCTGGAGAGAAAGTTTGTGTGTGTACCCCGGTTACTTCGGACCTTACGATGCTCTGCGCCATCTCACGGAAGTGACATACGAAGTTCTTACAGCGGGTACTGTGCAGCCCTCGCGTCGCCAAGCACGCTCCGAGGTCGTGCACGTTGTCCACATGAAGCCCTATTTCACGCGGTGGTGTGCTATGTTCTTGTTTCGTTATCACATAGGACACATTTCCCCGCCTCCGTTATCTATTCTGTCCATGTGCTGATCTTTGTTTTCGCTTGCTTTGCCCATCGCCTTCGCTCCGTCTCTGATTTCTTTTTTTAAGAGGGGGAGTAATGCCACCTGGTGTCCCTATGTTCTTGTTGCGCCTGGAAGAAGACGACACTAAATGCGGCCTGCGCGCTGCGTTTGGAACGCTGCCTGCTCCTACAAATTAGCCTTGTCGTTCATGTCTTGCCCTGTTGCTAGCGACAATATACATAATAAACTTAAAAACATGATTTCGGAGAGAGGGGAAAGGGGAAACAAAAGAAGGGGGGTGGGTTCTAATAATGGACGACAGGCATCTCAAGTCAGCTCCCCCTTACAACATAGAAGCGTGTATGCCAGCACCGCAAAAACCGCGTCTCGCCGTCCGTTTTAACTCTCCAGGCACTTCCGGATGACGAGGCGCGGCCTCTGCAAGGCTGGTTAAATTGCACGGACGGCAGTGCGACCCGCCTCAGCAAGGCCCCTGCGACGCCTCAACAAAAATAGAACTACAGAGAACGTAAGGTGTTCAAAAGGGCTACGCCGGCGCTTGACGCCTGGGTTCATGCGGACGTTATACAACCTATATGCGAGCTGCCACATGTTCTTTTAACTACACATCCAAACAAACATGCGAGAGACTCTGGGAAGCACCGCAGATGGCACAGTGGTCATTGGGTACAAAATCCCATCTGGCAAGGCGCTGTCTCGCGGGGAGACGCCCCAGCGCCTAAGCCAGTCAAAATCTCGAACTTCATTTGGCATTGCCATTTGGGGACAGCGGTCTTTTATGGCTGATCAGCTGAAAGCCTTCAAACGGCAACTAGTTTGCTGATGCGTATGGCTGGTAGGTCACCTACATTAACATCTGACAGGTCTGCATTATGAGTCGGCTTTGTTTCGGCAACCTCTCGGTAAAATGGCAAAGGTCTGTCCGCCTGTGGACCTAAATATTGTTCGGGTGTAAGCACATGGCGCACCGTGTTCATCCAGTACAGGATGAGCCAGCGACCAGGGAAAGACGCGTCAGCCAATAGCCTCTCCACCAGCCTTAACTCGAGTACTCGAGCCACTGTCGGGATGCCCGGCAGGTCAAAGCCTCCCTTGCTCTTCGGAAGTTGTAGGATGTTTTTCGCGAATAGCGCTGTCCAGCCATCCAAAACAAAAGTTCCTATAAGGGATGCGAGTTTCTTCGTCGCATGGCGCGGGATTGTCGCGATACGCTGCACATAAAGGGTAAAAGCACATGCTAGTATCTTCACTACACAGACTTTAACATTGAGGGTGAGGTTGTAACGCGCTGCGTCAGACAGGGCGTGCATTGCTTGCGAGAGAACTATGTCTCAAGTACGGGGATGAACCCCACTTCGCTCAAACAACAATCCAAATACCCGCACTGCGTCCACAAACGGTACGGCGGCGGCTAAAGTGCCCCTGAACTCACCGAAGCGGAGTGCTTTACTTTTCTTCGTGTTGCGCTGCGCTCTAGATAAAGCTGTGTATTCCGAAAAAATGTTCACAAAAACAATGAAACTGTCACTCTCACGCACGAAGAGTGGTATGTTGTCCGCGAATGCAGACACGACAGACTCCTGTCCTACTGATGGGAAACCTTGAATACGCCTGTCCGCGTCGACCCTACGCAGCAGCGGGTCGAGCGAAAACATGAAGAGCACCGGTGAGAGCGGGCTCTCTTGACGCACCGCACGCGTAATCGGAAAGCTGCCGGCAATTTGGCCATTCAGTACTAGTTCACTGCTTAGGTTGGTGTATAGCACTCGTAGGAGCTGAACGAATTCGTCAGGAAAACCAAATGAGCGGAGCACGCCGAACAGGTAACAATGTTTAGTCATCATGTCATTCCAGACTGTGTTCTAAGGCCTGGTCGAGGCCTTGCGATGAAACGAGGGCCACAAAATGCTCGCAAAACAGGTTGTGAATTGTACGCAGTGTTACGTTTCTCCACCGAGAAGTCGGACAGCTGACGCGGCCACCGCATAGCAACAGGCAGAACCGCGAGCGGATCGGCCATTTCGGCGCCGTTCATCGGCCGCACAACGCTTCCTCCCGCGGGCAAGACTCGACGTGTTCCTGCCACGCGCCAAATGTGTGTGCGTGCGTGTGTGTGCAAAAGCTGGCCAAGCCTGGAGCTCGATGGAAAGTGCGTCGCCCTCTCCTGTCTGCAGGAGGTGGAGGAGATGAGGTCGGAACACCTGCGATTGAGTCATTCGTCGTGAACCAACATGTTTGGCTCTCCCTTTCCTGTGAGGGTTTACCCTTTCCCTGTGGTCGGGAAAACCTATAAAAAGCAGCGGCCGACTCCGCTGGGAGAGATACTACTTTGACGCGCCGTTTGCACGACGCTAGACACCAGCTGTGTGAGAGTGTCTGTAATCTCTCCGGGTCAGCTTCTCTGCCCGTATCTTCCCGATGTTGTAGTAAAGGTTGTTTCGTTAGAAAACGCCTCGTCTTTGCTAGCACCTTTGATGCCGTCCGCCGTCCACGGAGCCGCCAGGCCAACGCTACCGAGGGGCGCGCACACCCCAAATGTAACAATTGGTGAACAGCGGTGGGACGACGACGACCAAGCCGTAACTGTGGTTGGAGGGGCGAGCCAGGCGATACCGTCGTCCAACAACTGGTGAACAGCGGTAAGCGGAGAGACGAGGACGACCAAGCAGTGACCGTGGTCGGTGAAACGAGCCAGGCCTGACTGAGGTGCATCATCTGGTGGGAAGAGCGGAGATGTCCGAGGCGTGACTCGTGAATCAAAGCAGCTCAGCGGAAAGGCGGGAGCAGTGCAACGAGCCCTGTGTGATGACTGGTTGCCTGCAGCGGAACGACTGCGTTGGATTCTTGGCTGCGAGTTTGGTGAGTGCGGGACTTTCTTCTACTGAGTTTTGCCAGGCTTTTGTTAAGTAGAGAACAGAGCTGGTAATTGTGTTGTCGTTGTTGCTGGGTTAATTGCAGCAAGGCAATAGTGGGCAGTAGAGAAGGCAGCACTCGGAACAGCCATGGGCTTGGATTTGAAGTCGTAGCGCAAACCGAAATTGCTGGAGCTTGCGGAGGAGTTGGGTCTGAATTTGTCAGACAAACTCAGAAAACCAGAAGTGTTAAAGGCTATTCTTGCGTTGGAAGCTGAAGATGACGAGCTTTTGGAATGCCTTGAGATCATTGACGAACGTCAAGAGGAACGTGAACGTAGAGAACGTCACGAGAAAGAGGAACGTGAACGTCACGAGAAAGAGATGCGTGAACGTAGGGAACGTTTCGAGAAAGAGGACGCTCGCGTAAGGAAACTGATGCAGCTGGAGATATCAGCACATAGAATGAGCGTGGAAAGGATTAAAGCTTGCAATGCCATTCAGTGTAACGGTTCAATACCGCGAGATGGTCCGCCACCGTTCCTCATTGCCGAGGATGTGGCCGAGTATTTGGCAGACTTCGAGAATGTCTGCAGAAGTAAACGCTTCGAGCGAGATAGTTGGGCGCAGAAGTTGGTAGCTCTTCTTTCCGCTGAAGCGTCGGAAGAAATCAAGCGATTGGTTGGCGACCGCTTGAAAAATTACGATGAACTAAAAGAGTCATTGCTGATACGATATCAGATAACGCCTCAGGATCTTCGGAAGAGATATGAGAGCGAGAAACATTGTAACGAGGCATACTTTGATTTGGCCTATCAGTTGAAAGCCGCTGTAAGCGAATGGCTAGACAGTGCGGAAGTTCCGGAGAAAATCGAATTTGCACCGGAGTGTGAGAAACAGCTTGGGGAAGCGGCCGAGCAACGTGACCGCAGTAGTGAGCCGACCGAGCCTCTAACAGAAGGGCATCGTGTTACCTTGGTTGAGCCACTAGCTGAGACGGTCAACATAGGCTTAATCGGTGAGAAGTCCGAAGTGACGCCGTTAAGCGAGGTGAACTGCACGCCGATCCAAGTAGCTGCAGGAGATACAGTTCCATCATATGAGTGTGGAGAACTGGTAGTAACTGAACCGTCTCTCGAGTCGAAAGCAGAAGCTTGTGTAGAGCGCGACGGAGATGAAAATGAGCTAGGAGAGGAGAAACTTTCAGTTTCCGAAATCAGCGGTGTCGTAGAGCAGGGCACGCAGAAAAACGAAGTGCCGATCAGCGAAACTGCGCAGCCCGCGAGTTGTGATCAGCCAGGGCAGACCGACGAGGAGTGTGCGTCCGCTGTAGAGAGCGAGACTTGCGAAGGCGACAGTGAGCGACCAGAGCACAGTCAGAATCGTTCGTGCTCCGATACCACGCTAGGTTGTATTCGCGAAAGCAACCCCAGTGCGAACGCGGACGTAGCACAGATGACCCTCACGCAATCCGAAGCGCCCCAGCTGTCAAAAGAGCTGGATCGTGCGCCGGTTAGCTCTGAGCGAGACGACACACTGAGTGGCGAGCCGCCAGAGCAAGTGCCTAGGAGGAGGACTGACGCGACTTACGTCAGCCGTTGTTGTCGTTCGGACTTGACTGAAAGTGAGTCCTGCGCTGCTGGCCGCGATGCAGACGCGGCGCCGCACTTTGACCACTTTGACAACACCGGTACCCTACTAGCTCCGGTTACCGCTAGAACGTTGACCGCTAGCTTGTCAGAGATAGCCCAGAAAGAAAGTAGAAGGCTAGTATTCGAGTGCTGTCGACGAAAAACGCGGAAGGGCAGGTGCGAGAAAGATTGCTGCCGTCGTAAGGAGAGCAAGCTCAAACGGTTGCAAAAAGAAAGCAGAAGGCTAGTATTCCAGCGCTGCCGACGAAAAACGCGAAAGGGCAGGCGCGAGAAAGAATGCTGCCATCGTAAGGAGAGCAAACTCCAAAGATTGCGAAAAGAAACCGCAAAGCATGTTTCAGTGCTGCCGTAGAAATAAACGGAAAGGCAGGCGCGAGAAAGAAGCGAGAAAGTTGAAGCTATCGCGAAAGAGAAAGCGACTATCCCAAAGGCACAAATGCACCCGTGCAAAGAAAATGCGTGATTGGTGCGCCACACGTAAGGAGAGGGATAGGTTGTTCATGAAAGTGAGTGATTCATCCTCATGTAGGTCTTTGCCCAGAAACAGGAAGGTACGGTTGTTCCGTGAAACGGACAGCCGAAGCTTTAGTGAAAAGGGTGATCTCAACAGTAATGACGAGGGCTTAAGTCGAAGCCCATAACGTGAGAAGAAGCCTTAGTTTTCACTTCTTGGTGTTTTTCTTCCTGACATAAGATTTTGAACATATTGCATTGTATTATTTTTGTTTGAGAATGGTATTTTTGAAAGCGCGATTTTCAAATTTGTGGACGCGTTCCAAGTGCTGCTAAGCTGCCCTTTAATATAGATGGGGGCATAAGAGGGAAATAGTCTGGCAAAACTTAGTGAAGATTGTGCCGTGCTTGCTGGCTGACCAGTTGAGTTTTTAGCGTTGTTGTGATGCTGTAGGTTGTCAGAAATCTCTCCTGAAGACAAGTTGCAGAGTGCCTTGGAAACCCGGACTTGCCAAGGAATTCTTCAGGCTGACTGGCTCAAGAGAAAGAGTCGGATGAACCCGGCTAGCAGCAACATCCCGATCCCTCCGGACAGCGGATGCAGTCCCCTGCCCTTCGGGATCTCCCTTCCCCGGCGGGGCAGTCTGTTACGTTTCTCCACCGAGAAGTCGGACAGCTGACGCGGCCACCGCATAGCAACAGGCAGAACCGCGAGCGGATCGGCCATTTCGGCGCCGTTCATCGGCCGCGCAACGCTTCCTCCCGCGGGCAAGACTCGACGTGTTCCTGCCACGCGCCAAATGTGTGTGCGTGCGTGTGTGTGCAAAAGCTGGCCAAGCCTGGAGCTCGATGGAAAGTGCGTCGCCCTCTCCTGTCTGCAGGAGGTGGAGGAGATGAGGTCGGAACACCTGCGATTGAGTCATTCGTCGTGAACCAACATGTTTGGCTCTCCCTTTCCTGTGAGGGTTTACCCTTTCCCTGTGGTCGGGAAAACCTATAAAAAGCAGCGGCCGACTCCGCTGGGAGAGAGACTACTTTGACGCGCCGTTGGCACGATGCTAGACACCAGCTGTGTGAGAGTGTCTGTAATCTCTCCGGGTCAGCTTCACTGCCCGTTTCTTCCTGATGTTGCAGTAAAGGTTGTTTCGTTAAAAGACGCCTCGTCTTTGCTGGCACCTTTGATGCCGTCCGCCGTCCACGGAGCCGCCAGGCCAACGCTACCGAGAGGCCGCGCGCCGCAGCGGTACGCTACCCCGGCACTCGCCACCTCAAACGTAACAACTGGCGTCAGCGGTGGGCTGAGCACGCGACACCAAATGTAACAGCAGGTTCCGAAGATGTAGTAACGTCCGCAAAAAGGACGCTCTATACGCGCGTTTACCCATTAGTGTGCTGGACAACAGCTCGAGCATGCGGCACGTTGGATGGACCCGCAGGAGAGTGATGCTCCTGAATTGTCCTCGAGGATGCGGTGACAACACTTGCACAGCGTCTCGAGATATTTGCGCATTGCGAACGTAAGCGTTTTACCACCACGTACGATGCGCATACGGCGCAGAATGTGATTGATCATGGTCGTAATGCGGACAAGCCGCGCCTTCCCCGCACATACAATAACATCGCGCCAGCGTGCTTTCAGCGCGTCCCAAGTAGCAGTGGTTACGTTACTAACTGCGGCCACAGACAAGCGCAACTCTCGGCCTATATCATCAATGCACTTTTCATTTTACAGTACCGCTGCATCCATGCGCCACATCAGGGGGCTGTTTGCACGGGCCGGGGCTACCCACAGAATAATCACATCGGGAAGTGATCACTTGGTTTGAGGCCTGATGGGAAAGGTAATACCTCGCACTGTAGCTAGTCACCTGTCATGGCAGAGGAGGAGGGGGAGGAGGAAACTTTATTGAGGAGAATTTGGAAAGTTATTTCTTCGTGGGAGTTCGCTTCTCCTCAAGCTGCCCCAGGGTTGGTCATCGCTCGATGGCGCTCGACGACCTCCTTGGCCCAAGCCGTGATGGCGTGTTGCCGGCTTGGATCAGAGCTAGGCAATGCGGTCTCCCACTGTTCCGAATTGGCAATCTGCAGGCTCTCCGGCCCGGCGGATGCGTGCTTTCACATTTAAACATCATGTGTTCGAGATCTGTCCTCTGGTCACCGCAAAGTGAACATGAGGGGCTGTATTCGCCTGGATACCGTTGTGCTAGCTTATACAGATTAAAACACGTATTTGTTTGAAGTTTTCTAAGTAGTGTTTGTTGTGATTTGCTGAGTGTATAGTGGGGCTCCGGATATTTCAGTCTGTTGTTTTTACGCCAATTCGTAATTTCTCGGTACGTAGGGTCTCTCTCGCGAGCCGATCTTAGTTCGGGGTAACGCACCTCCCGGCCTACGACGAATATCTCGGGCATACTGGCGCGCCGCCTCGTTTCCAGCATGACCCGCGTGTGCGGGGACCCACGAAATTTTGATCGAACGTGCGTTTTTAGAGTAATCAAAAAATTTCAAATTTTTGGCTGCTGGTTGATGAATTTTACCTTTTGCGAAATTTCTGAAGGCTGTTTTTGAGTCGCTAAAAATGTATTTTTGTCCGTCGTGACAATCGCCAGAGCTACAGCCGTCTCTTCTGCCTCCTCTGGCGTTCGTATTTCGTTTATCGTCGCTGAATTTTGTAAGCAATACTTGTGATCGACTAGTGCCAGGGCATAGGCTCTCTTATTCCCGTATTCTGCTGCGTCCACTTATGTCTATTTGGTAGACTGGAATAGTATTTCTCTAATGATTGGGCTCTTGCTACCCGACGCTGCAGGGGAAACTCCGTGTGCATGTTCTTAGGTAGTGAAGGGACTACCAGTATTTTGTGTATTGGACGCGGAACCGACGTTACCTGGGAGTGTCTGCCCTCGTAGTGTATGTCGGTCTTTTGCAGTATCTGTCTTCCGGTCGATGTTGCGGTCAACCGCTCGTACTGCGCCGTGAGATGTGCTTCGATCATTTCTTCTAGTGTGTTATGTATCCCCAGTTGCATGAGTTTCTCGGTAGCCGTGCAAATGGGAAGACCGAGTGCTGTTTTGAAGGACTGCCGAATAATGGTATCGATCGCTTATCTTTCCTTGGCCGGTAGGAATAAGTAGGGCGTGGAATATATAATTCGGCTGAGAACGAATGCTTGCACAAGTTTTAGTGTCTCTTTTTCTTTCATCCCTCTTTCCTTGTTTGATATCCTCCGAATAAGGCAAGATGTTTGATTACTTATCGTTCGGAGTTTTTGCATTAAATCCGTGTTTTTGCCATTTGATTGAAGGTACATACCCAGTATGCGTAACTTTTCTACTCTCGGGATAGTGAAACCATCCATATATATTGATGTTTGTGTTAATGTTTTTTCTATATCTTTTTGGTTTAATGACTAAAAGTTCCGATTTTTGAGATGAGCATTCCAAGCCAATTTTCTCCGTCTCCTCCACTACCGCACCTGCTGCTTGCTGCAGCGTGTTCTCAATTGTGCCGGCGTGACCCTTTGTTGTCCATAGAGTAATATTGTCGGCATAGAAAGAGTGTTCTAGATCTGGGATTTGTTCCAATGTGCGTGCCAAATTGATTAAAGTGATATTAAAGAGAAATGTGGACAGTACTGAGCCTTGCGGCGTGTCCCTGTCCCCTAGTTGGAATTTGATGGAATGTATGGATCCTAATTGAATTTCTGCTGTCCTACCTGTTAAGAAGGCCTTGATATAATTATACATCCTGGCGCCCACCTGCAGCTCGGATAGGGCACCCATGATAGCTTTGTGGTTCACATTATCGAAGGCTTTTGTAAGATCAAGAGCTAATATGGCTCTTAAGCTGTTATTCATCTCAGGTGCCAAGATTTCGCGCTTAATCCTTAACATTGTGTCCTGTGTCTGAATCCCAACATAGTATCCCACTCGTCCATGTACGACTGAAGCCTTGCCAGGGCTACGTGCTCGAATAATTTACCTAGGCACGAGGTGAGAGATATCGGTCTCAGGTTTTCTATTGAAACTTTTTTTCCTGGTTTCGGAATAAAGGTTACCTTGGCGTGCTTCCAAGTTTCCGGTAAGGATCCTTTATTCCAACATTCGTTGGCGAAGTTGATAAGTTGGGTAATGGAGTTTTCATCTAGGTTTCTCAGCATAGTATTTGTGACCCTATCCGCGCCGGGTGCAGAGGGCGTGCGGATTTTATGAATAGCTGCTCGACCTTCCGCTTCCGTTATGTTGGAGTCTATTTGAGGGTTCGGGTTGCCTTTATATTCCGGAAGGGGTTCTTTGTCACGAGAGATGTTGAAATAGTGAGCCTTAAGAGTGTTAATGATTTCTTCGTTCATGAGTTCATTAACGTGAAGGAGTCTTTGTATTACCTGCTTCTTAACTCATTTGCTGGATTCGGGATCGAGAAGATGTCGCAGTAAATTCCACGCATCTCGCGTACCCATGTTTCCATTAAAGTTATCGCATATTTGATGCCACTGTTGCTGAGTCAACTGTGACGCGTGATCTTGAATTTCCTTGTTTAGGTTGGCTATTTTGACCCTAAGCCTTTTGTTGTGTTTTTGCATAGCCCATCTCTTTTCCATACTGTGCCTAGCTTCCCACATGTAAAGTAAGCGATTGTCAATGTTGCTTACTTCGAGTTCATTTTCTATTTCTGTCGTGGCCGTACCTACATCCTTTAGGAGATTGGATGTCCATTCCTGGATGTTACTTATAGAATCAGAATCGTAGTTTTTCCTTTGCTCTCTGAATTTGTCCCATCTGTGATTTTATGCTTTTTAGGTCCACCTTTGAAACTTCCAATCTGAATTTCCGATTCGATGATGTAGTGGTCACTGCCTAAATTTTGCCTAGTGTTAGACCATCTAACATTCGGTAGGTTTTTTTTCCGGCCGTAATGTCCGGACACATGTCTCCGTTGACAGTGTTTCCAATCCTAGTAGGCTGTAGGGGATCTGTATATTGTGTGAAACCTCGTTGCTGGGGGAGGCTCATTAAGGATCTCCCTTTAGCTGTGGTCTTGGCATGCCCCCATTCTACATTGGGGCATCAAAGTCTCCCACCACGATTACGAGGTTGTGTTTGGCTATGTTAAGGGCTTGAACGTTGACTCTTTGAATTGGTGGATAGCCAGCTCTTGGGTTTCTGTATAGATTAAGCACGAATAAAGGCGCCTTGTTCCTTTTCGAAGGGATAATTTCTAGCAGTATGCAGTCAATATCCACGTTTTCGAGCTCGTGGTTTATGATCGTTAAATTTCTCTGGACTAGCGTGGCGGTATAAGGGTCCTTTTGGACGTGGAGCGGTTTGAAGACCCTAAAGCCCGGAAGCTTCGGTCGGCAGTTCCACTGCCATACACTTGTATAGTTAGGCGGGGCCATGAGGCTGTTGTAGCTCTGGTGTTTGCCCCTGAACTTTTGGAGGAATTCTTAGGAGAATATCTTGCAGGATGTTGTCTATAATGGCGAATTTTTGTTTGAAGTCTTTTTGGTTGGTTATTATGGACTCGAGTATTACTTCCAACTTTTCAAAGCGGTTATTTGTTACTGCCTCTAGTTTCTCAGAGCGCTGACTACTCTGAAGTGTGGGTTGTTCAACAGTTTCCGCGAGAGTGGGCTGGTGACCAGCTACTGCTCGTTTGTTTCTAAGTTTTGGACCCTCTTGTTCCGTAGTGGGAATTGGGCTGATCGTTTCCTCTGACGCGTTTGTGTTTTAAGATGCCTTTCCTTTTTGTTGCATAGCGTTCCTAATATCGTCATTTTCTTTTTTGAGTCATTTATTTTCTTTTTCAATTATGCTCATTTTCTTCGAAAGTTCATTAAATTTAGAATGGAGGACCTGCAGCTCTTGCGCTAGGTTTTGGTTTGACTGACTGTGGGAGGCCGCATTTGCCCAGCTCACCTGTTTGAGGATGCTTGCCCCCGGGCTAGGCGTCCTTTCGCGGTGGCTGCTGCTGCTGTTGCTGCGGCCTCTGTTGCTAGTTGATCCCTTTCGGTCCAGAGGTGGGAAAGAATCTGAACGGTCCCTCCGTGACTTCGTGTCGCTCTTGGCAGTGGATGATCTGGATTGCCTTTCTTTCCTGTTCCAGTAATGTCTCGGATTCCTTTCGAATCTTTTCTTACACTCGCGATCTCCGGTTTGATGTTTTCCGCCGCAGATGATGCAGACCGGGATGCATTTTGGTTCCATCGAATGCGGTTCTCCGCAATAGGGGCAGGTATTCTTCCAGGGCTCCGGGCATACGTCTCTACGGTGATCCGACCCTTCTGCAGTTAGTACATGCTTCGACTTTGGGTACAAGCGGAATCACTGGGAAAAGTATTCCGAAATAAATGAGGCTTTCCGGTAATTATTCTGCGTCAAAATGGATTAAGATTGATTTCGATGTTTTACCCATGTTTCTGGCTTGAACAATGGGTACGTATGGGTATGGTAGAGGGGATGCAAACTCAATCTATTGAGACCGTTCTCTAACCCCTGGCTCGTGTTGCCTCTAAATGGTCTCTGTGAAGGGTCGCCCACGCGTCCTCTAAGAGAAATGATCGTAATAGCTTTCGAAGTTCCTTCGCGTGACAATTGGGAGCGCCCTGACCAGGCCCCCTGATATCGCGCATTGTGTCTAAAACACAATTGAAATCCCCAAGCAGAAAGTGGGGCACGTCATCGAGAAATTATGTCCTGATGGACCCGAAAGAACTTGTTTGTCAAACTATGCGTGAATGGCGCGTACATGCTGAAAACACGAGTCCTGCGACAATCCAGAAAAGCGTCGACAGCAATCACGCGCCCATTTATGCCATATGTGCAATGCGCACATTCGCTCTATGCTGGTGAAAAATATCATGCCTACGCCACAACACTGATAGTCCGTTAACGAAAAAAAACGGCCTCAACAGTAAAACGAAAAGGCAAATAAAAGGCATCGGCGGAGGTACGGAAGCTGCACTCCTGCAAAATCAAAACATCTACTCAATGCAAACGCGCAAGATGAAGCAACTCCCTTCCCTTTTCAGATGAAAGGAAGGATGCACCAGTTTCGATCCTCCTCTGAGGGTACTGACCTCAACCTGCGTCCACCATCATCCTAGGGCTACCTCAGGCAAGGCCTCCCGCACCATAAGGTTTGGGAGTTTTTTTGTTTCGGGCAGCGGGCTTTTCGCAGCCAAGGGTCTCATGCAATCCGGCCTGTTCCCACCGGAGCGGTGTCTCGGTGCTTATGCACCACGTCCGGACCACCCCGGTGGGTAGAATCCTGACGCGAGAAAGTCTTCTAATATCTCAGTTCATTTTTCTGTTTTCTTCTTTGAAGATCACCTTTGGCTGTCCCCATTATTCAAAACACTTCTTTCTCCCTAAGTGACGTCTCTCTCTCTCTCTCTAGGTGGAACCATAGTTCTTTTCTGATTTGGGCCTTCACTTCATGGAGGCTCGGAGTCTTATCTTTCAGACGCTCTACGAATGCAGCGGGAATCAGGTAGTCCAGAAAGATCTGCTTCGCTGTCTCTCGAGCCAAGCAGAAAGGACACAAGTCAATATTTCCCGACGTCGCAGGGACGAAGGCGCACCGTCTGATTGGTAAGATGCCTCTTGCGAACCTCCACATCGTGGAGGCTAAGCGTAGATCGAGGAAGTGGGCGGTTATGTACTGCCAAATGGGTCTATTCTTTTACGCTGCGTTGCCGATCCACCCCCGCCGGGACAGCCCGCCATCGGATTATGGGAGGAACAGGAGGCCCTCCTTACGTCGCAGGACCTGGACATCCAACTTTGCTGTGTGGACCGGGGTGCCAGTGCCATGGCCCTACGTGACCTGAACACATGCGCGTAATACGAGGGCCGTGCGGTGGCCCTGGGCCCTTGAAGGGTCCAAACTCGCTCCTGAAATAAAGTTTTTTCCTCCTCCTCCTCCTGGCTCTTTCTGCGCGTAGCATGTTGCCCTAATGGGGATGGTTCAGGTAGGTCACCGCTGCTTGCGGCGGGGGCTGGCCTGGCACCGAATTTTTATCTGTTGTAGGCCGTCATTGCACACGCCACCGCTGGTAGTGGACGACGGCAGTTGCGGCGCGCGTCTTTCTTTCCCTCTGCTTTTCTTTCCTCTCTATATTCTCTTCTATCTGCACGAGGCAGCGGAGGTGGCTCAGCTACAGAGCCAGTAGCAGGCCCGTGCATTTTCTTTTCCTTCTTCCTGCAGCCACAACAGCTTGTTAGGCGGGCAGGAAGCGAAGGAATGATCACATTGATAATATTCTTCAGGGGCATGGTTCTTCGGTCAACGTCAGACGAGTTTTCCTTCAGGTACTCTACGTCCGTGGCTGTGGTTCGGTAAAATCATAGGGATGACCCTGCATGCGGGGTATTGTGGTATAGGGCCTTCTGAGTGAGTGTGCGCTGCCGTGTAGACAGATAGTACAAAGCCATCGTTTTTGTTTACGGCATGTCGCATTCGACGGCTCTGAATGTCCATTTGATGTGCAGAGCCCTTGCGAGAATATCCAGATCGGGCAGCCCCAGGCCACCTTTGAATCTGGGCAGGCAGACAATGGCTCGTTTCACCTTATCGGGGGCTCCCTGCCACAAACAACGGTATATATGGTTCTGGAGCTGCTTTTTCTTATCTGGAGGGACGTCTAGGATGCTGGCCACGAAGCTGAGGGTAGGAATCAGCATTGTCTTGATGGTGGCCTGCGCAGTCATGGGGCATTTTAGAGCACCACGATTCTGGGTTTTAATGCTTAGTTTCTCGTCAGCCCTATTCCACTTTCTGGGAGCTGGTCCAGTGAATGGCGGCGAGAAGAGAATGATTGCTTACGAACATGTCGAATGCTTACGGAATAGGCTTTAGGCAGTTCTTTAGAACGAATGTAAGTTGATAAACTTGATTTCCAATGTTATCTGGAAGTTTTGAAAGACTGTGTATAGTGTGGGCAGCAATGGCAACATAAAAATTTAGTTGCTCACAATGTGCAAAGTTGCTATTCTGAAATTGGTGATTTCATTTCGTAGGTTGTCTATAATAATTAATTATAAACTTTCTATAATTGGTATAAAATAAATTCAAACACGACACTTCACAGCCGCTCGATGTAAATGTAATAGGCGTTACAAGGGGCCATTTTAGGGATAGCTGACACAGCTCGTCCGGCCGAAAAGCTGTCGGCGTCGTCGTAATAGTAGTCTGCTCTTGTTTGGTTTGCGTTGTTTCAAGTCCAAAAGCGACTGAGAGTATGTGAAACGCCGTAGTGCACTCCCGAAATTTCTACCATCTGCGGTTCTTTAACGTGCACTGACATCGCACAGCACATGGGCGCCTAGCTTTTTGGTCTCGGAAGCGTTATTGTCGGAATATTCCGGTGCGTCGATAAAGACAGCTGTTCGATCTGCTGAATACTTTTTGCAGAGACTTAGCCCTATTGTTAGAGCGAGCGACATGATACTTTGGATGCACGTTCTTAGGGAGAGGGTAACGATGACTTTACCGTGGATGCGAGGCGGAAGCTGGGCCTCGTCAGCGAAGCGCTTCGAAGCCCATTCAAATCTTGTTGAGTATGCGACGTCCCAAGGTGAGGCGCTCGTACTGAAAGGTGAGATGAGCTTCCACGAGCTCCGTTAAAAGATTATAAACCCCTAATGCCAGGCCCCGCCGTGGTGGTGCAGCACTAAGATGCCCGATTACAGTGCCGGAGCACCCGGGTTCGATCCCGACCGTGGCGGCAGTGTTTTGATGTAGGCGAAGTAAGGAGGCGTCGCTATGCTGCACTATTTAGGAGCGCATTGAAGATCCGCAGGTGGTCGAAATTACTCCTTAGCCTTCCACTTCTGCTCCCCTATCTTTCTTTCCACTTTAGCTCCCATCTTCCTCCCTTCCCTTATAGTGTGGTTCAGGTGTCTACAGAAGCAGGTGGGACAGATAATGTGCCTTTCCCTTCCTGTGGAATAATTATCATAATATTAATTCCAGTGAGGTGAATAGCAGCCTTGTATGCCTGTTGCTAGGTGTGACTCGAAATCCCCAAGAGCAGCGTTGGCCGTGTGGCTCGGAGTCCAGCGGAAGGCATCAACAGTCCCGGCAAGTAACAAGGCGTCGAATAACCAAAAAAAATTTTAATACTGCATCACGTAGAAACGGCCAGAGAAGCCGACGCGAAGAGTCAAACTGACACGACCACAAAGCAGGAGTCTCGGCGACTTCTCTCCGTCATTTATGCATCGTGTAAATAAGGCGAATACTTCGAGTACCAAACCTCAGACCTTTAGGACGGAAAGTTCTTATTGATGAAATGAACGCCGCATACCCCTAGACTGCTATATGAGGGGAACCTACCAGTAATCCCTGGCAAGGTATAGTGTGGAAATAAACTGAGTGCTAATATTGTCGATGCAGTCCTGATGTTCGAGGTCCGATAAATTTGATCCTTAGTGATCTAATTTAGCTTACGGTAATCGACAAGAGGACGAAGGGCCTTGCCCGGCACGGGCAGCGAAGCAGGCCCAAAGAAAAAAACAGGCTCCTAAAGAAGGTGTCTTGGCGTCATCTCTCAGCCATTTCAACCTCCTCTCTCGCAGCTGAAGCATCCGTGCTTTTTATACGCTCGGAACCTTCAGATGGAAAGGGAGGATTCGTGCTACAGCAAGCTTGGCTGAATCAGTCACGGCGGCTTGGAGGAACCCCTTGTTATTGAGAGAGGGCTACGCTCTCTCGCTCGAGCGCCGAGCTAGCTTGGCCAGCATTCGGCCCACACGCGCGCACACACATGACGACACGTGTAGATTCAACACGTCGGATTATGTCCGCAGGAAGAAGCGTTGGGCGTCCGAAAGCGCGGCGCTGAAATTGCCGAAATGACCGCTGCTATGACGTACCCCGCCGGGGTTGTGCAGTGGTAAGACGCCCGACTACTGTGCCGGAGTACCCGGGTTCGAACACGACCTCGGTGGCTGCGTTTCAATGGAGGCGAAACGGAGTGGCGTCCGTGTGCTGTGCGATGTCAGTGCACGTTAAAGAACCCCAGGTGGTCGAAATTTCCGGAGTCCTCCCCTACGGCGTCTCTCATAGCCATAGTCGCTTTGGGACGTTAAACCCCACAAACAAAACCAAACCGACGCTCTTTCTTTCGCTGCATTTTTCTGCGGCCGTGTCGGCTGTCGCGCATGTCGTTGGCGAATAGTAACCCTATCGAATAAGGCAGCCAACACTGTCTCGTCCTCACAGCTAATGTAGACGTCAGTGATAGTAAATGGCAGCTGACTTATAACAAACGCCTGGAGCAGACTTCGTAAGTCAGCATCCCGCATGATTTTATGTTTGTTAGCAATGCACCGAATAAGGGCGGGGTGTGCAAGCCGCAGTGCCCCAATGATGGACACTCCCTCCATAGGCTGGCCGCTATCAGTAGTGCAGCTGCACGGATTATCGAAAACGCCGGGTGCACCTTGATTTAGGAGCAGCTCGGAATTCTGAGGAGACCATGAGATCTACGTGGCATTACAGCGATGTGGCATACAGTGATATCCAGCGCTTGCTGAATTATGGATTCAATTTCGGAATCGTTGCCTGCTGAAACCCACAGGATGATATCGTCCGCGTATAGGGTATGGGAGCAAGGCGACATTGAAAAGGAAAGGGGAGACTACTGATAGTTGGGGCGTGGTATTTCAACCGAGGGTAATACGGCCTGAAAATAAACAGCAAAGCTTACTTCAGCTGTATGGCTGGAGAGAAACGTGCTTATATATTCGTAGGTGTCGTAAACGCGATTTAGCAGGGAGATGTTAGTGAAAGTATCTGCGTGGGAGACTTTGTCCAAGTCTTTGCTTTTGTCGAGCCCGAAAGATCTGGTTATCAGGGCCTAGGATATCCTTGTGCCCGCCCTGGTAGGGGTGCAGAAATGTTATCTTATGGCTTGACATAACCAAAGCCTTTTACATCTCCCATGCAGCTATTTTCAGTAACCTCTCCGCCATCATTCTGCTGTTTCCTTAGCGTCGTATTCGACAATGCATTCCTTTCCTTATCGTGCAGACCTGTTCGGAAGCAGCTGCTGTGGCCTCGGAAACTTGCGACCACCTTGATGTCATAGACATGGTGGAACTGTTGGTACGCTCCTGGTGGTTAAATCGCACTCCTCACATGGCGGCAGTGGAGGTGGCCGAAGGAGGCCTCCTTATCTCTGTTTTTTTTTTTTTGTAAATATAGGTTGGTATATATATGTATATATAGGTTCAAGGGCATATCTCAGAAATCAAAACTGCTTTTCGAAAACAAAGACATTACGAAAACATTAGGGAAAAAGCGTACAACCGTCCAGTGTTATAGGCGTTCGCTGTCGAACAAGGCAACAGCACGAACACGTAAACATGACCAAGACACGTCAGCAAGATCAAGAAAACTTAGAAATTTGGCAATGGGACTGCAGAGGCTACCGCAAAAACCAGGCCCTACTAAAACAATGCATAAACACACAGCTTACACCCCCCGATGTGATTGCACTCCAAGAGACTGGAGCCAGGCCCTCTTTACAGGGGTGCGATGTTTGCGAGAGCCAAAACGGAGGTAAAGCAGCCATTCTAGTCAAGAAAGCCATCACCGCGATCAGGCACGATACCATTGCCGACACGGACTTCGAGCACGCGCTTGTCGAAATCAATTCGAAAAAGCGAAAGGGAAGGAGCACATTCGTACTGAACGTGTACAGCCCGCCAAGACAAAGAAAAGCCAAATTCTTCGAACTCTTCCACGGAGCGCACAATCTGGCCAAAGAAAATGCACTCATTATTGTAGGAGATTTGAGCGCCATGGACACGAGTTGGGGATACCGTAAACAAGATAACAAGGGAAGAACATTAGCGGACGTAGCCGCATATTTTGGCTGCAGGCTAATCACAGATCCCGCAACCCCCAGGAGAATCGGCAATAGTGTGAGCACTGACACATGCCTGGACCTCACGTTCGTAAGGAAGAGCAAGGAGTCACAGTGGGAAAACATGATGGAAAACCTAGGCAGCGATCACTTTATCCTCCGGACGCGACTAGCATCGGAACTCACCGACTGGAACGCGTTCCGCAGGGCTTACAAAAAATCTGAATGCGGCATCCAATCACTAGAAGAATGGAGCGGCATGTTGACAGAAACGCGAGACAAATGCACAAAAAGTGTAAGACGAACAACAACAACGCCCGAAGTAGACGCGCACCTTCTGGGACTATGGGAAGCCAGACGCAGTCTCACCAAAAGACGGTGGAAGCAAAAACACAACAGGAGACTAAAACTGAAGATAGCAGAAGTTACGGCAAAAGCTGAAGAATACGCAGCCCAACTCGCGAGACAAAGTTGGGAACAATTCAGCGACTCGCTTAAGGGAACCTTAGGTACGGCCAGAACCTGGAATCTCCTAAGAGCACTAATCGATCCGACCGAAACAAACTGAGAAAACAATAAAAGCATCCACAGATTCATCCACTCCTTCGAGGTTTCGGACACCAACCTTTTAGAGAAGGCACGAAAAAAATGTATCGGTGATCACAACCCCTCACGATACCAAGGAACCTATCGCGGAGCCGAAAACGAGAGGCTCGACCGCCCAATAACTGTGGAAGAAGTTTATGCGGCCGCAAGGAATAGAACCAGAAACACGGCAGCAGGCGCCGACAGAATCGACAACGCCCTGATCTAGAACATGAGTGGCGACCTCATACAAGAGCTCGTAAGCTTTCTAAACAAACATTGGGAGGAGGAGACGGTTCCCGAAGACTGGAAACACGCCGAAGTAATTATGATTCCTAAACCTGGCAAACAGCTCCAAATTGAAAATCTCAGCCCCATCTCGCTCACGTCGTGCCTCGGCAAGCCTTACGAGCGGATGATGATGCTCAGACTGCAAAATTTCATGCAAGTACCCATACCATGTTCGGCTTCAGAGCAAAACTCTCGACGCAGGACGTGCTGCTTCAAGTACAAGAAGATGTGCTCCGCAACGTACCCTGAATGTGTGAAAATGTCATAATGGCCCTTGACATCAAGGGAGCATTTGATAACGTCAGTCACGAAGTGATCCTTAGAGACCTAGACAACCTGAACTGCGGACGCAGAATTCAAGGGTACATCAAAGCCTTCCCGTGAAATTGAACTGCCACCATCGGCATGAGAGACCTTCGATCGAACAAAATTCGCGCGCCAAACAAAGGAACACCCCAAGGATCAGTTATCTCACCTATCCTCTTCAATATAGCTATGATAGGTCTAGCACGAAAACTAGAGAAGATCGAAGGCATCAGGCACGCCATGTATGCAGACGATATAACAGTCTGGACGAACACCGGTTCCCTCGGGGAGAAGGAAGAACAACTACAGGAAGCGGCCTCCTGTGTACAGAAATATCTCGGAGAAAGAGGACTCGCATGCTCGACCGAAAAATCGGAACTGCTTCGAGTGTGGAGAGGCAAACAAAACCGGACCGTCTCAACCAGTGAGAACCTGAAACTCAACATCTACCCGGATGGAATGCCCATCCCGGAAAAGACAACAATAAGAATATTAGGTATGTGGGTTCAATCGAACCAACGCAGTAGTTACACTTTTACCATGATCAAAACAACAATGATACAAGTGACACGCATGATCACCCGCATCACCAACAGGCGGCATGGCATGCGCGAAGAGGACACACTAAAACTAGTTCGAAACCTGGTAGTGAGCCGAATTATGTAGACCCTTGCCCTACCAGTGCTTCAACAAATGTAAAATACAACAAGCGGATGCCCTGCTACGCAAAGCGTATAAGACGGAGCTCCGGTTATCACGCAACACGTCTACAAAAAAGCTCATGGCGCTGGGACTGCAAAATTCGCATTCGAAGAGCTACGTGAGGCGCAGCTTGAGTCGCAAAAACTCAGGCTGCTGCAGACAACTACTGGAAGAGCGCTCTTACAGAGACTCGAATACTGTGAGCAGATTCGAGAATGCACAGGCCTGTTACTGGCTCTGTAGCTGAGCCACCTCCGCTGCCTCGTGCAGATAGAAGAGAATATAGAGAAGGGCGAAAAGAAAGAGGGAAATAAAGACGCGCGCCGCAACAACAGCCGTCGTCGACCACCAGCGGTGGCGTGTGCAATGACGGCCTAGAAGAGATAAAAATTCGGTGCCAGGCGAGCCTCCTGCCGCAAGCGGCGGTGACCCACCTGTACCAGCCCCATCAGGTGAAGCCGATCCGCCGGTGCCCCGTGAACTGCTGATCTCGTGTTGCGTGCCGTGACTCTGTATCTGTACGTGTATTACTTTTCGTCACACTCGCCATGGCAACATGTGAAGCCTGCAGTGAGCCTCTGCCAGACGACCCAGACGACGGGCGCAGCCTGAAATTCTGCGAAAATGATTGATTGATTTATAGGAAAGGAAAGGCGCAGTAACTGACTCACTTGTTTTCTGTGGACACCTCAACTGCGCCGTAAGGGAAGGGTGGGAGTGGGGAGTGAAAGTCGGAACAGAGAAAGAGGAGCCATAGTGGAGGGCAACGGAGTAATTTCGACCATCTGGGGATATTTAACGTGCGCTGACATCGCACACTACACGGACGCCTCTTCGTTTCGCCTCCATAGAAACGCAAATGCCGAAGTCGGGTTCGAAACCGGGTACTCTGGCACAGTAGTCGGGCGTCTTACCACTGCACCACCCCGGCGTGGCATATGAGAGCTGTTATGATATTGGAAGTTTTTCTGGTTGGTCGGATTCAACGTTCAAAGCGAAGGGTGAAAACGGGCGCAAGGCATGGAGGTGCATGGTATGGCGTCCATCAAAGGCCAAATTTATTGAGGTAGTGACAGACCAGCCAGGGATAGTGACATTGGAATATGTATGGTAGGCATAATTAAGAGGCTTGATGCTAATGGGGAGCTTCCCGTTCAAGTTTAAGATAAGCCCTCAATTGAGCTGATGGCAGCAAAGTGTGATAAAACTCTCAGTAGACAAGTTCGGCAAGGAAAGGACATTCGTAACTTGAGCAAACGTGTGAGTAAGCTCGAGGCTGGTTGTATTTCAAGTGACATTGAATAGCTAAAATTGCTGTGAGTGACCTTTAATGGCGCAGCAGGAAACTCAATGTAGACGATCACGGAATCCCAGTAACAGAAATACAGGACCTGTTGTGTAAACTGAGTGAAGTAGATGAGACTGTTCAGCTTCCGGAGTTGACAAAGAATGATGTAGGCGCTATTCGCTGACTTCCATCGAAGCAAAACAAAACCATGAAATTGTTGTCCGGTTTTACCAGCTATAAAATCGCAACTTGGGACTGGAAGATCGAAAATAACTAAAAAATAGTACATTGGCAGGGGTCAATCACTGATAACATTACTCACCAGAACAGAGACCTGTTGCGTTGCAGAAGAAATTGGGCAAGCAGCAATGGATATAAGTGTTCATGGAATTTCCACAGCAAGATTCTTCTCAGGAAACGGGAAGGTCACAGCGCCTCTGTCATTTACTGCACCGCAAACCTTGAAAGACTCTGGTATAATTTGGTCTCGTAATCCATTCGTTTAATTTTCCACAATGCTTCCTTCTTTCACTCCTCAAATAGACTTGTAAAATATTAGTAATGTACTGAATCCTAATGGTTACCGATGCCTCAACTGT